>NC_068916.1:93305808-93972058 GCF_023091745.1 Budorcas taxicolor | reverse complement strand
CGACTCTGTGCGACCCCATAGATGGCAGCCTACCAGGCTCCCCATCCCTGGGATTCTCCAGGCAGGAGCACTGGAGTGGGTTGCCATTTCCTTCTCCAATGCATGAAAGTGAAAAGTGAAAGTGAAGTCACTCAGTCGTGTCTGACTCTTCATGACCCCCTGGACTGCAGCCTACCAGACTCCTCTGCCAATGGGATTTTCCAGGCAAGAGTACTGGAGTGGGGTGCCATTGCAGCTACTGTATTTTTTATTCTTTAAAAGTGTGAGATTGCTGGATACCCCAGAAAGTGAAAGTTGCTCAGTTGTGTGTGACTCTTTATGACCCTAGTCCATGGGATTCTTCAGGTCAGAATACTGGAGTGGGTAGACTTTCCCTTCTCCAGGGGATCTTCCCAAGCCAGGGATGGAACCCAGATCTCCCATATTGCAGGCGGATTCTTTACCAGCTGAGCCACAAGGAGGGTTTTAACAGAGCTATCTTGGAATTGATGGGGGAAGGGAAGTAGCTATCAACTACTTTTTCTTCCACTTGGGAATCCAGGAGATCCTTGGAGAGAAGGCACAGGGCAGCGAGCAGGTCGTTCTTGAATCATCCTGCAAGGCAATTACCTAACATGTCTAAATCTGAGACCCCCACAGTAGTGGGAGCCCCAGCCCCATGGTCCTTCTGAGGTTCCTGGCCTTAGATACAAGGGACAGGATAGGAACTGAGCTGGTACAAGGTGGTCTGGGTAGGCTATGACCTATATATCCTCAAGTCCTGCCATCTCTCTATGGGAATGGGAATGGCTTAGTGGGTGTTCCTCTGCTCACCTGAAAAATGAAGTTTATTATTAAAACTAATGAACATGACACCTGCTATTGCTGAACAACTACTGCATGCCAGGCACTTTATACACACTCTTATACTTAATTCTCTACTACAAATCAAATGACTAGTTGTTATTGTTTTCTACAGTTGCTAAAAATGAAGCTTGGAGATGTTAGGTAAGTTACGTAAGGACTAAAGTCTTAATGCCAGTCGGTGGCAGCCTAGAATTTCTACTCAAGACGTCCTGATGTCATTGTCCATTCTCTGTTTGGTTACCCCATTCCTTGTTGAGGCAGCCTCCTCTCCCAGTTGCCACAGAGCTGGGGCAGCACTCAGCATTTTGTCCTCTTCAGATCTGCTGAGTCCTAATTGGCCCTGAGTGCTTACAGGAAACAGATGGAACAGACACTGGGATCCTGCTGACCTCAAAAGAGACAGTCAAACCCTGCTCTTTCCGTCCTTTTCACATGACATTTTGTTAGGTGGTATGAAATGTTTTTAAAGCCTGGACGCTAAAAGGCAAAGATGAGGACAGCTTAGTTCAACGGATGTGTGCGTTTAAAACCTGTGTTGGTTGTGTTATGTTTTAAAAATACTTATCGGTTCTGCACAATCAGTTTTATTTTAAATTCCAGATGGCTACAAATACCCAGCCAGATTCTTGCAGGGTAGACAGGATTTCTTGGCAGTAAATTGGACATTTTGGAAGGTGTATTAACTCTTTCTGACCACCAGAGTGGTAACTGAAGCTTTCAATGCATTGACTCTCAATAGACTTCTCTAGTGTTGAAGACAGACTCATTCAGAAAATCCAAAGCTACCTAACTGCATAAGAAAAAACAATGTCCCAGGAAATTAAAATGGTGCTTTAGACTCCAGCAATAATATCTCTAAGTTGGATTTACTGGTGATCAGTAAGGTGAGTGAAGATATGATCCAGCTGCACTGGCCTCCTTACTGTCCTCCAACCTTGGTGAACCTTCCCAGGCTCTAGATTTGTGCACATGTGTTCCCTCTGCCTGCAAGGTGTCTGCATATCCTTCAGCAGTGTGGTTGACTTTTACTCCTTGCCTAGGGCTCACTGCACTTGCTATGTCCTCAGAGAAGACTTCTGTAGGTGTTCTGGTCACTGTCTACTTCTTTCAGTTCAGTTCAGTTCAGTCACTCAGTTGTGTCCAACTCTTTGCGACCCCATGGACTGCAGCACACCAGGCCTCCCTGTCCACCACCAACTCCCTGTGTTTACTCAAACTCATTTCCATCGAGTCAGTGATGCCATCCAGCCATCTCATCCTCTGTTGTCCCCTTCTCCTCCTGCCCCCAGTCCCTCCCAGCATCAGAGTCTTTTCCAATGAGTCAACTCTTTGCATGAGGTGGCCAAAGTATTGGAGTTTCAGCTTCAGCATCAGTCCTTCCAATGAACACCCAGGACTGATCTCCTTTAGGATGGACTGGTTGGATCTCCTTGCAGTCCAAGGGACTCTCAAGAGTCTTCTCCAACACCACAGTTCAAAAGCATCAATTCTTCGGCACTCAGCCTTCTTCACAGTCCAGCTCTCACATCCATACATGACCACAGGAAAAACCAGAGCCTTGACTAGTCTACTTCTTTACCCGCTTTGTTTCTCACAATGTGACATTTTGTTGTTGAGTGTTTATTTCCTGCCTCCTTCTCTGAAATGTGATGTTGGTGAGGAAGAGGGCAGGATCTTGTGTGTGACTTAGTGCTGTGTCCTTGACCCCTAGACCATAATGACCAGCACATTCAGGGAGTCAGTAAATGTTTGTTAAAAGAATGAATGGTTGACTATGTCTTCATGGTTGACAATACTTTAAAGTTGTTGCATCTGTTTAGAAAAAAATCAGTTTTGTCTATGACTGTACCACCCTGAATGTGCATGATCTCGTCTGGTCTCAGAAGCTAAGCAGGGTTGGTTGGGCCTGGTTAGTGCTTGGATGGGAGGAAAAGCTCAATTTTATCTTTACATTTGATCTTCATCTTAATAATTGTGAATGTTTTATTTCCAAAACAGAACTTGATTCCTGCATTAGGATACATTAGAGATAGCAAGTGGATGTGCGGGACTATACATTTTTTCTTCCCCTTTTTGAAAGGAAAAAAAATGAGAGTACACTGTTACACAGCAATTCAGAGCAGAAATGGCCTTGTCACAACAAAGATAGGAGTTAGCCTTCACATTTCCCTGAGTGAGAAAAACAAGGACAGAAAGAAAAGAAACAATTCCATTACTATGTTGAGAATTCCTTTTTTTTTTTTAAGGTTTATATTGGAATAAAGTTGATTTATAATGTTGTGTTAGTTTCAGATGTACAGCAAAGTGAATCAGTAATACCAATACATATAGCCATTCTTTTTTTTAGATTATTTTCCCAGATAGGCCATTACAGAGTACTGAGTAGAGGTCCCTGTACTAGAGAATTCATACTGAAGGGTTCTTGAGTGGATTAATGATAGCAGAGATGAAAAGAAAAATAGTCTGAAAAACACTGGGGAACAGAGAATAATATTGTAGTTTTTATGTGCGCTAAGTTTGAAGGTTCTTCAGAGTCCGATTATTTCTGAAAGATATATGCTGGGTTGCATTTTATGAGACTACACTAGATTATTGGAAATAGAAAAATAAATCCAGTCTCCGATGTAATTAGAATGAAAGGAACCAAAATAAGGGCACAACTGAATGCCTGAAATTTTGTACTGATCTAGGTAAAGTAAAAGCACATTTAATTACACTCAGAATCCCCAGGTTCAAAAGGAGGGAGGGCAGTACATTTTAGGAGAAGAATAAATTATGTGACCTTGATAATACTGGGTACTGGATGTCTTTATTTTGAATCCTTTCTTGCATGGAATGGCACCAACAGCATATAAAAACATGATGATAGATGGGGCAACTAAGTTTTTAATTATCCCAAATTTACCTCCTTTGTTGTTACACTCAATAAAAAACAGAGTTCACATTTTAAATTAAAAAGCCTGCCTTCGCCCAAGAATTTGGCATCCGCATCTGCCTTGGTAAGGATGAGAATACATTTTATTTGAAATATGTTGCCTGCTTGAGTAGTTTTTATTTCCCCTTGATCTTCACAGTGCTTCACTGAAAGACCAATGCTTCTCTCATGTTTTACTTTCATGCCGCTGAAAAGCTGGGCAGAATTCTTGTTTAAGGTCTTCTGTTGCTGTCCAGCTGGGAGGAATACAATACCCTAGGCTACAGCGGTAATCTCTAAGCTTCTTCACGGCAGATTGCCCCAGTCGCAAACAGGATTTCAGAGCTGGAGAGGCATTGGAAGTTGTAGTAGGTGTCTGCTGTTTTGACTCCCCTATCTTTGGGTAGCAAAATGCACACATTTTCCTTGAGGAACCAGCTCTCAATGTGACCCAGGCCTGGCCACACACACACATCCTGTTCTCCTGGCTGCAGTGTTTGGTTGGGCAGTGCAGTGGTAAAGAACCTGCCTGACGATGCAGGAGACACAGGAGATGCAGGTTTGATCCCTGGGTTTGGGAAGATCTCCAGAGGAGGAAATGGCAACCTGCTCCAGGATTCTTGCCTGGGAAATCCCATGAATGGAGGAGCCAGGCGGCCTGCATTCTATGGGGTTGACAGCTCACATGCGCGTGATGCAAGTTGGTCCGATCAGGACTGATCCTGAGACTTTTCAGGAAGCAACAGGTTTTTCTTCTCCCTGGGCCGATGCTCACGATAGCCCACGTGAGAACCAAGCCTGCAAGAAACAAAGCAACACAGATGGAGACAGGCTACTTCTTGACAGCTTTCTATGGGCAAGGGAATTCAGCCTGTTACTTGAGTTCTGACTGAGTGGAGAGTCATCTGGCCTAGAACTTCAGCATTGGTTCTCGGATCAGTGACTGCCAATAATGAAGTTTTCACTCATTCAAGGTGAAATGAGAAAAATCAGGCTTAAGGCAATGAATTTTCCGGAGAGCTACCTTTTCAATCTGAACAACTGATCCTGTTCCTCAGATTGAATGCTTCCTACAATTTTGGTGTTAAGATATCCTTTCTTTGTGATAGTAGATGATTTTTAAAAACATCCTTACTTGGTATATAGGCTGCTGTAATTCCCAAATATCAATGGATTAACCCAATATATTTCTTGTCTTCCACAAGTAAAATCTGACGATGGGAAGAACTTACTCATGTTCACTCAGGGATCCAGCCTCTTTTCTTCTTGTGGCTCTGCTCTCATCTAGATCCCCGAATGTTCTCCATGCAGCTGGCAAATGTAGACAGAGCAGGAAGATCTCAGGAGGCAGGTTTTTATTGACCATGCCTGCCTTCCATTCCTGTTTCATTGGTTAGAACTCACCGTGGGGCCGAACATAACAACAAATGTAGCTGGAAAATAGATACAGGTTAGCTGCGTGCTCAGGAGGAAGATGAGGCAGGATTAGTGACAAATCAGCCAATGCCTGCCCCATTTGGCAAAATTCAGTTTCAAGACTTGTCATGTCTCCTTTCGTTGTTTGAAACTGTCGTGGTAAGCACTAATAGAGTTCAATTTCTTTATGTTATAAATAAGAAAACAAGTTGTTGTTCTTGTGATTGTCGCTCAGTCGTGTTCAACCCTTTGCGACCCTGTGGACTGCAGCCCGCCAGGCTCCCCTGTGCTTTGCTCTCTCCTTCCCGGCCCTCAGAAGGAATCCGCCTTGCCGGCAACCTGCTTGTTGAGATTCTAGTTTCCAGAACTGAGAGAGCAGACAATTCTGTCTGAAGTCACTCAGCGTGTGATACTTTGTGAGGCCTGCTCTAGACTGCTAATATCTTCTTGGCCCTGTTGACTTGCAGTTATAAATGATTCCTTACAGTTCCCGGCACGCCCCCAACAATGACTCACTTTTAAAACTGAGATAAGTTTACTACCGTGAGTCGCTTGGGGTGTCGCTGGGGCCCAGCTGCACCTTCACGGGCCCGTGTCTTCAGTGTGGGTGGCAGGCCCCACCTGGCCTCCTCCTCCGCAGAGCAGGGGAGGGACATGTGGGTGAGCCTCGGGAATGGGGGGAGTGAAGTGCAGTGGCTGCTCTGGTCCTAAGATTCTTTTATGGCTGCACTCCACCGCAGTGTCCTTGGTCCTTGGATTTACACAGGTGCTTGGGCTTCCCCTGTGGCTTAGCTGGTAAAGAATCCGCCGGCAAGGCAGGAGACCTGGGTTTGATCCCTGGGTTGGGAAGATCCCCTGGAGAAGGGAAAGGCTACCCACTCCAGTATTCTGACCTGGAGAATTCCAAGGACTATATAGTCCATGGGGTCACAAAGAGTTGGACACGACTGAGTGACTTTCACTTTCACTTAGGGGCTCCAGCGGACTCCTGAGGGCCCCAGGGTGTGATGCAGTGCTGACTGCAGAAGGCAGGCTTGGTGCAGGGCCTGGCTTCAGTTCAGTTCAGTTCAGTCCAGTCGCTCAGTCGTGTCTGACTCTTTGCGACCCCATGAATCGCAGCACACCAGGCCTCCCTGTCCATCACCAACTCCCAGAGTTCACTCAGACTCACGTCCATCGAGTCAGTGATGCCATCCAGCCATCTCATCCTGGGTCGTCTCCTTCTCCTCCTGCCCCCAATCCCTCCCAGCATCAGAGTCTTTTCCAGTGAGTCAACTCTTCGCATGAGGTGGCCAAAGTACTGGAGTTTCAGCTTTAGCATCATTCCTTCCAAAGAAATCCCAGGGCTGATCTCCTTCAGAATGGACTGGTTGGATCTCCTTGCAGTCCAAGGGACTCTCAAGAGTCTTCTCCAGCACCACAGTTCAAAGGCATCAATTCTTCGGTGCTCAGCCTTCTTCACAGTCCAACTCTCACATCCATACATGACCACTGGAAAAACCATAGCCTTGACTAGATGGACCTTAGTCGGCAAAGTAACGTCTCTGCTTTTGAATATACTATCTAGGTTGGTCATAACTTTTCTTCCAAGGAGTAAGCATCTTTTAATTACTGCAGTCACCATCTGCAGTGATTTTGGAGCCCCCCAAAATAAAGTCTGACACTGTTTCTACTGTTTCCCCATCTATTTCCCATGAAGTGATGGGACCAGATGCCATGATCTTCGTTTTCTGAATGTTGAGCTTTAAGCCAACTTTTTCACTCTCCTCTTTTACTTTCATCAAGAGGCTTTTGAGTTCCTCTTCACTTTCTGCCATAAGGGTGGTGTCATTTCCTTATCTGAGGTTATTGATATTTCTCCCGGCAATCTTGATTCCAGCTTGTGCTTCATCCAGCCTAGCATTTCTCATGATGTACTCTGCATAGAAGTTAAATAAGCAGGGTGACAATATACAGCCTTGACGTAATCCTTTTCCTATTTGGAATCAGTCTGTTGTTCCATGTCCAGTTCTAACTGTTGCTTCCTGACCTGCATATAGGTTTCTCAAGAGGCAGGTCAGGTGGTCTGTCATTCCCATCTCTTTCAGAATTTTCCCTTGCTTATTTCAGTACGTCTGGCATCTCCTTAAGTGTGTGGTTTTTTAATGGTTAAAATAGAAAATTAGTTTCCTGGTCTCAACTAGAATTATTTAATACTTCCCAGGCGCCATGGTCCACACTTTGGAAATATTGCTTGAAGCTGACAGCTCCTGGTCAAACGTGATTTCGGTTTTCCATTCTCTAACCCTTTACTCACATTGTCGTTCCCAATGGCGATGTCCTAACCTCTTCACTACATTACCCGACGTGCCCATTATCCTGCTGTGGCATATGCCTTGTCCTTTCAGTGCCCAGCAGGAAGCCTGCCCAGGCCCGGAGGACCCCTCTTCTGGGCCCACAGCACCCACTCTTCTCTCCATTTGTTGACTCTTAGAGCGGGACTCCTCTGCTTTTCCTTCAGCATCCTTGTCTTGGGTTGTTATTTACTTTTTTCATGTCCCCATGTCATGTACATCTCTATATCTTTATGGTTAAATTTTTCTTCAGCTACAAGGGCATGAGAGATGTGGTAAATGAAGTCAAGGGAAAATAGCAGTGATATCTCAATCTATTTTTTTTTTTTTTTAAAGAACCAACACTTATAAAGATGGAAAGGTACTCAGGAGACAGGTAATCTGAGAACTGAAATAGAAAATACCAGCTGGGTTCAAACCTATTCCAGTATCTTAAGACTGCAAAAAAAGAATTCTAAAAGTGGTCTGGGTGATAAAAGAGTTGAAGGATGGTGAGTTGTACGTGAAGGGAGATGGCTTTACTCATAAAGAAAAATTGGAATAGAAATTGGAAATATAATAAAATCAAATTACTTCATCTGTCCTCCCAACCTTTTGGGGTATTGGATTTGTAGCTTTGTTGGCCTCATCCCTTTCCTGGAACATTTCCTTGCTTGTTGGCACTTCCATCAGGGAATTTCTTTTCGCAACTTAAGAGTGGCTGTAAAGGTCAGGTGGGAGAGGCGGCTGAATTCCCACAATGACATGGCTCGGATTTGACAGTAAGAGTTCACCTTGTTCCCTTTTGGGAGGGACAGAGGTATCCTGAGCCTGTTCTCTCGTTTCTAATGTACTTGAGTTCACTTTGGGTTTGAAATTTTTTTTTTTTTTTAAGAATCAGAATCTGCTGAAAGCTACAGTATTCTATATTTCATTTTCTGGAATTGATGCCATGGAGAAATATATATAATTTTTGACTGGAAGATTTACTGTTTATTTTTTTAAAACTAGGGAACTGAATATATGAAATTACTGAAGAAAGCATTAAAGAGTTAAAATGTGTACATTTATTTTTAAAATGGTTTAGGTAGGTAGGGATTAGATAAGGAGGAGTGAAGAATGAAAGCTAAGAGTTTTGCAAAACTTAATTTATGCAAGATATTGTTATCCATCCATCCACCTATCCATCCATTCTTTCTCGAATAGGCAGTATGTTTGATGGTTCAAAATGGGAAAAGTAGAGAAGGGTACACTGAGAGTCTCCCTCCCACCTCCATCCTCCAGTCTCCTAATTTCTCTCTTTAGAGGTTACCAAAGTGATGTGATCCTTGTGTGTCCTTATAGAAATATTTTTTGCATATTAAAACTGTATTTTTCTTTAAACAGACACATACAAATCGTGGTATGTTACATACTTTTTGTATCTTGGTTTTTCACTGAACAAATTGTTGTGGGATCATTCCACATAAGTACATAGAAAGTTCCTCATTATATTTTCAAAATTAATTTTTATTGGTGTGTAGTTGCTTTACAGTGTGTCTCTGCTGTACAGCAAAGTGAGCCAGTTATATGTGCACATATATCTTTTCTTTCTTAGATTTCCTTCCCATTTAGGTTTATTGCTCTATAATTTTGTTTGGTATGGATGTGCATTTTTGATCCAGTGCGTGACTTCTGTGTGTTTTGTTTATTTCTAAACCTCTGTACTATCCCATATTGAACAACCATGCATATGATGTCATTTCAGAATTGTGTGAAACTGTGTGATAAATTTCATTCATTGGAACTGCTTGTTCAAAGAATACGTTGCTTCATGTGATAGATGTTGCTGTGTATCTCTCCTCAGAAACTGTACCAGCTTCTCTTCCCACCAGCAGAGTAGTAGGATTATTGTATGAGGCTAGTATTAATATCCCAGTTTACAGGTGAAGAAACAAGAGTTCAAAAGAATGAACTTACTTGACAGAGAAGACACAGCCAATAATGAACAGAGCCAAAGTTTGAACCCAAGCTCATCTGGCTATGAATCTGCCTTCTTTCAGCCACACTGGGCTCTTGCATCTTATTACTTGTATTGGATTATAGGGCTTCCCTGATCATTCAGATGGCACAGCATCCACCTGCAATGCAGGAGACCTGGGTTTGATCCCTGGATTGGGAAGATCCCCTGGAGAAGGGAATGGTTACCCACTCCAATATTCTTACCTGGAGAATTCCATGGACAGAGGAGCCTGGTGGGCTACAGCCCATGGGGTCACGAAGAGTCAGACACAACTGGGTGACTTTTACACAGGTACAAAACTCTTACAAATGTTTATTAAATTCACATACTTGTAATAACAACTGCTCATCATAGTATTCTTTAATGTAGCTCTTAACTTTTCAAAATGCTTTCATACTTGTAAATATATTTTAAAAACCCAGGTTATATGTGCAAACATTTTGACACTGATAAATTAAAAAAAAAATCCCACAGAATATCTTGTTACTTGCGTAAGATCACACAATGAGCTTAGTGGTAGAAATGGGTCTAGAAACACCTTTCAGCTATTCAGCCCTGCATTGGACATGAGGTGTAGCCATTGCTCTTCTCATTAGAAGGTGATCATCCTTGAGCTTTTGAATTCAAGATAGGCAATCACATGTGAGTTCATAATGCTCTTTAATTAAGAATTTTTTAAAATTTAAGCACATATAGTTTGATTTTTTTTCCCTAAAATGAGGTGACAGACTCTTAAATATGGAAAAGTGAGAGGCTATGTTTACAGTGCAAGATATAAGAAATAGTTAAGTGACCACACAAGGCAGAAATTGGTTTTTTCTTTTCAAAAAAAAATTGATACATGAAAAGAACATAAGTAGAGTAGATGTATGTTATAAAAATAATAATAGAATGAATACCTGAGGACCTACCATTCATTTTGGACCTCCAACAGCAGGAGGTTGGGACTACCATATTTTTGGGACTACCTGAATATTCCTTGCCCATCCCATCTCTGTCTCTTTTAGAGGCAGCTCTATTCTGAATTCTGTGAGTTTTAAAATCAACTTAGTAAATGTAACCACAAATATGCCTAAAACAACATGTGATTTAGCTTTTGAGGGAATTTCATAATTCCTGGGACCTTGCACGAGCTTAGTAAATATTTGTTGAGAGAATGAATAGATCAGTGGCTGAATGGCAACCCAGGAAGCTCAATCCATTCTTTCGCTACCATTGAAATTAACAAAGACGTGGTGCATAGCTAATACTTCTTTTCTACACAATGCTATGAAGTATTTTCTATGTATATTGTTGTCAGTCATAATAAAAGAGCTTTCTGTTATTACTCACAGTTGAGAGTATAAGGGTGGGACTGTTTAGACTAATGCAAGACCAGCTCTTTTTTATGCTTTGATGCATGAAGATAGATTTTGTTTAGGGTTGCTATCTCTTAGGGGATCCCAGAATTTATTAAAAATAGAAGGATTTTATGTTTTATGATTCTAACAAAGATTTTCCCCTATGAAAATATAAATTAAGTTAATCAAATACTGAAAACACTTATTACATTTCTCAAATAAAATGGCTAGATGTACTGTAAACACACCAAATATATCAAACATGATATACTTTAAAAAGAATGAAAAGTTCAGAAGGTTTCAAAATCTGTAATGAGTCTCAGGTCATTGGCGAGTATGGCTAAATTTATCCCATTTTGATGGTGCACCCCTAAGCCAACAAGCTAATCAGAGAATGTACTTTCACTCAGTTGTATCAAGAACTGAAATGACTGTGTTTATTTCAAGGTCTTGACTTGAAATGCAAACTTGTCAACCAGCAGCATTGTAATTAAGTCCTCAAGAAGTAAGAAAGTGCTTTTAAAATACGGTGTTAGCACAGCTTGTTCTAGCAGGTTAGAAACAAGCAAGATGAGTTATATATTCACAGCTGAAAACAACATCCTAAGGACGTTAATCCACGCAATTCAGAATCTTAAGACTCTTAGACATTTAGTGGGCATTTTTCTTGTGCTATTTAAATGGAAGTAGGAAAAACATTATTTGAAGCATGGTTTTCAGGTGATATCTTATGATAAAAAGCAAACAGAAAGGTAAATACAAAACAACGATAGCAATATTTGACATCTTTTGAGCATTTACTATGTGTCGGGTTATTCTAGAATGTATATGTATTATCTCATTTAATCCTTAAGTAGATGGTATTATTAATCTCATTTATACAGATAAATAGGGAGAGAAAAATTAATTAACACTTCCTAACTCCCACCAGTGATAAATGATTGTCAGGATTTGAACTGTGTAGTCAGTGTTAGTTTTCTCTGGCTGCCAAAACGAATTGCCACAAATTTAGCACAAATTCGTTATATTCCTATAGGTTAAGAGTCTGACAAGGGCCTCACTGGACTAAAATCAAGGTGTCAGCAGGGCTGCACTCCTCTCTGGAGCCTCCAGGGAAGAATCTGTTTCCTTGCCTTTTCCGGCTGCTAGAGGCTGCCTGCCTTCCTTGGCTCCTGGTCCCTTTCCTGCAACTTCAAGATCAGCAAAGGCAATTTGAGTCCTTCTCACATTGCATCCCTCTCACCTCCCCCCTTGCCTCCTTTGTATACTTTTAAAGGCCCTTGTGATAACATTGCCTTCTTGCATACCCAGGAAAATATCCCTATTTTAAGGTCAACGCATTAGCAATCTTAATTCCATCTGCAGCTTTAATTTCCCTTTGCTCCATAAGATAACATCTTCATGATTTCCAGCATTAAGACATGGATTTTTGTTTCTGGCTTGGGGGACTTGACTGCAAACCACATAGTCTTATTCCGAAGGACATGCTGTTAACAATTTCATCCTATTAGTGGAATGCACAAATGTCAGAATTTATCATTTTGGGAAACCTGATTTACAGATTTTTGGTTATTGCACAGAGTGACATAGGCAGAGTGAACATGCCTTAAAAGAAAAATCATGTGAAGTAATTAACTGGGTGTGTGTGTGCTCAGCCACCCAGTCCTGTCTGACTCTTTGCAACCCCACCAGGCTCCTTTGTCCATGGAGTTTTCCAGGGAAGAATACTGGAGTGGCGTTGCCATTTCCTATTTCAGGAATTAACTTGGCAATGTTACCTCAATGTTATTTTATCTAGAAACGTTGATTTGTTGTGGGCATCTAAACATTTAACTATGTAAGTAGGAGTGTTGTCCATTCAGTAGAGGCATGCAACTCTCACTCCTGAGCAGTAAGGCTGGGGAAACCAGGTTCTGCTGTGAGAGAGTGGCCTGTCTGTCCATGGAACAATGGCAGTCATGTACAACTGAATTACAGAGGAGACAATTTTGCATCCCCTGCTGACTTAGCTGGACAGAATGCCCTCTCTATGGCTTCTCCGGACTTTGACCCAACCTGTACCGTGTATTTCTCCATACAGATTTATCCTCTCCCTGCAGCTTCTCCAACTTCTTGGCATGTACCCATCTTCACTTACTTATCCTGGCAACTGGATCTTGTTTAAAAAATGGACCTCCCTCCCCAATTCTCCCTGTCCCACTCTCACATACGTTCTTGCCTCTGATTCACCTTTATTATACCCTTTAGCCGGTTTAACTAAAGCCTTAAATGTGGCCACGTGTAGACTGTTCTCAAAAACTATGAACTAAAAAAGCAAAGAGACAGGGCCAAAACTTGAAGAGTTACCTTAAGAAAAGAGATTGAGCTTAACCTGGGGTTGTCTGTAGACTAAAGGAAGAAAGAGTGAAGAGTGAGTGACGGGAACTGAGCCTGCAGAAAGATTACCTTTTGAAAGAGGGAGGAGGAGATGAGATCACTAAAGGTAAATCTGAGAAATTCTGAGCAAGTTTCCTGTGGCTGTTTCTGAGTTTGGAGACTCCCCTGAAGTTGGAAACTGCATTAGTTGCCTACTGTCACTGTAACCCATGACTACAAACTTGGTGGCCTTAAAACGACACAGATTCATTTATTCATTGTTCATAACTGATTCATTTCTGGGTCTCAAAGTACTGGTAAGGATCAAGGGCAATGCCTGTAGCCCCTGGGTTGCATGTCTTCCGTGTCTCCATCCATAAATACCTCTATGCGACACCAGGCTCGTACCACCCCACCAGTGTCTCTCACACTCTAACAGCTACAGAGAATATCTGACCACGTGGGAAGTTGAAACAGATGCCTCATTCACAAGGCAGGGTTCTCTTCCAGTTAGTTTTTCCAGCTTACTGTGCAAAAATTGGAGCTCAAGTTGTTCCTGCTGTTGATTTTTAAATACTCCGTCATGAACTTGTGGATCATAGACAAGTTTTGTCTGCACAACTGTTAGAGCTGTTTAAAGTAAATTTTTAAAAGAAAGGCCTTTCTTAAGCAGAAACAGTGATTGAGGTCCCTTCTGGACCCCCAGCTTCCTAAGCCCCAGCCTGGCTGTGGCCTGGATGGCTGCCCCTGGATCCCCACATCCAGGGCACCGATGGAGGAAGGGGAGGTCAGGCCAACCATGAAGCTTGACCAGTTTATTGAGCTCAGGCTGGGAGTCCATGGTTCTTGAGGACCTCGGCATATTCGTTGATTTTCTTTCCATGTTCTTTTCATCTTGTTTCCATTTTTTCTTCCCTAATGGACCCTGGCCTTCCCCTTTCTCTTCTCCTTCAGGGTGGCTGTCACTGACTGGTACTTTCAGCCAACCTCACTGGTACCCCAGGTGGGCAGATTTTCACATAGACTTCAGATGTATAACCTTGAGGGCAGCAGGATCCCATCAAACACCTCCAGGTGGTCCAGGGAGCCTAGTCTCTCTTGGTCTTGTGGGGCAGCATACCTTGAATGCTCTGCCCTTATTTCTGTAAAAATTGCCAGAAATGCTGATGCCCTCACAGCACACAAATGCCAGCTTGTGGCTTAGCAGTATCTCCTTGATCACGATACCACTGGGTGAGCAGGAAATGGCATCAACCATTGAGATCCATCTGCCCTTCTGCTGTCTCTGGCAACTACCTGGGAAAGCCATCTATTTATTATGTTACAGTTCAGGGCATCAGAAACCTGCAGTGAGTCTTTTGGGAGTAGAATTAAAGTATCTGCAGGGTTGTGCTTCTGGAGCATCCAGGGGAGAATTTGTGTCCTTGCTCTTTCCAGCTTCTAGAGGACGCCTGTATCATTTGGCTCACAGCCCTTTCCTCCATCTTCAGAGTGCATCAGTCCATCTCTCTGCTTCCATTGGTACATCTTTTCTTTTGATTGTCCCTTGGGCCCTCTTGGATAATCTCCAAATTGCAAGACCCTTAACTTAAACACACAGGCTTCCCTGGTGGCTCAGATGATAAAGAATCCATCTGCAATGCAGGAGACCTGGGTTCAATACCTGGGTCAGGAAGATCCCCTGGAGAAGGGAATGACTACCCACTCCAGCATTCCTGCCTGGAGAACTCCATGGACAGAGGCGCCTGGTGGGCTACAGCTCATGGGGCAGCGAAGAGTCAGACACGACTGAGCAACTAACACAAACTTAATCATACCTGCAAAGTCCCTTTTGCCATATGAGATCACATATTCACAGGTTCATAAGCATATTCACAGGCTCCTGGGACATGAGTATCTTTGTAGGGGGCATTTTTCTGTCCACAGAAATTTTACATATGTAATTCTGCCAGTAGATGAAGTTGTGAGATTTCTCCAACAGTACTCAACTTTGTAGCAGTATTCGTAGAGAAAGTAAACGGTTGAATTGATCCAAATTTAGGCATGGATAGGGTAGGATGGTTCAGAGGAGGCAATGGCAACCCACTCCAGTACTCTTGCCTGGAAAATCCCAAGGATGGAGGAGCCTCGTAGGCTGCAGTCCATGGGGTCGCGAAGTTGGGCACAACTGAGTGACTTCACTTTCACTTTTCACTTTCATGCATTGGAGAAGGAAGTGGCAACCCATCCCAGTATTCTTGCCTGGAGAATCCCAGAGATGGGGGAGCCTGGTGGGCTGCCGTCTATGGGGTTGGACAGAGTCGGACACAACTAAAGCGACTTAGCAGCAGCAGCAGCAGCAGGGTAGGATGGTTAGATAGTTTCACCAACTCAATGAACAGGAATCTGAGCAACGTCTGGGAGATAGTGAAGGACTGGGAAGCCTGACATGCTGTAGTCCATGGGGTCGCCGAGAGTTGGTCATGACTGAGTGACTGAACAACACCAAGGTAGGAATAAGGTAGAGGGACCCTGAGGCAAGTGAATTAAGGAAGCTGTAATGAGACTAAGTTGATCAAGGGGTCTGCTAAAAAGGACAGGAAACTAAGGGGGACTTGGATAGATTGGGAGAAGAGTAAGATTTTTTCCTTCAACTTCTTAACTCTACTTCTTCTGTGATACGGCTTTTGCACTTCATTAGCCTCCCCCTTGAAGGAAATGGCAACCCACTCCAGTGTTCTTGCCTAGAGAATTCCATGGACAGAGGAGCCTGGTGGGCCACAGTCTGTGGGGTCTCAAAGACTCAGACATGATTTCATGACTAACACTTTTACTTTAAAGAACACTTTCCCCCTTGAGGGGGTTCTGAATGGCTGATTCCCATCACTGAATCTTCCCCCTGTGTTCATAACATCCTCAAATGACTCTGCTTGGGTTGTAACACCAGTGTTTGAACTCAAGGGTGATTTCTGTGGGAGATCACATAGGATGAAAGTGTACAGTCTATTCAGTGTGGATTTCACTGTGTCCCAAGAAGACCAATGGGCATCGGACAGGGGAACAGAAGTTCATTTGCTGGTGTGAGGCTAACTCTGCTTACAAATTTTTCATGAATAAATAAAATGAAAGGTTGTTATTGAAATCCAGTGAAATGACAACACTCTGACAGATGTTTTGTGAATCATAAAAAATGGCAGTTTGCTTCTTCCAGATCTTGATTAAGATGGCTTCACAGTGCCCTTTAGCTTCACAGAACTTTGGACAGACTTCTTCCTGACTCAGGGCCCCAACCTCACATTTCCGAGAGCATTTCCCTCAGAAAATTTGTCATTGTAAATCCTTTCTCTGCCTCTTTGAGAAATAAATCTTTCGAAAAGCCTTTTGCCAGTTTTGCAACCCAGGAATGTCTGTCTCAAGGACCGGCGAGTGAAGACTTTGCAATGTAATCATTGAAGGAATGGGAGTGTAGGGGCCTAACTTCCTCAGATTCCTTGGTCCAAGTTGTGAAACTATTTCTTGTCATGAGGATCAGAGGAAGTCTACTTTTCCTTTGGGTGAGGGCAGTTAACAAACACAGGTGGCTTCTGATCCCCCCCATCCTGGTTCTGAAGAACCCTCCAGCCCTTTGTCTCTACAGAGCCAGGCATTCAGACACAGTCTTTGCTGTCTCGTTATTGGCAATAGTGTCAAAATAAAATCAACTCTGGATAAGATTTTTTCTTTAAGCTTCCAAGAGTATCAGTTCAGCAATGATAAGGGAAGAAACTATGAAAAGAGTGAGTGTTTAAATTTAGTTGTAAGTAACACCCAGATGCTTTTGAACTGTGGTGTTGGAGAAGACTCTTGAGAGTCCCTTGGACTGCAAGGAGATCCAACCAGTCCATTTTGAAGGAAATCAGCCCTGGGATTTCTTTGGAAGGACTGATGCTGAAGCTGAAACTCCAGTACTTTGGCCACCTCATGCGAAGAGTTGACTCATTGGAGAAGACTCTGATGCTGGGAGGGATTGGGGGCAGGAGGAGAAGGGGCCGACAGAGGATGAGACAGCTGGATGGCATCACTGACTCGATGGACATGAGTCTGAGTGAGCTCCAGGAGTTGGTGATGGACAGGGAGGCCTGGCGTGCTGCGATTCATGGGGTCGCAAATAGTCGGACATGACTGAGTGACTGAACTGAACTGAACTGAACACCCAGGTAACAAAGAGCTGCTACTGCTACTGCTGAGTCACTTCAGTCGTGTCCGACTCTGTGTGACCCCATAGACGGCAGCCCACCAGGCTCCCCTGTGCCTGGGATTCTCCAGGCAAGAACACTGGAGTGGGTTGCCATTTCCTTCTCCAATGCATGAAAGTGAAAAGTGAAAGTGAAGTTGCTCAGTCATGTCTGACTGTGAGCGACCCCATGGACTGCAGCCCACCAAGCTCCTCCATACATGGAATTTTCCAGGCAAGAGTACTGGAGTGGGGTGCCATTGCCTTCTCCGAACAAAGAGCTATGATTTCTAATTTTAAGTCACAGACAACTGCACTTTGATTTACTTTGCCAATCACAAGGGCAAGTGGAATATTATATGACTTCATGAGTATGGGCTTTGCTAGGGAAGGAGTAGCTAGGGAATACATATTTTAGGGGGTTTGGATTTTTGAGAAGGGTAGATTTATTTAGAAGAGTGATATCTCAGATATATCACAACCTTGGTTGGAAATGACAGAAACCTGACTCCAATGGCTTACCCATGAAAGGAAGTTTATTGATCCATATAATTGAGGAGCCAGGAGATAATGTATGTCTGGGACTCAGATGGTACGTTCAACAAATATTTACCTCCTATGTGCCAAAGGTACAGGCACATGTGATAGAAATGGTTGTCAATACACATGTACACCCATGGCTGATTCATGTCAATGTATGATAAAAGCCACTACACTATTGCAAAGTAATTAGCCTCCAACTAAAATAAATAAATAAAATTAAAAAAAAGAAATTGTTGTCAATAAAGCAGGTGACATTCTGCGCCCTCCTGGAACTTAGAGGCTAGTGTCCATGTCTTCAGGACTGTGTCTCTCTCCCTGTCGTCAGGATCTTGTGATTCTCCATTTGCTGGGTGGGTTCTGTGTTGCCTTCTGCTGGTTTGTGAGAGGAGGAGAAGCTGGCCTGTGGGGAAAAGGAAGACCAGGAGCCCTAGCTTCTTCGTTTAAAAAAAAACTTTATTTAGGAAAGAAAGTGTTAGTTGCTCAGTCATGTCCGACTCTTTGCGACCCCATGGCCTATAGCCTACTACACTCCTCTGTCCATGGGATTCTCCGGGCAAGAATACTGGAGTGGGTAACCATTTCCTTCTCCAGGAGAATCTTCCCAACCCAGGGACTGAACCCCAGTCTCTTGCATGGAGGGAGATTCTTTACTGTCTGAGCTACCAGGGAAACCCTCTGATTTATTTTAAAATGGAGAATAATTGCTTTACAATGTTGTATTTGTTTCTCCCATACATCAACATGAATCAGCCATAGGTATACATCTGTTCCTTTCCTCTTAAACCTCCTTCCTAGGTTATTAAGCAGACGTGCAGGCTGCCTTTCTCTTGCTGATCCCCTTCTATTCCAGAGGTGCCTCTTGCTGTTAATTCAATAGCCTTTGGGAGAATCTGTGATGTAAATCTGGTTCCTTTTTGGGTTTCCCCCTGACTATTTAGATCTCAGCTTCCTCAAGTCAGTGAAGTCTGTTGTCAGTGATCCATATGCTTTCCAGCTTCCAAAAGTTGGTGGCTGTTGCTGCATCCCTGTTTGTCCTTTGTTAGAGTAGGTTTATGCCTTAAAACATTCCCTTTACTGTCATTTTAGTGGGGTTTCAGGAGGGAACTAAATCCATGCATTTAGTGAATTCATTATAGCAATCGAAATGACCACCAATCTGTTTTCATAAAATAAAACTTTTTGTGTATTTTATTGTGATGAAATCAATGGATAGGTTACTGTATGTAATGCTGAAGTTTATGAAGAAAAAGAAAACAACTCCTTTGAATCCTAGAAATCTTGGAGTTTATGACCATATACCTGTTGAACATTTTGGTTATTTCCAATTTTATGATATTGTAGACAACATGTGTTAAACTCTTTACATCTAAACTATGATGGACATTTAGAAATATTTCTTTAGAATCCATTTCTATAAAAGAACATCATGGGCAAAGAGACTGCATAAATTTCTTGTCTTTGAGAAAGACTACCCTGCATGAATGTCTAATGGTAGAAGTTTCAGACCTATAGTGGATGAGGGAGCAATGCCAAACACTATGTAAGATGAGTTGGTCTTTATTTTTGAACTTCACTTTTCATGAAAGTTTTTACATGGGTAGCATATTAAAAACTATTCCTAATGAGAAGAAATTTCAAATGATTATTATTAACCGAAGGGAGGATCCCTTTTTTAGTAGAAGCAGTTAGAATTAAATACGAACATAGATGAATACTTCAACTTTGTGTTTTAATTCTTTGTTAACTATTAGCCACAAGGTAAACTTCACCCCACTTTTCCTCTAGTAAGTTACCATTTGTTTATTTGAGGAGGAGAATGTCTCAGCCTGGAATGAGGACAAGATAAGTGGAATCTGTGCTCTTAGTGGAATGCGAATGTCTTAGCAGATTGTCATTTCCGTGAGTCAGGGGCCATGGTGCTCTGCCTTCTTCATCAGCATCACTGCCATTAACATCACCACTGCTGTCAACATCACCCCTTACAATTTACTTTCACGGCCACCATCCCACTTAAATCTTCAGAGCAATCTTGTGAAGCAGGTGGGGCAGATTATTTCATTGTTCCTGTTTTGCAAACGGGGATGACGAAGGACAAAGTTTAAGGGACTTTTTTCCCCAGTTAGGAAGAAGCAGAGGAAGGATTTTAATCTGAATCTTCCATCTTCAAAATCCACTGCTATTTCTACCATGCAATATATATATGCTCTGTCCCGCCTTGCACCAGAGCTTCAGATAATAATATTTGAGAGAATAAATTTGAAAGGCCCTAGAGTCAGAACTGGTATTCAAAAAGCAATAACCATCAGAAAAAAAAAAAAAGTAAAAGAGTGCCAGACATTAAATTGTACAGTGTTTTTCCTGGCAGCTCTATTCCAACTGACGGTCTCTAATGACTCCAGGAATAATGTCTTATTTCCTAATAAATGGCTGAAACTGAAATTACTGCAGATTTTATGCAGAGCATTGCCCTGAATGGTAGGAGAAATGCACATTTTCTCATTTGATCATGTTTGTTCATTTAAGCTGTCTGAAAGGGAAATCCATTTTTACAGAAACTGGTGAAATGGATTTGCTTTGCTGAACAATTTTTCTGCTTGGTTGCCAAAAAAAAGTGAGACTTTATCAAGACTGTCCTTCTCTTTGAATTTGCATTGACTGCAAAGTGTCTTTCATTCTTTACCCCTGATTAATAGATAATTGGTGGCAATGGATGAATGTCTGAAATGGTGGGGTTGGGCCCCAGATTCACTTCATGGAGCTTCTCAAGAATATTGATGTAAAACTTTAAAGACCCTTTGGATATTTCTCATGGATGATTGTTTATTGAATTGATTTGAATCTGCTTCACCTTGACCAATTTGATAAATTTTCTTGAAATATTAATATTACCATTTAACAGCTGTGTACCATGTCAGTCGTTATGCCTGGAGTTTTAATAACAAAACAAAGGGACCTAGTTCTTTGACACTGGCTTTTTTAAAAAATCAATTTCATATAACAATTACTACATTAGACTTGAGATCCCTTTCTCCTCAAGGCAAGCATTCTGAATAAATGAGTTACTGAATAAATGGAGCAGTTTTTCCGAGTCATTTCAATAAACTTTTAAAAGTTTTATTGTGATAAAAGTAACAAAATTTGTCATTTAAACCATTGTAAAGTGTACAATTCACTGCTATTTAGTACATTTACATTGTTGTGTGACCATCAGCACTATCAAGTTCTAGAACATTTCCTTCATCTCAAAAGGAAACTCCCTCCTCATTAAGCAATCATGCTTGATACCCCTCATCCTAGTCTTTGGCAATCACTAATCTTGTTCTATTGATCTGCCTATTTTGGATATTTCATGTAAGTGAAATTATAAAATAGGTGGCTTTTTGTGTCTGGCTTATTCAGTAAGCATGATCTTTTTGAAGTCCATTCATAGTATAGCAAAAATCAAATTTTCATCCCGTCTCATGGCTGAACAATATTGCATTGTGTAGCTATACCACATTTGCGTTCTCTGTTCATCTACTAATGGGCGTTTGGTTTGCTTCCACCTTTTGGCTGTTGTGAATAATGTTGCTGTGAGCATTGGCATGCAGATATCTGTTCAAGTCCCTCCTTTCAACACTTTTGTATTTATATATATGGTTGAGAGTGGAATTGCTGAGTCATATGGTAGTTGTAGGAGAAGGCAATGGCAACCCACTCCAGTACTCTTGCCTGGAGAATCCCATGGACGGAGGAGACTGGTGGGCTGCAGTCCATGGAGTCGCTAAGAGTTGGATGACTGAGCAAATTCACTTTCACTTTTCACTTTCATGCATTGGAGAAGGAAATGGCAACCTACTCCATACTCTTGCCTGGAGAATCCCGGGGACAGAGGAGCCTAGTGGGCTGCTGTCTATGGGGTTGCACAGAGTCGGACACGACTGAAGCCACTTAGCAGCAGCAGTAGCAGCATGATAGCTGTATGTTTAACTGTTTGAGAAGCCATAGTGTCTGTACCATTTTACCTTCTCATGAGCAATGCATGAAGTTTCCAGTTTCTCTATATCTTATCATCACTTGTTCTTTTCCATACTTTTGTGTAGAGCAGTCCTAGTAGATGTGAAATGGTATCTCACTAAAGTAAATTTCTGTCGCTCACTTCCACTCTGAACTGGGACTTTTAAAATTGTTGAGCAGAGGCTTGGGGCATGTGAGGGATGGCTTGAGTACTTCTGCTTGACAGGGGGACCACTAGGTGTGAGGGTGGGTGGAAGATGAAGCAGAAACATTACACTGGGGCCTGAGTGTACAAGGACTTGAAAGCTAAGCAGAGGTACTTCAGAGGGTAAAGGATAGTTTTTAAGAAAAGAGATGCCATAATGAGAATTGACCATTTGAACAATCAAGGGCGCCATGATGTAGGCTGAACTGGAAGGAACAAGGGCTGGGAATTACTCGACTGTTGAGGCAGTTTCTAGGGCTCTAAACATATGAATTGCTCATGTATTACCAAATTGCACCATATAATTTATCCAATTAGCCAAAAATTGTGGACTATTTCTGTCTTCCATAAGAATGTCACACTGTGCCCAGTTTGATAAAGATAAATACATTTTAAAGTATTTTAGACAGTGAGCATTTCTACACCAAAAACTCTAGAGCTCTTTGAGTCTAATTAGAAATCTTTTCTGAGTTGATGGTTGATGGTCTTGCACACAGAGAATTTTGTGGTGAAAAGCATGAGTCTTGACGTCTGACAGACCTGGATTTGAATCCTGGTTATTCACTTACTGACCGTGTGGCCGTGTCCAAGTACCTTACGGTCCTTGAGTATCAGTTTTCTGTGTATAAAGTGGTTATAATATCTATATCATTGTGTTTCTGTGAAAGTAATTTAAATTATGCATATAAAGCATGTAGCAGGGAACCTGGCACATTGCTGGTGCTCAATACATGTACTATGAAGTCAGAAGTACTGAGGCCACTTGCTTTGTAAGTGAGGGCTTTGGTTATGGTACAAAGGAAGGTCTTTGAGAGTAGGAATCATTTTGGAACTTGGGAAAGGTGATGGGAAAGAGAGAGAAAAAGATGGATTTTTGCCCAGGGAAAGCCTTGCATCATTTTGATGTGAGAATAACCTGGGAACAAGGATTAGACTGATGGGACCTGATTGAAGTTTCAATTCAGTTCCGTTCAGTTGCTTAGTCGTGTATGACTCTTTGCGACCCCATGGACTGCAGCACGCCAGGCCTCCCTGTCCATCACCAACTCCTAGAGTTTACTCAAACTCATGTCCATTGAGTCAGTGATGCCATCCAACCATCTCATCCTCTGTCATCCCCTTCTCCTCCTGCCTTCAATATTTCCCAGCATCAGGGTCTTTTCCAATGAGTCAGTTCTTTGCATCAGGTGGCCAAAGTATTGGAGTTTCAGCTTCAGCATCAGTTCTTCCAATGAACACCCAGGACTGATCTCTTTTAGGATGGACTGGTTGGATCTCCTTGCAGTCCAAGGGACTCTCCAGAGTCTTCTCCAACACCACAGTTCAAAAGCATCAATTCTTTGGTGCTCATCTTTCTTTATAGTCCAATATTTGCCTTAAATTTGACTTTTCTGTTGACATTAACTCAGTTTATTGACATTAACTCATCTGTTGACTGAAATAATTTGAAGATTATCTATAGACCAACTCATTGTTTCATTGGGAGATTAAAATGCTTGTAACGTTGCACTGCAGTCTAAGAGCAGATACATAGCAGGCAGTGGATTGCCGACGCATGTAGCACGTAGCTGGGCCTCTGTCCAGCTCCACTCTCCCTTGCGAGAGAAAGACATAAACAACAGAAGCAAGAGAGAATACCATCCCTTGCTGTTGGGATGTGTTAGTGATATTTTTATTTCTTGGATGAGATGATTTGCCTAATATTCCTAACTATGTATTTTCTAAAAAAAAAAAAAAAAAAAAAAAGAACATGGCGTCCAGGGGATCAGGAAATGATGTCCCTTGTGTCAGAGTGTGGTCTCAGCTTTAGTCTGGCATGTCAGCTACCAGCTGTGTGTTGGCAAATACTACTTAAGTGGTACTGTTATTAATCACCCTTTCCAATGGAAATTTATGATGCTTCATAATATCAGCAGCTACCATTTGGCAAATGTTATGCTGGGCTTTTACATTTTATCTTTATAACAACCAAATGAAGCAGATAAGTAAGCTAAGACTCGTGAATTAATTGGCTTGTACACACTCCTGTGGCTACTCTGTCACATAAAGGGAAAACTTGCTATTTGAATGATGACTGTGGTTATTGCATTAACATTCTAGGATAGCAGTTTAATTAATTTCAGCAGTAGAGAGCTTGTTTTTAAATATTTAAAGGACCCAACAACCAGTCAAAGATGGAGTTTGAGAAACCAAATGGCTCTGCATAAGCAAGTAGCTGAAATGTTTAGATTGCACACTAGTGACTTGAGAGGAGGACAGGATTTCTGAAAGACAGAGGAATGGAGAGAATGGAAAGAGGGCTTGGAGACTGAGTGTGGCCAGACACCTGGTAGAAAGTCAGAACCTGGAAAAGAAAGACTGTCTGATTCTAAATGGTCAAGGCATTTTTAGGGACAGTGAGATCTGTATTGAATTCCAGGTGTTAGTTCCTCAGTCATGTCCAACTCTTTGTGACCCCCGTGGACTGCGTCCCACCAGGCTGTCCATGGGATTCACCAAGGCAAGAATACTAAAGTGAGTAGCCATTAGATTCTCTAGAGGGTCTTCCCAACCCAGGGATCGAACCCAGGTCTTGTGGTCTGAACCACCAGGGAGGCCCCCGAAGAATAGAATTCAAAGCACTCCCCTCCTTTTTTTGTGTTGTGTTGGATTATTCTTGTTTGCAGTCAGAACTTAGTCAAACCTTGTTTCACTAAAGGGTCTTGTGTTGGAAGTGCTGGTTGTGTGCCCATGTTTAGAGTGGAGTGAGGAAGAGAAAGGGGAGCGTTACCGAAGAGAAGATAGAAGTGGGGATGGAGAGTTGAATTTGGAGCAAGGATTCAGAGCAAGAAAGAGTGGGAACGTAAATGTCTCTCCTCCTAAAATCCTCAGAAATATTGAGTAAGGTCCTGGGCCTCTCTCAGGCTATGATTCATTTTGTTTAGATCAAGTAAAGGACAATTCTAGGAAGTGGGAAGCTTGGGGATTTTATCACATTAGTGAGTGACAGAGAAGAATCTTAAGTCTAGCTCTGCCTGACCCTAGAGTCCAGTTCCCTCCTACTTGCTCATTGCCCTGCACGGTGCTGACAGTTTTAGCACAGGATGAAGGGCAGGAGGTTCAGCTGGACAGCCCCTGACTCTGTCTTGGTGTCCTAGACTGGAAAGGACCCAACATGGAGGACTCTCTTCGCCCACAGCTGGTGAGAGTTCTTGCTCTTTTACACATCACTCCCACATCAGTTTTCATTAGAACGACTTCCTGGTGTCAAGGAATTTCTGTTGGAGGGCAATGAAAAACTAAAGAAATAATTATAGCTTCCCAGCCACAAAGTTCTCAGATTAGCTAAAAGTGGATTTATTAGCTAAAAGCAGATTTGCTGTCTCTGACAAAGGACTACTTAAAAGCTGAGTTTGCTCTGTTCTATTTCTAGCAGAATCCCTATGTCTCAGTTAAACATGAACTGATGCTGCAATATGCCGTGGGTGGACGAGGAGGATTGGGTGACTTGATGGTAGTGTTGTATGGATAACGATAATTTCATAAGAGTAGAGTTGACGACAAATATGACTTGGACATAATGAGTTATTGTCATATTTTCATAAAGTGAAAGTGAAGTTGCTCAGTTGTGTCCGACTCTTTGTGACCTCATGGACTATAACCTACCAGGCTCCTCCCTCCATGGGATTCTCCAGGCAAGAGTACTGGAGTGGGGTGCCATTTCCTTCTTCAGGGGATCTTCCCGACCCAGGGATCAAACCCCAGTCTCCTGCATTCCAGGCAGACGCTTTAACCTCTGAGCCACCAGGGAAAGCATATTTTCATAAAGACTTTGCTAAACAAATCTTCGTGAAAAATCAATGACAGTCTCTCTGTAAAGCAAGGTTATGTAGTAATATCTCTGTAGCAATATCATCTAACCATTTAAAAAATTTTAATAGATATCCTTTAAGTTACATGTTCTTTAAATGACTATTATAGTTATCCCTCACTTATTCTGCATTTGTGTGGAAAAAATACTTCTTTGGAGCTCTGCTGGGAGACAAAATAAACCAAGCAAGGTATGTGAATAGCCAAAATAGATGTAGCTCAGGCCTTTATTCTGAGTGATAACCTGGAGAAAACTCAAATATGTGTTGGTTGAATGAAGAAATGGTTGAAAAATGAACCTACTTGTGCACTTATTTTAAAGAGGGTTCTAATAAACGTAGGCTTTCCCAATGGCTTAGTGGTAAAGAATCGGCCTACAGTGCAGGAGATGCAGATTAGATCCCTGGATCGGGAAGATCCCCTGGAGGAGGAAATGGCAACTCACTCCAGTATTCTTGCCTGAAAAATATTCCAGGGATAGACGAGACTGGCAGGCTAAAGTCCAAAGGTCACAAGGAATCGGACAAAACTGATCAACTGAGCATGCTAACAAACTTGCATATTTATTTTCTTAATCAACAGGAAATCAGAAAAAGCACCCTTCAAAGAAATAAAAGGAATTAGAAGACAGCTCATTAGTAACAGGTTATACCAGCAGACAATCAAGTTGGGGGAGGGACAGCTGGGACCAGATGCTGAAGGACTGCAAAATGCAGGCACAAGAACTAAGAAAGGCACAGCTATCTGAGATCACAGGGTAGAGTGTGTGTTTCTCAAAGTGTGGTCCTTGGGCCAGCAGCATCAGGATCACTTGGAAATTTAGAAATAAAAATACTCAGGTCCAGCTCCAGAATTACTAAATCAGAAACTCTGAGGGTGGAGCTTAGGAATCTAATAAGCCCTCTGGTAATTCTGTTGCTGACTAGAGTGTGGGGTTCATTTGTGTAGTGGTACACTTTAAATCCCTGGGCGTCACTGCATTTCAACAGGGTGAAGTGAATGTTAATGACTTGGATCATAGTGGAAAAGTTACTTTATATAGAATACCCCATCCAAGAACATAGGAGAATCACTGTGAGTGACCGTACATCTGATTTTCCTGAGACAGTTGTGGTTAACACATGTCCTGGTGCTGTTAAAGGTAGCTCAGAGATTAAAGTGTCTGCCTGGAATTCAGGAGACCCAGGTTTGATCCCTGGGTTGGGAAGATCGCTTGGAGAAGGAAATGGCAACCCACTCCAGTACTCTTGCCTGGAGAATCCCATGGATGGAGGAGCCTGGTAGGCTACAGTCCATGGGGTTGCAAAGAGTCAGACATGACGGAGTGACTTGGCTTTTCACTTTCACTTTTCATTCTTGAAAGTGTCCCCACTGGGTTGATAAATTTTATGATCACCCTACTAATAGGCTTAGAAAGATTATAGCCTTTAAAATAGTTGAAAGTCTAAAGTAGTTAAAATCAAGAAATGCATTGGAATTTAGAATTATTTGGCAAATTTCCACCCCTCACACTGTCATCAGTTCAGTTCAGTCACTCAATCATGTCCGACTCTGTGACTCCATGAACCATAGCACACCAGGCCTCCCTGTCCATCACCAACTCTCAGAGTTTATCCAAACTTATGTCCATTGAGTCAGTGATGCCATCCAACCATCTCATACTCTGTCGTCCCCTTCTCCTTCTGCCCTCAATCTTTCCCAGAATCAGAGTCTTTTCAAATGAGTCAGCTCATGGCCAAAGTGTTGGAGTTTCAGCTTCAACATCAGTCCTTCTGAAAGGTTGTTGAATCACGATGCCGGGATTCTTGGCCCCCAGAGGAGAATTCAATCCGGGTCCAGAGACGAGGCTTAATTGCTCAGAGCTTTTGTGTAATAAAGTTTTATTAAAGTATAAAGGAGATAGAGAAAGCTCTGACATAGGCATCAGAAGGGGGCAGAAAGAGTACCCCCTGCTAGTCTTTAGCTGGATGTTATATAGTCACTGCTGCTACTGCTGCTAAGTCGCTTCAGTCGTGTCTGACTCTGTGCGACCCCATAGATGGCAGCCCACCAGGCTCCCCCGTCCCTGGGATTCTCCCGGCAGGAACACTGGAGTGGGTTGCCATTTCCTTCTCCAATGCATGAAAGTGAAAAGTGAAAGTGAAGTCACTCAGTCATGTCCGACTCCTAGCGACCCCATGGACTACAGCCCACCAGGCTCCTCTGTCTATGGGGTTTGCCAGGCAAGAGTACTGGAGTGGGGTGCCATTGTCTTCTCCATATACAGTCACTAGCAGTCTGTTAATGAAAGAAAATAATGTCTTAAAACTCAGAATGGCACCAGGCCTCTCACCCATAAGATGTATTTTGTGATAATCTTGGCACCAAATGGTTCATCTTGGGCCATAAAATGATTAACTTGAATCTTGAAGAAGGGCAGATCACCATACAAATAGTTTCATTTACATAGATTAGAGGAACAATATCCGAGTATAAATACTGGTTTGTCAAGTAGGTTCTGAGCCAAAAGGCGAATGGACTTGAGGACAAAGTTTGGGGTAAATGTATAGTACATTAGCATAGCTTAAGATAGACATTTCCATAAGAAAAAGGCATTGGTTATCTCTAGGTCTGAGAATAGTTAACTTCAGGTGAAACCAGGTATCATGGCAACACAGAATTTTAAGGAAATTTTCAGGAACCTCCTTTTAAATTTGTATAGAGAAGGAAAAAATATCGCTAGTTTGTTTCTTCCTGCCACTTAAGAGAGATAAAAATGTCTGACACTTGCAGGCTATTTCCTCCCTTTGGAGACCCCTGGCCTTCCTGCCTGTTACATTTTCACTTCCAATGAACATCCAGGACTGATCTCCTTTAGGATGGATTGGTTGGATCTTCTTGCAGTCCAAGGGACTCTCAAGAGTCTTCTCCAACACCACAGTTCAAAAGCATCAATTCTTCAGTGCTCAGCTTTCTTCACAGTCCAACTCTCACATCCATACATGACTACTGGAGAAACCATAGCTTTGACTAGGCCGACCTTTGCTGGCAAAGTAATGTCTCTGCTTTTTAATGTGCTGTCTAGGTTGGTCATAACTTTTCTTCCAAGGAGCAAGCGTCTTTTAATTTCATGGCTGCAGTCACCATCTGCAGTGATTTTGGAGCCCCAAAAAAATAAAGTCTGACACTGTTTCCACTGTTTCCCATCTATTTGCCATGAGGTAATGGGACCAGATGCCATGATCTTAGTTTTCTGAATGTTGAGCTTTAAGCCAACTTTTTCACTCTCCTCTTTCACTTTCATCAAGAGGCTATCTAGTTCTTCAGTCTCTGCCATAAGAGTGGTGTCATCTGCATATCTGAGGTTATTGATATTTCTCCTGGCAGTCTTGATTCCAGCTTGTGCTTCTTCCCACCCAGCATTGCTCATGATGCATATAAGCATATAAGTTTCTGCATATAAGTTAAAAAGCATGTCATAATGATAGATAATAAGATTTTAGCTCCTCAGTACTTTTCTTGCCCAGCCTTATTGCCAACCCTCTTTGGTTAAACATGGATTCTCACCCTCCTCCAAGGCAGGTTTTAGGCTGTTCTTTTCTTGGCAGAACAGTACCTCGTACCACCATGGTTCCTATGCAGATCTGCTGTGAACTGAACATCTGGGTTTAGTGCCAGTTTCCTTTGCCTTCCACCCTCTTGGTTACCCACTTTTTAACCCGTTATAGTAAAATACTCTTCTCTTTTCTCATCAAAATGTTGTCTGAGGAAATGGTCTGTAAATTCATGTGCCCTGAGGAAAACCTGAATACACTCTCACCTTTGGATGTTTGCATTTGAACAGGAGAGACTGCATTTAGTTACCAAAATAAGCTGTAGGTATTGCTCAGTGGGGCTTCCCTGGTGGCTCAGATGGTAAAGAATCTGCCTGCAATGCAGGAGACACAGGTTCAATTCCTGGGTCAGGAAGATCCCTCGGAGAATGGACTGGTAACCTATTCCAGTATTCATGCCTGGAGAATACCATGGACAAATGAGCCTAGTGGGGTATAGTCCATGGGGTTGCAAAGAGTCAGACACAACTAACGCTTTCAATGCTCAGTGAGTGGAATAGTTGTGAGTCTCAGAAAGTGAGATGCAATAGCAGGGGGCGTAAGACTGAAGCTTAATTTCATGACTTGACTTAAGGTGTGTTTGTGTGCTAAGTTGTTCCAGTCGTGTCTGACTCTTTGCAAACCATGGACTTAAGCCCACCAAACTCCTCTGTCCATGGGATTTTTCTGGCAAGAATACTGAAGTGGGTTGCCCTGCCCTCCTCCAGGGCATCTTCCCAACCTAGGGATCACGCCTGTGTCTCTTATGTGTGCTGCATTGGCATGTGGGTTCTTTATCACTGGGGCCACCTAGAAAGCCCTTAATCAAGGTATCATGACCCATGGGAGGGATCTGACCTCGGAGACTGTCCCAGCACTCAAATCTACTGTCAAGGTAGAGAAGTTGGACCGATAATCAGTGCATCCTGCCTATCTCAGTTTGTTTCAGATACTAAATGTAAATGTACTTGCTTGCAAGTAAATGTAGTCACTTCAGTCTTTTTTCTTAAGTCTCCAATCTTCTACTCCCTCCCCACAGCCTGATCAGACAAAGTCTTCCTAATGTCTAGGCAGAGACTGACTTGGGACTGAGTCTGTAATGAAGTTGCTTCAGTCAATTTGCTGATAAAATTATTTTAGTGCTATGGATTTTTATAGCTAGAGGGGTGGTGCTCAGAGAGGATTGAGTCCAATTCTCTCATTCTGCAGTTGTGAAAACTGAGACCCAGAGAGGTTAATGACCATAGAGATGGTTGTTTCAAGAATTGAGGTGAAGACCAGGTCTCCTGACACCGGTTTCCTTACTTGTTGTTTTTCTTTGGATACGCATGGTTGAGGGTGGGGGAAATTTCATAGCTACCTCAATTCTGGTTTAGACCTCAAAATCAGAAGTGAAATGTTCAAAGTGGAGACTGTGGCACTGATTTTATGGGTGAAGAGATGAGAATATTTTCTGAAGCTATTTGGAGATGATAAAAGTGGAAACACCATTAAGTATAATCGTATTAAAAAAAAAAAAAATCCCTGTTGTTGCTTAAAGAGAACACACTCTGTAGTCCAGTAGACTTTAATGTTCAGCTGAAATAACAGGAAACATTTAGCTATACATATTTTATATCTCCTTTTATAATGACAGGAATCCTATTTTAGTCAAATGATTTTTCATTTTTATGGGCAACTTCCTCCTGTTTCAAGTGGAAATGGAGACTGTCAATTTCATAGTCAATGCTAGAGAATGGGGTGGTTTGTTACTTGTGCAAGTGAAGCCATAATAGACAAATATCAAAACAAGAAAGCAATAACAGAAAATACAGTGAAAAGAAAAGAGAGCCAAAAATGCCTCAGCATCTAGTCATTGGCAATGATATAAACAGATGTGTTACTTCCCTCATGAAAATCCTTTAAATTTATCAAATGTTCTTTGGCCCATTTTTTGATTGGGTTGTTTATTTTTCTGGAATTAAGCTGCAGGAGTTGCTTGTATATTTTTGAGATTAGTTGTTTGTCAGTTGCTTCATTTGCTATTATTTTCTCCCATTCTGAAGGCTGTCTTTTCACCTTGCTTATAGTTTCCTTTGTTGTGCAGAAGCTTTTAAGTTTAATTAGGTCCCATTTGTTTATTTTTGCTTTTATTTCCAATATTCTGGGAGGTGGGTCATAGACATTTCTCCAAAGAAGATATACAGATGGCTAACAAACACATGAAAAGATGCTCAACATCACTCATCAGAGAAATGCAAATCAAAACCACGATGAGGTACCATTTCATGCCAGTCAGAATGGCTGAGATCTAAAAGTCTACAAGCAATAAATGCTGGAGAGGGTGTGGAGAAAAGGGAACCCTCTTACACTGTTGGTGGGAATGCAAACTAGTACAGCCACTATGGAGAACAGTGTGGAGATTCTTTAAAAAACTGGAAATAGAACTGCCTTATGACCCAGCAATCCCACTGCTGGGCATACACACCAAGGAAACCAGAATTGAAAGAGACACGTGTACCCCAGTGCTCATCACAACACTGTTTATAATAGCCAGGACATGGAAGCAACCTAGATGTCCATCAGCAGATGAATGGATAAGAAAGCTGTGGTACATATACACAATGGAGTATAACTCAGCCATTAAAAAGAATATAGTTGAATCAGTTCTAATGAGGTGGATGAAACTGGAGCCTATTATACAGAGTGAAGTAAGCCAGAAAGAAAAACACCAATACAGTATACTAACACATATATATGGAATTTAGAAACATGGTAATAATAACCCTGTATGCAAGACAGCAAAAGAGACACAGATGTATAGAACAGGCTTTTGGACTCTGTGGGAGATGAAGAGGGTGGGATGATTTGGGAGAATGGCATTGAAACATGTATAATATCATATATGAAATGAATCACCAGTCCAGGTTTGATGCATGATACTGGATGCTTGGGGCTGGTGCACTGGGATGACCTAGAGGGATGGTACAGGGAGGGAGGTGGGAGGGGGGTTCAGGATGGGAAACACGTGTATACCTGTGGCGGATTCATGTTTATGTATGGCAAAACAAATACAATATTGTAAAGTAATTAACCTCCAATTAAAATAAATAAATTTATATTAAAAAAATTTATCAAATGTAGAGAAACCTAGTGAAGATTTGTTCTGGTTGCTGCAAACATTGAAGCAACTAAGAAAAAAAAATCAGCGAATAGTTAAAAGGAGACCAGGATGCTGTGAGCACCAGGACAAGGAAACCAGCCACTATGACCACTGTGGTGAGGAAAGAGCCAAGGCATGAGGAACTCTCTCCAAGGCATCCACTTCCTACAGGATGGTTCCTCATAGAAGTCCACTTAAAAGTTAAAAGGAAAAGAAAAGAAACCCCTAAGATATAATATTTATGACTCAAAAATACTCCAAAATGTAAATTCAATTTTACTCGAGGATAAATGCAGTTTTCATAGAAGAAATACTTAAAATAGTTCCAAAGAATTAGAAAACTACTCAGAGAACTCATGAATCAGTGTGATGTGTGTAAACTTCATCTTCCTGACACATCATGCATTATAAAGCCATAAAAAGTTGGCAAAACAGGTATCAGAAAAAGTGGCTTATGTCAGTGTTTCATATTCTTCATTTAATGAAGATCAAGGAAAAGAGGATTATAGTCCATATACCAGAACCCAATATGATGCTGTGTTAGAAATGTAGCAAGTCAATTAGTATACTCCGAAGTATATTTGCAGTATCAGCCTAGTTTATTTGCGACAAAGAAGACCAAACAGCCCCATTCAAGCCCTTTTAAATATTATGTTAATATCCAGCATATAATGAATTTTTATTATAGTTATTATTTGTTAAATATTTGTCACAGGCCCTGTGAAAAATGCTTTGCATGGATTATCTCATTGTCTTTGCAGCAGTTCTTTGAGATAGACACTAAATCATCATTATCCCAATTTTGCTAATGAGGAAACTGATCCCCAGAGAACTTCTCTAACTTGTTCGAAGATCATAAGTTCATAGTGGTAAACATAGTGTTTGAACCAGGTAGCCTGACTCAAGAATCTAAGTGTTGAGCCACTATTCTATCAATACTCTGCTGAGTGATGCCTGTGCTGTGGTGAACAAAGTGGGCATGGCCCTGAATTTCCTGGAGCTTAAAGTCTAACAGAATTTTTTTAATTGTAAAATTTAAAGCAATAATAGTGAATTAGACCTGCCCTTTAAGACAAAGGCCAGAAATTAAACCATGGATCTCTCACGAGCATTGTTCATATTAAGTACAGTATAAGATTGAGGGCAGGAGGAGAAGGGGATGACAGAGGATGAGATGGTTGGATGGCATCACCGACTCAATGGACATGAGTTTGGGTAGGCTCCGGGAGCTGGTGATGGACAGGGAGGCCTGGTGTGCTGGGTTCATGGGGTCACAAAGAGTCAGACACGACTGAGCAACTGAACTGCACTGAAACACCATGTATTTTGAATTTTGTGGAAAGAATGGGTATTAATCCTGTTGGAAGAAAAACCAAAATGCCCAAAGGATAAAGAAAAGAAAAAGAAGATAGTCTACTTTTTTCCTGAAAAACATCCAGAGAACTCAAGCAGAGAAAAATGGTCTACAAGCTGGTATTCAAGAAGATGCCTGAGAGTGGTATCAGTGGATTAATTCTCCTCTGGTGTTTGTATGATCCGATAGAGAACTACAGGGACCCCGGTTGGGGCTGATCACCAGGTAGACTAGGCCCCTTTGTGTGAGGCCAGTGGACCGCTGGCTGACCGGGGTCATCCTTGACCAGGATCCCTGTCTCTCTGAAGTCCTTGTTTGCACCCTCAACCCTGCTGCTCTCCTTTCTTTGTTGCTTCCCTGGCATCAGAAGCATTTCTGTGGAAGACGCTGAACTTATTCACGGCTTCCAATCTCTCCTCAGGCCTCTCATAAGCTGAGCTGACTTCTTTAAGGGAAAAATGAAGCTAATTTATTAAAGGCAAGAAACAAACCAAAGGCAACTTTGACCGGTAAATATATTAGAAACTTTGAATCATTTTCTTCTCGGACTTAACTTGACTGAAATGGGATTAGTATGGAATAAATGCTAGGATTGTGATGATATATATTTTAGTCTCACTTCTCTGGAACCCCTTCATTGGGTTAAAATACTTTGCTGAGGTATTGAGAAGGCTAGTTCTTAAGAGCTGGAAACATTTATTTTCTGTTAGCTGTCTGGTATTATTCAGATAAATTTAGCCCTTAATGTGATTTGCTTAGGCAATTGTAATTTACCTCTAAATGTGCTGTGCTTTGTTGGAATCAGGAAAAGCTTGTTTCAGCAAAGGGGGAACAATTATCCCCAAAGTGTGAAACAGACACTAATCATTATTAAGGGTGTTTTTTTGTTTTTGGTAGAAGGGAGATGGGAACAATGTCTTACATAGACTAGGTTTCCATGTTTGTTGATTTATATTAATGGAACTTATACTCAAGACACCACAGTCCAGAGAATTACACTGGTCCTTAGTCTTCTGATATTCAAATAATATACTCCAGAAACTAGTCTTATGAACACAGAACACATCTTCTCTCTCAGAGAGACAGCTTCTTTCATATAGCTATTTAGGGCATTTTCCATGAACTAGAGCTGGAAATTTTTATCATACACTTGACTTCACAGAAGAACACAACTCATGGAACATAAAATTTCATATTTCACTAAATTAACTTTTTAACTTCATCAGCTTAGAGCTGTATGTTTCACATAGTTGTACTTTAGTTTACTTTTAAAATCTCTTCTAATTTATACTTTTCCAGTTTTATTGAGATATAATTGACATATATCACTGTATAGGTTTAAGATGTACAGCATAATGTTTTGACTCATGTATATTGTGAAATGATTACCATAATAAGTTTAATCAGCATCCATTACTTCATATTGATACAATAGAAAGAAAAAGCAAAAAAAGGGAAAAACTTGTTTCCTTGTGATGAGAACTCTTAGGATTTGCTCTTTTACCAACTTTTGCATGTATTATACAGCAGTATTAACTACAGTCATCATGTTATACATTACAGCCCTAGTACTTAATCCTCTCATTAACTTTCAGTTATAAGAGACTATAACTACAACTATAACACAGTTCCAGATAAATTACGGAAAGGGTACTGTCCAAAAAAGCATGTTATATTATCTTTTCAGTTCAGTTCAGTTCAGTTGCTCAGTCGTGTCTGACCCTTTATGCCCCCATGAATCACAGCACGCCAGGCCTCCCTGTCCATCACCAACTCCTGGAGTTCACTCAGACTCATGTCCATCGAGTCAGTGATGCCATCCAGCCATCTCATCCTCGGTCGTCCCCTTCTCCTCCTGCCCCCAATCCCTCCCAGCATCAGAGTCTTTTCCAGTGAGTCAACTCTTCGCATAAAGTGGCCAAAGTACTGGAGTTTCAGCTTTAGCATCATTCCTTCCAAAGAAATCCCAGGGCTGATCTCCTTCAGAATGGACTGGTTGGATCTCCTTGCAGCCCAAGGGACTCTCAAGAGTCTTCTCCAACACCACAGTTCAAAAGCATCAATTCTTCGGTGCTCAGCCTTCTTCACAGTCCAACTCTCACATCCATTCATGACCACTGGAAAAACCATAGCCTTGACTAGACGGACCTTAGTTGGCAAAGTATGTGCTATATATTCTTCAAAGTGACAAATTTTTTTTCTGATGAAAGCAGAGTTTTAATAAATAAACTGTAATAATTTAAAATAGCCTGGTTGCGCATGGGGCGTTCCTGCCCGATTCTTACAAAGCACTGCAGCCCGCTGGGCATACACACCGAGGAAACCAGAATTGAAAGAGACACATGTACCCCAATGTTCATCGCAGCACTGTTTATAATAGCCAGGACATGGAAACAACCTAGATGTCCATCAGCAGATGAATGGATAAGAAAGCTGTGGTACATATACACAATGGAGTATTACTCAGCCGTTAAAAAGAATTCATTTGAATCAGTTCTGATGAGATGGATGAAACTGGAGCCGATTATACAGAGTGAAGTAAGCCAGAAAGAAAAACACCAATACAGTATACTAACACATATATATGGAATTTAGAAAGATGGCAATGACGACCCTGTATGCAAGACAGGAAAAAAGACACAGCTGTGTATAATGGACTTTTGGACTCAGAGGGAGAGGGAGAGGGTGGGATGATATGGGAGAATGGCATTCTATCATGTATACTATCATGTAAGAATTGAATCGCTAGTCTATGTCTGACGCAGGATACAGCATGCTTGGGGCTGGTGCATGGGGATGACCCACAGAGATGTTATGGGGAGGGAGGTGGGAGGGGGGTTCATGTTTGGGAACACATGTAAGAATTAAAGATTTTAAAATTAAAAAAAAATAAATAAATAAATAAAATAAATAAATAAAATAAAATAGCCTGTACATTATATTTGTAGCTACTTTGAAAATGAGCAGCATTTTGTATAGTATTTCCATTTAAACTATCAGCATATTTTACATACTTATAACTTTAATGAAAATGCTGTATTTCACTGGTTATATATCATTATTTGCTTAGCCATCTTCCTCCATCTCATGGTAAAGCACAGCTGTGTTGCACAGATTTGGTGAAAAGAATAATGATCATCAGTATTAAAAATATCTGTCATTTAATCTTGAATTATGTACTTGAACATTTTTTCATGATGTTCAAAAAAGTAGAACTACCATGTATAGATCTTCAGCAAGGGAAAATCAAATGCTTCTTTGTGCTCCTTTAGAAAGAAGAGATCCTGTTTCAAATTATAAAACATGGATATGAACTGGTAAAATAGTATTGCAGAAAAAAATGTGAAGGTTAAAAGTACAGTTTCATTTTAGGGGCCTATTTCTCAAGGGGAAGCTATCACACACTTACAAAATTGAACTAGAAGATGTTAGAGCAAAAGTTTGTGGAATGCATATGCTTATGATAGAAAGGCTTATTTATCTCCCCTGAAGTGCATTTTAAATTTCTTGATGATTTATGGTAAATAAAATGCAAGAAATATTTCAAAGGAGGTGAAAACTATTCAACGAATTTTAACATTGAGAAATTCTTCAGTGCAAGGGACTATGGACATTTTCTTTTTTAACTCTACATGGGTTTATTTCATTAATTGTTTTTATTTTAGCAACTATCAATGTCTTTCTATTGCTATGTACAACTATAATGTGGTTCCAGATAAATTATGGAAAGGGTACTGTCCATAAAATATGTTATAGCTTAATGGCAGAAAGGGGATTTTTGCAGGTGAAAATGGCAATTATTGCCAGGTCAGGTCTCAGCTCTGTGAAACCAGTCAGTTAAGGACAAGGTAGTTAGCTCCTTTTGAACTGGTGTCGGTCATCCCATGAAGCAAAAGGCTTAGCTGTAGCAAGAGAGATTACCCTTGTGCCCTGCAGGAAAGAATTACATGCTTGTTTCTACATTGATCTTCTGTTTTCTTACCTGGTAATCTTGACATCAAAGACTGGGAGAGGCTATTTTGGTTTAAAGCTATTCCATATCTCATTATACAGATCTGTTCATTCATGTTCAAGTATCTGTTATAAAATGATCAGTGGTATTAGTTGTCTGTGTTCTGAGCAAACTCTTAACAGTTACAAAAAAAGAGCCTCCAAAGCTTTCTTGACTGGTTAGGTGGAAAGGGGCTTCCCTGATGGCCCCTGATGGTAAAGAGGTTGCTTGCAATGCTGGAGATGGGGTTTGATCCCTGAGTTGGAAAGATTCCCTGGAGAAGGGCATGGCAACCCACTCCAGTATTCTTGCCTGGAGAAGTGCCATAGACAGAGGAGCCTGGTGGGCTACAATCCATGGGGTCACAAAGAGTCGGACACGACAGAGTGACTGACACTTAGGGGGAAACACCATTCTTCTCCAGGAGGGTCAACAGTGAGGCCCAGGGATTCAGAATAAACCCACCCTTTCACAAGCGTCTTCTTCATACTGTGAGAGTTGGGCTACAAAGAAAGCTGAGTGCCGAAGAATTGATGCTTTTGAACTGTGGTGTTGGAGAAGACTCTGGACAACCCCTTGGACTGCAATGAGATCCAACCAGTCCATCCTAAAGGAAATCAGTCCTGAATATTCATTTGAAGGACTGATGCTGAAGCTGAAACTCCAATACCTTGGCCACCTGATGCGAAGAACTGACTCATTTGAAAAGACCCTGAGGCTGGGAAAGATTGAGAGCAGGAGGAGAAGGGGATGACAGAGGATGAGATGTTTGGATGGCATCACTGACTCCATGGATATGAGTTTGAGTAAACTCCGGGAGTTGGTGATGGACAGGTGCCGGGGGCCAGCGTGAGGAACTCTGCCCATGGCAAAGGTCATGAGGAAGGAGGCTTGGCATACACAAAGGCGTGATCAAGCCTCAGGAAACCCCCTGTTCCTGAGCATCTACCCCCAAACCAGAGTCTGTTTTATGCTCTCACCTACACCTCTGACTTTACGGGGGGCTCTCGCCCATAACCATTTCTCTTGGAAAATGAGTTAACTTGCAGCTCCAAGTCAATAAAAATTCCTGGGTGTGACAAGAGTGTTTCAGCTTATGGACTCCTCTGAAGGTTATCTAGCCCGCCTGTATAGGTTCGTCTGGCCACATGTGATTGTTTACAGCCTCCCAACCTGAGAGGCACGAGATGTTTTATACTTACTAAAGGCAAATTCTTTTGGGGAGTTGGAAATTATTAGTATAGTGGGTTGGTTAGGAATTATATTGGTGAAGGGTTTTTCATTTGTTGTGTCAATAATTGCTGCTAATTCCCTGCCCTGGGTGGGACAAGGGAGTCTTAGGTCAAACCTCTCTGCTGACAGACTAGCTTGTGTGACAGGATTATCCACTGTTTACATGATTGTTTACTACCTCTCAACCATGAACAGCACAGAGAGTTTTGGAGTATTTTGAGAGTCTTGATTAGCATAGGGCTTTTTCTTGTTGAGTCAATGATTGCCACCAGGCCTCCATATCCTTAGGCACCTGGGAATATATTAATCAATGTATTTGGAATATAGAAAAGGAAATATAGTAGTTTTTGATGTTAGCAATACTAGACTTTTTGAGTTAATGGATTTTCTCTTTTGTAATAGATCACTGTACTTTGTTATAAATCACTGTGTCCTTGCTATGTAAAAATGTAACTTTATCACTATCTTAAATCTAAATAGATCTTAAGGGGAACATTGGTGAAAGGATTTTCATTTGTTGGGTTGATGTTTGCTGCTAAATCTCCATATTCCCTGCCCTTGTAATGAAAATAACTAGCATATAGGAGAAATAAGCATTAACCTTTAAGCATATAGGAGAAATAAGTATTAACCTTTAAGATTAATCATGTTACCTTGGGTTAAATAAATTCCTTTCTTGATTGTAACTCACTACACCCTCATCCTATAGAAATGTAACTTTATTTGGAGAGTGGTGCCTGGTTTAAGAAAAATCACCCTTGGAAAAAATAAGTTTTTGGTTATCAGAAAGAAAGGATCATAAAATCCCTAAGACCTTTTTATGTGAAGCATCTGATTTTGATAAAGGTCAGGACTGCTGACTCCCACGTGACTCTGTATTCATCCCTATGTGTAACAAAAGGTATATAAGCAAACCCAAACATAAAGAAATTGGATCAGTTTCCAGAAAGACTGATTCCCCCATGTCACTTCTCTCTTGCTCCCGTTTCTCTGGCTGAATTCCCATCTGGATTCAGCCTCCTTTTCTCCACTACACTATCTCCTACTACACTGTCCATTTCTAATCTCTCTCTATATCTGTAATTAAATATGTATTTTTCCAAAGATGCCGACGCCATCCCTCCCCTTCCCAGCAGACAGGGAAGCCTGGCGTGCTACAGTCCATGGGGTCACAAATAGTCAGACACGACTGAACTGAATTGAACTGAACTTCCCATGCCTCCAGACCTCCATTAGTAGGAATGACTGAGGTGCTCCACCTTCTTTTTGCCCATGTTTCTTATGCCTCCTGAGCACTCCCAGTCTTGCCCTGCTTTGCCTTATGACATGTGGATGGTGGGTAACAGAGTCACCTCGGGGCTTGTTCCTGATGCAGAGTCCTAGGCCTCCCTCAGCATCACTGACTGGGAGTTTCTGGGGAGGGGTCCTTGGAATCTGCAATGTTACCAGTCACCTCAGGTAATATCTGTGCACACAGAAGTTTGAGAACCACTCTTCCCAGAGTCTTAAATACAGAGAATCTCCAGAATTTTTTTCACAAATAAAAAGTATTTTAAAGTTGGCAAAGCACTTTTATATACCATTTCATTAGATCCATAGGAGAATCAAATGAGATAAACAAGACAGGTATTTACGTTTTTATAAGTACATCAGTGGGTATCTATAATATCCAATGTCACGGTCAAGCCAGAGCTGAGCTGAAGAACTAGTATTTCTTTTCTTTTTTTTTAATTTTATTTTTCACTGGGTGATAATTGCTTTACAATGTTGTGTTGGTTCTGCTGTACAACAGCGTGAATCAGCCATAAGTATACATTTATCCCTCCCTCTTGAACGTCCCTCTCACCCCACCCTCCAACCTACATCTCTAGGTGGTTATGGAGTACTGGGCCGAGTGAACTAGTATCTCTTAACACAGCATGCTGCCTGGAGATTATATTGGCTCTGGAATGAAAAGATGTGTAGTGTGTGTCTTGTCTTATGTTGTTGCATCTGTTTTCCCCAGTAATCCTGTGAGGCACATTAGGCAAATATTATTAAATCTATTTGACCGAGAAGAAAACAGACTAGAGAGTTGAAGTGCCCCAAAGGGGCAGAACCTGGACTCACACTCAGGTTTTTCAAGTCCAAGTACGACCCTCCTGTCTACCTCTCAGTGCGAAGAAGTTGAGCTGAAGTGAAATTTTTAAAAAATGTTTTTGATTGCTTCAGTTCAGTTCAGTCACTCCGTCATGTCCGACTCTTTGCGACCCCATGAATCACAGCACACCAGGCCTCCCTGTCCATCACCAACTCCCGGAGTTCACTCAGACTCACGTCCATCGAGTCAGTGATGCCATCCAGCTCAGTCGTCCCCTTCTCCTGCCCTCAATCCCTCCCAGCATCAGAGTCTTTTCCAGTGAGTCAACTCTTCACATGAGGTGGCCAAAGTACTGGAGTTTCAGGTTTAGCATCATTCTTTCCAAAGCACACCCAGGGCTGATCTCCTTCAGAATGGACTGGTTGGATCTCCTTGCAGTCCAAGGGACTCTCAAGAGTCTTCTCCAACACCACAGTTCAAAATCATCAGCTTTCTTCACAGTCCAACTCTCACATCCATACATGACCACTGGAAAAACCACAGCCTTGACTAGACGGACCTTAGTCGGCAAAGTAATGTCTCTGCTTTTGAATATGCTGCCTAGATTGGTCATAACTTTCCTTCCAGGGAGTAAGCATCTTTTAATTTCATGGCTGCAATCACCATCTGCAGTGATTTTGGAGCCCAAAAAAATGAAGTCTGATACTGTTTCCACTGTTTCCCCATCTATTTGATTGCTTAATATTTAATAAATATTGCTTATGTCATAAAATGTTTCTTATGTATGTTTGGTTTTATTACTAGCATAGCAAATAAAATCTTTTCTTGATTCCACTGACTATTTTTATAACAGCATCAGGAAGCTTTTTAATGAGATAATTGCTTAACTGTTATCTGTTGTTCTTAAGCTCAGAGTAACTTTTGAAGTGTAGTCATCAAACCCACTTACCATTGCTTGGGTTTTGCCCTCCTCTCATCTTTGCAGCACTTAGCCCTGTTGATCCCTGCCTTTCTTCCTGGGAAATCCGGTCTGTGAAGTGGGGTGCTCGTGATTCTGAGCTCCTTATCTGTCCTTTTCTGGCTCCTTTTTCCCCTCTCCACCCAAGCTGTGTCTGTAGGTGCCTTCCTTTTGCTTTCATTGGTTTCCACGGTAATACATACATTTCCACAATTTCAGCCAATAGAATTATTCTGAAGACTCTCAAATATTGGGTTGGCCAACAAGTTGATTTGGGGTTGAATGTTTTGGCCAACCCAAAACATTTCTAATTTTTCTCCCTGAGCTCTAAAGCTACTCAGAATCATGAACAGTCCATATGTCTTGAATTAAATTTCTCTCTGTTTGCTAGGCACCTCATTTATTCAGTAGATATTTATTGAGTACTTATTAGGTGTGAGGCAATGTTCTAGGTGCTTGGGATACATCAGTGAAGAAAAAAAAGTTACCCACCCTCACAGACCTTACTTTTCAGTGGCAGAAGACAGACAAGAAACCAATAATTTTGATTTTGCATTGTTGAACTTCGTGATTTGATATTGGAACACATTCTTAAGTAAATGTGGTTATGCTACTTTCTAAAATATGAAAATTAGATTTTATGTGAGACGCACCATGAAAAAGAAGAGAATAGCAGAGAACAGAATAAAGGGAATCAAGAGTATTGTTAACAGAGGTGGTGACGGACGTGCTGGTTGCACTTTTTATAGGGTGCTCACGGTTGACCTTGAGGGGGAGAAACATTTAGGAAAATCTTAAAGGATGTGAAGGCGTGAGCTCTGCATTTCTTGGGGGAAAAGCATTTTGGGCAGAAGAATAGCTGCTGCAAAGACCTTAATGCATAAGTGAGCCTCGTATAGTCAAGAAATGTGGTAGGAGAGAAGGTCAGAGAGGAAATGAGAAGTCAGATTGGGGTCTGGCCAGCCCTCATCAGGGATTTGGCTTTTACAGTTTGTGAAATGGGGAACTACTGTAGATTTTTAAGTGGAGAATGGCAATATGATGTTTAAGTGTTTAAAGGATCATTCTGGCTACTGCGCTGAGATTAGGCTGCATGGCGGTAAGGGTAGCTTTGGGAAGTCACTTGTGAAGCTGCTGTAGTAATCAGAGCAAAGCTTAGGCCAGAATGACAGGAGCGGAGTGCTTAAGGTGGGCAGGTTGTGTATGTATTTTGAAGATGGAGCCCTTAGAATTCTCTGACGTGGTAGATATGTTTAGCATAAGCCCCTAGAAGGCTGGAGCTGCCATCCGTTGAGATTGGGAAGGACGCATCTAAAGCAGGTTTGATGAAGGAAGGTCAGGAGATCAGAGGCACATATGTTATATTTGAGGCATCTACCTGATGTTCAGGTGGAGATGTTGGGTAGGATGTTGGATTACAGGAGTTGTCTGGGATTTGGCAGTGACTCTGGACTGGAAATGTAAATGAGTATTTAAAGCGGTGACCCTGGATGAGGTCACCAAGAGGATGAGCTTGGATGGAGAAAACAAAAGGTCCAAGGACTGACCCCCCTAGGGCGTGCCAACATTACAAGTTTGGGGAGAAGAGGGGGGACCAGTGAAGGAGACGGAGAAGGTTATCTGTGAGGCAGAGGCGGGGAAGCAAGAGAACATGAGGGCTTAGAAAGTAAGTGGGAAAAAAATCATCAAGGCAGAGAGACAGTACAGCTGGGTCAATGCTGCTGGTAATGTAGGATGAGGTCAGAGAATTGATCACTGGATTTAATAACGAGGCAGTCATTGGTGACCTTCACATGAACAGTTTTGGCGCAGTAGCAGGATGCAAGCCTGATCAGAGTGAGTGAACAAAACTTAGAGTGGCAGAAAATCAGATACAATATGTATTAACTAAAATTTTGAATTAATTCAGATTCACAGTGTTTCACACCTTGACTGTCATCTTCCGCCTAAATGAATTCTTTCTCTAGGGTGTTTTGTTTTTGTTGGTGGCAACAACATCCGCTCGATAGCTCATGATCAAAGCCACGGAGTCATTTTTCACTCCTCTCTCTTTCTTGTTCCCTCACATCAATCCGTTAGTAAGTCCTGTCCATTTTACGAGAAGGCAGAAATATACTTTAGAAAGAATACACGCTTTCAAATCAGACACATCTAGTTAGCAAGTTATTTAATCTCTCTTACCCTCGGTTAAGGAGGATAATATTCCTTACCTCCTAGGATTCTTGTGAGGATTACAAATGCTCGTATATAAAGCATGGAGAACATAACATTTCAATATGTGTTACTTTCCCTCCTATGTGCCGCTTGCCCTGGGTTTCAAGATTCTTTTTAACCCGAGGCTCCAAGGTCATTGTGACTTACCCTCTTGCCAGTATAATCCAAAACTCTCCTCCCAGGTTCCAGTTTTGTTCTTGTCCCATACACTCTTAGAGGAACCTCTCTAGAAGCTAAAAATATAATTTTTCATGACTCTCCATTACTAGTATAAAGTTTGACATGCTACATAAATAGAGTATGGTGATATACTGCGCCTGCCTAATATAGAGCACCAGGCCGCCGTATTTGGCCGAGTAAACTGGGCAAACTAGACCATTTGGTGATTTTTGTACACAATCTGACTTTTTAGCATTGCACTTACACTCTTCCCTCCCTTTGGCATTCCTGCTCCCTATCTCCCCCTGTCAGACAAAGTCTTATTTATTTTTCAAGGCTTAGCTCAAATGCCACTTGGTCACAGAAACTCCTGACCCATGTCACCTCCCCCACCTGCCAACCACAAATTTTCTCCCTCCTCTATTCCAAAAGCATCTTTTGAGGGACATAGATCATTCTTTATTATTTAATAATTATTTGTGCACATGTCACGGCTCCCTCTTTGAATATATGCTCTGCCATGGCATAGATCAGGCATGATTCATCTTTGTATCCACAGGAGAAGGCAATGGCAACCCACTCCAGTACTCTTGCCTGGAAAATCCCATGGACGGAGGAGCCTGGTAGGCTGCAGTCCACGGGATTGCACAGAGTCAGACACGACTGAAGTGACTTAGCAGCAGTAGCAGCAGCAGCAGCACCTAGGACAGTTCTCTTTAACGTGGAAATGCTCCTGATGTATGTGCTGAATTGAAAAATCAGGTCCTTTTATTACATTTTTGACTTTAAAATTGAGGTTATTGTTTTAAAACTTACTGTTGTCACTTGATTTTCTTAATTTTCCAATTTACTATCAGAATAAATCACAGAGTAATCTAAAAACACCAAAAAAAAAAAAAAGCCTTGCCTGAGATAAAGTATGATCCCTCTTCACCATGTCAACTACAGTGAAATAGCAGAGTCATCTCTAGTTCAAGCTGACCAAGTGATTTCCAAACTGGATGCCTTTACAACCTTTATATATGAATAATATGGGTAGAAAAATAATTATCTTTTCTGTCCTCATATGAGTTCAATGTAAGTGTGATCAGTTCTTCCCTATTTCTTCCTTCTTACTGATTTCATCTCTTTGTACTTCAGCTTAATTTAGTTGAGTAAACCAATGAAAAATAGTTGCTTCCAAATTGTTTGTACAGTATCATAACCAAAGATTGTTAAAAATACACTTAAAATAAATATTTTAAAGCCAAAGGTTAGTCAATATTTGTATGAATTGTAATACCAATTCTGTCATCTTTCATTTAGATATTCAAGCTGGAAATCCCAAGATAGGAGCCTAGCAATAACTAGCGAATCCAAACACATCCCAAGAGCTTTTTGTTTTTGTGATGACATATGCCAATTTGACATATCAAAACTAAGCTTTGTTCACAGGATTGCTAACAAATTTACTCAAATAAAATAATATTACTATCTTGATTGATGTTTAGGGGGAGTAATATCCTCTCATGTAGTGAATATATATATATATTGTTATCTGTAATGGATTGAATGCGTCCTTTCCCAAATTTATATGTTGAAATCCTTGCTCCCCATGTGATGGTGTTTGGGGTTGGGCCTTTGGGAAGTAGTTAGTTTCAGATGAGGTCTTGAGGGTGAGGTCATCATAATGAGATTAGTATCTTTAAAAGAAGAGGAGAGACCAGAACTGTCTCTCTGCCTTGTAAAGACCCAGCAAGAAGGTTGTTATTGTTCAGTCACTCAGTTGTGTCCGATTCTCCATGAACCAATGGACTGCAGCACACCAGACTCCTCTGTCCTGTACTATCTCCTAGAGTTTGCTCAAATTCATGTCCATTGAGTTGGTGATGCTATCTAACCATCTCATTTTCTGTCACCCTCTTCTCCTCCTGCCCTCAATCTTTCTCAGCATCAGGGTCTTTTCCAATGAGTTGGCTCTTTGTATCTGGTGGCCAAAGTATTGGAACTTCAGCATCAGTCCTTGCAATGAATATTCAGGGTTGATTTCCTTTAGGATTAATTGGTTTGATCTCCTTGCAGTTCAAGGGACTCTCAGGAGTCTTCTCCAGCACTACAGTTTGAAAACATGAATTCTTTGGTGCTCAGCCTTCTTTATGGGTGTGAGAGCCTCCAACTTTCACATTCGTACATTGGAAAAATCATACCCTTGACTATCCTGATCTTTGTGAACAAAGTGATGTCTCTGCTTCTTAATACACTGTCTAGGTTTGTCGGGTTTTCCTCCAAGGAGTAAGTATCTTTTAATTTCATGTCTGCAGTGATTTTGGAGACCGAGAAAATAAAATCTGTCACTGCTTCTACTTTTTCCCCTTTTATTTGCCGTGAAGTGATGGGACCAGATGCCATGATCTTAGTTTTTTGAATGTTGAATTTCAAGGCAGCTTTTTCACTCTCTGGTTTCATGCTCATCAAGATACTTTAGTTTCTCTTCACTTTCTGCTAATAGAGTAGTATCATCTGCATATCTGAAGATGTTGATATTTCTCATGGCAATCTTGATTCCAGTTGTGATTTATCCAGCCCGGCATTTTGCATGATGTACTCTCCGTATGAATGAAATAAGCAGGGTGACAATATATAGCCTTCACGTCAGTCAGTTCAGTTGCTCAGTTATATCCTACTCTTTGCGACCCCATGGACTGCAGCACGCCAGGCTTCCCTGTCCATCACCAACTCCCAGAACCTACTCAAATTCATGTTCATAGAGTCAGTGATGCCATCCAACATCTCATCCTCTATCTCCTTCTCCTCCCACCTTCAACCTTTCCCAACATCAGGGTCTTTTCCAAGGAGTCAGTTCTTTGCATCAGGTGGCCAAAGTACTAGAGTTTCAGCTTCAGCATCAGTCTTTCCAATGAATATTCAGGACTGATTTCCTTTAAGATTGACTGGCTAGATATCCTTGCAGTCCAAGTGACTCTCAAGAGTCTTCACCAACACCACAGTTCAAAAGCATCAATTCTTTGGCACTCAGCTTTCTTTACAGTCCAACTCTCACATCCATACATGACTACTGGAAAAACCATAGCTTTGACTAGACAGACCTTTGTTGGCAAAGTAATGTCTCTGCTTTTTAATATGCTGTCTAGTTTGGTTATAACTTTTCTTCCAAGGAGCAAGCATATTTTAATTTCTTGGTTGCAATCACCATCTACAGTGATTTTGGAGCCCGAAAATATAAAGTCCCTCACTGTTTCCATTGTTTCCCCATCTATTTGCCATGAAGTGGTGGGACTGGATGCCATGATCTTCGTTTTCTGAATGCTAAGTTTTAAACCAACTTTTTCACTCTGCTCTTTCACTTTCATCAAGAGGCTCTTTAGTTCTTCTTCGCTTTCTGCCATGAGGGTGGTGTCATCTGCATATCTTAAGTTATTGATATTTCTCCCAGAAATCTTGATTCCAGCTTGTGCTTCATCCAGCCTGGCATTTCACTTGATGTACTCTGCATATGAGTTAAATAAGCGGGGTGATAATATACAGCCTTAACGTACTCCTTTCCCAATTTTGAACCAGTCTTTTGTACCATGTCCAGTTCTAACTAGACCTGTGCTTCTTGACCTGCATACAGATTTCTCAGGAGGCAGGTAAGGTTGTCTGATATTCCCATCTCTTTAAGAATTTTCCACAGTTTGTAGTGATCATAGTCAATAAAGCAAAAAAGGATGTTTTTCTGGAACGCTCTTGCTTTTTCAATGATCTAGCAGATGTTGGCAATTTGATTTCTGATTCCTCTGCCTTTTCAAAATCCAGCTTGAACATCTGAAAGTTCACGGTTCATGTACTATTGAAGCCTGGCTTGGAGAATTTTGAACATTACTTTGCTAGCATGTGAGATGAGTGCAATCGTGTGGTAGTTTGAACATTCTTTAGCATTGCCTTTCTTTGGGATTGGAATGAAAACTGACCTTTTCCAGTCCTGTGGCCACTTCTGAGTTTTCCAGATTTGCTAGCATATTGACTGCAGCATTTTCACTCCTTTCCTAATCTGGAACCAGTCAGTTCAAGAAGGTAGCAAGAAGGTGGCCATCTGAAAACCAGGAAGAGAGCTCTTTCAAGGAATACAATCTACCAGCACTTTGATCCTGGACCTCCCAGCCTCTAAGACTATGAGAAAAAAAAAAAAAAGTCTGTTTAACTCACCCAATCTATTGTATTTTGTTATAGCAGTCTGAGGTGAGTAAGGCAGCATCTACCTATTATTTATTTTCCAAACAGTTGCACTATTTCCACTAAAAACTCAGGCTAGTGAAGTCAGATGTGAATGCACACACTTTATAGTCAGCAAATATTTCCTGAGTGCTTATTATTTTCCAGACACTAAATACTTTCATGTTCATTACCTCTTTTAATGTTCAGAATAATCTAGGAGGTGGGCATTGCTCTTCTCATTTTAAAGAGAGAAAACCAAAGACCAGATATAAATGATGTAACTAGAAAATGAGGTTATTGGCTCCATAAGGGAAATGTCTGTTCTGTTTCATTAATTGCTAGAATTCTGATTGTTAGCACAGAGGCACTAATATTTCAGTATTATGGGGTTGATAGATTATTGATATCAAGTAACAGTTAAGCTGAATTTCTGCTCATTTTTTCCAGTTGAGTTGGTGTTTTAGTATTAATCAGCAAATTCATTTTGAAAATTGAAAAAGTTTATGTTTTGCCTCTCAAAGACAAATCTTTCTATATGAGCATTCTTATTGAGTGGACAAGTTTATTCTTCATTTGACCAGGCTTATCAATCTTTTTAAACCCCCAAGTATTTGTTGATTTCCTATTATAGTGAGAAAGATCTTCCTAATTCAAAGATTTTTCAAAAGTCATGTTTTCTTCTATAGTTATATATCTTTAGTAATTTTTTTGGTCCATGCATTTATCAAACATATTTACTCTACATTTATTGTGTGTCAGGCGCCATATATTAGTGAACAAAACAGACAAAAATGTCTGTGTCCATGGAATGATTGATCCACTGGGGTTCTTCTTTTCATTTATTCAACCTGATATGCTTTGATATTGTCAATTATTTTAACATTTAATTAACAGTTGAGTTATAGGAAATTTACTTGGGTGAAAGAAATGGGGTAGGAATACATCTTTGTCTTCATAGGCTTAGCTATTTATCTCAACTGAATATTAATGTTTAATCTTTTGCTATTGATTTTGAAGCAGCACCCTATGAAAATCTAAATACCTGCAGGTTCTTGCATTTATTTCTAGACCTCATTCTGAACACTGACCAGTTGTGGCTATTCCTGAACCAATGTTTTAAATTTAAAATTGCTATAACTTTATAATGACTTTTGATTTCCAAAGTGACTCATTTCCATGCAAAACTCTTCTTTTACAGATTTATTTTTCTTTACTCTTAGAACATGTTTAGTCTTCCAAATGAACTTTACAACTATTTAGTCATGTTTTAAAAATTCTCAGTTTTGTGACTGAGAGATCACATTGGTTTTCATGGATTCATCAAGCAGAAATTACCACTAATCAATAGTAACTCTCCACACTTAGGTGTTTTCCTTTTATTCACATCTTCTTTCATGTCCTGCAATAAAGTTGTAAAGTTTTCTTCATATAACTCTTGGGTTTATCTTATTTTGTTCACTTGGTTTTTATTTTTTGGTTATTATTTTTAAAAAGATTGATTTTGTACTTATTCCTTTACTGGCTTTTCTTGGTGTTTTTATGTTTTTTCCCTTCAGTTTTTTAAACTCACAATGATATCACCTATAAGTAATGGAAAATTTACCTCGTACTTTCCAATACTTACACATCTTATTTCATTTTCTTATTTAAATGCATTGGCTCACTCTTGCAAAACACTTTTAAGTAGCTGTGCCCTTGTTTAGAATCCTTGCCTTATTCTTGGCTTACACAAAATTGCCTCTATTATTGCTTTGGTTTGAAAGATTTTTGCTAGCTTTGGGGCTTCTGTCTACATCATTATATCACATTAAAAGTTACTCATCTCGGTACTGTTGAAATTCTTTGTAGGGCAGTAACGGAGACAGCGACATAGAGAACAGACTTACGGACATGGAAGGAGGGTGAGGAAGGAGAGGGTGGGAAGTACGGAGAGAGTAACATGGAAACTTACATTCAGTTCAGTTGCTCAGTCCTGTCCGACTCTTTGCGACCCCGTGAATCGCAGCAAAATAGATGCCAGTGGGTATTTGGTGTATGACTCAGGAAACTCAACCCGGGGCTCTGTAACAACCTAGAGGGGGATGGGGAGGGAGGCGGGAGGGAGATTTAAGAGGGAAGGGACAGAGGTGTGCCTGTGGCTGATTCATGTTGATGTTTGGCAGAAACCAACGCAATATTGTAAAGCAATTATCCTTCGATTAAAAATAAATACATTAAAAAAATTACCTATCTCTTTCACTAAGATTTTTAAATTGGAAAATAATGTTGAATTTAATTACATACTTTCTAAGTATTATTCAATCTCATTTGACCAAATTAATAGGGTATAATATTTTAATAGGTTCCCAGGTGGCACAGTGGTAAAGAATCCACCTGCCAAGGCAGGGGACACAGGAGACACGGGTTCGATCCCTGGGTCAGGAAGATCTCCTGGAGGAGGAAATGACAACCCATTCTAGTGTTCTTGCCTGGAAAATTCTGTGGACAGAGGAATCTGGTGGGTCATAGTCCATGGGGTCACAAATAGTCAGACATAACTGAGCATGCATGCACCATTTTAATAAATTTCCTATTATCAAACTATTTTTCCACTGTGAAGATGACTCTAAACATGTTGTGATTTATGATTTGTTAAATATACTGTAATACTGATTTCTAATTGTGAGTTTATTATAAACATAAATATACTATCATAGCATAAATATAAATTTACAACTTGCTATTTTTGACTCAACAATGCTTTGGTGATCTTTCTCATGTAAATGTATTGATCTATCCCTTTCTTTTTATCTTTTGTCTGCTGCATAGAATTTCATAGTGTGGATAAATCACAATTTATATAATCATTACTGTGTTGAAGGGCTTTCATATCCCATCCTCCCTTCTTCTGGTAATTTATAATCATTATTGCTATTTCTAACAGTGCTTGCAATACTATTATACATATCTCTTGGTCTATATGCAGAGTTTGGGGAGTGGCGATACTAAGAAATAGAATTCCTGAGTCATCAATTATGTGTTTAAATAATGCATACAAATTGACCTCTGAAATGGCTGTTAACAGTTCACACTGCTGTTAGTAATGACCATGATATTCATTTCCTGCACACATACCAAATCTGACACACTCAAGCACATTTATATTTTACTCATCTCTGTAATAACATTTTAAAAACTGCATCTTAGTAGGGTCTAAGTTTGCACTTTTTCTTTTTGCTGTAAATATTTTTCTTCTGTGAATTTCCTGTTTATATCTTTTGCCTGTTTTTCTGTTGGGTTGTTTGTCTTTTTCTTACCATTTTAAGGAGTTCTTCATAATTTCTGCCTTTTAACCTCCTTCCTATCATATATTTTACAAATGTTTGCCCATATTTGTTCTTTTTTGCCATTTACTTTGTTTATGATGTTCTTTGTTGTAAATGTCATGTGTTATATAGCCTCTGAGAAACCCCACTGGACAGGAGTGGGAGGCTGAGATTGGAAAAGGCACAAGATATCTTAGAACCAATTACTGGGAAAATAGCCTTTATGTGAAAGGATCTCAGGTCTCCTGACTACAATCTGAGAGCTACTGCACTGTCTTGCCATGTGTTTGAAAATAATTGTATTTATTCAATTTAAAATTTGCTTAAAATTCAACATTCAGAAAACTAAGATCATGGCATCTGATCCCATCACTTCATGGCAAATAGATGGGGAAACAGTGGAAACAGTGTCAGACTTTATTTTGGGGGCTCCAAAATAACGGCAAATGGTGACTGCAGCCATGAAATTAAAAGACGCTTACTCCTTGGAAGGAAAGTTATGACCAACCTAGACAGCATATTAAAAAGCAGAGGCATTACTTTGCCAACAAAGGTCCATCTAGTCAAGGCTATGGGGTTTCCAGTGGTCATGCATGGATGTGAGAGTTGGACTATAAAGAAAGCTGAGCACTGAAGAATTGATGCTTTTGAACTGTGGTATTGGAGAAGATTCTGGAGAGTCCCTTGGACTGCAACGAGATCCAACCAGTCCATCCTAGAGGAAATCAGTCCTGAATATTCATTGGAAGGACTGATGCTGAAGCTGAAACTCCAATACTTTGGCCATCTCACGCAAAGAACTGACTCATTTGAAAAGACCCTGATGCTGGGAAAGATTGAAGGCAGGAGGAGAAGGGGATGAGATGGTTGGATGGAATTTCCGACTCAGTGGACATGAGTTTGAGTAAACTCGTGGAGTTGATGGACAGGGAGGCCTGGCACGGTGCACTCCATGGGGTCTCAAAGACAGCACTGAGTGACTGAACTGAACTATTTCCTGCTGTAACCCTGACTGGTAGGCCTATCCTGTGTGGGAACCAAAGGCCAGTCTAAGGGGATGAAGGAAAGGCAGGGGAGATGGATTGATAAAGAGGGAGAGAGAGAGAGAAGAATAAGAGTTCCAGCTATTTACTATCAGAGAACAGAGCTGTTACAAACCAGTTTAGGGAGCAGCCACAGTAACAGAAACTAGGTGGCACTCTGCAGCTGGCAGAAGGCCCTGATGCTCAGCTTTCCTGTTGTTCAGTCGCTCAGTCGTGTCTGACTCCTTGCACCCCCATGGACTGCAGCACACCAGGCCTCTCTGTCCTTCACTATCTCCCTGAGCTTACTCAAACTCATGTCCATCGAGTCGGTGATGCCATCCAACCATCTCATCCTCTGCCACCCTCTTCTCCTCCCGCCTTCAATCTTTTCCAGCATCAGGGTCTTTTCCAATGAGTCGGTTCTTCACATCAAGTGGCCAGAGTATTGGAGCTTCAGCTTCAGCATCAGTTCTTCCAATGAATATTCAAGGTTGATTTCCTTTAGGAGTGACTGGTTTGATCTCTTTGCATTCCAAGGGACTCTCAAGAGTCTTCTCCAGCACCACAGTTCAAAAGCATCTATTGGTTTTTTTTGAGCACATCTTATTTTTTATGTCGGGATACTGAGTTGAGAGCCAGTGCACCTAGATGTACTCCCAGCAAAGGCTTAGTATGGATAGCTGGGCCCAGGCTGGTAAGGGAAGTGACAGATAGATGTCAAGGGCCCCGGCCAGTGAGAGCCAAGGGCAGACTGAGTCATCTGGGAGCTTCTCTGGGCTCTGACTATGGTGGGAGAAGACAGATTGTGTAAGTACAGACTTGGTTACAATTGTTAGCAGGCGGACCCGGTAGACAAGGGGCATCTCCCCCAGAAAAGAAGAGGCAGATGACACCACCCTCAGACCCTTACTCTCTCCTGCTTTCATGAAGATTTGGAAAACCACATTTTTTTCTACGTTCACTCAAGATGCCTTCTTAGGAAGAGCTGGAAGAGAAGGCTCCCTGAGAGACAGTCATTTTGTCCCAAGAAGACTGTAGGCATTTTCTTTAAAAAAAAAAAAAAATTAATTAATTATAGTTGGAGGATAATTCCTTTACAATATTGTGATAGTTTTTGTCATACATCAACATGAATCGGCCACAGGTATACATGTGTCCCCCGTTCCTGAATCCCCCTCCCACCGCCCTCCCTACCCTATCCCTCTGGGTTGTCCCAGAGCACTGACTTTGGGTGCCCAGCTTCATGCATTAATTTGCACTGGCTATCTATTTTACATATGGCATTTTATAAAGAGATTGTCTAAAGGATTGAATCCTGATGATTGTAAAAGTTGGGTTGAATGTTTTGGTACTTTTTCTTCATTAACCTCTGGTTGAGTGGCATCACTCTAAAGGGAAACCAGACATATGACAGAAAATATAAAGGAACTGTATTTTTCTTCCTATTTGCACAAAAGTTAGCAGGACTGATTTTTGATCCCAGCTCACGGCTGTTTGCAATGAGAAACTGTCCATACAGGTCCCTAGACCTCTTGCCATATAGCCAACCTCATTATTGCTCAGAGGTCCTATTTATAGACAACAGCCCCTGTAAATGGTGAATACCATTTTGTTTATTTTGGGCAGCAATTTTTCTACCTCAATTTGGTTTCTTAACCTAAGGCTGGGGGGAAAGCACAAAGTACTCGAGCACTGCTGTTCATCCGGAGCCAAGTCAGTGCAAAGTCAGACCTGATGTCTTTGGAGTTCAGGCTGTCGTCTGTTACATCCTGACGGAGATGGACAGTTCCTGAACTTGGAGTGCTTACCTTGTGGAGCGATCCAGTCTGCTGAATTGTAGAACTGAATGAGAAATAGGTCCACAAATACTGGGAGTGGTGTGGAGTAATGATGGCTTATCCCTAAGTTCCCCTAAAAAATTGTTGCTACCTGCAAAGACCTCACTGGCCCCACCGCTGACTTTATATGAGACCTGGGCCGACTCCTCTCCTATGTTGATTTCTTAGGTGTTCAGTCGAAAGGGAACTTATATCTGTATGTGCTGCATGCTAATTCACTTCCGTCATGTCTGACTCTTTGCGACCCCATGGACTGTAGCCCACCAGGCTCCTCTGTCCATGGGGTTCTTCAGGCAAGAATACTGGAGTGGGTTCCCATGCCCTCCTCCAGGGGATCTTCCCAACCCAGGGATCGAACCTGTGTCTCCTGCACTCAAGTGCATTCTTTACTGCTGAGCCACCAGGTAATCTCATATAATTATCGACACATGACCAGAATTTAGCTGTAGATGATGGTAGAACTCAAGATTAAGAGCAGACATGCTGGATGGACTAACAGGCTACAAATCGGGGTCTTAGACGCCTATTTTAGCAGATAGTTTCATTTAAGGTAATTTCTTCATAAAAGAGATTGTACTTGATTTCATTTTTCTAAGGATGTTTATCGACATTTAGTTATTCTATCTTTCTTTCCATTTTCCTATTTCCCCTTATGGGATTCAGAGAGAAGGTCATCTCAGAATAAAACCACACAAGAATTTCATCTGTGTAGTTTTTGCCTGTGCATTTTCTAGGCAGGAAATTTTAAAACAGGGCTTGCCAGGAAGACAGTTAAGTTTTCAGGCACTGGTTTGAAATCAATAATGTATATTTCTTAAATAACCATTTTATCTCACTTGGAAAAAGAATGTGTGAGTTAGAGAATTGGATTTGAAATAAACTAAAAAAATGATTGCAACCTGGAAGGCATTATGTTAGGAGAAAATAGAGGGGAGAAGTATGTGTCTACTTAGCACAAGGGCCAGATTCAAAATAACATAGCAAAGAGAAAAGGTCTGTGTTGTGTAGCCACTGTCTTAGTGTTCTTATCATTAATGAATGTTCATCTTAATTCTGTTACTTTAAGATTTTTTTTTTGATGTGGGCCATTTTAAAAATCTATCGAATTTGTTTTTTTTTTTTTTTTAAGTTTTTTATTTTTTTAATTTTAAAATCTTTAATTCTTACATGTGTTCCCAAACATGAACCCCCCTCCCACATCCCTCCCCATAACATCTCTGTGGGTCATCCCCATGCACCAGCCCCAAGCATGCTGTATCCTGCGTCAGACATAGACTAGCGATTCAGTTCTTACATGATAGTATACATGATAGAATGCCATTCTCCCATATCATCCCACCCTCTCCCTCTCCCTCTGAGTCCAAAAGTCCGTTTTTGTTACAATATTTTTTTCTGGGTTTTTGTTTGTTGTTTTGTTTTTTTTGGCCAAGGGGCATATGCGATCTTAGGCCCCCACCAGGGATCAAACCTACATCCACTGCACTGGAAGGCAAAGTCTCAACCACTGGACTGCCAGCAGGTTCCTTAATACTGTCACTTTGTTATAACTGAGCCAGTTCTTCTGGGTTTCATAGCCTATGGTGAATGAGGCAATCTTGTAACCTCTTTTTCTGGTCTACAATGAGGATATGTCAATTAGGATGCTTTGGGCTCTAGGAAACCAGTGGTAAGCACGATTTCAAACGTATCTCCTCAAGAATCCCGTCCCTAGTTATTCAGCTAACTGTTAGTATAGGTACAGGGAGGGAGGGACTTTGTAGACATAATTAAGTGTTCTAGTAGACTGACCATAACATAGGGGCATTATCCTGGGTTACCCAGGTGGGCTCAATGTGATCACAGGCATGCATGCTTAGTTCCTTCAGTCGTGTCTGACTCTTTGCGACCCCACAGACTGTAGCCCAGCAGGCTCCGCTGTCCATGGGATTCTCTGGGCAAGAATACTGGAGTGGGTTGCCATGCCCTCCTCCAGGGGATCTTGCTGACCCAGGGATTGAACCTGCATCTCATGACTGAAGCTCCGTTGACAATCTTGGAGCATGCAGTGATTGTGGGGATGGTAGGCATGTGTGGTGGAGCAACAAGAGAGAAGAAATCAAAGAGAAGGAATGGCATACTAGGTGTGGATGATGCCCTTCAGACCTCTGTTAAAGGTCTGTGTGTTACTCACAGTTGAATTCAATCTCATATAATACACTCTTACAGTTTCCAGGATTGGTTACAGGTCTGGAAAAAAAAGCATAGAATGACCATGATCAGCTGAGAATAATTTTCCAGGGTGTAATGAATGCTGAGAAGTCTACCCTATTGTCTACTGTAGGAGGTCATTGGACAATATCAAGGAGGTCAATCATAGATGAACAGTCTGGTTCTCAAGGAGTTTTACTTTCAGTGGGTAGACCACAGGCTCTGGGATAAATTTTGTCTTTATAGTCCTCCATAAAAGAATTGTATGACCCTAAGGAATCTTGCTGGAGGAAGTTACTTTTATTCTCATAGGGTGCCTGAGCTGGGAAAGTTAGCCAGAGTTTGAAATGTCTCTATAAGTTGCCTTAGTTTCGGTCCCTTCAGATTTAGCCACAAGGATTCAGATGCAAGCTGTTTGTTGAAGAGGCTCAGGGACCAGCAGCTGGGGAGGGGCCATGTGAGACAGGAATGAGAGAAAGCTGAGATGGGGCATGTCATCAAGGCAGCCAGCACCGAGGGCACTGGGAGAAGTAGAGAGTCCCTGCCTCTGAGTTACTGAAATACCCGCACATCAATGCCAGCACTCATTGGTTGAGGGGTGTTCCAGGCACTTGGTGGGAGGAGGGATGTGAATTGGAAAACAGCCTTCAGATGGAGAAATCAGATACTCCACCTGTGTTCTGAGGCTTGCGAGAGGACAGGGGCCCTAACAGCTTCTGCAACAGGGTATGACTGAAGTATAGTTGATTTGATGTGTTTTTGGGCTCCAAAATCACTGCAGATGGTGACGGTACCCATGAAATTAGAAGACGCTTACTCCTTGGAAGGAAAGTTATGACCAACCTAGACAGCATATTAAAAAGCAGAGACATTACTTTGCCAGCAATGGTCTATCTAGTCAAGGTTGTGGTTTTTCTAGTAGTCATATATGGATGTGAGAGTTGGACTATAAAGAAAGCTGAGCACTGAAGAACTGGCGCTTTTGAACTGTGGTGTTGGAGAAGACTCTTGAGATCTTGAGAGTCCCTTGGATAGCAAGGAGATCCAACCAGTCCATCCTAAAGGAAAATAGACATGAATGTTCATTGAAAGGACTGATGATGAAGCTGAAACTCCAATGCTTTGGCCACCTGATGCAAAGAGCTGACTCATTTGAAAAGACCCTGATTCTGGGAAAGATTGAAGGCAGGAGGAGAAGGGGACAATAGAGGATGAGGTGGTTGGATGGCATCACCGACTCAATGGACATGAGTTTGGGTAAACTCTAGGAGTTGGTGATGGACAGGGAGGCCTGGCGTGCTGCAGTCCATGGGGTCAGTTGGACACAACTGAGCGACTGAACTGAACTGATAGTTGATATACAATGTTGTGTTAGTTTCTGGTTTACAGTAAAATGATTCAGATACATATATCTGAGTGTACATATATACATATGTACTTTTTCACATTCTTTCCATTACAGTTTATTACAGGATATTGAACATGGTTCCCCCTGCTGCACAATATGAACTTGCTGTTGATCCAGGCCCCATATAATACTTTGCATCTGTCAAAGGAAGTTATTTCCATACCCACCCAGTAGCACCTGCCTTTGTATCACCACTGAAAGTAGGAAATCAGACCAGGAATGAATAGATGGATTTTAATCTTACACTGGAGATTTGTTTCAGAAGCGTATATAATTTTTAAGCTGGAGGAGACCTGAGAGGGAAAGTAGTCCTTTTCTGTTCACTTTACTTGTGAAAAATTGAGGTCCACATGCCACCTGTGGTGACAGAGCCCTCACATGTGATGCCAGGCCAATGCCAACGTCTTCTGACTTTGTGCAGCACCAGCATCGAGAGACAGGGAGTGGAGGCTTTGGGTTCCTCCAGATCTCCAGTCAACCCCTTTTGTCCCTTCTTTTATATGGACAGTTGAGTTTTTAAAAATTATGTAAATACAGCTTCAAGTCCCCCTACTCTAATTCACACCTCATAGACAATCCTATGTCCTTCCCACATAGAAATTTCAGAATATCTTTTTGTCTCAGTTCAGTTCAGTTTCTCAGTCATGTCTGACTCTTTGTGACCCCATGGACTGCAGCACACCAGGCCTCCCTGTCCATCACCAACTCCCAGAGTTTACTCAGACTTATGTCCATTGAGTCGATGATGCCAGCCAACCATCTCATCCTCTGTAATCCCCTTCTTCTCCCGCCCTCAATCTTTCCCAGCACTAGGGTCTTTTCAAATGAGTCAGTTATTCATATCAGGTGGCCAAAGTATTAGAGTTTCAGCTTCATCATCAGTCCTTCCAATGAGTATTCAGGACTTTTGGTCTAGGATTCTAGAATTTTTTTAAACCACACTGGTTAAGAAGAAAATAAAAAGTGGCGTAGGTTAAATAGTATAAAAAAGAAACAGCTCCTCTGAAGTTACTTAATATTAAACCACCTTTGAGAACTTTGAGAAAACTTTCAAGGAAGAAAAAGGCAAAAACTTGTTTACACGTGAACCAGAAGTTTGTTGAGTTGACTGTGCAGTCAGCACTCATCTCAACGTGTGAATTGTGACAACTGGGTCCTTGGTTTGGAAGGGTTCAAAGAGCTTCTTTCCACACAGCAGGGTTTTTCCATGTGAGGAGGAACATCAGTCTGGTATCTTTTCTTGGTTTCAGTTCCAAAGTGGTGATAACTTCACTCTTGCTGACAGGCATTCCTCATTAAAAATGCTACCTCCATTTGGCTTTTAACCAGTTCACTGTAAGGTGGGTCTGGCCAATAGATATCACTGTCCCCATTTCAGAGACTGAGAGAGGAAATGAGGGCTTGCAGGCATCTGGGCCAATGCCAGGAGCTGGGAGAGGAGCCAGGGCCCCACTGACAAGAGGGCTCCATAAGTGCCATTTAGTTGCCCTTTAACTTAATTAGTCCCAGACACGTTGTTTGTGGGCTTGCATTTATATCCTTGATCTCATCAAGTGGAAGCTGTGGTTCTGCCCGAGATGGTCTTGCTGCTCACCCAAGGTCAGGACATGGATCCATGTGTCTCCTGAGGACTGTTTCAATTATTTCATTCTATTTATTTATGCATTCATTTAAAATTAAACAAGTTCTGTGGCTTTGGAACCTTGTAGACCGGGGATCTGCTAATTACTCAATGCGTGACCTTGTAAGATCACTTAGTATGCCTCATACTTGGTTCCTTCGTCTATAACATGGGGTTGCTGTGATGATTGCATAGGGTAAGGGACACAAACCACTTAGCGTTATGCACAAGTATCCCACTTTCAAACTGTGGTTAGTCGTCTCAGTTCTATCTTCAAAACATCCTGTAACTAGAATTTTCCCACTTGCACCACTTCTCACCTACCACCTCTGTCAAAGACACCACTGTCCCATATGTATTTATAGTAATAGGACCTGTCTAAAGTCTGTTCCTACCCCCTCCCTTCTGCGCTTTATTGTCAACATAGGGGCCAGAGAGAGTCTTTTAAAATGCAACTTGGATCACAGATAACTCTACCCAAGCGCCCAGTGACTTCCCATCCTCCTAAACCCAAAGTCCTCACTGTTGACCACAGAATCCTCTGCATGTGGCCTTTAGCCATCTCTGCCATAGTTTCTCCTTCCATTTCCCTCTCGCTCTCTGTTCCAGCTATTTTGTCTTTCTTGCTGTTCCTCAAGCAGAGCGTGTCCCTGCCTCAGTCTGTTTGCACTTAATGCTCCCTCTTCCTGGAAAAATTTGCCCTTAGATTTACCATTAGGTTCCCTCCCTCACTTCCTTTGAGCTTCTACTCAAATATTACCTTATCCATCACCTTCCCAACCTCTTATATATCGATGTGTGATGCATATATTAATTTCATATTCATTCAAGCAATAGATACTCTATAAATATTTAGATGGCTAATAAACTGTAACGAAAGAAAAGCTAACATTTACTGAAGTCTTGCTATATGCCATTAGTCTTGCTTTCTTTTTGCTGGTGGCAAATCTATCTTCTTAGTGTACTCTGTCACCTGCTATAGATCTTAGCTCAGATGATGACTCCAACAAATCTTCCTTCAGTCAAGCCACAAGTGATTCTTCACTCCTCTGTATTCCCTCAGTGATCAAGGGGGGATTCACTGTCCCCTTGTGTTGTATAGTTTTTTTTTTAAAATAGTATCTTAAATATAATAAGGCCTTTGATGGCAAAGGCCATATTCAGTGCAATTTTATGTAATGCACAGTTTGTAGGGCAGCCTCTCAATTTCTAATCCACTTTAGATATTTAAGAAAAGTTACTTGTCTTCTTTCAAGTTCCAGAAATGAACTCTCCTTGATGGATGAGTGTTATCTGGGATTGTAGATTTCAGGTTCTGAAGTGAGTTAATGAGTTCAAGGCAAAACTAGGTAAAAGAGAAAAATGAAAACATAAAGCTACAAAAGTCAAACACGTCATTAAAAGACTACATGATTATAAGACTGTAGTCATCACTATGAGTCCATGGCCCCATGTCAGTAAATATGACAAACTTGACTTATTTTTAGAGCTTTGGTAAGAAGTGATTATCATTTCTTCTAAATTTGCTATGGTAATTCTTTATTATTGGAGTATAATTGCTTTACAGTGTTGTGTTAGTTTCTGCTGAACATCAAAGCGAATCAGCCACATGCAGACGTATATCCCTGCGTCTAGAGCCTCCCCCTCCCCATTCCACCCCCGTAGGTCATCACAGAGCACCGAGCTGAGCTCCCTGTGCTGCACAGCAGCCTCCCCCTAGCCATCTACTGTACACGTGGCAGTGTACATGTGTCAATGCCACTCTCCCAGTTCGTCCCGCGCTCCCCTTCTCTGCTTGGATCCATACATTCGTTCTCTACATTTACATCTCTGTTACACAACAGAATATCACTTAGCCATAAAAGGAAAGAAGTTGGATCATTTGTCGTGATATGGATGGACCTAGAGTCTGTCATACAGAGTGAAGTCAGAAACAGAAATACAAATATCGTTTCTTAATGCATATATATATATATATATATATATATATAAGCTAGAAAAATGGTACAGATGAATCTATTTACAGGGCAGAAATAGAGACACAGACATGGAGAATCCTTTATTTCTTTACTTATTTTCTCTGTGCTTTCATTAACGACATCCTAGAAAAACTAGTATTAGAATATTTTTTCCTATGTTGCAGGGAAGACTTCTGGATAAAATAGTTCCTCTTCCGAGCTATCACAGTAGCTCTATACTGAGGTAATTTTTTATGGTTATGGTATTTTCGGTGTGACTCTCTCGTGTGGAAAAGCCTCAGGCATTGAGTGAAGTCCTTTTTCACTTTATCCTTAGAACAGCCTTGCAAGGCGGGCATTAGTATTATCTCATCACTCATGCTTAAAACCCTCAGATGGCTTCCCATTCCACTTACAGGAGGCTCAGTCTCTTACTACGGCTGTAGGAGCCACCCCACCAGGCCTCTGCTCACTTACTCCTTTCATCTCTTATCCACCTTATTCCACGTTATTTGCAGCAGTTCCATCTGTCCTTGAACATGCCATGCCAAGCCAAGCTGCTTCCTGCCTTGGGGCCTTTGCACCTGCTGTTCCTTCTGCCTGGAATGCTCTGTAATCAGATCTTTCAATGACTGCTCTTTGTCCTCATTAAACCTCAACTCAAAATTTAGCTTCTCAGATGTACACATAACCTCAAAACAACAACAACAAGAAAAACACCTTCTGTAAGGGGTTGTTAGATGTAGAAAATAAAAATACAAAACAGGGAATTTCAGATAAACAACAAATAGTCTTTTAGTAAGTCGTATGCAATGTTTGGGACATGCGCATACTCAAACATTATTTGTACATCATTTATTTGAAATTCAAATTTCATTGGGTGTCCTGCAATTAATCTGGCAACCCCACCTCCACAGCCACTTTGTTATGGTACCCTGTTTTATTTTCTCCGTGGGACTCTTCACTATTAGAAATTCTGTTTGATTCTCCCACTGGAAGATAGGCTGCATGAGGGTGGAGCCCTGTTGGCCTTGTTCACAGCTGCATCCTCGGAGCCTATCATATTGCTTGACATATAGTAGGTGCTCAATAAATATTTGTTATAAAGGTAAGCAAATAGAAAAAGAAAAACCTTAAAGCGGTGAGTGGCACACCCAGGGCATACTGCTAGCCAGAGGAGACTGGAATTAGGCATTACGTACGGTGCCAGGGCTCTTGTGAGTTTCCTGCATTTTGTGGTGCGGAAGGGATCCTGTGTCATCTACTCTCTCAGGAGATTCAGAAGACCCTTGGAGCAGTAGATTTGGGGAGAAACCAAGGCTGCAGGAGCCTTTCTCATTTGCTTTGTAAGTGACGAAAGGAAAAACGCACTTGAGTGAAAAGAATAAGATACTCTACGTTTGGAATGGGATGAGAGGCAGTGCGCATCCTCCTCGTCTTGGGACACGGGTAAACTCCCTGCAACTTTAGGACTTGCTTTGTTGTCAGACTCCCGGAAACCTCTAGACCCTGTCTGCAGGAGAAACTAAGGGCACGAGCAAAGAGCGGGGAGGGGAGGATGGGGATGAAATCAAGGCAGAAGAAATCAAACTCTGGTCCTGGACCCAGGGCGCGCAGCGGGGCGGAGGCAGTGGCGTTCAGCCTCAGGACTCGGGCGGGTTCACCTCTCGGTGTGGACACTGGCTGCTCCGCAGGACCCAGGGAAGGCGCATGATTTCCACCCTGGCTCGCTGCATCGAACGGACCGAGATGGTCGGAGGGCGCGTCTCGCTGCCGGCCCAGAGCTAGCTGCGTGGGTACCTAACCGCGGCCGGCTCCCGAGGAGCAAGCTGGCTCGGGTCCCTAACCAACTCCGCCCGGCTCTCGCCTCGCTCGCCCTCCCACCCGGGAGCTGGAGAACGGTCCCGGGCGTGCCGAGGACTCCCTGTCGCGTGAGTCGCCCGCACGCCCCGTTCCGAGGCAGCCGCCCCCGCCGCTGACAGGTGCTGCCCGGAGGGCGTCGGCTGCGGGGTCCCCTGGCGCGGCGGCTGGGAGAGCACGGCCGAGCGCGCTTCGCTCCGCGAGTCCGGAGCCGGCAAGGAGAGGGGGCCAGGGCGCGGCCTGGGGGCGGGCGGAGGGGGGACTCCAGTGGCCTGGAGCCCCGGCGCTCGGAACCACAAACTTTGCGGCGGCCGCGGTCTGGCCGTAGCGCCAGCCCACCCCCGCCGGTGCGCGAGGAGGCGGCGGCGCCGCCGGAGTCCAGCGGCGGGAGAACCTCGGCGGCGAGGGCGACTTGCCCCCGCGCTGGCCCGAAGCCGCCGGTCACTCCCGGCTGGTGCTGCTGCGCCCGCCGCCGCCGCCGCGGGGCTCCGGGAGGAGGCGCAGCCCGAGAGGGCGGAGAAGGAGGAGGAGGAGGGCAGAGGAGGAGCGCGGGGTGGAGGATGGAGCCCCGGGCAGCCGCGGCGGGCTCGCCCGAGCCGGCGGCGGCGGCGGCGTCCTCGTTTCAGGCCCGGTTCTGGAAGAACCTGCAGCTGGGGGTGGGCAAGAGCAAGGGCGGCGGGGCCGCGCGCGCGGGGGGCCCTGAGCGCCGCACTGCGGACACCCCGTCGCCCTCCCCGCCGCCCCCCGGGGGCCGGCGGGATGCCCCGGCCGGCTTGGGTGGCGCGGGCAGCCGCTGGAGCGGCTTCAAGAAACGGAAGCAAGTGCTGGACCGCGTCTTCTCCTCCTCGCAGCCCAACCTGTGCTGCTCGTCGCCGGAGCCTCTGGAGCCCGGCGGCACCGGCCGGGCCGAGCCGGGGTCCACGCTGCGCCGCCGGATCCGCGGGCATCTGCTTCCCGTGGGGAAGGGGCCGGGGGCCGCCGCCGCCGCTGGAGCGACTCCTCCCGGCGGACGCTCCCCAGACTCGGCTCCCTCTTCGTCCTCCGCCTCATCCTCGCTGTCCTCCTCGCCCCAGCCGCCCCCGAGGGGGGACCGCGCCCGGGATGAGGGCGCGCGGCGTCGGGGCACCGCGGCGCACTTGTGCCATCAGAAGAGTTCCTCGCTGCCGGGCACCGCCTGCTTGGAGCAGCTGCTGGAGCCGCCGCCGCTGCCGCCTCGCGCTGAGCCAGCCCAGAGCCCCGCGGAGCCGCGGACCCCGGAGAAGGGCCCGGAGCTCGGCAGCCGCGGGGTGAGTGACAGGTGGGCGCGGCCCGAGCCAGGGCGCGCGGGGCCACGCCTCCAGCGGGGGGCAATCGGGACCCCGGGAGGGCCCGGGAGGGGCCGGGTAGGGGTGCTGCAGATCAAACAGAGAGAGGGAAAAGTTCTGACTTGCCCTCTGACTTGACTTTAGACAGAAAGAGCACCTATTGCTAGAAGCTTGTTTGGGTCGCTTTCTCAGCTGCCGACGAAAGTGGACGTATTAATGGTAGCCCAATAGGAGAGGACCCTGGGGAAGGAAATGGCAACCCACTCCAACATTGTTGCCTGGGAAATCGCATGGACAGAGGAGCCTGGCGGGCCACAGTCCATGGGGTCGCAAAGAGTTGGACAGGACTGAGCGACTAAGCACAGCACAATAGGAGAGGAATAAGGTTAGACGTAAAATGCGTACTTTTTGGAGAGCCCCTAAAAGGACTGTCTAGCTAAGTCTCATCTTGTCCAAGAAAAAGCAAGCACTCCCAACACACTTTCAGGGAAAAGTAGAAATGCGAAGAGGCGAATTGCTGGCAAACGTGAGGTCACGTCTTGGGGAAACCACCCTCCCTTCTCAAAACTTCCTGCTGCGAGTGGATCGCTGTCTAACAAGTGGACAGGGTGTCTCTTCCGAGTTAGTCATACGGATGTTCCTATGGCTTTTTCTTTTTTTAAACTTTATTTTACTTTACAATACTGCATTGGTTTTGCCAGGCTTTTTCTGTGTTATAGTCATCTGAAGTAGTTACGTTCAGCTTAGGCTGCTTTGTACACCATGTTGACTCTTCGATCAGGCAATAGACAAGTAAAAATCTGTAAAATGTTCCACTGAGCTGTGGCTTTTACTCCCTTGGTTTTGTACGGTTTTGTAGAGGCGGTGTTCTTTTGTAAATGTTTATCAAATCGTGGTCATGCTAGCAAGTATTTTCAAAGTTGCATTCTGCACATCTTATATTGATTCTCATTATCTTGACTCTGATTAGTTAGGTTAGTAATATGTACAGTAAAACTTTAATTAGATTAGAAGCTGGGTCACAAAAAAACATAAGGCCATGCTTTGAAGGGTAAGATATGGGAATAGATGGACTTTCAGTTGAAAGTTTTCACAGTTTACTGGCTAATGTATTAGTATAATCAGAAAGTCAACCAGAACACTAGTATGTTTTGTTGTTTCATAAACACAATTGCTTGCAATAATCTGATGTTACTGATGCTCTAGAAAACACCTGATGGTTTAGAACAAGGTTCCAGTTATTCTCAGAGGAGGAGACAGAGATAGTAGTGACAAAAAGCCTATATGAACCTACCTTTCCTTTTCGTCTTGAAAGAGAATTGAATAGAACTCCTAATTCTGGTTCCAAAATGAGGTGGTTTTACAAAGATGCTTTAAATTCAGTGTAGATGAATACTATATATTTTAAAATTATTTATTTTTGAGTATGTACGTGAGCCTAATGTATAAGAATTTTAGAGCTGGGATACTTGTTTACATTTGTTTTTATTAACTTTTATGATCAAAACATTTAAAAAGACACCATATTTCTGTAAGTGTTAACTTACTAAATAATTTTGCAGTTCAATGAACCAAGATATTTTCATAGCAATAGAAAGGAATTCAGAATTAATCTCTATATTCATTTTTATCAAAATGTTTTCAGGTGCTATCAACCTTTATTTGAAAAATACTGCTATTTAAATATGAACATTCTATACAAAAGACCAAAAAACCTATTTGAGAGAATATGAAGCAAACATTATTACCTGTGTCTTCATAAAATTCTAGGCACTTGCATGATATAATCCTCACAACTGCCCTACATGATAGAAGTTCTTGCTTGATTTCCTAGGAAATCAATGCTTAAAGAAATTAAAGAATCTTTCTTGATTTCCTAGGAAATAAATGCTCAAAGAAATTAAAGAATCTTTCCAAGGTCACATCGTTAACATATGACAGAAAGAAGTTTTGTCATTCTCTAAAATGTTTTTCCATCATGACAGCTACGTTTGACCACTTTTAGAACTTTGTATGTCTCTGAGATAACTTCAGTGCTGTTGACTAATACTTGTAAGTTTGCCTATTAATACATTCCAGTTTCCTAGAATCTGTTCTATGATTGATTAGCTGAATTAATTTGTTCTTTGTTCTCTGTAATGCATCGTTGCGTATCTTTTACATCACATTTACAAATTATAGTTCTAAAGAAGCTTTTCATTATAAAGAACCAGAATGTCAGTGAAGTCATAGGAGGAATACAAAGGCCAAACCATCTTTCAAAGAGTAGGTGATAGGTGGAGTGTGGGCAGGAAGATAGGCCTTGAGGCTTAATTGTTGATTGACTGCATCTGCTGCTTATGAAGCCTTGTGCCCTGAGAAGTGGACAGTTTTCTGTTATGAGTCCCACATCCAGTTTTTAGCAGCTTTCTTTCACTAATGCACAGAGAGGATTCCTGTCTCCTAAATGCCTCTTTGCCCAACTCTAGGAACCTGGCTCACCCCTCTAGAGAGAAGGAAGTAATGGAGCTGGAACCTCGAGCTGGAAGAGGACTCCTTAAGGTGTCCAGGAATAGGTGTAACTCTGCAGCACCCTCCCGGGCTTCCAGCCCAACTCAGGGATCTTTCCTTTCTCTCCCTGCACCTCCTCACTGAAGATGCTTGGGCATGGGGAGGGAGCTTGTCGCACATGCAGATTTCAGTTTTATTCACAGTTCATAAGCACAGATGGGAACACATAAAAGACAAGATGCTAAAAGCCTTAAATCCATCTTCAGATTGCCTAGGGAAAAAGCCCCTTCTCTTAAAAAAAAAAAAAAATTCATTGCAAAAAAGCAGGTTACTCAAATTTTCTCTTTCTCTGCTTGCTCCTGGCATTAGCCATGTTCTTCAACACTCTCCCCACCTTTCCACCCCCCAGCCCAGCACGAGGCCCCAACAGCATATGTGCTCATACGCTGAGACTGGGTGGAGATATGGTGCAAAAGCAAAAAAATCATTTTGGACTGCTTGGGAAAGAGATTTGGAAGTCCCTGCTGTATGATTATTACAACTGAACAAACCAGTCTACCTCCTTTGCCCCTGCCAGCCCACTTGCTTGTGTGTGTGTGTGTGTGTGTGTTTAAGTCAAATATACCTTTGAAACAGTTTAGCAGACTTAATAATGCCTTGCTATTGGAGCATGTGCATTATTTAAAAGGTTCTGCTTTGAAAAAAAGAAAAAAGAAACCCCTTTCTTCCCACTGATTCTAGTTCACGCGCTGGGCCATATTGTCATGCCAGATGCATTTCATTTTCTGCAACACAGTTGGGAAAGATGCGTTCTCAATTTGTGTGCATATCAAAAATGTGCCAATTTTATGTATTCTGTCTTGATGAGTTACTAAAATTATACTTCGCTGGAATCAGAAAGTCCGTTAAAGAGTGAGGCATGAATATGTTGCATTTTTTAAGTGTTTTAACAAAAGTTTGCAGTGTTTGTGAATGCTAATCCTTTATTTTTTTTCAAATTCATTTTGTTAAAATTGCTTTCATAGAGGAGTAAAAATTATTTTGAATAAAATGAGTAAAATATTCAGGGTATGAAATGTTTCAGGATAGGAATGTTTCAAAACACAGTAGGAAGAATACCTGTTCCTTGTGATAATGTTTCTCAATTACATAGGAAAGCTCCAATAAAAAGTGGAAGGTACTTTCTAAGAGTAAGTCTAGACATGAAGTAAATCTGGCTTTATTAATTATCTGATCTTTTAAAGAAAGTCTGTATCAAAAAGTTTAAAAAATGTGATTTGTGTAATTTTTGCTATCTATTTTTCAGGTGTTTAATCTTACTTAAAATAGCATAACTTAGAAGGAAATGGCAACCCACTCCAGTGTTCTTGCTTGGAGAATCCCAGGGATGGGGGAGCCTGGTGGGCTGCTGTCTATGGGGTCACACACAGTCGGACACAATTGAAGTGACTTAGCAGCAGCAGACTTGGGAAAGGCACAAATTTTAAAAAGTAATGTAAATAATTAAAACTACTAAAATCCCCCAAATAATCTAAAAAATAAGCTCCTAGAAGGAGTGTTGGAAACTTGTCCAAAGCTTTTTCAAAGTAAGAGTGAGGGTGAGATCTCAGGACGTTTTGGAGCAGGATGTACAGTTCAATCAATGTGTGATTGCATTCTTGAAAAATATTGGCATCATCAAGTTATTCCAGAGAAAGGGCTAGATGGAATGATAGTTTTTCTCTGGAGTGGAATTGTCTCCTGTAACCTTCAATATCAGGTGTATCTGGTGAATTTGTGTAGAGCTATGGATCTTGTGGACTTCCCTGATGACTCAGACGGTGAAGAATCTGCCTACAATGGAGGAGACCAGGGTTTGACCCCTGGGTTGGGAAGATTCCCTGGAGAAAGGAATCCTATCCACTCCAGTATTCTTGCTTAGAGAATCCCATGGACAGAGGAGCCTGGCAGGCTACAGTGCATGGGGCTTGCAAAGAGTCTGACACGTCTGAGTGACTAACACACACACATACACACACGGCTCTTGTATTTATAAATGCAAGTGTTAGCAGGTATATGTTAATTGAGATGGGCTTGAAACCTGTCTCAATAAAGACTAGCAGTTGTGTGCTGTTATTATTTTTGGATGGTTTATTAAAGTTTTGCCGCTGCCACCATTGCAAGTAAATGGGTGCTGAAAAAAATCAACAGGGGCTTTGCTGGTCCTTTGATGTAAATTATTTTCCTTGCAGTGGTGGCAAAAGTAGCCTAAAATTAATCCAGGCAGAACTGGTGACATCACAGCTTCTTTATATAGTAATGAAAAAAATCTTCTATAACTTTTGGCAAATATGTGCACCCTATCATGAAAAAGTGAATAAATACTTTGAGGGATAAAGTAGAAGTAACAGGTTCATAAGGAAAATAGGACAAATATTCCCTCTTGTTTTCTGTTGCTCCATCATTTGGAAATAGGGGATGATTTCACAAAATTAAAGGTTAATAATATATATTCGGCACAAGGAAACATGTAGTATGATTTTTTCACTTATATCAATTATCAAAATGTTGGCCAACTCTAGACTGCTGACGAGTAAAAAGTATGTGTAGATAACATTGGAAGCGTTGACAAAATCTGCAGATTCAGAAGTTAGGGTAATGGATTTTTAAGTTAAATCATAGTTATTTACAGCTTTGTAGCAGACATCTGTTTTAGAGTAGCAAAAATTAATTTTTTGATGTGAAATTTTTTGCTTTGACTTATTAATTTTCCTGGAAAACTTACTAAAAGCTATACATTTCCCTGCCTCAATAAACCAAGCATCCTAAATAGAACCTTTTCTTGATATCTGAGGGCCATTGTTTGAATACTCGCTTTTTGGGGGGAGGGGGTTGTTTTTTGTGAATGAAATAGATACTGTTTTAACTTGCTTTAGGTAATCTTGCTTGTTTCCATGAAAATACAGTGCAAAGCATACCTATTTATGATAAGCTTGACTTCCCTTGTGGCTCAGATGGTAAAGCGTCTGTGTACAATGTGGGAGACCTGGGTTCGATCCCTGGGTCAGAAAGTTCCCTGGAGAAGGAAATGGCAACCCACTCCAGTACTCTTTCCTAGAAAATCCCACGGATGGAGGAGCCTGGTGTCCATGGGGTCGCAAAGAATCGGACATGACTGATCAACTTCACTTTCACTTTATCTTCCTATAAAGTTAATTATTGAAAAGCATGAGGCACTCTTCCTCAAGTCATTTTTTTCACTTGTCAAATAAACTTTACTGTCTTTATTTGTGGATTTTATTGCTACCATTGAACTTATTGTAATTTTGCCTGCATGGTGAGCTTTATGTGCTATCTTGATGTCTTTGCCATTATCAACGTTTTCTTCTAGTTTACATTGTTTTTTTATAAATCCAGGTGTGAAAAGTAATTACTAAACCTTAACAATTCAAGAATGTATGCAAATATATTTCCCCCTTCAATGTATACTGGGGGCTTCCCTGGTGGTGCAGAGGTTAAAGCATCTGCCTGCAATGTGGAAGACCTGGATTTGATCCCTGGGTCGGGAAGATCCCCTGGAGAAGGAAATGGCAACCCACTCCAGTATTCTTGCCTGGAGAATCCCATGGATGGAGGAACTTGGTGGGCTACTGTCCACGGGTCACAAAGGGTCGGACACGACTGAACGACTTCACTTTCACTTTCACTTTCCAATGTATACCAGTTTCTTAGAAATTTTTTTCCAGCAAAATAGCAGGCCACAATTTCCCCAGTGTCTCCAAATATTCGTGTTTAATATTAGTCTGAATGCAAGCAACATGAAAACTTCATTTTCATTATAATGAGATTTAGAAGTCTCACATATTATGTTCTTGAGAGAACAGTTTTCCTATGAAATCTCTTTTGAGATATTTTGCATCAGCCTTATTTCCCATTCTCTTTGGACCTAGCCAATCTTAAAAATTATGGCACATGATAGATGGGACTCTGGACATTTTAGGATCAAGGCAAGCCTCCTAATCCTATGGATTTTATTTAGAGAGGCCCCTTCAGTGTTAGCAATCTCACCTTATTTTGCGCTGCTGGAGTAGAATTTGGCAAGCCCTAGGACAGTGGACCTATGGAATCAACATTGTAAAATGGATTACCGTTTTATAAAGTTATTTATACCATTACCGTTTATTACCGTTTTAAACTGTTGCTGAATTAATGAAGGGATGAATGGACGGGTTGGAGCTGTTCAGAGATAAGTTCTCTCGGAGAAGTTTCAAAATCACTTTATGGTTGCAGAAAGATGTTCTTCTTGCTTTCTTGTTTCTAAGTCCTTTTATGCCTGGCAAACATTTGACACTCCCCTCTTCTCTCAGCTGCTGAACTGGCTTTTCTCAGCCTGTGCTTTAATTCTGGTTCCTATCTGAGGGCACAAGGGAGCATATGACCACTATAGCGTGCTCACGTGGGGAAGGGGGAGCGGTGTCTGCTTCTGAGGTTTCTGGCTCGGGGATGTGTTTCTTGCTGCTGGTCTCTGACCCCAGCTATCTGTTTTGGGCCCCAGTCTCTGCGTCTGGCCTCTAAAATTACACCCCCACGTCTGGATCACTGACGCCTGTTGACATGTCCTGCCTCATGATCTCTGAGTCTTGACCTCCCCTTGGATGTTAGCTCAGGATCGCTTTGCTGCCTGCTTCATTGCACTTCTCCTCAGCTCCACGTACTTTAACTAGATTAAAAATCCCGTCTTGATCAAGAATCCTGCCCTCGTTAGCCTGGCTCATTCTGCTGCCTCTTGAGGTGCCAAGCGTGTGAACTGGGGTTCAGACGGTCTGCCAGTTGCTTTTCATAGTGACCACCTGTCTGATGTTCAGCATATTTTTAGAACACCAAAGCCTCCTCAGAACATCAGCATTGCCTGTCAACGGCTTTTGCCTATCAGGGGTGTTTCTTCCCTTGGAGGACTGAACCAGGGCTGTTCATTCATTGTCTCTGTGTCCCTGCTTACTCTTCTGTTTTCTAACTCTCACCCTGCCTGCTCCTTGACATCATCCCCCCTTTTCCTTAGCCCTGCTTGTTTTCTCTTTCTCCTTAACATTTTCTCTATTTCTGATTGCAAGGCAATTTTTGTAACTAACCACTAAGCCATTCCCAGTGGCTCGGTGGTAAAGAATCCGCCTACAGTGCAGGAGACGTGGGTTCAGTCCCTGGTTTTGGAAGATCCCCTGGAAAAGGAAATGGCAACCGAGTCCAGTATTCTTGCCTGGGAAATCCTATGGACAGAGGAGCCTGGTGGGCTACAGTCCATGGGGTTGCAAACGAGTCAGACACAGCTTAACGACTAAACAATACCAACCACAGAAACTAAGCATCTGGAGCTGCGCCGTCCCATATGGCAAAGACACTTGGCTACTGAGCACTGGAGAAGTGGCTAGTTCATGTTGAGATGTGTGGAAAGTGTAATGTGCACACCAGATTTTTGAAGCCTCAGCTCAAAGAAAAGGAGGTAAAATATCTTACTACTAATTTCTTATATCACTTGTGTGTTGAAAATAGTAACGTGGCTATATTGGATTAAATAAAATATATCATTGAAGTTAATTTTACCCATTTCTTTTCATTTAAAAAGTGTGGCTGCTGGAAAATTTTCAGTTGTGTGTGTGACACACTTTTATTTTATTGGACAGCAGTGATCTAGAGCATGTGTTCAAACTCCATTACCCACGGGGCCATCAAAGTAAATGAGCAAAGCAGGTTTGCTGGGGCGGGCAGTGAGTGAAGGAAGGAGCCAAGGGCTCCATTCCAGGGGCAGCTACTTCTCCCTCCAGCTGATCATTATCATTCGGTGAAAGAAGTAGTGCAGCCAGAGTTTCTCAGTTCTTTAACAGAAGCCAAAGTAATCCAGATTTTTGTGTGACATCTCCAGAATCTCGCATTTTTGGCAAATAGTTCATTTTTTTTTAGATCAAATAAAATATATCTCTGGGCTGAATTTAGCTATCAGCTTGAACTTCTGATTCAGAGGGTTCACGTTTGACTTTGCCTCTGCCTTCCTAGCGCCAGGAGAATGTTACCTGGTTACAGTGGGTATCGATAACATTTCACAGAATAGCACCATCAGAAGTGGTGGGATGGAAGATGGAATGCAACAGGTGGAGGGGTGCGTGGAAAGAGGAGGGGGGACAGGGAGGCAGGTCAAGCAGTTTGGCTCTTGCCAGGGGTAAAAGAAAGTGGTGCTGAGAGCACAAGGACTCTGCTGGGAGGGGCTTGTGGGCAGGCTGTTGGTTTTGCTTCCAGTGGAGATAGAGAGGGAGAGGTTGAAGTTAAAGGAGAAGATGGGTTAACTGATGGATGCAGTCCTTAAAGACAGGGGTGGTGGGGCTGGGCCCAGAGAGCAGGGAAATGGTAGTGTCTGCGGAAGAGATGGTGTGGGTGTGGAGGCAAGTAAGGAGCGGGCTGGGTGGCAGTGATTTGAGGGTGCTCCCAGGCGAACATGTGCCCTGTGAATTCAGGAAATGGGGTGTCAGTAGTGGGACTGGAGCCTAGGGTGTTTGGAGGAGGGGATATTGGGAAATGAAGGTGCAGATGAAGGTGTGGGAACTCTGAGGGTTGAGGAGCGAGTGTAGCTAGGGGCCCAGAGGCATTTGAACAGGGAGACTTGAATCTTGGAAGGATGAAGTCGGAGGCCAGGACAGTCCATTAGAGCCTGAAGTTGGCAGGTGACTGACCCTGGGGAGGAGGACATGGACAGATTTTTAAGACCAGTGATGCATTTGGACCTTTGGGAAAAGGTAGAGTGAAAGGAATAAATCATAGCACATTCCTTCCTTACGTTTTTGATTTTTTCTGGTTCTGGTTCGAAATGCTTTTACTAAAAGGTATTTTCCTTTGGGAGGGAGAGGGAAGGTTGGATTCTGAATTTGCATGTATGCAACATGGTTGAGGGTGCTGGGCCCTTGGGTGCCCAGTTGTCACTTATTTACTGTAATAACTTGGTCTTAAAAATTTTTTTCTTTTAATTGCAGTTTTAAAAAATGGACAGGGAGGCCTAGCGTGCAGTCCATGGGGTCCCAAATAGTCGGACATGACTGAGCAACTGAACTGAACTGATTTATAATGCTGTGTTAATTTCTGCTGTAAAACGGATTCAGTTATATGTATGCTCTTTTTCATATTTTCCATTATGATTTATCACAGGATATTGAATATTATTTCCTGTGGTATACAGTAGGACCTTGCTGTTTATCCATTCTATATATACCAGATTGCTTCTGCTAACATCTTTCAATCCATCCCCCCCGCCCTTCCTTGGGAACTGCAAGCCTGTTCTCTATGTCTGTGAGTCTTTTTCTGTTTCATAGATAAGTTTACTGGTGTCATATTTTAGATTCCACATATAAGTGGTACATTATTTGTCTTTCTGGCTTAACTTCACTTACTGTTATAAACTCTAGGCCCATCCATGTTGCTGCAAATGGCATTATTTCATTCTTTTTAATGTAAAAGCTCATATTCTTGATAGTTATTTTGGATTCTTCTTGAGTAAAATAGTTATTTTCTCTGCAGTATTAGGTACTGAAAACAGTGAGTGTTAATGAAACAAATGAAAGGACAAGACATATGTTTGTGTTTAAAAAAAAAACAGATAAAATAAAAACCCCCTACATATTTTTGTTATACAGATTTTTATGGTGCCGGATGTAAAAGTGATTAAATATTTGGGGGAATATATAATGCAAGGTTTCGGAATTGAAGGGCTTTGTTGGCATTTTTCTGTCTTAAGGCATCATGCCTCAAATGTTGTGATGTGCATTCTCTGTCGGACGCAAAGTTGACCCAGGTGTGAATACATGGTCAGTTTCTGAAAATTGCAACTTGATATTCTCTCAGAATAGAAACGATATTCTATCTGGACCTTTAAGCCATATTTGACTCCTGTTCTTTTATTGAAATGTAAAATAGCTTTTGATGAAAGAAAAATTCAACATTTCTATAGTTGTTTTTGAATGATATTTTCCATACCAAACTAGAAGTCTGAGTGTTTTCCAAAATCTCTTTTGCAATTGAAATAGATTTTGGAGACGAGTTCTGTGTCATTAAAAAGCTGTTGCCAAAGCTCCCTGGAGGTGGGAACACTCTAGATCTGTGTGCCCCACTGTCTCTGAGGGCAGTCATGAACTGCGCCTCTCTCTCCTTTCTATGCCTCTCTCAACTTTCAGAAGGACACTGGAGGTGAGGGGCAGGGATGCGGTCCTCCTGAGGTTGGGACCTCTCCTGGTTCTCACTGGCCTCATGTATGTGCTATGTCAACTCAGTGGTTTCAAGCAAACCAACACTGACTTCAGCACTTTGGCCATCCCCCTAGTACCTCTCTGCTCCCTTTGGCCCGTAGGTAGCTTGTATTTACATTAGCCTCAGTTCAGTTCAGTTCAGTCACTCAGTTGTGTCCGACTCTTTGCTGCCCCATGGACTGCAGCACGTCAGGCCTCCCTGTCCATCACCAACTCCTGGAGCTTACTCAAAGTCATGTCCCTTGAGTCAGTGATGCCATCCAACCATCTCATCCTCTGTCATCCCCTTCTCCTCCTGCCTTCAATCTTTCCCAGCATCAGGGTCTTTTCCAGTGAGTCAGCTCTTCGCATCAGGTGGCCAAAGTATTGGAGTTTCAGCATCAGTCCTTCCCATGAATATTCAGGACTGATTTGCTTTAGGATGAACTGGTTGGATCTCCTCAGGCTGCTGCTTTTTTGACTTCCTGCCCTGCTCATAGGGAGTCAGCTAAGTGAGAATGAGGGGAACAGGCAAAGATGGGAGGGAGAACCACATCGTCAATTTCCAAGATGCCCTACTCTCTCTGCCTCTTTTCAAGGAAGATAGGGGTTTGTAAAATTTTCTTAATCTATTCCTTTCTACCTGACATTTTCATTTCCTCCAGCTCCAGCATTTTTCTCCTTGGGTAGATGCTAGAATATGAGGAAGATCTGTATGTACTTTGCTGTGCATGGGTCTTTGTACATCTTGCATCTGTGTATCTCTGTTACAGAACTAACCAGGTGGTATATTATTTGGGTCTTGTCTCTTCATTCACTGCCCTCCTGCTATTTGCCTTTCAGCTATTTCACTTGTCCTTCTGGGAACTGAGCAGAGAAAATAAAGTCAAGCATTTTTTTTTAATAATATTTTTTTTTCCACAGTGAAGTTTAAATGATTGGTTCCTATAGGTTTTTTTTTTTATTTATTTTGTGTTACTCTGACACACGTTGTGTACACACACACACACACACCTACATATGCCTTCACCTAGTATGGTTTATACACATATCTACCCTTTCACATACATTATATTTTCCCCTGGAGTCAAAGATAAGCAGAGGAACTCTAGAATTCTTCCACTGAAGTTAATCTGTTGATACTAAGGTTCAGTGATAACACAGTCTTTATGAATGGTCTAAGTTCATTTAGTATGAGTAGGTGTACAATGGAGAAGGCAATGGCACCCCACTCCAGTACTCTTGCCTGGAAAATTCCATGGATGGAGGAGTCTGGTAGGCTGGTCCATGGGGTCTCGAAGAATCGGACACGACTGAGTGACTTCACTTTCACTTTTCACTGTCTTGCATTGGAGAAGGAAATGGCAACCCACTCCAGTGTTCTTGCCTGGAAAATTCCATGGATGGAGGAGTCTGGTAGGCTGGTCCATGGGGTCTCGAAGAATCGGACACGACTGAGTGACTTCACTTTCACTTTTCACTGTCTTGCATTGGAGAAGGAAATGGCAACCCACTCCAGTGTTCTTGCCTGGAAAATTCCATGGATGGAGGAGTCTGGTAGGCTGGTCCATGGGGTCTCGAAGAATCGGACACGACTGAGCGACTTCACTTTCACTTTTCACTGTCTTGCATTGGAGAAGGAAATGGCAACCCACTCCAGTGTTCTTGCCTGGAGAATCCCAGGGAAGGGGGAGGCTGGTGGGCTGCCGTCTATGGGGTCGCACAGAGTTGGACACGACTGAAGCGACTTAGCAGCAGGTGTACAATAACCAGCTCAACCAAAGGAAAAAAGAAGACAACTGGCAGACAGTTGTGGTTTACTGGGCTTCTCAGGTGGTTCAGTGGTAAAGAATCCACCTGCCAAGCAGGAGACTCTGGTTTGATCCCTGGGTCAGGAAGATCCCCTGGAGAAGGGAATGGCAACACACTTCGGTATTTCTGCCTAGAAAATCCCATGGACAGAGGAGCCTGGCAGGCTACAGTCCTTGGGGTCGTAAGAGTCAGACACGCCTGGTGTTCTACAAAGGGGATGAGTTATCTTCTATTGAACTTAATTGTATAAGGAATGCCTTTTCTTCGATAGAATAATCTTTCTTCTGTAAATATCCATCTTATTTACAGCCACCATGGAAGAGAGGTCACTGAATTATTTCCTTAATCTTTTGAAACCTAGATCTCACAATACCTAAGATTTATCATTAGTATTTTCAAGCTTGGCTTGGCTTTATTCTCACAAAGTGATCCTCAGAGATTAAAAAAAAAAGGTGGGGGGCAGCAACTTGGTGAGCTACTTTATTGATACAGTTCATCTTTTAATTAGAGAAGAATGGTAACCTTTAGGGTCATAAAGATGTATTCTCATAATCACAGAAAGCTCGTTTTTTGAAATCACCTGTAAAAGAGAGTTGGAGAATAATTAAATTAGGAACAAATAGATCTGGGACAGCAGAGCTTTTGTTTGTGTTGACTGCTTAAAGGATATTTTATTTTTTGTTAATGTTGCTAGTGATTCTCAATGACTCTTTTTATAACATAATCCTCTTAATTATATCTGGATGGCATTTTGAGTGGTGTATTTTGTAAGTGCCTGGTTCATATTTTAAAATCTAGTTTTTTTTTTTTCTTTCTAGGAGTTGAAGTCTAACTTGAATTTCAAGCAACTACACAAATTGTGTTTGTATTTGATGCTAGAACTTTGCACTAGGTTTGTGTGGACTTGTTTTGCGTGAGCGTCTGTGACCTTTTTTTGGTAGTATCTATTGTGATAGGGCTTGACCTTCACTCCCCTGCCTTTGAATTGATTTTGTTAAATCACAATGCACATTCCGCCTTCTGAAGTTGCATTATGTGACCCTGAACATGGTGACGGTGGTCCTCCTATGACCACCCTGAGCTGGGCTCTCTTGGCTAAATTGTACCATCTCACCTTTAACCTGAGGCCAACCAGTTCCCAGGGCCTCTTACCCCTATTTTATTATTATTTTGTTTTATTTTTCTTCCAGTTTAATTGAGGTATAATTGATGTATAGCACCGTATAGGTTTAAGTTGTACAGCATAATGATTTAGGTACGCCAGGAAGTAATCATCATAAGTTTAATGAACATCCATCATCTCATATACAGTGAAGTCAATCAGAAAGAAAAATACCAGTACAGTATATTTACACGTATATATGGAATTTGGAAAGATGGTAATGATGACCCTATATGTGAAACAGCAAAAGAGACACAGATATAGAGAACAGACTTTTGGACTCAGTGGGAGAAGGTGAGGGTGGCATGATTTGATAGAACAGCATTGAAACATGAATATCACCATATGTGAAAGATGACCAGTCCAAGTTCAATGCATGAAACAGGCACTCAAAGCCAGGCACTGGGACAACCCTGAGGGATGGGCTAGGGAGGGAGGTGGGAGGGGGCTCGGGATCGGGGCACATGTACACCCGTGGCTGACTCATGTCAGTGTATGGCAAAAACCACCACAATATTGAAAAGTAATTAGCCTCCAATTAAAATAATTAATTTTAAAAAAGAAATTTAAACAATTTCTTAAGAAGAGAACTCCTAGGGTTTAACGTTATCACAAGTTTCAGATATACTGTGCTGCAGTGTTAATTGTATTTATCACGTCTATTCCATCCTTAGTACTTGTTTTGGAGAACGATGGCACCCCACTCCAGTACTCTTGCCTGGAGAATCTCATGGACGGAGGAGCCTGGTGGGCAGCAGTCCATGGGGTCGCTAGGAGTCAGGCACGACTGGGCGACTTCCCTTTCATTTTTCACTTTCATGCATTTGAGAAGGAAATGGCAACCCACTCCAGTGTTCTTGCCTGGAGAATCCCAGGGATGGGGGAGCCTGGTGGGCTGCCATCTATGGCGTCACACAGAGTCGGACACGACTGAAGCGACTTAGCTGCAGCAGCAGTACTTGTTTATCTTAAACTGGAAGTTTGTACCTTTTGACTGCCTTCATCCATTTCCCCCTCCTCCCTGCCCTCTCTGGTAACCACAAATCTGATCTCTTTTTCCTTGGGTTTGTTTGACACTTTATAACTAGTATTAAGAACAACATACAGAGCATTTGTTATGTTTGGGCACTGTTCTAAGTGCTCTTTATGTATTAACTTATTTGTTTACTACAGTACTTTCCAAAGTAAGTTTATTATCATTTGCATTTTCTGGACGAATAAACTGCGTCACGAGAGATTAAGTGACTTGTTCACAGTCACACATCAATGTAATTTGGATTCAAGTCACCTGGCCCTTAAGCCCTGCAAAGGAAGGCTGTTTGTGGTGGCACTAATGGTAAAGAACCTACCTGGGAATCCAGGAGGTGTAAGAGAGGCAGGTTTGATCCTTGGGTCTGGAAGATCCCCTGGAGGAGGGCATGGCAACCCACTCCAGTATCTGTGCCTGGAGAAGCCCATGGACAGAGGAGCCTGGTGGGCCACAGTCCATGGGGTTGCAAAGAGACAGAAATGACTGAAGTGATGTAGCATGCACACATGCCTGAGAAGTCTAGATTAGGAAAACAGCTCCAGGTGGAAGTTGGGATTGAAGTGTTAAATCCTCCTCTTCTTCCTCATCTCAGTACTGACATTACAGCTCTCCTTTGCCTCTGCTGTTTCCTACCCATTTTTCTAATATCTCATAACAAGTGAAGGTAAGAAGACAAATTTAGTGTGACAGATTACGTTAGTGTCAGGCATAATCCTGATCTATCACTTCCTTCTTACTGGTGGGAAGCCCTCTAAGACTTCTTTGATTGATAGAGAAAGGTATTTCTCAGTTCAGTTCAGTTCAGTTGCTCAGTCGTGTCCAACCTTTTGTGACCCCATGAATCGCAGCACACCAGGCCTCCCTGTCCATCACCAACTCCTGGAGTCCACCCAAACCCACGTCCATTGAGTCAGTGATGCCATCCAGCCATCTCATCCTCTGTTGTTCCCTTTCTCCTCCTGCCCCCAATCCTTCCCAGCATTAGGGTCTTTGCCAATGAGTCAACTCTTCGCATGAGGTGGCCAAAGTAGTGGAGTTTCAGCTTCAGCATCATTCCTTCCAAAGAAATCCCAGGACTGATCTCCTTTAGAATGGACTGGTTGGATCTTCTTGCAACCAGACTCTCAAGAGTCTTCTCCAACACCACAGTTCAAAAGCATCAATTCTTTGGTGCTCAGCTTTCTTCACCATCCAACTCTCACAACCATACACGACCACTGGAAAAACCACAGCCTTGACTAGATGGACCTTTCTTGGCAAAGTAATGTCTCTGCTTTTGAATATGCTATCTAGGTTGGTCATAACTTTCCTTCCAAGGAGTAAACGTCTTTTAATTTCATGGCAACTTTTAAATGTTGGTCCTACTTGAAAAAATTCTTCCTCAGCAGGGTCCCCACTCTAAATCATTGTGACTTCTGTTATTGATATTATCCTGAGGAACATCATTTACAAGGCCCTTATAATTATGTATTTTCTATATTCTAGAGCTTCATTTCCTTTCTGTCGTTACTGCTATTATTTCATGAACAGCATGGGAGTAGCAGAAGGAGACAAAGTGGATCTCTCTGCTGGACATTCTTTGCACAGTGTCAGCTAAATGTTGCAGACTACGTGCATTATTTCACTTTAAATCTCACAGCGATTTTGACAGAATATATTGTTATATATGCATTTATTTAATATAACTATATAAATATATAAAGGTATATGCTATGTGTGTGCTCACTTTCAGCTGCTTAGTCGTGTCCAACTCTTCGCGACCCCATGGGCTGTAGCCTGCCAGGCTCCTCTGTTCCAGGCAAGAATACTGGAGTGGGTTGCCATTTCCTTCTCCAGGGGATCTTCCCATCTCGAATCGAAGCTGAGTCTCTTGTGTCTCCTGTGTTGGCAGGCAGGTTCTTTATCACGGCATCGTTTGTGAAGTAGGCATATGGTGTAGTTGTGTTTTATGTATGGGAAATTCTTAGAGGATTTTTAAGAAATTTGCCTGCAGTCCTGATTCTGTCCATGCTTATTAAATGGCAGAGCTGGTTAACAGGCAGCTGATTTCTGCTAGGGTTGTAGGTTCCAGGGTACCCACTGCTCTACCAGTAGTCAGGCCACATCAGAGCCCCAGTGCCAGGTACAAGACATGCCCAGACCAGTGATTCGTGGTTGAGTCTGCCATTCCTTCAGCAACAGTCCTATCAATGAGTCAAATCTCAGTATTGCTTTGGAGGGACAGCTGGAGGGATGTGCCAGTTATTAGTCGGAGAAAAGAATCTAAAAAGATACAAGGAGTAGGCGTGGGTTAGTTTATTTGTGGGCTCAGTTCCAAGAGCTCATAAGTGAATATATTTCAGATCAGATCTTGTGCGTTCTGTACGTGTCTCTTGCCTTCAATCATGTTGTTAAACTCCTGTGAAAATAAAGCTGTGCATCCTGCAGCCAGTCTAAGTGTTAGGATCTCTGGACAGGAAAACAAATTGTTCTCAGAGCATCTAGTCATTTGTGAATCTACCTAGTGGGCTGTATGCCTTAAATAAGGAAAAGGCAAGATAGTTCTTGCCTTATGGTACATCCAGTGATATTGAGAAAACTTTTAATGTTTCTTGATTAATGGCAATAACAGCAGTAAAATCTTAGTCTTGGGCCTGTTACTGGTTCACAGATGTTACTTCATAATCTTTGTGACAGGAAGGAACACAAATTCTTAGTCTCATGTATCATAGATGGATCAATGGAGGCCCAGAAAGAGTGGGGAGTTGCTTGAGGTCGCACAGCTGGTGAGTGGCAGAGCTGGGATTTTGTCCCAAGTGACTGGCTCCAAATCTCTAATTCCCAGGTTCATGGTTTTCCTCAACCCTGAAGAGCTGCTCCATCTGCTTGTCGTGCAGTTCTTTCCAGGTGTCTTGGAATAGGGGAAAGATCTGGTTAGAATGTTCTAGGTAATGAACCAGCCCCAAATATACACGTGTTGCTGAAAGGTCTCCTTCCAATCCAATACCCATGAATTTGGTAACTCATCCCTCCTCTTTTTCTCTCTCCCTTCCTCACATATTTATAAAATATTTACTCTGTGGTAGACATAGTATCTTTTAATACCTCAATGAAAGATCAGTTCTTATAGACCTTATGATCTAGTAGGAGAAACTTTCATTAAGTTAAAAAAATACACACATAATTATCAATTGCAGTTGTGATAACACATTCAGAGGAGTATAGAGATACATTGAACTACAAGAATGAATTGCAAGAGGTCCCAACCTAATCATGCAGGATGCAGGAAGGAGAGAGGCAGGAAGACTTTCCTGAAGAAGTGACATAGAGTCAGATGAAATGCAAAGAATGAACAGAAGTTGGCCGGGTTCCTGAGGAGAGGAAATAAGGGAGGTGGTGGATAGTTAAGGGCGGAGGAAACCACAGCAGAAGGAGCTTAGAGGAAGATTGTGTGGGCAGTTAGAATTTGGTTAGTAAGAGGGAAAGCAAGGGAGGATGGGTCTGGAGTGGTTGGCAGGGGCTGGGTTATACAGGGTCTTTTGCCCATGTGGAGATTTGGGACTTTAAGTTCTGAAGCAGTGTTAAGAGCCTGGATGCTTGGCCATGAAGAGAACCACCTTTGGGAAAGTTCTTGACATGAGTCTTTGCTTTGCTGCTGTGTGTGAGACCACGTGGCTCTCAGAGTTGTTTTGTAAAGTGCTAGAGAAGTGCGTTGAAGGCAATGGCACCCCACTCCAGTACCCTTGCCTGGAAAATCCTATGGATGGAGGAGCCTGGTGGGCTGCAGTCCCTGGGGCCGCGAAGGGTTGGACCTGACTGAAGCGACTTAGCAGCAGCAGCAGCAGCAGCAGAGAAGTGCGTTGGGACTACCTTTCTCTACTATTAGATAATGGTATTTTTTTTAATGTCTATAATAAATAGAAACAGCAAGTGGGTGAAAATATTTTCCCCTCTGGAAAAAGACAATATTTCACTTTTCCTTATTTTAATTGAGTGCTGTTCGAAGGTAAACAGAAGTAGGAAATGCAGTCTGACCTGCTCCTGTCAGTACTCAGGGGAGAGATTCTGTTTTGATGGCACGTCTCAGAGCCGAGGCAGGGATGAAAATGAGAGGAAACCTGGTGACCCAGGTGCTCCAGCTGTAATTTATGGAGAACATAGTTTTTATGAGCTTCCGATTTCTTCCCTGATGTCCGAGTGGGGAAAGCATGGACTTTGGAAAGCAGTTCTGTGAGGAAGTGTTCATTTCAAACTCTGTATTTGTTAACATAATCATGGGGCAATTAGAAAGATTGCTTATTGAACACTGTGAAGGAGATTTAAATTTCGGTTTCCTATATACTTTTTAAGATCAATATTGTCACATATAGCCAATACCCACATTTGTGAAACAGATTTGCAGTAGTGCCTAAGCAGGAAGGAAGGTTTAAAGTATGTAAAAACTCACCACTTATTATATAGAGAATGTTAGCGCAGGAAAAGAAAGGAAATCGAAGACTTCCTTAGCAAGACTGTTGTCTTTCAAAGTTGAATCAAAGCTGACACGGCAGCATAAGGCAGCCAGCCTGCCCCTCTGAAAGCTTAAGACACAGATCTAGCATGTCCACCAGTGTGAGTGCTCAGACACTGGACTAAGCCCCACCCAAGCCAGGCCTCCCAGTCTGTTCTTTGATGTCGCCAGCCAACCACTGTCATGACCCACCCTCGGCAACATGGGCTTCCCCGAGCACCCAAGCATTACTGCCGTCTGGCATAAGAAATGGCATCTAGTAAAAACTTTCAATTATATAAGCCATACCCAACTCAAGAGTATCAAGAACTTGCATATTCTTCACCTGTCATAATGGAAAAATGTCATGTGGTTTCTTTTTCTTGTTGTTCTTTATGTAGCATTTTACTGGAGTCATGACCAAGTTAGCACTGTTAGACAACAAAGGAATTTAACGTTAATTCTCATTGTGTTAGGGGATCATAAAACCTTTCCAAAAAGCGACTGCAAGTTGTGGCCTTCTCTTCATAGAGAAACACAGTGGTACACACACTTCACCTTCGAGCAAGGAGGTCCATAATTTCCAGTCCATGGTCTCCAGAGCCCTCAATTATTATTACCCTTGGGATAAAGGGAAGACTCAGTGATAAGGCTCAGGAAATAAGATGGCCTAATAGCACGACAAAAAGTAAAAACTCACATCTCTGAATTTTCAGCCATGACCTTGTTTATTTATTTATTTCAGAACCTTGCAGGGGACATAGATGGATTCTTAAAAGGAAAAAGGTTTAGACTGGCCTCCTAGGGGAGAAGTGCAGACATGCCCAGAAATAAGAAGTCAGTCGTGCCCTGCAGCGTTTCCTGAAGAGGCCGGTGTACAGTTAGAGCCCTAACTGGGTCATGACCAGGGTTAACATTGGGTGTTGTTTTCTGGAAGTCTCCCTTGCTTGGAGACTCTCCTTTGGGACTGAACCACTGAGAAGTAAGATTCTATTACCAGAGAGTGTGATATGAAATAGAGGCTTCCTCTGATTCTCCTTCTCACTGGACGGTGGTTGCTGATTATTTGCTACACTCACAGGGCTCTGTTCTAGATTCTGGGGACTCAGGCCCCCACCCTCCAGAGACTTTCCCTCTTAGTTGGGGAGAGAGTAAATATATACAGAAGATAAATGTCACTACTGGCTATCACTGTTTAAGGAAATAAAACCATGGGAATTCCTTTGCTCAGGAGATAAACACAGAGGTTTAATTACCTCCTTGTAGCAGCTGTCAGGACAGTCTTTGTGATTTGCACCAGCAGTAGCGTCAGTGGCATCACCGACTCAATGGACAGGAGGTTGAGTAAACTCTGGGAGTTGGTGATGGACAGGGAGGCCTGGCGTGCTGTAGTCCATGGGGTCACAAAGAGTCGGACACGACTGAGCAACTGAACTGAACGGAAGCGTCAGTAGACTTGTCCCGTCAGCTCTCTCTGCTCATTTTCTCTCAATGACTCCATGGCTGTCTAATGTGCTAAAAAAAAAGGTAGAAAGTGCTGTGTAGAGTCATTTTGAAGAAAGAGCTTTGTTCAAGTGAGAGGGCGATTCTTGACCCTGCGAAGTGCGTGATTCCAAGGGACGTGGATCTGCTGCATGCTCTGGACCTTGACAAACTGAAGCACGGTTACTTCCTTTAAGGTCTTCCCTGCTGGCTCAGATGGTAAAACGTCTGCCTGCAGTGCGAGAGACCTGGGTTCGATCCCTGGGTTGGGAAGGTCCCCTGGAGAAGGAAATGGCAGCCCACTCCAGTATTCTGGCCTGGAAAATCCCATGGCCCGGGGAGCCTGTTGGGCTACAGTCCATGGGGTCGCAAAGAGTCGGACACAACCGAGTGACTTCACTTTCTTTCTTTTCCTTTCTGCTCTCTTTAAAGTCAACCAGCCACCCACAGGTCAGACTCAGAGCTCCTTGTCTGGAAGACTGTCCGCTTGGGGCAAGCGGCCTTTGGGAAGGAAGGCGGGCAGGGGGTGGAATGTGAAGACTTGGAGAACTGGTGGCTGGTGGACCGGGAGCCAGGAGACGTGGCTGCTGCTGCTGGCTCTGTGGTCCTGCCGGATGGGCCAGGCTTGGGCACTGTGGTTCCCCTCGCCATAGTCTGAGGAGAGCTGGGTAGGAATGGAGGTGTCTAGTGGGGCAGATGGAGCATGGGCATCGGGGACTCCTGCCTTGTGACGGAGCTCACCTCCTCCTGGATATGGCTTCAAGGGAGAGTGTCTTTACTCTCATACCTGGCAGAACCCCAGGGCAGCCTGGATCAGAACCTCAGAGGCAATGCCATCAGAGCGCTGTCTCTGCCCTTCTGTCCTTCTTTCTGCTCTTCCCTCAGAAGTGCTTGACCGTGGGCAGCTTCTCCCTCAGGTAGGGCCTCTCTACCTGGTGACCCCAGCAGCTCTTGTATCCATCCTCCTCACAGTTCTTGGGGGTGAGTCTCACGGGAATGATTTGGATCCTCACTCTGCCTACTGTGGCCAGGAGGTGAGGGGGCTTAGCCAGCTCATGTGTGTATCCTTGGAGCCCAGGACTTGAGGACATCCAGCCTAAATAATGTGGACTGAGAGGGGGAAGGAGGTGGGTCCTTAAAGGCAATCAGGTTGGTATGATCAGGCAAAAAGTTCCCGTGTCCACATGGGTGCAGTCAATAATCAGCAGTTGGGAAGATGAGTGATCAGCCATCCAGAAAATCTGCGAGCAGCTGGACCCAGTCCCTGGCTTGGTACGCAGGGTCCCCTCCATTTCTGCAGGGGGAGACTTTTTTTTTTCCCCTGTATTTTTAAGATAAAAGGAGCATAGAGTACAGAATGAAAGTGTATATTAAGTAGGTTCTTTTTTTTTTTATGCCTGCTTTCTTGAATGAATTGTACTATGTAAAACTATAATAATGAGATGACTAGTTTTAAAGTCAACCGTGCTACAAATGATAGCACCTGAATTAACCTAAAGGGTGTCTTATTTATTGAGTTGTAGAATTTTGGGGAAAGGACCTATAACATATGCGTTACATAGATACATACTGATACTTGGGTGATGAATACACTGAAGAAGTTAAAATAATATCCTTTCCTCCATTTATCAGAACCTAGAATATAAACAGTTCCTGATCCACACTCCACTATGAAGCAGTTTCATTTATAAAAACATGCTTTAGTAGTATTCAGCCAGTGCTGCCTTTGTCTTTCGTATTGTCCCTGCTATCATACTAATGGGGGGAAAAAAAGCCACTTTGCTTTTAGGGGATCTGTGGTTTGAGTACAAAGGAAGAGGAAAAAAATAGTATAAGAAAGAATGGTTTAAGTGAGCTGCCTGCCCCTGGGCCAGAGACCACACTGGTTGACTTTGCCAAGGCAGAGAGAGGACCAGGACTTCCACTGAGCTGTGGAAGATACTCAGCTCTTCAAACCCCACATTTTTCTTCTGTAAAGCTAGGGGAATAATATACCTACCCACTGGTGCTGTTTAGAGGGTCCAGTGAACCAGTGTCAGTTCCTGGCATTGTAGATCCTCAGTATATATTCATTATTCTCTCATACCCACCCCTACCCCCTGCCATTACTGCTGTTACTCTATTATTTCTCTGTACTTGGCTTAGCAAGTATTTTTTTTAAAAGTTACCCAGTGTCTTTGGCGCCTTAAGGCATGATCATTTACACATTAGCATGAGTTAGTTCAGTTAGAGTCTTTTCTCCTGGATAGAAAAACTGTAAGGTTTGGATAAAAGGTGGAATTGGTGGGGTGGGAGTGAATTAGCTTGATCTGTAAAATTTGTGGCAGTGACCTGGAACTGGGTGGGTACTACAGAACTCAGTCTTAGGCACTGAGAGGCTAGAAAATAGTGGAGCTTTGAGTGGAGTGCATGGGAAGGAGGAATGCAAACTGAAGATTCTCTTTGATCCAGGACTTGACTGCAGTAGGGCTCTGGATGTGGCAAGGGCCTGGGAAGCTACAGCGTTCTCCGTCCATCATAACTTCTTGCTCCTAGAACGTGGGGTGGATATTCTATTGCCGTGTTAGGAGGACCCATTTGGCAACCAGCCTCCATTTATGACATTGCTTTCCTGGGCAAATGAAGGTGGTAAACTGCTTTCTAATGAACTTTTGGAACCTCACCAGTTTAGGAAGCCAGAGGTTCCTTGCACTCTACTGATAGTATTTTCAAAATGGTCAGCCTTCTTGTACTTGTAAATTTCCCTTCACCATGTCTTAAGTAGAATGTCTCAGATAAGGTCACTTTGGGTCACTTCCTCTGCTTAACATCAATATTTGCCTTACACATAGTAGATATTCCACAAATGTGAAATCAAATTGAATAATTAACATTGTTTTTATATTAAGTGAAGGAAAACCTTTAATTTTTAGAGTACTAGGAGGATAATCAGGGGTAGATTGTATGCTATGACATAGTGAATTTTATTTTTAAATTTTCTGACATTTATTGATTGGCTTGCTCATTTATTTTATAAAAATAATATCTTAAATAGCCTATTAGCTGTCAGCTTGTAAAAAATTCAGCATATCTCTATTAATTTCCTAAATCTGTATGGTGGGCTTCCCTGATGGTTCAGATGGTAAAGAGTCGCCTGCAATGCAGGAGACCCAGGTTCGATCCTTGGGTCGGGGAGATCTGCTAGAGAAGGAAATGGCAACCCACTCCAGTATTCTTGCTTGGAAAACCATGGACAGAGGAGCATGACAGGCTACTATCCATGGGGTTGCAAAGAGTCGGACATGACTGAGCGACTTCACTTTAATCGGTGTGGTACTGAACTGAACTTTTTCAAATAAAACATTTCATAAATCTAAAGCTCTGTTCTGAAAGAAAAGATTTAGTTGACATGTTTTAAGTTTTCCAATTCAGAACAATTATATAAAACCTGTAACAAACAAATGAACCCATCCTAGGAAAACTGATGTGGACTTCTGTTAGTAAAATCATCAGTTTTTCTCTTAAGCTACTTTTTATTCTCCTGAGAAGAATAAAAATATGGTTTATCCCACAACCATATTTATAGGTTTAGAGGGATTTTTTTTTCAAGGTTACACAGAAATAATCAGTTTCTCAAATATAGATATTCTAAAGTGATTTCTAATCTTTCTAAGCACATAGCTATCCACATAGACCATTCTTAGATTTTTGTCCTGGGAACTGATTTAGGCATCTTTATTTCATTTTTGGTCTTTTTATATTATTTATATTGAAATTTTTGTCTAATTTCCTTTCACTTCCTAAAAGTTAGTGTGATGTTTAAAACTAGTGATGCTTTTGGTACCATTTAAAGGTATCTTACAGAGTGCCTCCCTAGGCATGTTCAGTTCAGTTCAGTTCAGTTGCTCAGTTGTGTCTGACTCTTTGTGACCCCATGAATCGCAGCTCGCCAGGCCTCCCTGTCCATCACCATCTCCCGGAGTTCACTCAGACTCACGTCCCTTGAGTCAGTGATGCCGTCCAGCCATCTCATCCTCTGTTGTCCCCTTCTCCTCCTGACCCCAATCCCTCCTAGCATCAGAGTCATTTCCAATGAGTCAACTCTTCTCATGAGGTGGCCGAAGTATTGGAGTTTCAGCTTTAGCATCATTTCTTCCAAAGAAATCCCAGGGCTGATCTCCTTCAGAATGGACTGGTTGGATCTCCTTGCAATCCAAGGGACTCTCAAGAGTCTTCTCCAGCACCACAGTTCAAAAGCATCAATTCTTCGGTGCTCAGCCTTCTTCACAATCCAACTCTCGCATCCATACATGACTACTGGAAAAAACATAGCCTTGACTAGACGGACCTTAGTCGTCAAAGTAATGTCTCTGCTTTTGAATATGCTATCTAGGTTGGTCATAACTTTTCTTCCAAGGAGTAAGCGTCTTTTAATTTCATGGCTACAGTCACCATCTGCAATGATTTTGGAGCCCCCAAAAATAAAGTCTGACACTGTTTGCACTGTTTCCCCATCTATTTCCCATGAAGTGATGGGACCGGATGCCATGATCTTCATTTTCTGAATGTTGAGCTTTAAGCCAACTTTTTCACTCTCCTCTTTCACTTTCATCAAGAGGCTTTTTAGTTCCTTTTCACTTTCTGCCATAAGGGTGGTGTCATCTGCATATCTGAGGTTATTGATATTTCTCCCGGCAATCTTGATTCCAGCTTGTGTTTCTTCCAGTCCAGCATTTCTCATGATGTACTCTGCATAGAAGTTAAATAGGCAGGGTAACAATATATAGCCTTGACGTACTCCTTATCCTATTTGGAACCAGTCTGTTGTTCCATGTCCAGTTCTAACTGTTACTTCCTGACCTGCATATAGGAGTGCCTAAATTCCTCAGCCCTTTCACATCTGAAATAATAAATCCCTCTGGCTCAGAGGTTAAAATGTCTGCCTGCAATGCAGGAGACCTGGGTTCGATCCCTGGGTCGGGTAGATCCTCTGGGGAAGGAAATGGCAACCCACTCCAGTATTCTTGCCTGGAGAATCCCATGGACAGAGGAGCCTGGCGGGCTACAGTCTACGGGGTCGCAAAGAGTTGGACACGACTGAGCAACTTCACTTCCTTTCTTTCTTTCACATCTGAAATGAACTGTGTGCTCTCAGATGTCTCCTTGATTGAAAAATGTGTCTAAAGATTGTGAAGTTCATTTTTAAGACCTAAATCCTCCCAAAATCCACTGGTGAGAGCGGACAGGACTTAATGAAGACGGATCTGTGGTGGAAACTTTGGTCCTCCCTAATCACTTCCTTTAGTGATATGTCCATCCCTGGGCAGCGAAGGCAGTACTCTGATGGCCTCTTGACTGTGTCTCTCACCTGGCATTGCCCTCTTCCCACAGGGGACTTCCCCCTTCAGTGGGCCGCTTGGAACCCGTGACTGCGTGATGAGGGGATTTAAAGGCCCGACCCGGGACATCTCTGCAGTTCCAGCTCCAGGATGCATTAAAGCCAAATCGTGGGTCACCTTCTCGCTCTGCTCAATCCTGCCCCCTTGCTTCCTTACACGTGTATCTCCCTGGGCACTCCCCTGATCCTCATAAACCGTCTGCAGGCATCTCTGTATTGCAGAGAGTATTTCCAGGGAAGTCAATTGGACAGACATCACTGTCGAATTTCCTAGTGATCTTTTAAGTTTTAGGAACAAACAAGTAGATGTCATGGAAACAGTGGTAAATTTTGGAGACAATCGAGAAGTTTTGCTGGAGAGGTAACACTGAGACTTAAGATAACATCTATGGAAGGATAAAGAAACACACAAGTGCCAGAGGAGATGGCACTAGAGGGCAGTAAAGTTAAACGGAGATTGAAGATACTACCCCAAATCATTTATTATAGATTAAAATAGTTAAGTTTTTAAATAAGTATTTTTTCTAAAAAAATTCACCATATAAAAATATGGGAGGAATCTTTTTTATAGTCACATTGTGTCCTGAAGGTTCAAGTGCTGTGAATAACTAGTGTAAAGTACATATTAGTATAAACTTACTGTTCATATACTATCTGGTTATAAAGATCAGGACATTGTTTTTAGCTGTCAAATGTAAGAATTCTGTGAATTAGGTTTTCGTTTATTATGTACCAGAGTATAAGGTCTTAAGGTGGTTGAATGTCTTCCCTAATAGTGTTATACATTTGCCTGGTGCATAGCATCTTATTGCTGTTTAGGTGTGAAGTTGTGTCTGACTCTTTTGCAACCCCATGGACAGGCTTCTCTGACCAGGGGATCTTCCCTGTATTGCAGGTGAATTCTTTACCACTGAACCACGTATTCAGATGTTTGTTGAATGAATATATGAATCAGTGAATAAGGCTGAGAGTTGAATGCAAATTCTGGATGTTTTCCTTTCTGTTTAGAGGAATGGGACTTCAGAGAAGTTGCAGTTTAGTGTGACTTCTGATGCTTTTAACGACTGTTGTGGTTAAAGCCACTGCGTTGACTTTTTAAAAAGCAGATTGAACTTCCAGGAATCTACTGTTAGGACGTAATAAAAAGTATTAATCAAATATGTACATAGAGTTGTCCATCACTCTGTTACTTTTAACAGGGAACAATTAGCAGTGGTTCAGATTTTCAACAATAGGGAAATGCTTGAACAGTAAACTCATTGGAGCATTATGGAGTCATTTAAAGGGTTTTCAAGACATTTTTTGGTAGGCATTAAAAATCAACTTTATTTTTAGAACAGTTAGAGATTTATAGAAAAGTTGCAATAGTAGTACAGAGAGTTCCCATATACTCAGCATCCACCTTCCCCTATTATTAACATCTTACATTACTGTGGTAGATTTGTTACAGTTCGTGAACGGACACAAGTATGTTTTTGTCTGAAGTCCATACTTCATTCAGATCTCCTTAGTTTTTACCTAAGGTCATTTTTTTGGTTACAGGATCCCATCTAGGACATCACTTACTTAGTCCTGTCTCGTTAAGCTGCTATTGGCTGTGACAGCTTTGCAAATTTTCCCTGTTTTTGATGACCTTGATGAACTTGAGGTGTACTGGTCAGTATTTTATAAAATGTTGCTATGTCGCGATTTGTCTAATACTTTCCTCATCTTGGCAAGGGTGTATTCTGTCGGCGTGACTGGTCACAGTTTCTGTGGACGTCGGTCACTGGGCTGAGGTGGTGTTTGGCAGGCTTCTTTCTCCTCTGTCAAGTTCTTCACACTCCCCAGCCTCCCTGCACCTTTTCAAGCTGTGCTCTTTAGCAGAAGCTAGCTATGTACCACTTATACTGAAGGAATGGAAAGTTATGCTCCATTTCTTTGAGGGTGGAATATTTACATAAACTATCAGAAATTCAGTGCAGATTTGTCTAGTCTCCCCATTATTTATTTATTCAGTCATATCCATATTTATCCATATCAATATGGATTTATGGATCTTCATATTAAACTTTGCATTATAACTCAATACTTCTTTCTTTTTCACTCAGGATCATTTCAGCTTTCGCAGCTGAGAGCTCTTTCCAGTTGACCCCTGTGACCCTTTGACAGGCTCCGGTCATTGGGTCTGTTTTTCTTGAGCACTTCTTGATTTCTTTACTATAGGAATCTCTAGGCTTATCTTGTATGTTTCCTGTCCTAGTGCTAGGAATAGTGCTAGGAATTGCTATTTCTCCAAGAATTCCTTATTCCTTTTATTGGAGAATGGTGTTAGAAACCCAGATTTGGACATTCAAGTGTGTTCATTGCTTTTGGGAAGCACTTTTTAATGGCATAGAACAGTGTTTAATATAATCTGAAATTTAAAACTGTGGTGTTGGAGAAGACTCTTGAGAATCCCTTGGACAGCAAGGAGATCCAACCAGTCCATCCTTAAGGGAATCAGATCTGAATATTCACTGGAAGGACTGATGCTGAAGTTGAAACTCCAATACTTTGGCCACCTGATCTGAAGAACTGACTTATTTGAAGAGACCCGGATGCTGGGAAAGATTGAAGGCAGGAGGAGAAGGGGATGAGAGAGGATGAGATGGTTGGATGGCATCAGTGACTCAATGGACATGAGTAAACTCTGGGAGTTGGCGATGGACAGGGAGGCCTGGCGTGCTGCAGTTCATGGGGTCGCAAAGAGTTGGACATGACTGAGCAACTGAACTGAAATTTATAATAATGTTATCTTGGATATGTGAGATGAATTGTATTTACAAGTTGTAAATATAAGTTCATAGAAAAAGCAAAGATACTGAATGTCAGCAGTTCATTTATCAAAGTGTTGTAAGGTTTTTGTTTTTTCATACTTTTCTCTTTTTTTTATGGGTCATGAATCATATTCCTTGCTATTAGGGGGAAAATAGTAGCTAGTACTTTCTTAACAATAAATTATTTTTTTTTAAATAAAATGAGACAGGTCTGGACTGTACTTGTAGTAATCATTAAGCTCTTCAGTTCAGTTCAGTCGCTCAGTCGTGTCTGACTCTTTGCGACCCCATGAATCGCAGCACACCAGGCCTCCCTGTCCATCACCATCTCCCGGAGTTCACTCAGACTCATGTCCATCGAGTCCGTGATGCCATCCAGCCATCTCATCCTCGGTCGTCCCTTTCTCCTACTGCCCCCAATCCTTCCCAGCATCAGAGAGTCTTTTCCAATGAGTCAACTCTTCACATGAGGTGGCCAAAGTACTGGAGTTTCAGCTTCAGCATCGTTCCCTCCAAAGAAATTCCAGGGTTGATCTCCTTCAGAATGGACTGGTTGGATCTCCTTGCAGTCCAAGGGACTCTCAAGAGTCTTCTCCAACACCACAGTTCAAAAGCATCAATTCTTTGGCGCTCAGCCTTCTTCACAGTCCAACTTTCACATCCATACACGACCACAGGAACAACCATAGCCTTGACTAGACAGACCTTAGTTGGCAAAGTAATGTCTCTGCTTTTGAATATGCTATCTGGGCTCTTACGTCGTACAAATTCTCATTATATATACTAGGAATTGAACCAGAAGCTGTTATCAGCATCTGTTTTGAGGAGAATTTGAGGACAGTTAATGTAATGATGGAAATTTCCCAGCAAACAGCAAGATTGTGAAACATCCTTAGCAGTATTGAAATGATTCAAGAAGGTTATTGCTTCTGATGTTAGGGTTTCTTAACCTTCAGTAACTCGTGGTTACAGTCATATCTACATCCTGCTGTGCAATATTTAATGCTGTTGTTTAGTTGCCCAGTCGTGTCTGACTCTTTGTGACCCCACAGACTGCAGCACGCCTGGCCTCCCTGTGCCTCCTTATCTCCCAGAGTTTGCCCAAGTCCGGGTTCGTTGCACCATACATATGGCTGAAGTGTCCCGCATGGCTGTGGACCCTGCTTGACAGCCTTGATTGGTCTTTCTGCTCCCTCCTATTGAGCCATGTTGCTCCTACTTTAGTTTTTCCTTACCCCTCTCCCTGCCGTGTTGTTTCTCATGTGGGGACATTTAGATAACGCCTGCTCATTGGCCTGCTCTCAGCTCATCCTCAGAGAAGCCGGGCCTGGTCTTCTTGACTTGCTCAAATCCCCAGCGTTCTCCTGTACATGCTCTGCTTCGTTGCTTGTTCACAACTGCAGTGTCGTCGCAGTGAGATGATTTGATTACCCATCTCTCTCTTTTTCTTTCACGAGGGTGTGGATCTGTACTCAATATTTTCCCAGAATGTCAGAAAGTGTCTGGCGTGCAATCGAAATTCACTAAATATTGAATGAATAAGTGTAACAGTTCCAGGGTTGTGACTTTTAAATGAGTGAATTCCAAACATTCCTGTGAGTGTGATTTTTTCCCTCTACACAGCTTCTTTCTCTCCCAGGTAATGTTAACTTTGACGAAGCAATGATGAGGGATAGGGAATAAGAGCCAATTAATTTTTTGTACTTTTCTGAAGGATCCAACCAATCCATTCTGAAAGAGATCAGCCCTGGGATTTCTGTGAAAGGAATGATGCTAAAGCTGAAACTCCAGTACTTTGGCCACCTCATGCGAAGAGTTGACTCATTGGAAAAGACTCTGATGCTGGGAGGGATTGGGGGCAGGAGGAGAAGGGGATGACCGAGGATGAGATGGCTGGATGGCATCACGGACTTGATGGACATGAGTCTGGGTGAACTCCGGGAGTTGGTGATAGACAGGGAGGCCTGGTGTGCTGTGATTCATGGGGTCGCAAAGAGTCGGACACGACTGAGCGACTGAACTGAACTGAACTGAAGGATCTTTGACTCCTCCTTAGCTAATACGTTCAAGCTGTTTCCCAAATCAATGGCCTAACTTTCACATAAAGTAGCTGTAGTACAACAAAGCTGTAGCTTCAACGCATAAAATATATTTATAAAACATATAAAATATATCCATAATTATTAAATTTGGGAAAAGGAGATTGTCTGTGTATCTCCTAAAATCATTTTGCATACCCACAGTAGCATGCATATCACACTATGAGTCCCCCTAGCTCTAGTGATTCGCATAGTGAAAGAAGGATGAAGCTATTAAGTTATTTTTAAAGAAGTTATTTAGTTATTCATTTGATTAAGAAATCACATTATTTTTGATTGAAGTATAGTTGATTTACAGTACTGTTAGTTTCAAATATACAGCAAAGTGATTGAATTATGAATATATATGTATATTTCTATATGCTTTTTTATTATTTTCCATTGTAGTAAGTTATAAGGAATTGAAAATAGTTCCCTGTGCTATATGGTAAATCCTGGTTGCTTATCTGTTTTGTATATGGTGGTATGCACCTGGTAATCCCATTCTCCCAACTGTTTTCTATGTCTGTAACTGTTTCTGTCTGTAAATAAGTTCATTTGTGCTATTTACTTACATTCCACATATAAGTGATATATTTATCTTTCTCTGTCTGACTAAACTTCAATTCGTGTGATAAACTCTAGGTCCAGAAATTAACTTATTACAATCACAGTAATACAGTTGTGTTTTTTTTAACCTCCCCTTTTTAGTCCTATTTCTGATGAGTAATATTAGTCAAGGTCTAATAAGGAAAGCACAAACCACTCTTTGAGTATTTGAAGCAGAGGGAACATAATGTAGGGAACTGGCTTCACAGGTGATGGCAAAGCTGAGAAGCTGAACAGGGGACCACAAGGCAAGCCAGAGTTTTGCAGGAGTAAGCAGTCAGGACGAAGTGAGAAGGTGATTGGAGCCTTGTGGTTGGGATCTCCCAGGGAGGCCGGTGCCACGGTGAAGCCACGGGAGACATGTAACTCTGCCCAGAGCCTCCTTGAGAGGCAGAGAAGTCAGAGGAAAGCCATTCTGGCTTCTCCCTCCAATTCCCCTCTATTGGCTGAACCCAGTAGGACATAAGCTGACTTGCAGCCAGCAGAAGCCTGAGCTGAGTAAGGGGAGGGTAAGGAATGAACCTGCCAGCAGACGGCCCAGGACCAGCCCTATATTGTGCTGTGCCCTACACATTATATCCCTGTGACCCAATTATTTTACAGCTGGTAGTTGGGAACCTCTTTTCTTCTCCTATTTTGCGCACTTCCCGTCTCCTTCCCTCTGGTAACCACAAACTTGTTCTGCAAATCTGTGAGTCTATTTTGGTTTTGTTATATTTGGTTTTGTTTTGTAGATTCCATATATAAGTGAAAACACAGCATTTGTCTTCTCTGTCTGACTTTTTTTCACTAGCATAATACCCTCCAAGTCCGTCCATGTTGTCAAAAATGGCAAGACTGCATTCTTTTTTATGACTGAGTAATATTCCATTGTGTGTATGTGAACACACACAACACCTTTACCTTCTCATCTGTTGATGGATACTTGGGTTGCTTCCTTTCCTTGGCTGTTGTAAGTAATGCTGAAATAAACATTTGGGTGCGTATAACTTTTTGAATTAGTGTTTCATTTTCTTTCGATAAATACCCAAGAATGGATTGTATGAGAGTTTCCTTTTTTCCACATCATCACCAAAACTTGTCATTTCTTGTCTTTTCGGTGATAGTCATTCTGACAGATGTGAGATAATATCTCATTGTGATTTTGATCTGTATTTCCCTGATGATTAGTAATGTTGAGTATCTTTTTGTGTAAACTGTTGGCTATCTGCGTGCTTCCTTTAGAAACGTGCCTTCAGTTCTTCTGCCCATTTTTAAATCAGATTGTTTTTTGGGTATTTAGTTGAATAAATTCTTTATATAGTTTGGATAGTAACCCTTTATCAGATGTATCATTTGCAAATATCTTCTCCCATTCAGTAGGTTGCCTTTTTGTTTTGTTGATGGCTCCCTTTGCTGTGAAAAACTGTTTCGGTTTGCTGTGGACCCATTTATTTATTTTTGCTTCTGATGACTTTGCCTGAGAAGACAAATCTTAAAAAAAATTGCTAAGACTGATTTCAAAGAGTGTACTTCACATTTTTTCCTACAAGTTTTATGGTTTCAGGTCTTACATTTAAATCTTTAATCCATTTTGAGTTTTTAAAGTACGGTTAGAAAAAAAGATTTTCATTCTTTTACCTGTAGTTATCCAGTTTTCCCAACATCATTTATAATTAAAGAAATTGTTGTTCCCCAGTACATATTCTTACCTCCTTTGTCATAGATTAATTAATACATGCATGAGTTTATTTCTGGGCTCCCTATTCTGTTTCATTGATCTTTGTGTCTATTTTTTTTTTTTTTTGTGCCAATACCATACTGTTTTGATTACTATTGCCTTGTAGTATAGTCTGATGTCAGGGAGCATGGTGTTTCCAGTTTTGTTCTTTTTTCTCAAGATTGCTTTGACTACTTGATGTCTTTTGTGTTTCCATACAGGTTTAGGATTATTCTAGTTCAGTGGAAAACATCTTTAGAGTTTTGACAGGGATTACATTGAATCTATAATTGGTTTGGGTAGTATGGACATTTTAGTAATAATTCTTCCAGTCTGTGTACACAGAATATCCTTCCATTATTTGTGTTATCTTTAATGTTTTTCATCAGGATCTTAACATTTTTTAGAATACAGGTCTTTCACCGTTTTAGTGAAATTTATTCCTAGGTGTTTCATTCTTTATGGTAAAGAATGATAAAGATTTATGATAAAGATTCATGAGTTCTCATAGTTTTGTGTTGGAGTCTTTAAGGTTTTCTCTATGTAATATCATGTCATTTGCAAACAGTGACAGTTTTACTTATTCCCTTCCAAATTTGGATGCCTTTTATCTCTCTTGTCTGATTACTATAGCAAAGACTTTCAGTACTGGGTTGAATAAAAGTGAGAGTGGGCCTTATCATCTTGTTGCTGTTCTTAGAGCAAAAGCTTTCAGCTTTTCACTATTGAGTATAGTGTTAGTTCTGGGTGTCTCATAAATGGCCCTTATTATATTGAGGTTTGCTCCCCCATACCCATTTTGTTAAGAATTTTTATTATGAATGAATGTCATATTTTTTAAAAAGCTTTTTGAACATATATCAATATGATCATGTAATTTTATCCTTCATTTTGTTAATGTGGTATATCACATCAATTTATTTGTGGATGTTTAATTATCCTTGCCTCCCTGAAATAAATCCCATGTGATCTTGATGTATGATCTTTTTAATACATTGTTGAATTTATTTTGGTAATATTTTGTCGAGGACTTTTGCATCTATGTTCCTTGGAGAGATTGGCCTGTAAATTTCTTATATTGTGATGTTTTCGCCTGGTTTTGAATCAGAGTAATGGCAACTTCACAGAATGAGTTTAGAAGTACATCCTCCTCCTCAATTTTTTGGACTCACTTGAGAATTTTGGTATTAACTCTTCTTTAAATGTTTAGTAGACTCCAATAAAAATTTTTAAATGTTTGGTAGAATTCCCCTGTGATACCATCTGGTGTCATTAAAGATAACTAGATACCATCTGGTCCTGGACTCTTTTTTTCTTGAGAGTTTTGATTAATGATTCAGTTTCATTTCTAGTAATGGGTTTATTCAGATTTTCTGTATCTTTATGATTCAGTCTTAGAAGATTGTATGTTTATAAGACTTTACTTCTTGTAAGTTGTCTGATTTGTTAACATGCAGCTGTTCATGATACTCTTTTATGATTGTGTTTCTGTGATATCAGTTGTAACTTCTCTTTCACTTTTAATTTTCTTAATTTGGTCCCTTTCTCCATTTTTCTTGATGAGTCTGACTGAAGGTTGGCCATTTTTCTTTTATTTTTTTCAGAAAAGCAGACCTTTGTTTCATCAGTCTTTTTTCCCTTCTATTTCATTTATTTCTGCTCTTATCTTTATTATTCCTTCCTTCTGTTAACTTGGGCTTTGTTCTCTTTCCAATTCCTTTCTGTATAAAGTTAGGTTGTTCATTTGAGATTTTTCTTGTTTCTTGAGGTAGGCCTGTATTTGTATAAAATTCCCTCTTAGAACTGCTGCTTCTTCATCCCATAAATTTTGGAAAGTTAGGTTTCTGTTTTCATTTCATTCAAGGTATTTTATACTTCCTCTTTTATTTATTTAATGATCCATTGTTTTTTAGTAGTGTTTTTTTAGTCCCCACGTATTTGTCTTTGCCAGTTTTCTTTCCATAATTGGTTTCTAATTTCACACTGTTATGAGTGTATCAGTATGGTTTCAGTATTCTTAAATTTACTGAGACTTGTTTTTCGCTCTTATGTGTGATGTATCCTGGTGAATGTTCCATATGCACTTGAAAAAGATGTGTAGTCTACTGTTTTTAATGAAAGGTTTTACAGCTATCTTAAGCCCATGCAGTGTGATGTGTTATTTAAGTCCAGTGTTTCCTTGCTGTGTTTCTGTCTGGATGATCTATCCATTGCTGTAAGTGGGGTCTTAGAGTCCCCTACTGTTACTGAATTACTGTCAGCTTCTCTCTTTATGTCTGTTAATATTTGCTTGTGTATGCTTAGATGCTCCTTTGTTAGATGCGTATCGTTTACAAATGTTACATCCTCTTGTTGGATTGACCCCTTTATTTTTATGCTCTGCTTTGTCTTTGCTATAGTTTTTGCCTTGAAGTATATTTGTCTTATTTAAGTATTTCTATCCTACCTTTTTATTTTTATTTGCATGGAATCTTTTTTCCATCCCTTCACTTTCAGTTTTTATGTGTTTATAGCTGAAGTGAGTCTCTTGTAGGCAGCCTATAAATGGGTCTTTGTTATTTTGTCCATTCAGCCACTGTGCTTTCTGATTAAGCCTTTCTGTCCATTTACGTTTAACGTGATTATTGATAGGTATGAACTTAATGCCATTTTGTTACTTGTTTCCTGGTTGGTTTTATAGTTCTTTCTTCTTCTTTTAGTCCCTTCCTTTGTGGTTTGATGATTTCCTGTAGTGTTATATTTGGGTTTCTTTTTCTTTGTTTGTTTTTTTTTTTGTATTTCTATTGTAGGATTTTGGTTTGTGGTTACTGTGAGATAGATTCATCTATATGTATCTCCCTCTTTATATAGCTATATCTATATATGTTTCTTTTTAACTATTAGTTAAATTCAAACACAGTCTAACAGCTGTACATTTTAAAATTCCTACCTAAATTTTATGGTTGTATATTGTGTTTTATATCTTTTGTGCATCTCTAAACTACATATTGTAGCTTTTGTTGGTTTTACATCTTTTGTCCTTTAATCTTTTTGCTAGCTTTTTAAGTGGTTGATCTTAAAAATTAAGTGGGTTTAAATGTATATTTGCCTTTACCAGTGAAATTTTTTTTTCCTCTATATATTTTCTTCTTTTTATGATCTTTTATTTTTTCTTGAAGACAATCCTTTAACATTTCTTGTAAGGCTGATTTAATGGTAATAAACTCTTTTAGTTTGTGCTTATAGTGAAGCTACATCTCCTTCAGTTCTGAATGATAACCTTGCCAGGTAGAGTATCTTTAGCTGTAGATTTTCTCTTTCAGCATTTTAAGTATATGAAGTCACTGCCTACTGGTCTGCATTGTTTTTGCTGAAAATTCAGTTTATAGCCTTGTGGGGGTTCCATTGTATGTCTTTGTTTTTTCTTTTGTTGCCTTTAGAATTCTCTCTAACTTTTGCCATTTTAATTATGGTATGTCTTGTTTGAATCCCTTTGGGTTCTGTTGTTTGGGACTCTCTGTTTCCTGGACCTGGAATATTTCTTTCCTGAATTAGGGAAGTTTTCATCTATTATTTTATCAAATGTCTTTTCTATCATTTTCTATTTATCTTCTCTTTCTGGGACCACTATAACATGAGTCTTAGTATGCTTGATGTTGTTCTAACAGTCCCTTAAAATATCCTTATTTTTTAAAAAATCCTTTTTTCTTTTTGCAGTTCTGATTGGATCATTTCCACTGTTCTGTCTTCCTGGTTGCTTATCCAGTCTTGTGGACTGCCGGTATTAATTCCCTCTAGTGTATTTTTCATTTCAGTTATTATCCTAGGTGGTGCAGTGATAAAGAATCTTCCTGCCAATGCAGGAGACACAGTTTTGATCCCTGTGTTGGGAAGATCCCCTGCAGTAGGAAATGGCAACCCACTCTAACATTCTTTGCCTGGAAACTTCCATGGACAGAGGAGTCTGGCGGGCTACAGTTCCATGGGGTTACAAAGAATCGGACACGACTGAGCATGCATGCATTGTTTCTTTATCTCTGATTCATTATTTTTATGTTTTCTATTTTTTGTTGTTGTTGAAGTTCTTACTGTGTTTCTCTTTGCCTGAGTTAGTATTTTTGTGACTGTTGCTTTGAACTCTTTTTCAGGTAAAATACTCATCTCCATTAAATTAGGTTTGTTTTGTTTTCTTTTTTGTTGTTTATCTTTTTCTGGGGTTTCATCTTATTCTTTCATTTAGGACATGTTCCTGTCTTCTAATCTTGCTTAACTTTCTGTGTTTGTCTCTATGAATTAGACAGAACAGTTACCTCTCCTGGTCTAAAGCTGTATCCATATGTAGGAATGTCCCTATGTAGACTGTGTGTGCCCAGTGACTTTGGAGGGAGGACTGGAACAGAAGCAAGCATGGCTGAGGGCTTCTCCTGAGGTGAGTCAAAAGCTGCCACCTTGGCAGGTTGCTGGAGTTAGAGCTTCTCCCATCAGAAGCTGCTGCCTTGCAGGGGGTGAGTGGAAAGGTGCCCAGTGTGAGGCCCATACCTCTTGTTCCTTAGGGAGGACCTCTGAGTTTGTGATATCCCTTTCTTCTTTTGGATCACCCACTGGGAGTGTGGGTCATGACTAGATTCCTTCTTTTTTCCTCCTACATGTCTTAATGGTTTTTTTTTCCCCTTTATATCCTTAATTGTAGAAGAGCTGTTCTTCTAGTCTTCAGTCTGTTTTCAGAGAGTTGTTCTGTATGTGGTCGTAGCTTTGGTTTTGTTATGGGAAGAGATGAGTGCAGGGTCTTCCTACTCTACCATCTTGATCCCACCTTAACACACAGTGCTTCTGATTAGGCATCAGTCCCTTGAGCCACAGATAAACCACCTTCCCTTGTACTGGTTTATGACTGAACTTTTTCCTGCTTCAGTACTGGGTTGCACAGGCTTCTTAGAGAGGGCAGTGATTCACTGATTTCTCTGGAAGAATTTTTAAGTAGTTCCAGTACCCAGTCCTTAAAGGTAGGTTGCAGTAAGATGCTAAGGGAATTAACCTCAGTTTTAAATTTCTGGTTCTCCAACCTTCTGCTTTTTAGGAAATGTCTAACCTACCACCTGAGCCACCAGGGAAGCCCCTCTCTACTCCTATTTAAAATAGGAAGCATGAATCTTAACTCTCTGATTTTATATTTTCTAAGAAAAGGGTTAACTTCAGCTCTTCTCAGTGTCCTTGGTGCATTTTTCTAGATTCAAACTTCAGTACCTATCATCTTCCTATTATTCACATGGCTGGAGGTGGAATCACTAAACTGGGAGGACCATCATGGCTTAGCAGTGTCATTCAATTTATTCTTTCCCTCCTCTGAATAGAAAGCTCTTTGTTCTGGGTCCCTCCATCCCTAGTACACGGTCAAGAAGTGAAAGAACGAATTCCATGTTCTTTTGAAAAAAATATCCAAGTACTATCAATTCTTTAAAGTTTAGGTAAATTTTAAATTCCTAAATGTTTCCATTTATCCATAGAACTCTCCGTCATGTATTGAAAACCAGCTTTGTTGTCAGGACTGTGTAAGTGCTGAGAGTTCAGATATTATTTAGGAAGACAAGGTAACCATTCCTGGAGTTCACAGTGTAGAGAAAGCTATTTCTTGGCCTTTAAGATCTTTATAGGAATAAGAACTTCTAATGTTTATAATCTCCTGAAACCCCTATCAGTTTAGAATATAACTATGGCTTTCAAACTTTCATGACCATGTCCATGTTAAGAAATATATTTTACATCTGTAAAATTCCGTATACACACCCAAATACACACATATGGTTTAAAACCCAAGAAACTTACTAAGACAACTTCTGATATTTTTCATTACATTTCATTTTTTATGAAATTGATGATTTTGATCCCTTTCATTGATTTCATGACTCACTAATAGATTGTAATCCATCATTTGAAAAAAGTTCATATCAATATGATTTGAAAGTGTTATACAAATTATTATAACAATTCTCTCAGAAACTAACAGACTTGATTAAATCACAGGGCTGGTGAGTGAGGTGTCAGAACTAGAGCCCATATCTTGAAATTCTCTCTCCTGCCTCTAAATTTCTAGGGCATATTTTTGATAATTAACTTAGAAATTAATATATGCAGTGGTTTTTGAAATATATTTTTTACTGTCTTAAACTCTAAGTATTTTAGTATTTCTTTGTCTTGTCTCGTTTTATTTTAAGCCTCTTGATATAGTATTCATGTCTACATTTCATTATGGCCCCATAAGACTCAACACAGTTTATATAGAAGAGTCAGTGTTAAGTTATTTGAGAATACTGAAAGGTGTCATTTATAGATGATTAGAAAGGACAAAATACTTCATTAACAGTTAAACTTGTAATTAAGTTGCATCATCTGAAACCTGTCTTTATGGCTTGAAATTCTGGCTCCCTCAGTTACTAGCTGTGTGACCTTAGACAAGTAATTTAATCACCCTCTTCTTCATATTCTCATCTAGAAACTGGATAATTATACTAATTATCTCATAGAGTTGCTTTGAGGGTTAAAATCATGTAGAGCCCTTAGGATAGAGCTTGGCGCAGAGTAAGCCCTCAATACACGTTTGCTGCTACAGTTATCGCTGTCAGTAGCATCATTTCTGGTTGGCTTTACAGGTGATCATAGAGAAATATGATGCGTGGGAAATTTAGGATCTTGAATATAAGATTGATTTTTTAGAAATTCAGCAGGGAAGAGAGAGATTTGAAGCTCTGCTGGTTTATTATAAATGAAATGCTTCCGTAGTCTATGTTTTAGAAGACTAAGTTACTGACATTTTTATTGACTGGTTGTGTAGCAAGAGTAGTAAAATTGTCTGACTTGAGTTAATAAAAACTAGGAATTTATTGCTGGTTCAAGAAAAAGTTAATATAATAATAAGTATTTTGTGGCTTAGACTATATTTATCAACCATGAAAATTACAGACTGAACAATAGGCTGACTGCTATTAAGATGCTGGATTATGCTTTCAAACAGCAAATTTACAGTTCCTGTGTCTCCAGCACAGTGCTTCATATGCAGTGAAAAGAGATGTTTTCTTTCCAGAACCTTTATATTTGTATTTATCTTGTCTTTGTACTTTAGTTTGGACTTAGATATTTCTTATACATATTACTTAAACCTTTATTCTAATGATGTGTCCTATAATTATAAAAGGATATATGTCAATTTGGTCATTTCTTTTTTTTTTTTTTGGTTGGCATAAGTTTCCTTTAATAATTTCTACATTTCCTTGAGGTTTAACATATCAAGCCAGTATTATGTTTTGCAATTTTAGTAATTCTGGATTCCAGGTCATTTCTTTAGTAACTTTTGTCAAGCATTTTTCATTGAGAAAGAGCGAAGACAAAGAATCACTGTGGAAGGTTAATATAAGAGGGCTACTTAATATACCATCTATGTTGACAGTACATTGTTCAATTGTATCTTGGTTAAATTTCAATTAAAGTTAAACTGGAGCATGCCATACATTGTCCCTTTTATTTTTTTGAATGGAGTTATTAAATTCTTGTGGTTAGAGGGAGCTCTTCAAATTATACCAGGCAAGCAGTTATCCTATCTCTTAATAATATTCTGATACAATAGACAGATAAAAGTTTTAGTAGAGTATATGTATGATAAGAAATATTTTACAAACAAAAATTTTGTTTTTAAAAAAGGTAGTAATTTTCAGCAGAGAGGAGGCCTGATTTTCGGGCTCCTCCCTATATTCTCTGGGACTTTCCAGGTGGCTCAGTGGTAAACAATCCGCCTGCCAAGCAAGAGATGTGAGTTTGATCACTGGGTCAGGAAGATCCCCTGGGGAAGAAAATGGCAACCCATTCCTGTATTCTTGCCTGGGAAGTCCTGTGGACAGGGCAACCTGGCAGGCTATAGTCCGTGGGGTTGCAAAAGACTTGGACACGACTTGGTGGCTGAACAACCACCACCCAACATTCTCTGCACTTCAGTTGCGTTTTCCTTCCAGGACCTCCAACTTTTGCACTCCCCTTTTCCACTGTAAGAGCGTTAGCGGTCCTGTGCTCTTTCTACAACTTCTCCCTTCACGGCCCACCTCCCTGGTGATTGTAAGCCCCACTTCCCAAGTTTGCACCTCTACATGTGCAAGTGTGTAAATACATGTGGAGAAGCACACAAAAGTAAAAGCAAACAAACAACAAAAAACACTTCTTGTTTCCCCTCTTACCAGGACCAGAGATGTGTGCCATCTGTTGTTCTGGGTTTGAAAATGGTAGCCTCTTATATTTTTCCTCTTTCACAGTTCCTTTCTTTTTCTGTTTTAAGCCACTCGCATCTTTTCTTATGATTGGGGATTTTTTGTGACTTCTTTATTAATTACTTTCACATTCCCTCGTTGCTACATCATCAAGAGGTCAAAGTCTAATAAAGCTGTATTTCCCTTGTTCTCATATTTTACGGCCACATTGTGTCCCATTCTCTCCTACCCACTTTGACGCAGGCCTTCTCTCCTTTATCCAATGTATGGTACTTGCTCAGCTAGTTTTTAATAATTTTTATCCTGAGAAAGTTGTTCGATACACAGCTATAGATTCAGTGTGTTGTGGAAGGTCAGTCCAGGGTCCTCTCGTCATCTTGAACTGAAACCCCCAGAAATTCTAATTTTGACAGGAACTGCAGTGACTTCTTTGGGGGAGTGACATGTTATGAGCAGACAGTTTTTATTAAAAACAGCTTTATTGTAGCGTTGTCATAAATTTCACTTGTCAAAAGTGTATAGTTTGAGTTTTAAATATGTAAAAATCTTCATGATAACAAATAAAAAATGTCTTTTGGATCCAGAACGTTTCCTATGCTACTTTTTAACCCCTTTCCTTTCCTCCCTCCCCTTCACTAGGCTACCACTGGTCTAACTTATGTAATTATAGATTGTTTGCAAAAGTGAAGTCGCTCAGTCGTGTCCGACTCTCTGAGACCCTGTGGACTATAGCCCACCAGGCTCCTCTGTCCATGGGATTCTCCAGGCAGGAATACTGGAGTGTGTTGCCATTTCCTTCTCCAGGGGATCTTCCCGACTCAGGAATAGAACCCAGGTCTCCCACATTGCAGGCAGATGCTTTAACCTCTGAGCCACCAGGGAAGCCCGAGATCATACAGGATGTATTTTTTCTGGGGAGCTGTATTTTTTCAATCAGTGTAATTATTTTGGGATTTATCCATGTTTCAGGTATTAATGTTTTACTACTTTTTAATGCCAAATGGTGTTCCATTGTAGAGTTATGCTTCAATTTGTTCATCCATATATCTGTTAGTGCACACTTCTGTTATTTCCAGTTTGGCACTATTACATGTAAGGCCAGAATTGGAAAATTTATTACTGCCTCAGTAGAATACTCTCTTACTGCTTCTCATAGTTCAATAATTTAAGAATTCTGTGTTTAAAAAAAAACAAGGCGACTTTTAAAAGATGCCAGCCATTAGAAAATTTTCAGAATCCCAGTGAAATCTCTAAGTGACTGGGTCTGCACTGTGCGTCTCTCGCTTGCTTTTCCTTTTATTCATTAATGCCTCACCAGAAGTAAGTGGAAAACACAAAAGGGAGAGTAAATAAAGCATGAGGTAGTAAATTAGAAAATAAATCTAGGTTTTGTTGGTTAGAGATGAATCCATTCATTTCTTAATTGAAAATTGCCACTGAGTTGCATTTTCAATGATAAGGGCTGCTAAATTTAATGCACTGTTACAGGCATTTTTTTGAGGACTTTTTCCTCACTAAGCCTTTTTGCATAGGCGTTTTGATTCATAAAGGTGTTGATGTTCATTAAACCCTACGCTCCATTTGTATTTTTATTTTCTCTGCCTATTTTCAGTCAGTGAGAGACTATGGCTCAGCGTTTCCTTTTTTGGTAAGCATGTAACTTTCTAGCTCTTCAAACTATTCTGCCTTGCAGAGTTGGGCTTTAAATCTCCCCCGGAGCAAGGAAATGACTCATTTCTATACAGTAGCAGGTAGGTGTTTGATGACTGTTGCTGCCAGGTAGAAATAGGCTGTCATGCCAGTGTACGTGGAGTTTTACAGCTGCTAAAATGTGAAGGATTTAAATTTTCTTGGGAATTTAAACTGGGGGAAAATAACCTCAGCAGTTGCCAAGGTTCTGTGTTCTGAGGGAGAACCTGGGCCTACTAAAGCGGCATGAAGGTTATGAAATTGATAATGGCCTAATGCAAGACTGGCATGTCCTCTGAGATGCTTTTGTTCCTCCCTAAAACCCTGGCTTGTGTCTATGCAAGCTGGAGCAGGGAGATGCCCGGATTGTAGCGTAGGCCTGGTGGGTCAGGTCACCAGGCCTCTTTTTTAAGACTTCTGACTGTTGAGAATTCACAGATGTCTCCAAATCTAGGTGTTCTTAGACTGCTGTGTGATAAAGGAATGAGGAAGTGGGTTCTATAGTTACCTTCCTCTGCAGGCTTTTGTCAATAAATGTTCTAAACGTGGTGGTGCTGTCCTTATTTTGGAGACCGTGAGAAACTGCATTGTAAATACCACCTTGTCCTGGACATGTGTCATCTTGAGAGCTGAGAAAGATCTTTACCAGCACAAAGAAAGGCTGATGTTTGTGTTTTCAGCATAGCTCTCATATGGAGAGGGTTTATTAAACAGGAAGGAGGATAATATGTCATAGATATCTGGCTAGTTCATTTTTCTTAATTGTTGGCAATGCCCAGAGCAGCACCTTATATAAAGTTTCATAAAAATGGTTAATTACAGCTCAAAGATGGTACAGTAAAATTTAAAATTCTTTCCTAAGGTGCGACTGTGAAACTGTATTTTACATTTTGCAGTTCATGGGAAATATAACCATTTTGATTTTTCAAACTGTTAACATTTGTATCATTTGACAGTTAGAAAATGTGTAATATTATAGCACCTCCTTGGTTTTGTGAATCCTGATCAAGAATCTGTAAATAAGAACAAAATGCCCCAAAAAAGGAAAAAAAAAAAACTGAAGTATCTGGTTGGTTTCAAATAAAATACAATAAATAAAATTTATACAATGAAACATCCTATTAGTTTTCTAACATGTGCTCCTTAACAGGAAGAAAAGAGCAAGTGTGTGTGTGTGTGTGTGTGTGTGTGTGTGTGTGTGTGTGTGTGTATACACAACAAAGAAGGAAATACCAGGATTTAACTGGTTAGAATATAAGCTATAAGTATGAAAACAAATGTGCATAATAAAACAATGATGAGAGATTCTAAAGGTAGAGGATTGTTTTGATTAAGTGTAAAATGGTATGCTGCTAAGAATTCAGGATACATGACTGAATTTGAGTCTGCCTAGGTACCTGCAGCAAACAGATATCTCCCAAAACTGAGCCTGCACTGATTTCATAGGCCAGTTTATTGAATATTAAAGCACTTTTTGGGGAATATTCACTATTTGTCAAACACTATCCTAGGTAGCTACTCTAGAGCATCCACCCTCCAGGGATCCATAGTGTGGTAGCAGAGAGAGAGAAATAGACTGAAAATTATAGTCTCGAGAATGGGGATGTGTTGAAATTCAGCCTTGATCTTGATGCTCAGCCCGAACCTGCTATCAGCTCTGGGCCTTTGGAGAGCCCACCTTAATGCTGGTTCTGTCATTGCTGAACTTGTGTGTGGACACAGAGTAGCATCATATCTGCCCTATGCAGCGTCTCGTATGTACACAAGGTATGATGTTTAAGGCTAACTCCCTTAAGGCTCAGGTCTGAATGTTGACTTTTAATTACAGGGAGTGAGGTTGGTGAGACTGGGGAGAAACTAGGTCATGGAGGCGTTAACAGTTCAAGCTTTTTCTTCTGAAGATTTTTAAGGAAAGGAGCAACTAGCTGAATCAGTCCATCCTAAAGGAAAGCAGTCCTGAATATTCATTGGAAGGACTGATGTTGAAGCTGAAAGTCCAATACTTTGGCCACCTGATGTGAAGAACTGATTCATTGGAAAAGACCTTGATGCTGGGAAAGATTGAAGACAGAAGGAGAAGGGGACGACAGAGGATAAGATGGCTGGATGGCATCACCGACTCGATGGACATGAGTTTGAGTAAACTCAGGAGTTGGTGATGGACAGGGAGGCCTGGCATGCTGTAGTCCATGGGGTTGCAAAGAGTTGGACACGACTGAGCAACTGAACTGAACTGAGCTAGCTGAAAACTGTATCATTCTATGGTGATTTGAGTGGCAGTAATGTAGATGTTGTGCCGGGGTCCAGCCCTGGTGGATCCAGGGAATTCAAAGCGGGGACGGCGTTGGTGAGGAAAACTTATTTATTTATTAATATAAGATTAGATTAGGAGGAAATAGTGTAGTAGGAAAATTAAGTGGAGAAAGAAGGCTGAATAACTTGGTTTACGTGGGAAGCCAATGAAGTTCCAGACAAGGAGCTTGCACCATCTATGTTAGGCCACCGGCGTCCTCTTGAATATCGGGGGGTGCCCTGCCTTGGGCTCCCCCTCGCATGGATCTTAAAAGCTGGGACAAGTAAGTAGACATGGTGAGCCTCCATGCCGCAGATGGGAATTCAGCCAGAAATTAGAGAGGAGACATGGGGGAAACCAGTCCAGCGACTACCCTGTCCTCTATTGTTCAGAAGGCCTTTTATACTTTTGATAAAATATGGAGATCAATGGGTAACACAAAGTTATGCAGCGTTAGCTGCCCAGACTCTTATCAAAACCAGGCTTTTCTCTCTGCATACCTAGTTGTATACACAAGTCTTAGGTGATTTACATCATCTTCTGGCCAAAAAGGCCAATTAACATTTCACAGCCTTTTTTCTGATAAGGGTTTGTCAACCAGAAGACTTATTTGTGTTGATCTTCCCAAAGTCTGGTGCCACTCTCAGAAAGCACTAAATAAAGTTAAATTCTTACATAGCAAGGACACAAGAGGAGTGCAGTGATATATAACAAAGAAAAGTAATTAACTCAAAAGTCTAGTGTTGCTAACATCAAAACTACTATATATCTTTTTCCATATCCCGTTTACATTGATTAATATCCTCCCAGGTGCCTAAAAGATAAAGAATATGGAGGCCTGGCGGCAATCATTGAGTCAACAGTGAAAACCCGTCACCGGTATGATTTTTAGCTCTTAGAAAAGGCTCTGTATCTTAAGATGCTTTGAGCTCTGTGCCTCTCGCGGTTGGAGGGCTGTAGGCAATTCACAAACTGTAAGAGGTCTGGGGGAACCTGTTAGGCAAGATAGAGAGCTATCAGAGGGGGTTTAACTGAAACATCCCTTTCAAATGCAGAAGACTAAAGCCCTGATTTGACTTTTTCCAGAGAATATCAGAAGAGTGGAAAAGCAGGCAGATTCTTATTTTTTGGGGGGTGGATGCTCAGGAAATTCCAGGGGAAAAACCTCACGTCTGATTAGCCTTGCCATCAGAGCTCTGCCACATGACTTGTCACGGGTGGAATTCTTCACACTGGCTCCTGGCAGTTGGACTTGGTAGAATTTCAGATGCTTCTGGGATAGTGAAGGGACAAGATAAGGGGAACCAGATTGAGACACTGGTGCAGGTAAGAAATGTTTAAGAGGGAGAGTCAGTAAGTCTGACGCTCACTGGATCTGAGATGCCAGAGGGGCTTCTAAGGAGCTGCCTAAGCTTTGTAGTGGAGGAACCACGTGAACTCTGGTGTGGCTAGAGACATGAATGCAGGGGGTGGTGAAGCCTGTGGTGCAGGAAGCCTGACTTTGGGCTTTGATGCCAATGAGCTATTAAAGAGGCTGAGCTAGCAGGGATCTGGGTACCTGTGTCTAAGTCTTTCTGAGGTGATCAGGTATACTCTGAGGGAGCTGTGGTTTTGAGATCCACCCACAAGTGGGTGGTGGATGAAATGAAGGGAGTAGATGCGATCATATGAGGTGAGCAGCAGAATGTTAGGAGCTGATGAGTGACACAGTGGAAAGAAAAGCAGAGTGTGTTGAGGGCATGCCGGGGGCTTCCCTGGTGGCTCCGATGGTAAAGACTCCCCCTTGCCAATGCGAGAGATGTGGTTCGATCACTGGGTCAAGAAGATCCCCCAGAGGAGGAAATGGTAACATACTCCAGCGTTCTTGCAGGGAGAATTCCATGGACAGAGAAGCCTGGTGGGCTGCATAGTTCATGGGGTTGCAGAAGAGTCAGACAGGACTTGGTGATTCAACAACAACAGGGGCATGCAGAATGCTAGGGTTTAGGGAAAGGGTTTTCATTTCAAATTGGGTGGACAGGGTGGGCTTCATTGAAGAAATGAGATTGGAACAATGATGTGAAGGGTGTGAGGGCTTCAGCCATGCAGATATCCAGGGGAAGAGTAGGGCAGGCCAGAGGGAATGGCTGGAGCAAAGGCCCTGACGTGGGTGCATGTGGACTTCCCTGGTGGCTAAAATGTAAAGCATCTATCTGCCTGCAATGTGGGAGACCCGGGTTCGATCCCTGGGGGTTGGGAAGATCCTCTGGAGAAGGAAATGGCAACCCACCCCAGTATTCTTGCCTGAAAAATCCCGTGGACGGAGGAGCTTGGTAGGCTACTGTCCATGTGGTTGCAGAGATTCGGACACGACTGAATGATTAACCTTTCTTTCTGGGTGTGCTGGGGACATGGAGGAGCTGGGGTGGCTGCTCATCTTTCATGAAATGCCCTTCTCCTTGTTACTCATCTTTGCCTAATTAACTCCTCCTGCTCTTTCATATCTTTTCAATGCCAGTTTCTCAAAAAAAGATCTTTCCTGTTTCTCAGACTATGTTGGGTTCTGTATTCTCAAGGCTCTTGGTGATTTTCCTTCTTGTAACTTGTTTGTAAATATTTGATTAAATGAGTCTACACTCTTGGAGTCTTCACCCCATGAAGAGTCTATACTTCAGGAGGGTAGAAACTTACAGCACCCAATAAATATTTAGTGGATGGGTTGTGAATTAGTGTGTAATTGAATGGATGAAATAATCAGATGGAGATAAGACTCTAAGCCTGTGATTAAAATATTCAATTCTTTGGGTTCCTGGCTTAATGACTACAATGAAGAGGAAGATAGGGTGGTACAATCAAATGTTAGGAGCCTCACAGGAGAAGAGGTCATCTGTCTTGACCAACCACCAAACATCATCAAAAGACAACATGTAACCAGTCATCAATGTCCCTCAATGCAGGGAAGTGCCAATGACAAGAGATAATAATTATTATTAGGAAATTAACTGAAGATCTTTAGCCCAAGCCAGATAGTTTTCCTGAATCGAAATATTTGGTTTTGACTACAGACCTCTAGGAGTGACTACCATTGGTATTTTATGATTGATTTTCCTGTCTTATAATTCAAATCCAGACATAAACTCATCAGACATGTTTGGGACAACAGCTTTAACTAAGCTCTTTATTGAAACCTACAGCTGTGAAAATAAATGTCTTAGGGCACAGTAAATACATTTGTGAGGGTTTTTCTATTATGGACATGACCTGGAAGAGATTTTTCCTGCAAATGGAATGCTTGGACAATGGTTACCGTTGTCCACTGGACTCACTATGCTTACAGAAAGTCCAGGAACTTGAAAACCTCAAGCCTACGAACTGACTTCACTTTGTTCTGTTTCCACCAGTCTTTAGGAGAGTCCTCCAGGGTGCATCATAACATTTTCATAATTTTGCCACTGGAGGGCTCAATGGCTTATTTAATATTCCTTTCAGGAGATCACATCTTAGGTCCGGGTTACAGTGAAGCTGAGACATATTTTTTTTTCCTTTGTTGAGAAAGCCTATTGTTTTGAGGGGAAGGGAGGTACATTTAGGTATCCAGGTGCATGTACCGGTATAGCCAAAGAGCTTTCGTGATGTGCCCAGAGATGGAAAGTCTCGTCATTGCTGCATGTAAACTGAAATCAAATAGGATTGTATGAATTTCTCTCCCAGAGAAGACAAGGGAGTTGAGGTTATACTGAGCAAGACTTTGAGTACACGCATCTGCGGTATACTCACCTGTGTGCGCTGGTGTTGGCAGGGAGGATGACATGACTACCGTAGCTGGATGGGGGTGGGAATATTTTCAAGGACTAACTGAAAGGACATAGGGGTGAGGTCAGGGGCATGGTGGCCGTGGATGGTTCCAGAGTTCCTTGTTGCATGTTCTGTTGCAAAGATCGGGTTTGAGTCGTTTTCTTCTGTTCATCTGCATGTGTGGTCCAGCTTCTCCGAGGCTGATGCTGGAGCATGGGTTAAGCAGAGGAATCCCACTGTGAGTACCACATCCATTTGGCTGTTACTGGTAGTCGCTCAGTCATGTCTGACTCCTCGTAACCCCATGGACTGCAGCATGCCAGGCTTCCCTGTCCTTTCCTATCTGCCGGAGTTTGCTCAAACTCATGTCCACTGAATCAGTGATGTTATCCAGCCATCTCATCCTCTGTCATCCCCTTCTCCTCTGCCACTGGTACATGTAGTATTTTGGGTTTTTTTTTCCGGGTGATATTTAGGAGGTGCCCAGGGGGTAACCAAGTATTATGCAGACAACTTGGAGACAGGCTTGGCTCCCAGAGGAAAGTATAAAATCAACACAGAGCAGAGAGAAATACCAGAATGGTTCTTCCAGATTTGGTGAGTCTTAACTATAAACTAACTGAAGAAGTAATATATTTAAAGGTTAATAATTTGCCAGTCAGATGGCAGATGGTTGATCAGACAGAAACCTACATAGGGTATAGGGGAGAATCTGAGAAGAAATTTTGGATGGGCTGCCCAAGAACTGCTCAAGAAGGCTGGCATGGAAACTTCCACTCTTGTGACTTTCTCATCCACGTGATGGATGTTTGTTCCTGTAAAATTCTGAGTCATCAGTGAATTATCTTTGTTTGGGTTTCATGCCTGTGCAACCACATTTGGTTTATTATTTGGTCTTTTGTAGATGTGCCTGTAATAGGAAATGTATTGATTGTATCTAGGTGGATATTGATAGCCATGTGTCAGTTGTGCTCTTCACATCAGTTCAGTTCAGTCGCTCAGTCGTGTCCGACTCTTTGCAACCCCATGGACTACAGCACACCAGGCTTCCCTATCCATCACCAACTTCCAGAGCTTGCTCAAACTCATGTCCATTGAGTCAGTGATGCCATCGAACCATCTCATCCTCTGTCATCCCCTCCCCCTCCCGCCTTCAATCTTTCCCAGCATCAGGGTCTTTTCCAAGGAGTCAGCTCTTCACATCAGGTGGCCAAAGTATTGGAGTTTCAGCTTCAACATCAGTCCTTCTAATGAATATTCAGGACCGATTTCCTTTAGGATGGGACTTGTTGGATCTCCTTGCAGTCCAAGGGACTCTCAAGAGTCTTCTCCAACACCACAGTCCAAAAGCATCAATTCTTCAGTGCTCAGTTTTCCTTATAGTCCAACTCTCACATCCATACATAACTAGTGGACAAATCATAGCCTTGACTTGATGGACCTTAGTCGGCAAAGTTATATCTCTGCTTTTTTAATATGCTGTCTAAGTTGGTCATAATTTTCCTTCCAAGGAGTAAGCATCTTTTAATTTCATGGCTGCAGTCACCATCTGCAGTGATTTTGGAGCCCCCAAAAATAAAGTCTGACACTGTTTCCATTGTTTCCCCATCTATTTGCCATGAAGTGATGAGACCAGATGCCATGATCTTAGTTTTCTGAATGCTGAGCTTTAAGCCAGCTTTTTCACTCTCCTCTTTCACTTTCATCAAGAGGCTCTTTAGTTCCTCTTCACTTTCTGCCATAAGGGTGGTGTCATTTCCTTATCTGAGGTTATTGATATTTCTTCCGGCAATATTGATTCCAGCTTGTGCTTCATCCAGCCCAGATTTCTCATGATGTACTCTGCATATAAGTTAAATAAGCAAGGTGACAATATACAGCCTTGCCAGACTCCTTTTCCTATTTGGAACCAGTCTGTTGTTCCATGTCCAGTTCTAACTGTTGCTTCCTGACCTGCATATAGGTGTCTCAAGAGGCAGGTCAGGTGGTCTGGTATTTCCATCTCTTTCAGAATTTTCCATAGTTTCTAGTGATCCACACAGTCAGAGGCTTTGGCATAGTCAAGAAGCAGAAATAGATGTTTTTCTGGAACTCTATTGCTTTTTCAATGATCCAGCGGATGTTGACAATTTGATCTCTGGTTCCTCTGCCTTTCCTAAAACCAGCTTGAACATCTGGAAGTTCAGGTTTCATGTATTGTTGAAGCCAGGCTTGGAGAATTTTGAGTATTACTTTGCTAGTGTGTGAGATGAGTGCAATTGTGCAGTAGTTTGAACATTCTTTGGCATTGCCTTTCTTTGGGATTGGAATGAAAACTGACCTTTTCCAGTCCTGTGGCCACTCTGAGTTTTCCAAATTTGGATATTAAGTGCAACACTTTGACAGCATCATCTTTTAAGACTGGAAATAACTCAACTGGAATTCCATCACCTCCACTAGTTTTGTTTGTAGTAATGCTTCCTAAGGCCCACTTGGCTTCACATTCCAGGATGTCTGGCTCTAGGTGAGTGATCACACCATCGTGATTATCTGAGTCATGAAGATCTCTTTTGTATAGTTCTTCTGTGTATTCTTGCCACCTCTTCTTAATATCTGCTGCTTCTGTTAGGTCTATACCATTTCTGTCCTTTATTGTGCCCATCTTTGCATGAAATGTTCCCTTGGTATCTCTAATTTTCTTGAAGAGAAAATTAGATTTTCTTGTCTAACTCAATGAAACTATGAGCTCTTTACATCAGCTCAGGATTTGTAGGTGTGGTGTGCCAAAAGAATCTGATTCTGAGCAGGCAGAGTCGAGAACAAGGCTCCAGATCGTGGCAAGTTCACCAAAGTAAATGCCGTTGTCTTAGGCTATTTGCAGTTTGCCACTGAGCCAATCATATTAATGCCTCTCAGGTCCACCTTCCCTCTAGTCTCTGCAAATCCCTCTAAATGCTTCACAGAGTAAAGAGAGGCTGAGGCCAGGAAAAATGTAAATTGTGAAAAGAATACCAAGTATTTTAGTTACAAAATTTTCTCATCACATTTTATTCATGAATAAAAGAATTCATATTTACTGCATGCTGATGTTGTGTATTCTCCTCTTGTGTTCACCGAAGTTTGTTTGCCAAAAAAAAAAAAAATGTGGAACCTTTCTCTTCCTTGGAAATCTGGTTTTCCTGCTGTGAAGCAGCTCTGGGAACATCTTCTTGGGTCAGCTGGGAACATCTTCTTGGGTCGTCAGGGAACAGTCAACAAGGGGCTTGGTAGTCAGTTCTCTGCCTTGGTCACGCCTAGCCTAGAGGTGCTGAAGCAATTCCTTTACTCCCTGGGTTGGGGTTCATCCTATCCACCTTGTTCTCTTCTGGGTGGAGTTCAGGTTTGCTCCAACTTGCTGTGTCCTTAATGGTCTACTTTGAATTCACCTTCAGAAAGCGTTTCTGGGGAATTTGAGTCTGAACCCAGCACTGGTGCCTGCTGGTTCTGGGGAAATTTTACGAGAGAGGTGCAGTCACTACTTCCTCGAGACTACCCACGCCTGATGTCTTAACCTGGCGAGGGCCACCTTGCTGATCCTTAGAGGATCTGGGGGATTTCGCATTTGAGGAACAGGTCAAAAAGCGGGACTGAAGGTAACTCCTGTATATTAAGTATGTCCGTCAGTTTTCTGGGGATGTTAAGTTATATGAAAGTGAGTTAGACTACACTGGTTATAAGGAAGCATCAAACACCAACTAAAAATGGCTTCAGTAGGAAGGAGGTTTTAAATCTCATTTAATGGGGCACTTTGAGATTCCAGGGTCCGTTCGGCAGCTCATCAATCATTAAGGACTAAGGTGCTCTTCATATTTCCCTCTAGATCATCATGACGTCAGATGACTCCAGCAGTTTCAGTTATCTTGTGTTTCTGGAGGTGTTATATGCAGAATTATTTCTGTTATATTAATGTGGTCCAAGCTTTCTGAGGAGGATGTGCAGCAAAGATTGGGGAAAGGAGTTCTGATATGAGTACCACACGGATTTGGCATCTGTATAATTTTGTTTGTGATTTTCAGTAGGGAACAAGTGATAAATATTTTCATACATTTCCCTTTTTACCAAGGAGGAAAATCCTCCCAGCGATCATTCCAGTGGCCTTATTCTAGGTCTTTTTGCTCAGAACTGGATTGCATGCCCACCTTTTATATGATTATCAGTGGAGATAGTATATAGCCTCAATCTGGACCAATCACAGTTGACTTCAGAAGGGGCACATCACTACTCAACAGTGCACATAGGAAATAAAGGACATAACATATTTATAAAGGGAACATGACCAACTGTTAACTATCTTTTCTAAGATCCTGCAAGACAAGATTGACTTAAATGACATTAAAGAGAATTTCGAGTTCCTCTAAGGTAGAATGTGCAGATAGGAAAGTGATGTAGTGCACTGGATCATATTTTTGAGAGTGAGTCTATTTACTAAAGATCTTCTGAAAATAAAAATAATGGATTTTGACCAGAATATAGTGCAGCCTTGATCAGGGGCTGGAAGATGGATTAAATGATCTTAAGTGTTTCCTTCATCACGGTGATGGGGAGAAATGTCATCATCAAGGAATTAACTGAAAACAGTATTCAAATTTTAAATGGGTTTGGCCTCTCGAGCTTTGAAAGACAAGTTCAGAAACATCTGTTTCATTTCTGTGATCACATTCTTCTAGTTCAATCGGACTTAAATGTTACTCTGCATAAAAAAGAATTGGGAGCTTGTTAAATATAAACTTTTGTGCACCACTTTCCAGAGATGTGATTCAGAAGGTGTATTCATTTTCTATTGCTGTGGAAAAAATTATCAAACTTAGCAGTATAAAACAATACCATTTTATTATTTCACAATTTTGTAGTCAAAAGTAATTTTGGTAGGTTCAACTGGGTTTTTAACTTAGGATCTGACAAGGTTGAAATTGAGGTGTCAGCTAGACTGGGCTGTTAGCTGAAGGCTAAAGGGAACAGTCTGCTTCCAAACTCCTTCCAGCTGTTGGTAGAATTGACTCCTTCGTGGCTGTTGGACTGAGGACCCCATGTCCAGCTGTTGACCAGTGACTGTTCTCAGTCCCTAAAGCCTGCTCACAGGTCCTTGTCACATGGCGCCCTTCATCTCAGTGGCAGAGAACCTCTCTCATACCCAAATCTCCATGACTTCTCTTCTGCAAGAGCCAGAGAAACTCTGTTTTTAAAGGGCTTCTGGGATTAGCTTAAACTCCCCCGGATAATCTCTTCATATTCAAGTTACCTGAGTAGTAACCTTAATTACATGTGCAAAATCCCTTTTGTCATGTAGCATGACATAATCATGGGAGTAAATCAGATTGATACCATGGAGGGCACCTTAAAATTCAACCTACTGCAGTACATCTGCACAAGAGCCTTGTAACTACATGTTAAACAAACTCCACATAAAATTCCGATACAGCTCACAAATTGAGTACAGAACTTGCTGACATGACCACAGCTGTCCTTGCGAATAAAATCAAAACTCTTGAAATTAGAAGCCTTAGAAAGGGAGCAAAAATGCATATAAAGGAAAAGTTAATATGTTGATCCAAATCTGAGTCAAATTTCTATTGCAGTATAAGTGGTAAGTGATCACCTGCACATTTCCAGGGTCTGGAGAATGTACAGGGGTGTGTTGGTCAAGTAGTAACTACGATCTGTTAACTCTGGGTTAGACTCTGGATTTGATGGCCTTGAATGTCAGCAAGCTCTGGGAGATAGTGGAGGACTGAGGAGCCTGATGTACTGTAGTCCATGGGGTTACAAAGAGCTGGGTGTGGCTTAGTAACTTAACAGCATAAAAAAAGGATCCTAGAGTGCTTTACAGCTGTGAGGAATCATGTTCTGCTTTTCCATTTTTTATTCAGGGTTGAAAGTGAAAGTCGCTCAGTCCTGTCTGACTCTTTGTGACCCCATGGACTGTCTAGTCCATGGAATTCTCCAAGCCAGAATGTTGGAGTGGGCTGCCGTTCCCTTCTCCAGGGGATCTTCCCAACCCAGGGATTGAACCCAAGTCCTGCATTGCAGGCAGATTCTTTACCAGCTGAGCCACAAGGGAAGCCCTTAATCAGGGATGGGAGGGTGGGTGATACTAGAAAACCAATGGCCTTATTTGGCATGTTTATATAAAATAAGGATGTGTGGTAGAACTGTTTGAATTTATAGTGAATACTCTAGAATGATACCTAGTAGTTTTCCCCCTGTCTTGTTTTTTAGGAAGACACTTTTTTTTTTCTTTTCTTTTTCTCTCTTGACTTTTCTTATTCTGGCTTCTTTCACTCAGCATGATTATTTGAGATTCATCCCTGTTGCAGGTTATCAGTTCTTTCTTTCTTTTTATTACAAATAGTATTTTATTGTATGGATATACAGCAGCTTGTTTGTTTCTTCACTTGTTGATGGACATTGGGTTGTGTCCAGATTTTGGTTATTATAAGTAAGGCTACTGTGGACATTCAGATCACACATCTTTGAAGAGACATAAACTTTCACTGCTCTTGTTTAAATACCTGAGTGTGAAATGGTCAGGTCACGTGGTAAGCAGGTGTTTCACTTTTTAAGAAATGGTCAAACTGTTTTCCAGAGTAATTTTACCAGTTTACACTCCCACCAGCAATGTGTGAGAGTCTCAGCTCCTTGGCGTCCTCGCCAGCAGGTGGTATGGTCACAGCTCTATGTCGTGGACTTTCACTTTCAACCCTGAATGAAAAATGGAAAAGCAGAACAAGATTCCTCACAGCTGTAAAGCACTCTAGGACCTATTTTTTTTTGCTGTTAAGTCATTAAGCCATGTCTAGCTCTTTGCAACCCTATGGACTGCAGTACATCAGGCTCCTCAGTCCTCTACTATCCCCCACTACACATCTATTAAAACCCTTGTGGTTTTAATTTGCATTTCTCTAAAGACTAATGGTGTTGAGCATCTTTATGTATGCTTATGTACTATCCTTTTTCTTTTTTTTTTTGGTAAAATGTCTGTTCAAAACTTTTGCCCACTTTAAAAAATTAGATTAAAAAGTAATCACTGAGTTTGATGAGTCTTTTATTCTGGATTCAAGTCCTTGATCAGATATATGAATTGCAAATAGTTGCCCCCAGTATGTAATTTTTTTCTTTTTTTTTCATTCTTTTCACATTGTTTTTCAAAGAGTGGAGGTTTTCATTTTGATAGGCCTAATGCATTAAGTTAAAAACATTTTATGTATCATGTCTTTGTTGCATTTAAGAAGTCTTTGCCTGACTCAAGTTCACAAAGATTTTATCCTGTATTTTCTTCGGGTAGTTTTAGATTCTACATTTAGGCCTATGATTCATTTCTGGTTCACTTTTTGAATATTGTGAGGCATAAATTGAAGTTCATTGTTTTACATAGGATATCGAGTTGTTGCCACACTATTGAAAAATTATACTTTCCTCACTGAATTACCTTTTCCTCCTTGTGTATTTTCTTTCCTTGTAGGTGTGGGTTTATTTCTCTATTTTATTCCATTGATCTACTTCTCTATTTTACACCAGTGCTCTACTATCTTGAGTTTGGTAAATTTATAATGTCTTGAAATCAGCTTTAGTCTTTAACTTTTTTCTTCTTTTTCCAAATTATATGGACTGTTCTAGGTCCCTTGTATTTTTATGTAAATTTTAGATTTACTTTGTCAGTTTCTACAAAAAGGTTCTGCTGGGATTTTGATTGGGTTGTGTAGCCTCTAGACCAATTTGGGGAGAATTGACTTCTTAACAACAGTGAATCTTCCAACACATGAACTCAGGGTGTCTGTTAGTTCAGAGTTGTAATTTCTCTCAGCATTGTTTTGCAACTTTCAGTATTGAAATTTTGCTCATCTTTTATCGTATTTATATGGCCACTATTTATAATGTTTTTCTCTAAAATTCAGTTTCCTATTGTTTGTTGCAGATATGTGAAGATCATGATAGATTTTTGTACACTGATGCTGTGTCCTAAAAGCTTGCTAAATTCATATAACTTTTTTGGTAAATTCATTGGATTTTCTCTGTAGACAATTATGTCATGGGTAAATAAAGACAGTTTTAATTCCTCCTCTCCACTTTAGATGTCTTTTCTTTCCTTGTGCTGACCTGAACTTCTAGCAAGGTACTACATAAAAGTGATGAGTGAACATCTTTGTCTTATTCCTGATCTTAGGGGAAAGCATTTAGCCTTTCATCATTATGGTGTTAGCTGTAATACCCATCCTTCTTTCCTTCCTTCCATGCCCTTTATTAAGTTGAGAGAATTTCTTTTTATTTTCTTATTGGGAATGAATGTTGGATTTTTCTCAAATGCTTTTTAGGACAGCCATTGAAATTATCATATGGATTTTCCTTTTGAGTTTGCTATTATTGTGAATTACATTGTTTGCTTTTAAGAAGTGTTAAACCAACTTTGCATTCCTGGGAGAACTACACTTGATATATGCTGTTGGATTTGATATGCTAAAATTTTGTTTTAAAATTTGCATCTATGCTCATGAGACACATTGGTTTGTAGTTTCTTTCCTTTTTTCTTTTTTGGAATGTCTTCATCTGGTTTAATACCAGGAAAATGCTGGCTTTTAGAATCAGTTGGGAAGTATCTCCTCCTCAATTTTTTTGGGAAGAATTCTGTAGAATTCGTATTATTTCTTCTTTAATGTTTGATAGAACTTGCCAGTGAAGTCGTCTGGGCCCTGAGTTTTCTTTGTGGGAAGGGTTTTGGCAGATTCAATATACTTACTAAGTAAAGAGCTATTCTGGGCATCCATTTCTTCCTGAAGGCTTTAGTAGTTAGTGTCTCCTTTTTCCCTTTTTGCTTTTCCATTTCTGAATTCTGAAGGCTGTTAAAGTTCTGCGCTTGTCCTGGGCTCCACCTAGGAAGAGGAGAGTGAATCTCTGAACGCTCATAGAAAAATGCTTTGAGCCATCTGTATATACCTAAGTAGAACATCTATCACATAACACACTTTTCCTTTACTAATATAACCATTATTAAGAGCATATCTCTAAGAGTTTATTGTATAAAAATAAAGCCATTGTCTCTACTCTGCTTTACTATTAGAGCTTGGGTAAATTTAGTGGTGTCACAATAACATAGCAGACTAGCCTTATGAAACATGGGCAGACTCAAATCTGAGCTTGAATTCACCAGTTTCACCAGAATTTGAGCAACTAGTTTCTTTGTTTTCTTCTAAAACTAAAGAAATTCATGAAGTCCTGTCCTGTGGTCTCAGGCTTGGAGGGCTTGACTGGTCTCTTTGTTCAAGAGGCAGAAAAAGACTAGAGGGGATCTTAAAGACCTGTAATCCAGAACTTCTCTCTTTATAGTTATTTAGCCTCTTATTTTTTGAAAGGCCTACAATTGCATTGCATTCTGTAGTCCAGCTTTTGTCCAGACTTGCTTACTCATTTTGTCAAGTGCCTCAGAAAATGAAGTGTCCTTTCTTGATGACCTCATATGAAAAATTTCCTCTAATTAATTTCTTTCTTTGCTTCAAATTCATCTTTAAATCAGCATAGTTTAAAATGAAATTGCCCTTTAAAAGCAAGTTATTACAATGATTTTGAATATGTGGGATTTGAAGGGCCATTAAATTTTCCTTCACAATGATTATTTACATAATTGGTCAGTTAAAAAAATCCCAAATCCTTAAAACTTAGCAAAATCCTCATGGAAAGCAGAGTAAGGAGGCCTCATGGTTGAGTTAAAAGAAACGTTTTTGAGGGTGTGGTACATGGTGAGGAAGAGATTAGCTAACAGGAAGAGTAACTACAGAAAACATTTAGAGGTCACTGGCTAAAAGTCACTTCAAGAAAGTCAAGTCCCGTGTACGTTACACAGAGTCTCCATGCTGCAGGCACTACTGTGACAGCCCACGAGATATTCTGTAGTGTTGCATTGGTGGGCGGGAATATTTGTTCAAGAGAGGAGGTTTTCTTTTAGTTAAATAACTTAAATAATGGCATAGCTCTGATAGTCCACTTGAATATACATACTTTCCTAAAGACAGAAATAAGAGCAAACAGGTTAACAATGCCTCGGGTCCAGATGATGGTCAAGGAAAAGGGGGGGACAAGAAGAGAGAGGGTGGAAAGAAGTGGGAGAAAGGAGTTGAGGGTGCCAGACTGGGGGAGAATGGAGAGGGGGGTTCCCATAGACAAAAGAGAAATGCAACAAAACCCCAGGACAGAGCAAAGGCACATATTTAGAGAAGAGAACAGAATGGAATGCAGCAGCAAGTACTGTGGACTCTCGGTGGAATCTAAAGTGAAGTGAAAGGATGAAGTATTGGTCTCACTTGAACTTGGACCTAAATAATAGTATTGGTAAATTGGTATATATGTATGAGTGTGTGTGCATGCACGTGTGTATGTGCGAAGGTGTGCCTGTGTCAAGTAGTAAATAATCTTTTAACTGCCATGTTTTTATAATATAAGGATCTTTTATTTTTAAATTACTTTTTATTGGAGTACAATGGATTTACAATATTGTGTTAGTTTCTGCCATACAGCACAGTGAATCTGTTACACATATACATATATCCAATAAGGATCTTTTAAAATTGTTGTTGTTCATTTGTTCATTCGTGACTGACTCTTTGTGACCCCATGGATGCATCTTGCCAGGCTTCCCTGTCCTTCACTATCTCCTGAAACTTGCTCAAACTCATGTCCATCGAGTCGTTGATGCCATCCAACCATCCCATCCTCTGTCACCCCCTTCTCCTCCCGTCTTCAATCTTTCTCAGCATCAGGGTCTTTTCCAAGAGGCAGCTATTCGTATCAGGTGGCCAAAGTATTGGAGTTTCAGCTCAGCATCAGTCTTTCCAATGAATATTCAGGACTGATTTCCTTTAGGATGGACTGGTTGGATCTCCTTGCAGTCCAATAACAAATAAGTTGTCAGTTATTATTAACATAGGATGTGGAGGCAACATTGCCATGTAAAAGCTATGTGAGTCAACTGGTATGAGATGCCTTCAAGCTATTTCTGTACATTTATCTGAGAAACAAGGAAAAATTCTTCTCTTAAGCTAAGAAAAAAAACAACCCTCTGTAGTTGACTGGTTTGATATTCATATTTTAATGTATATTCTGTTTCCAGCAGAGACCTTTTAATATGTTCACCACCAATTCAGGAGCATGTTCTGATGTGTGTTCTTATTCATACATGTCAAGGAGGAAGCTGAAAGAAGTAATTTCACATCTTTTCCATTGAGACGTTAAAGACTTGTACTTTTCTCTTTAAACATTTGAACTTAAGAGGTGATCAGGAAGAGGGCACGTGACTGGGGGTGTTATAAGAGAACTGATACACCAGACAGATGTCCTTGGATGATGCCACTAAGATTCCATCCAATATTCTGTAGAAATTAACCATTTTTATGGAATCTTTTCTGTTGTTATGAAGTGGTGGTTCTCAATTCTGTTAGAAAATGCCTGCTTTTTTTTTTAACAGCAAACAATTTTTAATGGCATTTACTGTTAAATTTTATAGTTTTAAAATATTAATATTATGCACACTGTATTATAAAGGAGAAATAAAAAAGCAATCTGTAGTAAAGTTATACACACACACTCACAAAATCATAACTCTCCCATATGACCTCCAGATGCACCCAAAGGGGCATGCTACCCTCCTTGGATTTGGAACCATCGTAATAAAGTTTAGCGTTGCACACAACTATGCCTTACAGGTTTGTCTTTGGTATTTTTTATATTTTTTTCTTCTCTTTTTAATCAATGTATTTCTTTGTGATTCCTGACAAATGAGTATAGGAAGAGGAAGGATTGGATTTATGCCATCTACTTCTTCAGGGTGATTCTAGCCAGAGGGCTGACATATGCATGTGGTATGCTATTTAGACCTAAAAGTCATGCTCTCCTGTGTCATAACATTGTGAGTTTCTTCTAAGGCAATATGAGGTGGTATCTGCCTAGACGTTTATTATGACGACGTAGGATATTTGTGGTGTATCTAGACTCTTTACTTCATGACATTTTATTACCAAAGCATTTTCAGAAAAAAGTTATTTTCTTTCAGCTAAAAGGTCACTGGTTAACAGAATAAAAAAAAAAACTCAAAGATACCTTTGAGATAAGGGAGTGCATTATAATATTTACTGAACTGAAAACTTCTGACCCAGAATGTCAAGTATTGCCTATTATAGTACATACAATGTTACAAAATTTTATTGGGAACTTAAATTGTGTATTAATGCTTTTAATTAATTCAGGAAGTGTATGTAATTTTAATAAATTAATATTTATTTAAAAATTTAATAAGTTAAAATCAAGATTAAGTGGCTTTGGTCATTTAACATAGTAGAAAATTAAGAAACAGGTATGTATCTTGAAAACAAAAATTAAAAATTGATTTGGAAAATTGGCATACAGTTAAAAGGGAAGTCATACTCATGGGCTTGTAATTAATTTTAGGATGCAAATTTGTTAAGATGCATTAAAATAAAATTAAAACTGTAGCTTAGCTATTCTTGTTCATGAGTTTCTCACCTGTAAAATACTACTAATCCTGAAAATTGCTGAATAGTATCTATTTTCCATCCTGTGGCCAAGTTGATGTAACTTCTCCAAGAGGCTGAATGACACAGAGGGTAGAAGTGTGCACTCTTGATAGTGTGAATTCCAGGTCTGCTACTTATTAGCTAGGTATAGTTGGGCAAGTCATCTAACCTCTTTTGGTCTTAAAGTAGATATAATAACAGTATCCACTGCTCATGAATTTGTTGTGAGATTAAATGGATTAATGCCTGGACAGAGTAAATGCAGGCATGGGTCATTCATGGGTCCTACACGTGTCAGCGAGGACAGCGGCCTGTCAGTTGTCTCTCTATGGATCCTTCATCTCTCTCTCTAGTTATCACCATACCCTTGAATGAATGGGCTTCCCTTGGGGCTCAGCTGGTAAAAAATCTGCCTGCAATGCGGGAGACCTGGGTTCGATCCCTGGGTTGGGAAGATCCCCTGGAGAAGGGAAAGGCTACCCATTCCAGTATTCTGGCCTGGAGAATTCCATGGACTGTATAGTCCATGGGGTCACAAAGAGTCAAATGTATTGCCAACTGCCAGCTATATACTACAGAAAGGGAAACAGGAGAACTGCCTAATTGAATTGGAGGAAAATCACTGATTACCACTCCAGTATTCTGGCCTGGAGAATTCCATGGACTGTATGGTCCATGGGGTCACAAAGAATCAACACAACTGAGTGACTTTCACTTTCTGAGTGAATGGGCACTGCCCCCTGTTTTAGCTCAGAAGTGTCCCAGGATGGCTGCATATCTTAGATTGGGTTCTCTTGAAGCTGACCTTGAGAGGACTCATTCTTATGAATGTGACTTATTAGGAAGTTTGCTCAGAAAAGTGAGTAGAAGGCTGGGAGTGCAGGGCCAGAAAGGAAGCAAGCCCAGCAAGGACGTGATACCAAACGAAGTCGCAGAGGGCAGCTGGCTCAGTCTTGCAGGTGGGCCCTGGAGACAGCACAGGCCACACCCTGGAGGTGTTCAGATCAGGGCAACGGAACTGGTGTGACCGTCCTCCACAGCCCCTTGGGTACTGGGTTAAGGGCCACTCCTAGGGAAAGAGAAATTTCCAGCTACTTTTTTCTCTGATAGGGGGCTTGAACAGGAAGAATTTTTGTCTGGATTGCTAAAGACCCTGTTGTTCAAGGCCTACAAAATATTCTGTTTCTCTATCCATAATGAGTGAGTTGACAGCTTTGCTTTTGCTTCGTAAGTGTTGGTCACTTTTGAAATGCCTGTGTGGTTTGTTTTTCAAATAGATTCTGGGGAAAAAAGAACAGATGACATGATTTAGTAGTTTAACTTCAACTCTCTGTTTAATTTGGTTGCTCAGTTTCCTTCTAAATGTTCAGAAGAATGTTCACCCCAGAGTTTACAGTGGTGCAGAGAATCGTCACACGTGAAGTGTGTCAATGAAGTCATGTTATTTGCTTGGCCCAGTGTGATAGGCTTCTGAAGGTACTGCATTTAGTCCTTATCACACGCATGTGAGTTAGGCGTTAGTCTGATTTTAAGGCTAGGGAGGTAGAAGATCAGAGAGGTTAAGCCTTCTGCCCAAAGTTGCACAGAAAGAGAATTAAAACTGAAGTCAAAGGTTGTACTCTTTGCTGGCTCCTGTTACGTAGGAAGAAGGGAAAAACCTTATATCCTGTATTTAGGTGAGCATCTGGAGACACAGAATTTTCGGTCTTTGAACCATTGACTTTTTACTGTCCCTGAGCTGTGCAGGAGGAGGGAGTTGTGTGTGCGTGTGTGTGTGAGTGTGCACACGCACACAATGTACACAAGTCTGTAAGAGAATTAGCATAAGTGATAGTTGTTAATAAAGTTGATTTCTCTGAGCACTGAAACGCACAATGATAAGTTATAGACCATTGTTTGGAAGTTGCCCACCTTTTTAAATGCAATCATTGCTTTTCAGGGTGAAGGAGGCCTCCTCCTTGGACGTGAGAAAGAGTAACTCTGGATAAAGGATTAAGAAAAATGCATTTAATTCCTCCAAATTCTGAGAAGAAGAGTAAAGGTTCATGCCTTCATTTAGGTCAATCTGTGTGCTCATTGTGTTTCTAAAGTTGAGTTGCTTCGAGGTCCTTGACTCCTTTGTTGGAATTGATTTTAGACAATTGTTCAGATGCAGAGAAAATGGAGTGGACTAAGTCTTTGGATGCTTCAGAGCGTTACGCATTGTTTGCTAATAGTTGGATCTAAATAGTTCCATAGAACTTGACAAGTCAAGAATGGATCTCGAAAGTTCTTTTGGTTTTATCAGGAAGATGTCTGTAAGACTAACTCCCCATCTCTCAGGGGTATGAGGAGCTGCTGTGTCTACTTACCACAGGTAAGGGCAGCTCGCCTCTTACAGCCCAGAAGGTACGTGGTTATTCTGGGGTCCACTGTGATTGGAGAGGGAAATTCCATGACGTGCTCTTTCTGGTAGCTGATGCTAACTTAATTCACCAGAGTTGTTGCATTTCTCATGTTGTTAAAGCCCAGAGGTTCCTCTATTTGTATTGTATTTCCTGAAGTTTGCACATGATTTCCTGCAATTTAGATATATTTCTTAGAAATATTTTCAATTAGCCTCATTGTTTGCTATAAAAAAACTTAGAGAGACAGAAAAATGTTTCTATTCAAGTCATAAACATTTGATAGGATCTTTAAAGATTTACAAATACATGGATTTTAGGCAAAGTAAAGGAAATGGTTTAGAGACCTCAGATGTGAACTTTGGAGTTAGGCTCAAGTTAATTTTGGAGAGGAATTGTAATTTTCTGTTATACTTGAAGAACATTTCTTCTGAGTGGTGTAATGTTTGGCATTCCTTTCACATAAGCCTGCTAGTTAGTTACTTTTTTCTGAATTTAGACTTTTTATTAGTGCAATATTTTTTTTCAGAAATGTGCAACAGAGACTTGTGGGATTATCACCAATTAAAATAGTAACTAATACAGTTATTAATGTCCTTGGTTAACAATTTTACCCAATAATGAGCCACTTGAAAAGCAAAAATACCTGGTTCACTCCCCTTTAAAGAAGAGTTAAATAAATAATAGTTGGTCATGTGATGGGATGTATTAAAAACCACAGTGAATGTGTATTAATTGCATACTTTTAAAATGTGAAGAGGGATACATAAAACTGTTTGCTGTGACAAAAATATTTAAAATGACCCTTACTAAAGTGATGATTTTTAAACTAGTCCTAAAATCCTGCCTTTATAAGTAAAGACCTTAGTAGAAAAAAGGAAAGCTTCAATTTACCTTTTATCATCTCATAAATTTTCCTTTTCTCTTTGCATTGTATAATGATGTAAACAAAGAAATCCCAGTGATTCAACACAATGTAAAACCATGAAGCAGAATCCTTTTAAAGGTTGAGAAAAACTAGGAAATTTTGTTCAGATACCAAGCACAAAGAAAAAACTGTGTTAAATAGTTGAGAATCCATGTTTATTTTGTTAACCAAAGACTAATATTAAAAGTCTTTGGCCCCCTGATGCGAAGAACTGACTCATTGGAATAGACCCTGATGCTGGGAAAGATTGAAGGCGGGAGGAGAAGGAAATGACAGAGGATGAGATGATTGGATGGCATCACCGACTCAATGGACATGAGTTTGAGTAGGCTGCAGGAGTTGGGGAGGAACAGGGAGGCCTGGCGTACTGCAGTCCATGGGATAAAAAAGAGTCGGATACAACTGAGCGACTGAACCGAACCGAATGTTAAAAGAATCTTTAAAATGACTAAGGTTTGAATGTTAAAATATGATTCTTTTTTTCTGTTTTTTTATTTTGCAAATGGAGTCCACAGTTCTATAAAGTGACCTTCACATTATAATGCTTTTCTTCTCTCATCACAGAGTGAGCTTCAAAGTAGATTAATGCAGGATTCAACGGAACCTACAACCACCTAGAGGGCCCTAGTTGCTGCTGCAGGCTAGGTGTCCAGAGACAAACTCTTCGGTGCTGATGTTTTCTAGTTTGACTCATCATTGACGTCACCGTCAGCTTTACTGTTGTATCATTATCAATATCGTGATAACCCACCAGGCTCAGTTATTTCAAGAGGGATCTTTGGTTCTATAGCACCTCCAGTCTTCCCGAATATTACTGAAGCCACTTCAAAAACCTTTTTTCCTTTGTTCATTGACCCATGAAAAAGGAAACTGTTGCTTTAAGATGATACCACCTGCACCCTTAAAGAAATGATGTCACTCTGTCAGCCAGCTATGTAGAAATACACCTTTAGCCAAAGACGTTTCTGCTAAGTTAGGTTATAAAATACAGTTCCTAATTTAAACTGGTCATCCCTCAGAATCTGTTTTCTTTCTTATTCAGTAATAGGTATACTAGAACTTCTCATTTTGACTTGCCGCGTGGATGCCTGGAGTAAAGACCTTATTTTCCAGTCAATTTGCAGCAAGATGAAGACCTGGGCATACAGCTAGCTCTCAGTGGGCTGCAAGTTGGAGAGTTAGAGTCAAGGACCCACCTTGGACTGTGAGACAGAGACTGCCTGCTAAAGATGGCAGAGCCGCAAAGTGGATGGAAGCTGGGTGTCTGACATCACGAGATGTCGTAGAAGACCTGGCTCGATCACCTCTAATCTCTTTATTTTTTGATGGAGAGAAATAAACTGTTGGGTCTCATCACCATATTTTCAGTGACGGGATTTAGATTCCCTTTTTAGGGTCCAAATACCTTGACAGATACACCAAATTATTTTTCTTTTTGATCACTTGTGAGATGATTTTCTGTGTAAAATAAATTCCTCAGGATAATAAAGTTCAATGGCACGTACTCAGATCCACACAGCATTGAGCACTGCTCTTACCAGAAGACCTCATGTGTCAGACCTCAGTGATCAGAGAATTCAGTTTGGTAGAACAGGTGGCTGGCCCCGACTCCTGAAAAACCACAGAGCGCCTGTGTCAAGTTCATGAAGGCTTTATATCCAGCAACTATTGTCTAACACCTGAACAAATGAAACCACCACCAAGTGTCCTAGAAGCCAAGGGGGAATACATTGATTCTGACATTAAAATGTTTTGATATTAAAGTGAAAAGTGTAAGTCACTCAGTCGTGTCCGACTCTTTGTGACCCAATGGACTATACAGCCCATGGGATTCTCCAGGTCAGAATACAGGAGTGGGTGGCCTTTCCCTTCTCCAGGGGATCTTCGCAACCCAGGGATCAAACCCAGGTCTCCCGCATTGCAGGCAGATTCTTTACCAGCTGAGCCACCAGGGAAGCCCAAGAATACTGGAGTGGGTAGCCTATCCCTTCTCCAGCGGATCTTCCCGACCCAGGAATTGAACCAGGGTCTCCTAAAAGTGGGCCTGAATTTTCCAGAAGGCATAGGTTGGAGCATAGCCGGTGGAAGCCTGGTGGTGGTGTCATCAGTGTCTGCTTTATTCTATCACCACAACCGCAGATGGCATTTCTAACCACATGTCTCAGATGTACCCTATTAGTCACAGTGGGAAGTAGGGGACCAGATCAAAGCCACCTGCAACCCCAAGCACTGCACATTATTTCTGTTTTGGTCCATATGCAAAATCTGCCCAGATGGCTCTGCCTAAATGGGAGACAAATTTAGGCTTATAAAAATGCTTAGACTGAAACACATTTACTTGGGATAAGCTTCCTAAATGGAACTTTGTATTTTTTCAAAGTTATAAACATGCAAACCTGAACTTCTCATTGGCAGTTTCTAGTGAAACCATAGGTCCCCTCACCCTGTCTGTTACAAACTTTATGTGGCGGCTAGCCCCTCTTCAAGGCAGGGTGGCGTGTTAGTCGATTTTGACGACTTGAGCATGGCTCTGGCTGGAATGTCTGTCCTTGTTGGCTGTAGCAGCTACGCTGGACCCTGTATTTTGAACATGCTAAAAAATGTCATTTTCTTTCCCTATAAAGTTGAAAATGTTTTGCTTGTATTTAAATCATGTTAGGTCTCTTTTGCATAATTTTTCTTGCATTTACTGATGTTTGTAACACTTCTCAATTTAGTACCATCTGTGAATCCATCAACTTGCTATTTACTGCCTCTTCTAAATCATTAAGGGAGATGTTATGGCAATAATGCTTTATTTACATGTCACTTTTCCAGGAAATTCAAAGTATATTTATAAAGTTATTGTATCTAACAATAACACCCCTGTGAGGTAAAGAATTTCACAGAAAGCATTTCAACAGTAGTATGCCTTAGTTTAGATAGAAGGGAACATTTCAGTGATTCTATTAGTAGAGTTTACGAGTGTCTGTTATTAGGTGTTCTTGTTGCTCTGAGCCATTAAGGAAATTGTTGCAGTAGCTTCTGATGGTTGTATGATGAGCTGAGAGGTGGGAGTGATTGGGTTAGATTGATGAGTAAGTTTTACTTTTCTTCCAGTTCCCTCTTGGTCCCAACATCTAAGTCTTAATTACTGTGAAGTAGCAAAAAGCCAATAAAACTAGAGGAAGACAGAGACACAAAAGAATCAGGTAAAATGAATTATTAAGGATGATAAAAAATTCTCCATATTGCCTCTCTTCCTTTTAAATTATAGTAGCATCAGTGTTTATGCATGTTTCTAAAGGCCTGCCAACCAAGGAATCCTTTGTTAAAATGGAGAAAATGAGGATCTGTTTTCTTTACTGAATGTGTAGATTTTATTATTTTGTTTTTTAATAGTGTTCTGTGGCAGTCAGGTTTTACTTGGTTAAGCATAGGAAACAATGTCTCTTCTGCAGTTAATCAGTGCTTTTATTAACTCTCTGGTGGTATGCTGCTGCTGCTGCTAAGTCGCTTCAGTCGTGTCCGACTCTGTGCGACCCCATAGACGGCAGCTCACCAGGGTCCCCCGTCCCTGGGATTCTTCAGGCAAGAACACTGGAGTGGGTTGCCATTTCCTTCTCCAATGCATGTAAGTGAAAAGTGAAAGGGAAGTCGCTTGGTCCTGTCCAACTCTTTGCGACCCCATGGACTGCGGCCTACCAGGCTCCTCCGTCCATGGGATTTTCCAGGCAAGAGTACTGGAGTGGGTTGCCATTGCCTTCTCTGCTCTAGTGGTATAACCATTAGCAAATGCATAAGGAACTTTAACTCTAGTTAAGCCCCTTTTTATCCATAGTTTTGAATGGCAAAAATAAATGTCATTGGTTACCAACTCATACCACCTTTGCAAGTTAGTTCAAAAACTTTGGTCTCCCAATTCAGATAATGCAGGCTGTTGCTGAAACAAGTTTGAGATCTATCAGTTATTTAACATGGAATTAAAGTTATGCGGCTTCCCTGGCAGCTCAGTGGTAAAGAATATGCCTGCCAGCGCAGGATTAAAGTTATGATCATCCAAAAGAGTTTCTGCTGTTCACCAGGATTTCTAGCTGATATTTGTCTTCTAAAGAGATGTTTTCTCTCATTTCTTAAACTCATTTATTAACTATTTATTTATAAATTAGCTTAGTATAATAGTAGAAAGTCAAATGAATAAATATGAAAGGACAGTTACAGATATCTCTCTCAATAAAAATAAGATCTTTATGGCAGATTTTGGAAAGTGGAGTTTTGTATTTGCATCTAAGCTGCTCTCTAAAAGACTGAAGAATATGTGTGGATTTGTTGATGGGCTATTTTCTCAGGTTGCTATGTGTGCTGGGCAAGGCAGTGGTCTAGGCCTACAGCTCACCTGTGAGGGTCATCTGAAGCTCATATTAAGTCTCCACATATTAGAACAGCAATAAGACCAAAGGCCTGAAAGACACAAGGCAATTAGAACACAGCCTCCCAAATTTAGTTGATTTGAGTATCATCCTCTCATTTTTGCCTTGTATACTTGTGACCTTCATTATTTACCTAATGTTTTACTTTTACATCAATGCAATTTGAGGACTTCAATTATTTTTAAAGAAAATATTATATTAACACCACAAATCATAAAAAACTCATAAAACAGATGGTTACTATAATAATTATTAGGATGAAAAATGAAAGATGGCTATACTGCTAGCTAGTGATGCTATCTGGCACTCAGTGCCTGAGAACATCTATGTCCTATTAAAACAGCAATAAAGAGATATACTTTGCTGACTAAGGTCCGTCTAGTCAAGGCTATGGTTTTTCCTGTGGTCATGTATGGATGAGAGAATTGGACTGTGAAGAAGCCTGAGCACCAAAGAATTGATGCTTTTGAACTGTGGTATTGGAGAAGACTCTTGAGAGTCCTTGGACTGCAAAGAGATCCAACCAGTCCATTCTGAAGGAGATCAGCCCTGGGATTTCTTTGGAAGGAATGATGCTGAAGCTGAAACTCCAGTACTTTGGCCACCTGATGCGAAGAGTTGACTCACTGGAAAAGACTCTGATGCTGGGAGGGATTGGGGGCAGGAGGAGAAGGGGCCGACAGAGGATGAGATGACTGGATGGCATCACTGACTCGATGGACGTGAGTCTGAGTGAACTCCGGGAGTTGGTGATGGACAGGGAGGCCTGGCGTGCTGCGATTCATGGGGTCGCAAAGAGTCGGGCATGACTGAGCAACTGAACTGAACATCACACTGATGTTTTTCTCTGTGTTATGAGAAAATTGAAAAGGGGAAACTTTTTAAATCTCTGAATTAGGGTTAATAAGGTACCATTATCACTTAAAATGATATCCTGAACCATGCTTTGTGAAGTCATGGATTAGAGAACCAACAAAGAACATGATCCAATAATCTAATCAACCCAGTCACTCATTTATTCATTCAGCTTATTATGTGGCCCCAAACTGGATATGCAACACTAAAGAAAACACACAAATTCCTGTCCCTGTGGATTTATCATCAAGTATGGCCTATTCCTTCCAACTTGTTCTACCACGCATGCAATCTCTACTTCTTTTTATTCTCTCTCAGCTCTTCACTCATTGCTACCCCTGTCCAGTGTAACTTAGTGTGAGGACTAGAAACTCCTTAGGGTCCTTGATTTCTTCTGATATCAATTGGGTCCCTTTGTCTAAAGTCCAGCCTTGGAATGCATCTTGACCTTGTCCATAGGCAGAACTTCTCCAGGCCTCAGTGTCTTGAGCAGTTGCTACAATTCTTGCAGGATCCGAGGAGTAAGCAAGCCAGCAGACATAACATGAGAAGGTCCAAGGTCCTGGATATTCTTTGAGTTCGTGTTCCGGCTTGAGAGTGAGTTTGATTTCAACCCCAAAATGTTCTCTGAGGCCTCCACTATATAATCAGGTCACATCAATTATCTAAATATTGCCTGATTAAAACCACTTCAGTAAAGGTGGTTAATTCAAAAGATATTTTATTTTACTAATGTTATTTAGTATAGTATAAGTGCTTTTCTAGGTTTCTATGTAAAAGCTTACCTCTGGTGTTATATACCAAACGTCAGAACTTCTTCAGGGTCAATATTTATGAACTCCTCTGTTAACTCTCCATTATCCCCATAGAAATGAATCACAGTGCAGATTATATGATGTCATGAGACTTTAATAACAAAGATTATGGTTTTATGTTCCATTTGTTGGAGCAAAGTAGTTGTGGTCAAGACCAGCTGTGCTAATAAGGCTCCCCTTTATCTTATCAGAGCAAATATAGAGTTGTCTGTCGTTAGTGTGGAACCACCAAATTCCATTTGTTAATTTGACTGACCCTCAATGTGATTATGTAAAGTGCTTTGAGAAGGGGGTATAGCTGTTCCATTATCCTTTTAAATTTAGCCATGATAAATTTTGACATCCTCTAGGGGCAGAAAAATCTTAAACTCTGAGAGCAAATTGAAAAAGTAATGTCAATGGTAAATTCCAGGAAAGAAAAGCTATTTATAGAGAGTGTGCTAGGTATATTTGGAAACAATACTAGGAAATATGAATGTGCTAGAATGTATGAATAGTAAGTGTCCTTTAAAGTTTGAGATGGCAGCAGTGAGCATATATCTGTGGCCTTACGTGAAAGTGAATTTATCTTTTGAAAGTTTTACTGTGCATGCCTTCAATCATGGATTCCACTGGGGCTGTATGTATATAAGCTAGGCATCTGCTAGTCATGTACCCTTCGGGTACTCAATAAAAATGCTAACTGCAAAGAGTTGAATTCCTCTCTTTTATGCTGTCTTTTTCTTCCAGAGATAGCTTGAGGAGAGATGATACTGGCTGCCCTCCTGTACTTACTAATGATAGCAATTTAGGGATAAAGCCTTTGAAAAGCTTGGCATGTAAGACAAGAGGGAACAGTTACACAGTTTAGACTGAAAAGACAGTAAGTATATGTTTGCTTGCTGCCAGATTATCCATCAGCTTAACACACCTCTGCAGTTTCTTACTTTGGTCTGACAGCAGATTTATAACAAGAAATTACAATTTGCTGTCTCACTTTCCAGTGTGTGTAACCCGTGTCTTCTGTAAATGGCTGCTTTGGGAAGTGCTCTGATGATGGAGGGTGTTTTGACATCTGCTGGATTTTCCTCTAAATGCCTTAGGAGAAACTCATGTAGATGTCTCTGTAGGGCCGTCCCCGCAGGTTCCTGTTAGGACTGGGAGTCTCACTCTCCTCTGAGCTGGAGAAATGCCAGTAGAACGCAGTATCCGAGGAATAATGCCAAGAAAATATTATCATTATGGGTAGCTGTGGAAAAAGGACAGCCTACAGGATGGGGTAGTTTCTTAGTAAATCTCTGGGAAGTAGGGGAATGACTTTCCCAGCTCTAGTTCCTTGGAGCCAAGCCCAGACTTCCTATGGACAAATCATAGTGAGAATTCCTGGCAACCTAGTGGTGTCTCCAATTATGCCGGAACAACCTTACAGAGACATCTATGAATAGGAAGGACATTGACATAAGGGCATTGACAAAGTCACAGCTCTTTTTTTAGATTACAGTTAGTATATATAATTATAACTGGAAAAGGTATCGCCATCATAGGCTCCCTTAGAGTACTATGGAAAAAAATGTTTATAACAAATGCCAAACAAAGATTAAAGAGTTAATTTATCAGTAATTTGTTTCCATTTAAATCAAAGAAGGTAAACTCTTGTTTTATCAAATTGAGAACTGTATTAATTATATTAAATTATATATAATCTATCAAATTAAATATAGTAATTTATTTAAAATATTGAATTTCAAAGAAATCAAGAAAATATTGAATCATTCCCCAATTTTTTCTCTTCAATTATATAAAGGTTTTTGTTTGTGTTTTGTTTTGTTTTTTGACTCCTAAGATATTAGAAGTGCACACAGGCTAATATTAGTCAAGTATTCAAGGTGTTGAGGAACTCTCAGTGTATGACCTCCTTTATTTATGAATAAATATTGTAAGCATATAGAAGTTCAAATTTGGGGTATTGAGGATGGTCACTGTTGATTGGATGAAGTTGGGACTAATATGCCCCCAAACTGCTGCTGGGTCAGACCTGAATAGAGACCTTGGCAACAAGCTAACGGTGGATTATCCCTGCCATTTGCCTCAAATATTTTTCAAAGGATCCTTCAATTATCCTTGAAAAATCAGCACCAGTGCGGGGATTGGTTCTCTTATTCAGAGAACTAAATTAAATCTGAGGCAATTTTAATTATTACCAAAGACTCTGTTCCATTGCTTTGAACTTCTTGCTTTCCTTTGTTTTTATCAAATGATAGCTGATATTCCTGGAAGGCTATGTAAAAGCACTCCTGAGCTTTGACTTTGAATTCCAGTGTAGAAACCCTATTTAAGTGCAAGTGTAACGGTGGAGAAACTAGTTGATTAGCATCTGAGTTGCCCTTCCTCAGCTCTCTAAGAAAATCACACTGAAAATAAACAGAACATTCAAAATAGCTTCACTAACTTAGGGGAAGATGCAGGTAGTTTTTGCTGACTTCAGTTCAGTTCAGTCGCTCAGTCGTGTCCGACTCTTTGCGACCCCATGGACTGCAGCACGCCAGGCCTCCCTGTCCTTCACCAACTCCTGGAGTTCACTCAAATTCATGTCCATTGAGTCGGTGATGCCATCCAATCATCTCATCCTCTGTCGTCCCTTTCTCCTCCTGCCTTCAATCTTTCCCAGCATCAGGGTCTTTTCAAGTGAGTCAATTCTTTGCCTACTCTATTCTAACAGATGTTTAAGTAAGAAGGGCTTTCTCCATAAAACAGAAACAGTCTCATCCCTCCCCACACCTCCAGTATGTGATGTCCAAAAAATTTGTTTGGGTTTTTCATACCTTCTTACGGAAAGCCCAAATGAATGTTTTGGCCAGCCCAATAAAACAGTGCCTTAGACATTTAAAAAATTAATGAGGAGATAGATGGTTGCTGACTCAAGGATTTCAGTGTCTATAGTCTGAATCTTTTGCCATTTTCTTTGTGGTCTTCTTGTGGTTACAAGATAGATGCTCCATCTCCAACATCACATCCATATTCTAGGCAGAAGAAAAGGGAGGACAAAAGCTAAGTCAGCATGAGTTTACTCAACACTTTTCAACTGTTCAGTCTGTCTCATTGGCCAGAATTACATTTCACAGTATGTTTTCTCTACCAGAGAAGCTGGTTATTGTTTTCTCTATGAGAACATCACTATGCTTCACTCTCCAAATTGATACTCTCTTAAGAAGGAAGATGGAAGAGATAAAAAATTAGCCTGCTACAAATACTCATCATTAATGTCACCTCACGTAATTCTCAGATCTATTCATTTTTCTGTATTTCCATTTGCATGATGTTTAACAATTGAGAAATATATCAGTTAATTGGATTAATCAAGGAGGATATAAGGGAGATGGTGAGACTTAAAGATAAGTCTTGAAGTTTAATAATTTTGAGAAAAAAGTGGGGATAGAAACTCCTAGCAGAAGGAAAGAAGGGATAGAAGCCCCAAGATAGAAATGATTATAATACACATGAGTATGGTTATGATTATGGGCAAAGAGTCTATTAGGAAATTAGACATGCTTGACCTGAGATGTTTGGAAATTCTTGTAGCTGTTTCTCTAAAAAGAATGGATGGAGAGAACTAAGTCAGATATTCAGATCTGATTTGTTGTACATAGGATTATGGAGAAGCAATAGTCCAGGTGAAGCTCTAATCCTTAAAATCTGAAAACGAAAAAACAATTCCTATCTAAATGTAGCCTCTGTCAATATCTATTTAATATGCATTTTTAAATTCAATTGGCTACCATTTTTGAGGCTACCTTGAATTTTCTGGTTTTAGGGTAATTTACATATCATTTCCTTCCAAGAACCATAGGAAGTACTCATACATTTGCAGAATCAAATTACACTGAATTATGCCCTCCTCACCAGGACTACCGGGAATGGCCCATAGCTCCTATTGAAGGGTCAGGCCAAAGCTGCCATGTTGGTTCCTCAAGACATGTCTTTTTTCATAGAGGAAGCTCTTTCAAAGCAGATGAGTTGGGCCAAATGTATTTGCTCTTGATAATTTAAGCTAAAGGTTTTTGAGAGTCTTAATAATTTAGCTCCTCTCAGAGATAAAACTACCAGGTCATGTGGAAATGGAGTCATTGACAACCAGGTCCAAGTGATCAAAGGGAGGAGAGGCCATAAACCAGGAATAAGCAGAGGAAGCTGTTTTGCATGGTGACAAAGTATAAGGAGAAGCAAATGGTAAGAGATCATCATTCCAAAGACATCAAAGTTTCCAGTTGTCAGGTTTGGCTTGATATCACTTTTCTTTCCATGAATATCTACAGTGTCCCTTAGACTGGTATGTATGGGTTTCTCCTCCTTGTTATCAGTTATGCCTAATAAGGACAGAAATATACTTAGATAATAGTCATTTATATACCAATTGGAGGGATGATATTGCATTGGAAAGGAAGGCACTATTAACACATTATATCTTTTATATGACAGTATAAAAATTGGAGCAACCACATTCCAACCATTTTATTCTTACATGGTAAACACCATTACTCATTTTTGAAAATTGTAAAGTTGATAGTGAAATATTTTTAAAAATGAAAGTCTGTGTCATTTCTGAATTAATGCAGAATATCTTAATCTATTATTAGGTACTAGTCCAATTAATTATCACAATTCATCCAATTGTAGAAATTCTAATAATATAGGATAAGAAGGATATAAGTGGATTTTCCACAGTTTTAATGGGAAAATCAGAAGGTTCTACAGAAGTCTGTTTAGTAAAATCCACAAATCCGTAGTTAGAAGCTACCCTGATAGCTCAGTTGGTAAAGAATCTGCTTGCAGTGCAGGAGACCCCAGTTTGATTCCTGGGTCGGGAGGATCCACTGGAGAAAGGCTAGGCTACCCACTCCTGTATTCTGGCCTGGAGAATTCCATGGACTCTGTAGTCCATGGAGTCGCCAAGAGTCAGACACGACTGAGCGACTTTCACTTTCACATCCTTTTTCCCTGTTGTGACACTTCTGGTCTTGCCACAGATATTACACTCACCTCCTTGATTTGTTGGATGAGAATTACCTAATGAGTCCAACTTGACCTTAAGTGGTTCATCAGAGAGAATCCAGGGATGCTATAGAGCAAGTGCTGATGACTGGAGAATGTATAGCCACCACAGCTGTTTCAGCAGCTGCCTGAGATGAAGAATGAAGGTCAGGAGACCACAGCATGTGTTAAAAGAAATGCCAGCCTCAGAGTCATATAATTTTACTTGGTGTAGTTTGATCTTGTGGAAGTCCTCTCTAATAGGAGTAAAGGTATTTAGAAGGAAAGGACTTGTTTTGAATTCTGATTAATTTTGAAGATCTTTCCTTGGAGGGTCTGATTATTGTCTATGCTAACCTAGTCCCATGTCTGAATCAGGGGCCTTGGAAAGGTGACATTATAAAGAGAAGGGTGAGTGGATGCAAACCTCCAGCATTTTACCTTTTAACACACTGGAGAAATTTTATTTTGGGGGAGAAGAACAAGAAATGAGGCAGAGTGAAGGACCTAGGGTGGAGAGCACCTCGAGGTGCAGTTCAGGGAGATGGGGAATTAGTGATAAAATCCTTTTATTTTTCCCTCCTCCTGTTGTGCTTTGCTTGTTTTGCTAATGAGAGATGCCGAATCCTGGTGCATTGAGTGTCTTCGATAAATCAGGCTTTGTTTTAGGCACTTCATGCCCAGCCTCTGACCAATCCCACAAGTGTCCTAGGAAACCTTAGATAAAAGCATAGCGAAGTGGTCCTTGGTAGTTTAATTAGTGTGAACTCTAAACTTCTTAGTGAAAATTCACTCAGGTGACTGTGGAATCAGAAAAGAAATATCCATTAGGAGGACTTATTCCTGTGTCTGTGTACATATGTTTTAAATTATATTGAATTTATTTTTTGTTTTCCAAGTATATCTTTTTTCAAAGAGAGGCAGAGAAAGAGTGAATTTCTGAAAAGCTGAACGCTTGAAAATTATTGTTAGAGAACACTAGCAAGCATGGTGGCTTTATAAGAATCATCAACCCTATATTACAAGTGGTTCTCAGGTTGTAGTTCCAGCATTTTATTTGTGAATCCAGTATATTGCCTGTATCCTAAAGGGCTTAACTGTTGATAATTAGTTTTATGTCATAGGAGTTCTAACTTTGTATCAATGGATGGATATATGTAATATCCCTTTGTGTGTAATGTGAATGAATTATTTAGTTATAGGAATTAGTAGTTTGTTTTGTCTGTTTGCTTCGAGAAGAGAGGACACTTATCTTCTCTTGGGAGAGATCAAATTTCTCTCCTAGTCTGTACTATTATAAATCTTTTTTTTTTTTTAGTAGTAACAGGTAAATCACATTACTCATTTGTATTAAGTAGTATGCTCTTAAAACTTATAAGAACTTTATTGGAGAGTCTCAGCTATTTTATTAAGATTTATTGTAATTTATTAGACATAAATTATTGTGTGATGATTATTTCCCTTAGAAGTAATATATGAAGTAATATGTTGTTTCACTTGTTTTCACTCTGTTTTATCATTTTTATTGTCTTTAGTTTCATTAAGTGTTCTGAAATAATTCTGAAAAACTTACTGTGTTTTGTTGAGAGAATTAATTATGCACCAAGAAAATCTATTTTTATATTACAGAGCAGATATTCTAGTTATTGGCATTGAGAGAAATTTATGAATGATAAGGCTAAGTATATTTAGATTTCTTTTTAATAGGAAAATGAGGTTGGTTTCCCATGTGAAGACTTGAATTATTATATGTGAGAAAATCATTATATAACACTTTGTTATTTCATGCTATTTTATGTTTATGTCATATGTTATTTGGAAAGTGGGCAAGTATATGAGTAACATATTATTTTTCTGACAAAATTTTAAAAGTGAAGATAATCCCAAACCTATGAACTCTGTGCAATTCACAGAAAACTCTGCTGTGAAATTACAATAGATAATCAAATGTAAATTACTTAATTGGAGAGTTTTTCTCTGGTGAGTAATTAGTAGACGTAATTGAGGTGCTCAATGACTGAAAGGAAATTTATGGAATTAATGCCAGTGATATCTCAGAAATTCATAAATTTGATTTTTTAATAAGGGAATTAGCATGATTTTTTTTTCAATTTTTGTATGGTAGTACTTTATAATTTGATAAAACAGAGGGTTTTGATTCTCCAATGGCCACAAACTAATGGCAGTTAGTCCTTCCATCAAACTGGCATAAATTAAATTTATCTACATTTGAAAGTCAAGCATTTAAAGGACAGGATGTTCTTGTTTGAATCTTTATGCTCTCTCATTTTCAGCCACTGCTAAGATATTTTCTTGTGCTCTTTTGGGAAAGGGAGAAGTCAGCTTAGCAGGACTTTTCTTTTTTTAACCTCATTTTATTCTTTGAAAAAATCCTTAGTATTTTGCAGCATCAAAGTGGCAAAAATGAAAAAATTTAAATTCACATATACAGGGTCCGTGAAAATAGTAGGTCTGGAAAATAGACCATAGCACACAGAAGTTGCAAGTCATTGAGGGAAATTGAGCAAAGGGAGTCAGACTTCTAATTTCTACTGATCAGAGCTGAGGGCCATAGTTAGGAACTTTAAATAGAAACAGCATCCTGCTGATTTTCTTTTACCCCCTCAAGCTACTCCCTCGACCTCATGTATTCCTTATAGAGTTCATTGTGATTATTTGAGGATCTAAAACTAGAACAAAGATGGCTATGTCTTTTTGTGCATGTGTGTGCTATAATAAAAAAAAAAATGAAAGAGATGAAGCAATTTTATTGTTTATTAACTATAATCTTAATCTTAAGAGTTAAGATTTCTATAATCTTAAGAATTTTTATTAAATATGCTTACTTCTTTATAACTTCTACAATAGGCATGGTATCTGGCAAGAAAGGTAAAAAGTACAGTTTGGGGGGGGGCTAAAAGTTAATTTTATGCTGTATATTATATACTGTTAGTGTAATACACTTTATTTTTTTACTTTAAATGCTTTTCACTTGATGATGCCACAATTCCATAAACACTTGTGAGGCATTTATATGCTAAGAGCTGTGGGTAATTAAAAAAATGGGAGATAGTGATTTAGCAGGGGAAAATGACTATTTTTGTTGCTTGTAGTACGAGTAAGTACGTATAAAATGGATAAGAGAGGTAAAACAAAATAGAACTGTTAAGAAATATAGCATTAATTTTGATTGAGACTTTGGAGTAGAGCTGATATTAGTAGAAGGTTCCTAGAGGGAATAATGTCTAAACAAGACCTTGAAAGATAATTAGGACTGGGGTGGGAACATTCCAAGGTTGGTGGTGAGGTGGCCTAACATGAGTTAAGGTGTAGGCATTGATGAGTCTTAGTAATGTTTGGAGACATTTTTCAGTTCAGTTCAGTCACTCAGTTGTGTCTGACTCTTTGCAACCCCATGAACCGCAGCATGCCAGGCCTCCCTGTCCATCACCAACTCCTGGAGTCTACCCAAACCCATGTCCATTGAGTCAGTGATGCCATCCAACCATCTCATCCTCTGTTGTCCCCTTCTCTTCCTGCCTTCAATCTTTCCCAGCATCAGGGTCTTTTCAAATGAGTCAGCTCTTCACATCAGGTGGCCAAAGTATTGGAGTTTCAGCTTCAACATCAGTCCTTCCAATGAACACCCAGGAATGATCTCCTTTAGGATGGACTGGTTGTATCTCCTTACAGTCCAAGGGAATCTCAAGAGTCTTCTCCAACACCACAGTTCAAAAGCATCAATTGTTTGGCATTCAGCTTTCTTTATAGTCCAACTCTCACATCCATACATGACCACTGGAAAAACCATAGCCTTGACTACACGGACCTTAGTTGGCGAGGTAGTGTCTCTGCTTTTTAATATGCTGTCTACATTGGTCATAACTTTCCTTCCAAGGAGTAAGCGTCTTTTAATTTCATTGTTGCAATCACTACTGCAGCCACTACTGGAATGGGTAGCTATTTCTTTTTCCAGAGGATCTTCCTGAGCCAGGAATTGAACCTGAGTCTCCTACATTTCAAGCAGATTCTTTACCATCCGAGCCACCAGGGAAACCCATTTTGTATTGAGGTATAGCCAATTAACAATGATGAGCTAGTTTCGGGTGAATAGCAAAGGGACTCAGCCATACATGTACATGTATCCATTCTCCCCCAAGCTCCTCTCCTATCCAGGCTGTAAATTTTTTTTTAAAGAAAAGAAATTATAATACAACTTATAACAGGTATGAACTGTTATAAGACTGCTTCATTGAGATATAATTCACATGCCATAAAATTCACTCATTTTAAATGTACAGTTCAGTGATTTCAGTATACTCGTAGAATTGTCCAGCTGTCATCACAATTTGGGAACATTTTCATCACCCCACCCCAAATAAATTTCATATCCATTTATCACTCACTATCAATAGCAGAGACATTACTTTGCTGACTAAGGTCCATCTAGTCAAGGCTATGGTTTTTCCAGTGGTCATGTATGGATGTGAGAGTTGGACTGTGAAGAAGGCTGAGCACCGAAGAATTGATGCTTTTGAAATGTGGTGTTGGAGAAGACTCTTGAGGGTCCCTTGGACTGCAAGGAGATCCAACCAGTCCATTCTGAAGGAGATGAGCCCTGGGATTTCTTTGGAGGGAATGATGCTAAAGCTGAAACTCCAGTACTTTGGCCACCTGATGCGAAGAGTTGACTCATTGGAAAAGACTCTGATGCTGGGAGGGATTGGGGGCAGGAGGAGAAGGGGATGACCGAGGATGAGATGGCTGGATGGCATCATGGACTCGATGGACGTGAGTCTGAGTGAACTCCGGGAGTTGGTGATGGACAGGGAGGCCTGGCGTGCTGTGATTCATGGGGTCACAAAGAGTCGGACACGACTGAGTGACTGAACTGAACTGAACTGATCGATTTCTTTCCAGTCTCCTAAGTCCTAGGCAACCACTCGTCTACTTTCTGTCAGTATAGATTTTCCTGTTGTTAACAGGTCATTTTATACAAATGGAATTATACAATATGTAGTCTTTTGTGTCTGACTTCTTTCACTGAGCATGACATTTTCAAGGTTCATCCATGTTTTAGCATATATCAGTGCTTCATTTATTTTTATTGCCAAATAACATTACTGTATATGAATTTACCACATTTACTGATTTATTAATTAATGGGATTTTCACTTTTTGGCTGTTATGAATAATGATTTTGTGAACACGTGTGTTCATTTATTCTCATGTTCTCATTTCTCTTGGGTATAAAACTAGGAGTGGAATTGCTGGGTCATATGGTAAACTCTATGTTTAAACTTTCAAGGAATTCCTGGATTATTACCCAAACTTGATACACTCTTTTGCATTCCCACAGGTAGTTTATGGATTCCAGTTTCTCTGCATCATTGCCAACACTTGTTATTATCTGTCTTCTTGATTATAGTCATTTTGGTGGTGGGAAATTACTAGTGGTTTTGATTTGCATTTTCCTGGTAAATATAGTGTTGAGTTTCTTTTCATGTGCTTATTGGCCATTTGTGTATCTTCTTTAAAGAAATGTCTGTTAGATCGTTTACTTGTTTCTCATTGGCCCATTTGTCTTTTTATTAGTTTTTATTATTGAATTGTAAGAGTTTTTCATGTATTCTAGACACAAGTCCTGTATCAAACATACAATTTGTGAATATTTCTCCTATTCTGTGGGAATATCTTGTTACTTTTATGATGGTATCTTTGGAAACACAAATAATTTAAATTTAAAGTACAATTATTTTTTTCTTTCATTGCTTATGCTTTTAATGTTCTATCTAAGAAACCATCCCTAATATTAGGTCATGAATATTTACACCTATGTTTTCTTCTAGGAGTTTCATGGTTCTAGCTTTTATATTTAAGAATTTGAAGCTGCTGCTGTCGCCCTCTGCAATGGCCCATACTCTATCTGTTGAGTGTGTTTCTCTCTGAATAAATCCACTTCTTACCTATCAAAAAATTATAATTTTGTGAGGTAGGGGTAAAATTGCATTCTTTTGTAAGTGGATATCTAGTTGTCTCAGCACCATTTACTGAATGGACTATTTTCCCCCCTTTTTAAATTTTTTGGCACTCTCATAAAAAATTAACAGATCATAATTGCCAGGTTTATCTCTAGACTATTCCATTCATCTTAATTTCTGTTGTCATAATAGTATCACACTATCTTGATGACTGTATCTTGTAGTAAAGTTTTGAAATTAGGAAGTGTGAGTACTTTGTTTCTTTTTCTCAAAATTGTTTTGGATATTCTGATTTCTTTGAAATTCCACATTAATTTTAAGGTTAGCTTATCAATTTTTGCAAAGATGCTAACTGGGACTCTGATACAAATAGTATTGAATCTATAAATAAGTTGGGGAGTATTACATTTTAACAATATTAAAGCTTCTGATCCATGAATGTGGATATTTTTCCATTCATTGAAGTCTTCTTAATATGAAAATTAATTCCTAAATTTAAAAACTTGATGCTACTGTAAATGGAATTGTTTTATTGCATTTTCAGTTTGCTCGTTGCTACTTTATATACAATTGATTTTTTGTGTATTAATTTTGTATCTTGAAACCTTGCTAAATTTATTAATTCAAATAGTTTGGTAGTGAGTTCATTAGGGTTTTGTGTATTCAAGATTATGTCATCTGGAAATTCAGATTGTTTTGCTTCTTCCTTTCCAATCTGGATGATTTTATTTTCTTGTTAGTTGTCCTGGAAAGAAGCTCCAATGGAATGTTGAATAGAAGTGAAGAAGACATTCTTGCTTGTTCCTAATCTCAGGGGACAGTATTGTCTTTCACCATTAAGTATGATGCTGGCTATGGGTTTTCCATAGCCTTTCACCATGGCAAAGATGTTCCCTTTTCATCTTAGTTTGTTGAGGGATTCTTTGCTTTCTCTGCTTGGAATACCCTTTCTTTTCTCTCTTACCTGGTGAATACCCTTGTATTTTCTAAGACCAGCTTAAATGTCTCCACTCAACAGAGCTGATCATTTCCCTTTTTCCTCTTCTGGCTTTAGGGTTGTAAGTCCTACAAGAATGGAAACAAATGACTTTGAGTCACTTTTAAAAAGCCTTTTCTAATTTGGAAAATATCCGATTATTAATTCAGGGCATTAAGAACACAGCCCCCACAGATCATTCCACTTAGCCTGCCATGGGACTGATTTTCAGGCAGAAAGCTCGTACAGTGAATTTGCATAAACAGGAATACATTTTCAAGGTACAAATTGATGCACATCTGTCTGCATAGTTAATAATCCATGCATTTACAAAAATCTAATAAAAATGTGTCCTGAATATGAAAGATCTAAAATGATAAGTATTGAATATCCTGCAATAGAAAAGAGGTTGTGAGCTATCTGATCCAGTGAAATGAATTTTTCATTAAAATGGCACATTAACTGAGAGCTCAAGATCAATGACTTTTACTTATATATACATTAAGTCACAATTCACTTTTCTTTTGAAATAGTGGAAGCATTGAGTTTTTCCTCCTCTTGAGCAAATTAGGTTTTAGCTTGTTTTGCTGGCTTTCTTTCACGTATTTACTTACTAACTAGCCAATTAGTTTATACAATTAATTAAATGTTCATTTATAGTAATTTCTATAGGAGGTATGAATAAAAGCAATCCCTGTTCTGCAGGAATTCATTGTATTAGAGAAGTTAAAATAATATCATATGAAGTAGTTGATACAGAGTTTTAGTTCAAGATGGCAGCCTCAGTACATGTGTCAGCTTCCTTTTGTCCCAACACATGTACACACGTGTCAGACATACATACACATACAAAGGGGAGGCAAACTGGGAAAATGGACTTTTGCAATCATAGAAGAAATCTAAGCCTGTTATTTATACCAAGTGTAGTCTGTGATTCATAAAGATAAATAGATGTAAGATATTATCAGACGTTTAGGAAAAACCAGCAAAATGAAAGATGAACAAATAAAGATGACTCAGTTCAGTTCAGTTGCTCAGTTGTGTCCTATTCTTTGCAACCCCATGGACTGCAGCATGCCAGGCTTCCCTGTCCATCACCAACTCCTGGAGTTTACTCAAACCCATGTCCATCGAGTCAGTGATGCCATTCAACCATCTCATCCTCTGTCGTCCCCTTTTCTTCCTCCCTTCAATCTTTCCCAGCAGCAGGGTCTTTTCTAATGAGTCAACTCTTCGCATCAGGTGGCCAAAGTATTGGAGTTTCAGCTTCAGCATCAGTCCTTCCAATGTATATCCAGGACTGATCTCCTTTAGGATGGACTGGTTGGATCTCCTTGAAGTCCAAGGAACTCTCAAGAATCTTCTCCAATACCACAAAAGCATCAGTTCTTCAGTGCCCAGCTTTCTTTATAGTTCAACTCTAACATCCATACATGACTACTGGAGAAACCATAGCTTTGACTAGATGGACCTTTGTCGGCAAAGTAATGTCTCTGCTTTTTAATATGCTATCTAGGTTGGTCATAGCTTTTCTTCCAAGGAGCAAACGTCTTTTAATTTCATGGCTGCAGTCACCATCTGCAGTGATTTTGAAGCCCCCCAAAATAAAGTCTGTCACTGTTTCCATTGTTTCTCCATCTATTTGCCATGAAGTTATGGGACTGGATGCCATGATCTTAGTTTTTTGAATGTTGAGTTTTATGCCAACTTTTTCACTCTCCTCTTTCACTTTCACCAAGAGGCTCTTTAGTTCCTCTTCACTTTCTGCCACAAGGGCAGCATCATCTGTATACCTGAGGTTATTGATATTTCTCCCAGCAATCTTGATTCCAGTTTGTGCTTCATCCAGCCTAGAATTTCTCATGATATACTCTGTGTATAAGTTAAATAAGCAGGGTGACAATACATAGCCTTGATGTACTCCTTTTCCTATTTGGAACCAGTCTGTTGTTCCATGTCTGGTTCTAACTGTTGCTTTTTGGCCTGCATACAGGTTTCTCAGGAGGCAGGTAAGGTGGTCTGGTATTCCTGTCTCCTGAAGAATTTTGCACAGTTTGTTGTGATCCACACAATCAAAGGCTTTAGCATAGTCAATAAAGCAGAAGTAGATGTTTCTTTGGAACTCTCTTGCTTTTTTGATGATCCAACAGATGTTGGCAATTTGATCTCTGGAGACTGCTTTTTGTAAATTCAGCTTGAACATCTGGATGTTCACAGTTCATGTACTATTGAACAATATGAAATGGCAAAAAGATAGAGATGATTTCAGACCCCAAAATAACAAAATAGAAATTAAAATTTTTAAGTTGATATCTTTAGGAAGATTCTTTTTTGCACCCCTAAATTAAGGCAAACATGGTAAAATGAACAATAAAATTTAAGAATATAATCTTGGAAATTGTGTATAGTGATAAATTTTAATAAAGTTTGAGTTGACTAAATCACAAGATGCTTGTAGTTAAAAATAAAGTAAGAATCTGAAAGGTACAGTGAAGGAAACTGTGTTAATTTCTTGGTGGTGCTGCTGCTGCTGCTAAGTCACATCAGTCATGTCCAACTCCGTGCAACCCCATAGACAGCAGCCCACCAGACTCCCCCGTCCCTGGGATTCTCCAGGCAAGAACACTGGAGTGGGTTGCCATTTCCTTCTCTAATGCACGAAAGTGAAAAGTGAAAGTGAAGTCGCTCAGTGTGTCCAGTGCTAAAACAACTGAATTTATATTCTTGCAGTTCTGGAGGCTAGAAGTACAAAATCAAGGTATCAGCAGGACTGAAGACTTTGAGGGAAGATCTGCTCCATGCTTCTCTCTCAGCGTGGTGCCTGGTCGTGATCCTTGGCGTTCCCTGGCTTGTCGATCTATCATTACAATCTGCGGGTCAGGACACACTGTGTGTCAGTGCATGTATTTCTCTCCTCTTCTAACTACTTAGGGCTTATCGTAATCCAAGGTGGTCCTATCTAGTGCTCTTTAATTACATCTTCAAAGGCCTTTTTGCCATATAAGGTCATATTCTGAAATTCGATATGGCCATATCCTTTGAGGGCCACTCTTTTGTTCATCATAGAAACATACCACAGAAATGGACAATAGAGAATGCAAGTCTTTAAGGACACACAGAATAAATCTAGTTGGAGGTACCATTCAAGATATTTAACCACTGATATGGCCTAGGCATAGACTTATCAAATGAAAGCTATTCAGTTAGAATTGGTGCTAACTGAACATTAGCTCAGGATTCCAAAGCAGAGAAAAGGGGCAGTGAAACACAGGAAATAATCAAAGACAAAGTAGAGAAAAATTTATTCAGGTTTGAGAAAGGTTAATTCTTAATTTTGAAAAAGTCTGGTAAGTACCTCAAGTAAAATAAATGAAAAACATCCTAGGAGAACATAATTTGAATTTTTCTAGGGGAAATCCCATTCCTCCAAGAATAAGAGAAAATCTGAAAAGTTGCCAGTGAAAATAAATGTTTTATTTACATAGCAATGTTAGAAATACAAATTAGTTTTTTTATCCTAATTCTAGATGCTAGATCACAAAATAGCAATATCTTCAACTAAATATCAGAAAATAATAGGGAAAAAAATAACAGCAATAAAGAAACTTCATATTCATGGTTTCTGGGAATTGAAACTGGAGTAGATGGTGGGGAGAACACTCTTTATTTTCATTTACTTCCCTTTTGCACCTCTTTAAAAAAAGACTGACTTTAGGTTCACAGCAAATTTGAGTGGAAGGTGCAGAGATTTTCTGTATACAAGTTTCCCCCACTACCTAGAAGTAGAGCGTTCCCATGAAACCCTTCCAAAGAAATTGTTACCTTAGGACACATGTTCCTGATGGATGCACAAAGTAAATCAAGATAAAATCCAGATGTTCACAGACATTGTTCAGAGCTGTGATGGCTTGATGTTGAAATGCGACGTAGTTCTCAGGGAAGGAGCTTGGAGGTGCCACTTCTGTTGCTCAAGGTACCAGCTGCCTTTGTAACATCTCGCTACAATATAAAGGCTGGGTGCTAATTTTGCCTTTCGGCTTTTTTTGGTAAAAGCAAAAATCCTCTTTTGAGTTTCTTTCAGTTAATGAAAACAAGTACTAATGTAGATCTCTCATAAAAGACAAGCGGCATAAAGTGAGCTTTGGAAAAACAGAAAATACTTGTACTCCCTACCCAACCTCTGCCGAGATTCCTCCATTAACATCCCTCACCAGAGTGGTTGTATGATAAGCTTGGCAAACCCACGTTGACACATCATAATCTCTCAAAGTCCATAGCTGGTAGTCTGCATGGAGGGGTCACACTTGGTGGTGTAAGATCTGTGAATTTGGAATATGTGTGATGACATGTATCCATCATTACACTATACAGAGTATTTTCACTGCCCTAAAAATCCTGTGTGTGCCACATATTCATCCCTTCCAACCCCTGGCAACCACTTACTCTCTCCAGAGCTCTTATATCTTGCAGTTATCAAATAGTTGGAATTCTAGAGTATGTACCCTTTTCAGATTGGCTTTTTTCCTTAGTAACAGGCATTTAAAGTTCCTCCATGTCTTTTCGTGGCTTGATAGCTCATATAATTTTAGCATAAAATAATATTTTAATGAAATAATATTCTATTATCTTCCAGCTTCCATCCACTCTCTGGATGTGCCACAGTTTATCAGCTCATCTACTGAAGGGCATCTTGGTTGTGTCAATGATCTGTCAGTTATGAATAAAGCTGCTGTAAACCACCCCTCTCCAGTACTCTTGCCTGGAAAATCCCATGGATGGAGGAGCCTGGTAGGCTGCAGTCCATGGGGTCGCTAAGAGTCAGACACGACTGAGCAACTTCACTTTGACTTTTCACTTTCATGCATTGGAGAAAGAAATGGCAACCCACTCCAGTATTCTTGCCTGGAGGATCCCAGGGATGGGGGAGCCCGGTGGGCTGCCATCTATGGGGTCACACAGAGTCGGACACGACTGAAGCGACTTAGCAGCAGCAGCAGCAAACATCTGTGTACAGGTTTTTGTGTGGAGTTAAGTTTTCAGCTCTTTTGGGTAAATACCAAGAATCATGATTGCTGGATTTTATGGTAGGAGGGTTTAGTTTTGTAAGAAACTGCCCAACTACCTTCCTAAGTGGCTGTACTGTTTTACATTCCTACCAGCAATGTATGGAAATTCCTCTTGTTCTGCATCCTTGCCAAAACATGGTGGCATCAGTGTTCCAGATTTTGGCCATCTTAATAGATGTATCTGATATCTGGTTGTTGTTTAAATTTGAATTTCCCTTGTTTGCTTGTTTTCCATCTGTATATCTTCTTGGGTGAGGAGTCTGTTAAGGTCTTTGGCATATTTTTAAATGTTATTTGCTTTCTTTTCCATTTTAGGAGTTCTTTATATATTTTGGATAATACTCTTTATCAGATGTTGTTTTTGAAAATGTTTTCTTCCAGTCTGTAGCTTGTCTTCTTACTGTCTTGACATTGTCTTTTGAAGAGCAGAAGTTTGAAACTTTAATGGAATCCAGCTTATCAATTATTTCTTTCATGGATTGTGCCTTTGGTGTTTTATCTAAAAAAGTATCACCCTATGTAAGGTTACTTGGATTTTTCCATTGTTATCTTCTGGGAGTTTTAAAGTTTTGCATTTTACATTTAGTCTATAATGCATTTTGAGTTATTTTCATTAATGGTATAAAGTCTGTGTCTAGATTCTTTTTTGCTTTTTTTTTGCACGTGGATGTCCATGTTCCAGCACCATTTGTTGAAAAGATTATCTCTGTCCATTGTATTGCCTTTTCTCCTTTGTCAAAGATCAATTGACTAAATACATGTGATTCTATTTTGGGGTTCTCTATTCTGTTCTATTAATCTATTTGTATATTCTTTCACCAATATCACATTACCTTGATTACTGTAGCTTTATAAGTCTTGAAGTTGAGTAGCATCAGTCTTCCAATTTTGTTCTTTTCCTTCAATATTGTGTTGGTTAGTCTGAATCTTTTGCTTCTCCATATAAACTTCAGAATCAATTTGTCAATATCTACAAAGTAATTTTCTGGGATTGTGATTGGGACTGCATTAAATTTATAGGTGAATTTTGGAAGAACTGGCATTTTAACAATATTGAGTCTTCCTATCCATGAGCATGAAATATTTCTCCATTTATTTAGTTATTCTTTGATTTTATTCATCAGTCTTGTATTTTTTCTCATATAGCTCTTACACATATTTGTACCTTAGTATTTTATTTTAGACGGTGTTAATGTAAATGGCATTGCGCTTTTCATTGCAAATTCCACTTATTCCTCGTTCTTATAGAAGAAAGCAATTGACATTTGTATGTTAATCATATATCCTGAAACCATGGTGCAATCACTTAATTTTAAAAATTGATTCTTTTGGCTCTTTCTGTTATAAATAGATAACCATGTTTGCAAATAAATATAGTTTTATTTCTTCCTTTTCAATCTGCATACCTTTTACTTGCCTCGTTCTATTAGCAAGGTCTTCCAGTGGGCAGTTGAAAAGAAGTGGTAAGAGGGGGCATCTTTGTCTTGTACGTGATCTTAGTCGGGAAGCTTTCAGTTTCTCACCATTAAGTAGGATATTTTAGTGTAAGTTTTTGTAGGTTTTTTATAATTAGTTGGGAAAGTTCCCTTCTATTTGTGGTTTACTGAGGATTTTTATCATAGATATTGTTGGGTTTTGTCAAATGCTTTTACTGTGTCTATTGATATAATCATGTGATATAAAAAATTCTGTTGATATGATGGATTATATTAGTTGATTTTTGAATGTTCAACCAACTTTGTATACACTGGTTGTTGTCTTAGTTTGTTGAGGCTGCCATATGAAATATCACATGCTAGGAAACTTATACATAGCTGAAATTTATTTCTCACAGTTCTGGGAACTAGACAGTTGATATCTGGGGTATATCCACGGGGTCTCAAAGAGTTGGACACGACTGAGCGACTTTGACTTTGCCATGGTCAGGCGAGGGCCCTCTTTTAAGTTGCAGATGTCTGAGGGAGCTAGGGAGCTCTACGGGATTTCTTTTACAACAGAATAATCCCGTTCACTAGGGGTCGGCCCTCATGACGTAAGCACCCAAAGGCCCCACCTGCTAATAGTGTCACACTGGGCATTAGGAGTCCAACATGTATATTTTGAGAATGTATATACATTTAGACCATAGCATCATGGTGTATAATTTTTTTTAAACATGTTGTTCTATTTGTAATACTTCATTGAGGACTTTTGTAGTTATGTTCACGAGACCTGTTGGCCTGTAGTTTTCTTATAATGTGGTTTTGTTTATAGGGTCCTTTAATATTTTTAAAAACATATACATGTCTTATCTCTATAATTTAAAAAGTTGACTTAGTAACAAAAGAGTAGTATATGGCAGTGCTTCACCAGCTTTAATGTGTATATGAATCACTGAAGAATCTTGAGGATTTTGATTCAGTAGGTCTTGGGTGGTACCTGAGATTTAATGAACTTGCATGATATGCTGATCTTGGTGGTCTTAGAACCGAACTTGGAGTAGCAAAAGGTGTATAGTAAGTTCAGTGAAGGATTCAATAGCTTTATTTAAACAAAATAAATTTGAAAGAGTGGCTGAATTAAAAAAAATTATACTTAATATACTTAGTGGCTATTGAGGGTTTAGAATATATCCCTGAACAGTCATTTTATGTTAATTAAATACTACTTGTGTTAAAAAAAAAAACTGACAGAAAAAAGTAATGACTTTATATCCAGAGCTGGAGAAGGATGGAAGTTCTGATATGAGTCTTAATTCGCTTCTGGAGATAAATACTTAGCATCATTAATAAGACTGATATAGCAATATTGCCTGGAATAAAAGATATTAGTTTTTTTCTTGAATATTCTCTTAATTGCTCTCTGAAAATTGTGAGATTTTCAATCCTGAACAGTGCTGGATATCACAAGTATAACCTTTACAATTGTCATTTATCCGTTGGTTAGCTCATTCCTTTGTTCTTGAATATTTATTACACATCCATTTTGTGGTGCTAGGTAAAGGAAGAGAGTGTGTCTTGTCCCACTGAGTTCCCAACCATGCTTGGAGACCTGTAAATCTGAATTCTGTCAAGATATAAGCCTGAGACATATAAGTTTGAAAAAACAAAAAGGTTTTAAGAGAGGGGAAATCTCTAAAAATTACAGGCTAGTAACTTCACCCACTCCAGTGTTCTTGCCTGGAGAATCCCAGGACAGGGGACCCTGGTGGGCTGCCGTCTCTGGGGTCGCACAGAGTTGGACATGACTAAAGTGACTCAGCAGCAGCAGCAGCAACTTTAACAAGTTGGTTAAAAATGGAATATAGTAGATTTTTATGACAAATTGAAAGTATATTTTGTTTTTCTTTATTGAAAATATTTTTAAAAACTTTTAATTCTACAAGTAATACAGAAATTATTTTTACAGCAATAAAGTAAATAAAGAGAGAAAGATAAGGTACCTTTTGAATATTTCCCTCAACTCTGGTCGCTAGGCACTAAATATATATGTGTGCGTGTGTGTGAAAATGAAAGTGGCTCAGTTGTGTCTGACTCTTTGCGACCGCATGGACCATAGCCCACCAGACTCCTCTGTCCATGGGATTCTCCAGGCAAGAATACTGGAGTGGGTAGCCTTTCCCTCCTCCAGGGGATCTTCCAACTCAGGGATCGAACCCAGGTCTCCCTCACTGCAGGCAGATTCTTTACTATCTGAGCTACCAAGGAAGCCGTGTGTGTGTGTGTGTGTGTGTGTGTGTGTGTGTGTGTGTGTGTACACAGGTTGAGAAGGAGACAGACCCCCACATAAATACATATATGACTGGGTGTGAATGTGTGATATTTCTACATAATTATTATCTTACTACTCATATTCCATAACTTGATTTTTCTCACTAACATGTCTTGGAAGTCTTAACTGTGTTAATCCATAAATATTTACCTTGTTTCTAACTGCTCCACAGATCTCTATTTATCTATTGTCAGGTGGATGGTCATTTATGTTGCTTCCAGGTTTTCTCTTATTACTATGTACACTGCTGCTTGGACACAAACCTCCCTGCATGTGTTTCAATGTGCCCACCTGTGTAAGCATTTCTATAGGGTCACCACTGAGTGGTTAGACTGCCCTAATATAGGCTATACACCTTTTATGTTTTGTTCAGTTCAGTTCAGTCACTCAGTCGTGTCCGACTCTTTGTGACCCCATGAATCGCGGCACACCAGGCCTCCCTGTCCATCACCAATTCCCGGAGTTCACTCAGACTCACGTCCATTGAGTCCGTGATGCCATCCAGACATCTCATCCTCTGTCATCCCCTTCTCCTCCTGCCCCGAATCCCTCCCAGCATCAGAGTCTTTTCCAATGAGTCAACTCTTCGCATGAGGTGGCCAAAGTACTGGAGTTTCAGCTTCAGCATCATTCCTTCCAAAGAAATCCCAGGGCTGATCTCTTTTAGAATGGACTGGTTGGATCTCCTTGCAGTCCAAGGGACTCTCAAGAGTCTTCTCCATCACCACAGTTCAAAAGCATCAATTCTTCGGTGCTCAGCCTTCTTCACAGTCCAACTCTCACATCCATACATGACCACTAGAAAAACCATAGCCTTGACTAGACGGACCTTTGTTGGCAAAGTAATGTCTCTGCTTTTCAATATGCTATCTAGGTTGGTCATAACTTTTCTTCTGTTAATATTTACTAAAATCAGAACTTAGCCCTCCATCTTTTAATATACATATACAAATATATGTATACGTATTTACACTTAAATTGTATCCTACCAGTTCTCTCAAAGAGGTTTGCAAAGGATTGCAATAAATAACATATGCATAATAAGACTAATGTTTTCTACTAGACAATACTCTGAATTTCCCAGGTGGTTCTAATGGTAAAGAACCTGCCTGCCAATGCAGGTTAAACATAAGAGACGTGGACCTGATTCCCTGGCTTGGGAAGATCCCCTGGAGGAAGGTATGGCAACCTACTCCAGTATTCTTGCCCAGAGAATCCCATGGACAGAGGAGCCTGGTGGGCTTCAGTTCATAGGGCTGCACAGAGTTGGACACAACTGAAGCAACTTTGCATAAACTTGGAAAAGAAAAAGGAGCAGGTTTTTTCAAAAAGATGCCAATATAGTTATGTCATGAGCAACTGATTTATTTGACCCTTAGCTTCTTGGAAACCAGGAACAAATGGAAATAGTTTGAGTTATATATTCTCAGTATCATAAAGGAAAAAAAAAGTCAAATTCTTAGTGTATTATATTTGAATGAGAATTTACAAACATGATTTATCACACATTGGAAAAGACTTACACAAAACATATGTCTGTTATGCTAAATTTATATTTTTAATTGCTTTGCTTAGGCTAATGTGAAGAGCTTTTTCATCCCCTGAACATATTCTCTCTGTGCACACAGTTTTGGGTAGCAACAGGGTGTTGGGGATAGGGAAAATTTTGCCATAAAGAAAAAAGAGAAAATTTTGAGGGTATCTGATTTTTTGAATATTGGCTGTGTAGACAGTATTCTGACTTGTTGCATAGTAAATAGTTTACTCAACAATTGGGAAGTAACTTTGAAGAAAAATAAATTGATTTTAATGTTTATAATTTGTGTAGAGAATGAAGATCTATACCTTCACCAAAGCTATTTGGAATTTGATTTCCAAAGCATGGGTCTCTCAAAAATTTTAGACTAGGAAAATATTTCTATTCAATAGGAGGGGAAGACAAATGGATTATTCACTATAATAATGCACTTGTAACAACATGTTTGAAAAAATGAAGCAAAGGAAAGCAATTTATAGGGACTCAAAACTGAGAGGCATGGGATGAATAAGAAGGTGTAGCAGTAGAAAAGAAAAACAAATTTTTTCTTTTGGTGAAATGATGAAGACTCTAGTAGATGACTTCCTAGATTAATTGTCTTCTTTACAGATTCATATGTGTTGGAAAGTAATGTAAATATAGATTGCCTTATATGCTTGTATTTCATTATTGTTATTAAACTTTCTGTTTGAAACCTAAAGGTATTTAAAAGTTTCTTTAGAAAAGAAGCTTTATTCTATTTAAGTTAACTTTTAATCTAAACACAAGTATTTTTAATGTGAACCCTGGCATATTTTAATATATCATGATGAATAGAATTTATGTTTTCATTCAATTCAGTTCAGTCACTCAGTCGTGTCCGACTCTTTGCGACCCCATGAATCGCAGCACACCAAGCCTCCCTATCCATCACCATCTCCCGGGGTTCACTCAAACTCACGTCCATCGCGTCGGTAATGCCATTCCAGACATCTCATCTTCTGTCATCAGCTTTTCCTCCTGCCCCCAATCACTCCCAGTATCAGAGTCTTTTCCAGTGAGTCAACTCTTCACATGAGGTGGCCAAAGTACTGGAGTTTCATTATGACAAGTGAAATGAAAAGGATAGAGAACATTGCCTTAACCATTTGTATTTATTCCTATTAGGTACTTTGATCTTCAGAATCAAATAGCTTGTCACAAAGTTGGAAGAATTTATTACTAGCTGTACATTATTTATCTGTACTAGACTTTCCCTTGTGTTTGACTGATGCTGGTTTCACGCCATTATCATACTCCAAAACCAGATATATAAGTTAATTTTTCAACTCTCTTAGAGTTTTGCAGGTTTCAGAATTGTAGTCTAACAGAGGAATTTCATTTATTTTTGGTTGCGCATGCCAGCAAAATGAAAGTTAATCTTCAAACTTTATCAATTATCTGTATAGTAAATCTATCTCTTCTGTCAAATTTTTTCTCAAATATACATCAAATAGCATTCACACTTAAACTATGAAACATGTTTTGGGTCTTAAGTCTGTTCATTCATTTATTTGATTCTTCAAATAGTCTCAGTAGAGAAGGAATTAATTTTATCTGTTTTTCCAGTAAGGAAACTGGGAAGCAGGAAGCTGGTAAGTGACATGTATTTCAGGTTTGAACAGCTCAACTCTTCCCTGGGTTCAATATCCAAAGTTAATGGTTAGTTGATTTGCTCCTAGTTTTGCACAGGAGAAAATTAAAAAATCAGTGTGTGTGGTATATGTGTCTAAAGAGGTTTGTTGTTCTTTAGTCATGCCCAACTCTTGCAACCCCATGGAAAAGAGCCCACCAGGCTCCTCTGCCCGTGGGATTTCCCAGACAAGAATACTGGAGTGGGTTGCCATTTCCTCCTCCAGGGGATCTTCCTAACCCAGGAATTGAACTGGTGTCTCCTGCATTGGCAGGAGGACGCTTTACCACTGAGCCACCAGAAAAGCCCCTAAAGGTTCAGGAAAAAAAAAAAAACCAACAATAACAAAAAAAACATGAATAGATTGGTGTATTTTTTTAAAATTTTGTTTTATAATGAAGCATAGTTGATTAGCAATGTTATGTCTCAGATGTATAGCAAAGTGGTTCAGGTATTCTTTTTCAAATTCTTATCCCATTTAGGTTATTACAGAATATTGAACAGCATTGCTTGTGCTCTACGGTAGTTCCTTGTTGGTTATCTATTTTATATATAGCAGTGTGTACATGTCAATCCTAAATTCGCAATCTGTCCCTCCACACCTAGCTTTCCCCTACAGTAAACAATAAGTTTCTTTAAGTCTGTGAGTCTGTTTCTATTTTGTAAATAAGTTCATTTGTGTCACTTTTAAAAAGATTAAGCATATAAGTGATATCGTGTCTGTGCTGCTCGGACTTATTTCACTTAGTATGATAACCTCTAGTTGCATCCATGTTGTTGCAAATAGCTTTCTCATTCTTTTTAATGGCTGCATAATATCCCATTGTTTATATAAACCACATCTTTATTCATTTCATTCATCTGTGGATGGACATTTAGGTTGTGTCCATGTCTTGGCTGTTGCAAACAGGGCTGCAATGAGCATTGGTTTGTTTGTATCCTTTCAAGCTATGTTTTTTTTCCTCTGGATACTTGCCCAGGAGTGGGATTGCTAGTTTGCATGGTAGCTCTATTTTTAGTTTCTTAAAGAACCTCCATACTGTTCTCCAGAGTGACTTTACCAATTTTGATATAATGTTTTTGACAGTGCAGTACTGGTTCTCCGGACTAGATAACTGACTCCAGAATAATTGAATTCTGTCTTTATATTTAGTACCTCAGACATCTTTTTCTCATGTCTTGATTTCTTTTTTTTTTTAAATTAAGATAAAGATGTGATTGCTTAGAATTGACTTCTCTGTAGGCTAATCAGAGATTCTAAATGTCTGGACATCAAAATTCAGTGGTGGTTCTGGAAGACAATAATGGTGGAAAGCTGATTGTATCCTTTCCAGATTGTCCTTCCAGGCTGTAGTTTGCTGCTGGCTTCTTGTGTGAGAATCACATTCCACTTTAGCATCCCACACAGCAAAATTGAGGTACTTGAAGGCTGTTAATAACAGGGTGAGAGCTTAGAAGATGAAGCTTACTTTTCTCTGGAATATATGTCTATATCTCTCTTGGCAAGCATGGATATTAAGGGCACCAATCATTAATTTCCATGTCATTTAACCTCCCAGTCTATTTGATTCTGTGGAAGTGCTTTGTAATCAAAAGTGCACAGTCAGGGCAGACATGATAAGTTAGTTATTTCCTGAACTGACAGGTTTATTTGTTTATTAAAATCTTATACCTATGTGGAGAAATCCAAATTATAGCCTATGCACATTACATCATCATCAACTGTATTTCACCAAAGTGTGAGTTTCTGGATTCCTTATTCTCCACACACACTATGGTGTGGAGAGGTCTTGTAATAGAAAAGAGAAGTTTTATCTTTCACTTAATTCAAGGCTTTCTTTTTTCCCCTAGCTTCATTGAGATTATTGACATGTACCGTGTAATTTTAAGGTTTATCCTGATTTGATAAACATATATACATTGCAAAATATAAACTGCGATAAGGTCAGTTAACGTAGATAGCCTTTACCTCCCATAATTACCATGTTACTGTTGTTTATGAGAACATTAAAGCTCTAGTCTTACAGAATTTTTCAGTGTTGTTAAATGTAGTCACCCACTGTGATTGGATCCCAACAACAAATCTTATAACAGAGTTTGTACCCTCTGACCAACATCTTGCATTTCTCCCATCCCTTGACCCCCAGTAACCACTCGTCAATTCTCTGTTTCTATCAGTTCCAAAGTTAGATCCATATACAAGTGAGATCATGTCTGTCTTTGTCTGACCTCTTTCACTTACCATAGTGCCCCCAGGATCCATCCATGTTGTTGCAAAAGGCAGGATTCCTTTCTCTTTTATGCCTAAATAATGATCCTCTCTCTGTGGGGCTGTGTGTGTGTATGTGTGCACACATGTTTTCTTGATCTCTTTGTCCATTGATGGACACTCAGGTGGTTTCCATGCCTTGGCTACTGTAACAGTGTGCCTTCTCTATTTCCTTGGCTGGTGTTACTCTGCCCTTTAAGCCTACAACCATGCAGACATTTAAGAAAAATAGGTTATTGAGGTATAACTTACATGCAATAAAAAGCACAGATATTAAGGGTACAGTCTGGGCTTTGACAGATGTGTGCACCATGAACCCCCCATCCTAACTGAGATCTAAGCTATTTCCATCATCCTAGAAAGTCCCCTCATGTCCCTTTGTAATCACCCCACTTCCCTCTTTCACCCAGGGAGTCACTGATCTAATTTTTGTCATCATAGATTAGTTTTGTTTGTTATAGAATTTTCTATGAATGAAATGCTGAATACTTCCATTCAAAATGTCTGTGAGATTATCTGTGGTGCTACATGAATAGCGAGTTTATCCGTTCTTATTTCTGAGTAGGATTTCCTTGCGTTGTGCTCTGTTGTGTCTGACTCTTTGTGACCCCATGGACTGTGGCCCACCAGGCTCCTCTGTCCATGGAATTTTCCAAGCAAGAATACTGGAGCGAGTTGCCATTTCCTACTCCAGGGGATCTTCCCAACCCAGGGACTGAAACTACGTCTCTTAAGAATCTGGCAGGCAGATTCTTTACCACTGTGCCGTCTGGGAAGCCTGTACACATTGTGCCACTGTACTACAGTAATTGGCTTCCCTGGTGGCTCAGATGGCAAAGAATCCTCCTGCAATACAGGAGACGCAGGTTCGGTCCCTGGGTTGGGCAGATCCCCTGGAGAGGGAAATGGCAACCCACTCCAGTATTCTTACTTTGAGATTCCTATGGACAAAGGAGCCTCGCGGGCTACAGTCCATGTAATCACAAAGAGTTGGATATGACAGAGCAAGTAATACATACGCACTACAGATTGTTTCTCCAATAACGTTGGGTTATTCCTAGTCTGAGACTTATGTAAATAATGCCGTATAAGACTGTGTATATGAGACTTTTGTTTTAGTAAAACTTTTTATTTTGAGGTAATTATAGATTTCACATGCAGTTTTAAGAAGTAATGCGGAGAGATTCCATGTACCTTGTATTCAGTTTTGTCCAGTGGTAACATTTTGCAAAATTATGGTATATTATCATTACCAGGAAACTGACATTGATATAGTCCACTGATCTTACTCAGATTTTTCAGTTTTATTCATCTGTGTGTGTGTGTGTGTGTGTGTGTTTAATTTTAGGCATTTTTATCCCATGTGTAGTTTTGTTTATCTGTCACTGTAGTTAGATTTAGAACAGTTCTTTTACCACAGAGGTCTATCATATTGTCCTTTTATAACCACAGGCATCTCTCCCATTCCTTATCCATGGAAGTCATTAGTATAATCTCCATCTGTGTAGTTTTATAATTTCAAGAATGTAATAAAGAAGGGAACGACAGAGGATGAGATGGTTGGATGCCATCACTGACTCGATGGACATGAGTTTGAGCAAGCTCTGGAAGTTGGTGATGGACAGGGAAGCCTGGCGTGCTGTAGTCCATGGGCTTGCAAAGAGTTGGATGGACATGTCTGAGTGACTGAATTGAACTGAACTGAATAAAAATGGAGTCATGCAATGTGTAACTTTAGAGATTAGAATTTTTAACTCAGCATAATTCCCTTGAAATTTGCCCAGATTTTCCATCTACCAATGGTTTCTAACCATTGAAGATTGTTTCAGGTTTTGGATATTATATACAAAGCTGTCATGAACATCAGCATACAGGTTTTGGGTAAGCATGCATTTTCGTTTATCCAGCATAAATTGCCCAGGAGCACAGTTGCTGGTCATATGGTAATAGTGTGAGCCTTCCAGGTGGCGCAGAGGTGAAGAATCCACCTGCCAATGCAAGAGACACAAGAGACAAAGATTCAGTCCCTGGAATGGGAAGATTTCCTCACAGGAGGAAATGGAAACCCACTCTAGAATTCTTGCCTGGAAAATTCTGTGGACAGAGGAGCCTGGCAGGCTACAGTCCTTGGGATTGCAAAGAGTCAGACACAACTGAACACACACACAACACACACACACACACACATGCACAATAATAGTATGTTTAGTTTAAAGAAACTAAGACAACTATTTTCCAGAGTGTCTGTACCATTTTACATTTCCAGCAGCAGTGTATGAATGACGCAGTTTCTCTACACCTTCCTCAGCACTTGATGTTGTCACTGTTTTTAGCCATTCTTAGAGGTATCTCATTCTGGTTTTAATTTGTTTCTTTAATGGCTAGTGAAGCTGCACATCTTTTCATGTGCTTATTTGCTATTTGCATACATGTTTTGATACAATATCTCTTCAAGTCTTTTGCCCATTTTCTGTTTGAATTGTCTGCTTCTTTCCTATTCAGTTTTAAGAATTCTGCATATTTTCCACATACTAGTCTTTTCTTTATTAGGTAGGAAGTTTGCAAATATTTTTTCCTATTCTCAGCTTGTCTTTCATCATCTTATACAGGTCTTGAACAGAGCAAAAGTTTTTCATTTTGAATAAGTTCATTTTTTCAGTTTTTCCTTGTATGGATCATGTTTTTGGTGTCATTTGAGACCTACTTGCTTAGTCTTACATATCAAAGAAGATTTTTTTCCCATGGTTTGTTTCTAAGATGTATCATTTTTCCTAAAGTCTTTATGTTTTTGCATTTTGTTTGATCTGTGGTCCACTTTCAGTAATTTTTTTTGTATATGGTGTTTAAGATTTATTTCATGTTTTTTTTCTTTTTCTTTTGCCTAAAAATGTCCCATTGACCTAGCACTGTTTTTACTTTTGAAGTGACTATCCTTCTTCCATTGAATTTCATTTGCATCTTTGTTAAAAATCTGTTAGTGTGTTTCGTGGGTCTGTTTCTGGGTTCTCTGCCATTGCTTTGTTGTCTGTTCCACCAATAGCATGCTAACTAGATTACTGTACCTACGTAGTAAGCCTTAGTATCGGTTATTTTTCTCTCCACTTTATTCTTATCACAATTGTTTTAGCTATCCTACTTCCCTGGTAGCTCAGAGGTTAAAGTGTCTGCGTACAATGTGGGAGACCTGGGTTCGATCCCTGGGTCGGGAAGATCCCCTGGAGAAGGAACCCACTCCAGTACTCTTGCCTGGAGAATCCCATGGACAGAGGAGTCTGATGGGCTATAGTCCATGGGGTTGCAAAAAGTCGGACACAACTGAGCGACTTCACTTTCAGTTTCACTTTCTTTAGCTATCCTAGGGCCCACGCCTTACAATTTGTATGTTAGAGTAAGCTTGTCTGTGTCTACAGAGGTGGGATTTTGATGGGAATTTTGATAGGAATAAACCTATATATCAATTTGGGGAAAATTAACAGTTTTAGTTAATTTAGTTTTCCAATCCATGAACAAAGTGTATCTCTCCATTTGTCTTTGTTTTGGTTTCTCAGCAGTTTGCAATTTTTAGCATAGGATACCATATATGATTTGTTATTTTTATACTTATTTCATTTTTTGAAGTGATTCCAATTAGTATTATGGTTTCATTTGAGTTTCTGCAGATTCAGTGTTAGAAATGTGATGGATTTCTGGGAGGTAATCTTATACCCTTGCAAACTTGCAAGCTTTAGAAATGTTCAGAATTAAAGTTTGGTTTTTTTTTTCCTCAAAAAAAGAATATGTCGGGAGTATTGAGCAGTGCTTCCCACTTTCTTCTCATTGTATAACCTATGATACAGAGGGAGCAGCTTCTTTTATCTTGACAAATTGTCATACTCTTTTCTAAGTTTGGATCAGCTTCCAATGTTTTATCCTTAATGCCTTCAATGCCATCTGAGAGTGATTTCAAGGGAAAGTTTTTGGCAAGTGTGACTTCTGGGACATTTTCACCCTTTCCATCACAACTGGTCACTAGGTATACTTCATTGAGTTCTTCTAGCTGCCCACCTAGAGTTTCTCTAATGGTGGCTGAGTCAGCATTTCCACAGTCAGATATTTCTTCTATAATCTCACTTATATTTGATTCAAATTTCACTTCCAGTGATACCATTTTTTTAAAATACATTTTCATTTTCATTAGCCCATTCTCTCTTTCACTTGTACATTTCTGTAAGATGTCCTATGGGTTTATCAACGGGAGACAAGGAGGCATTAAAAGTTCATTCTTTGCTCTCTGTAAATGAATTGATTAGCAGATACACAGTGAGCAGTCACCAACAGACATAAAAAAGTGATGTGATTAGATACTGATCATGATGCCCATGTGTTTTACACTGTGATTTGGGAACTGAAGAGCTGGCTGCAAAATTGTGTTTTATACAGTTACTAGAGTTAATCTATCATGGTAACTGAAGTGTGAACTATGTCAGTGAGAAACTGGTGTTTTTAACTAAACCATGGTCACTGAAACCCATACACATGAGAATTGTGCAAAATGAGGACTGCCTTTGTGTGTGTGTGTGTGTCTATAGTACAGTGTCACGATGTCTGATGATTGCTGTGAAATAAAATGAAGAGGGAATGGAGATACTGAGTGTGAGTAAGAGGTGCTATTTTCCATAATTATGGAAGTCCTCTTGAGAAGCTAACTTTTGAGCAAAGAGGACTGAGTGAAGTGAATGAATAGTGTATTGCTAAGGTCAGAAGGAGGAAAATGTGTGGAAAGAATAGCAAATGCATCATCCCTGAGGCAGGAATGTAGCTGAGTGTTAAAAGAACAGAGTGTAGGTCAGAGAAGAGATCATATAAGGCCTTATGTAGACTGTGGTAGGGAGTTTGGACCTACACTTTGTATGATGGAGAGTCACCAGAAGGTTCTATGCAGAGGTCTGATACAGTTTTACTGCATTCTTAGATCATTCTGGCAGCTGAAGTAAAAAATGATCACAGGGCAGCTATGGTGGAGCAAGAAGACCCACTGGGAAGCTCTTACAGCAGTTCAGGTGGGAGAAAATTATGGTTTTGATGAGGGTCTCAGCAGTGGATATGGGAGAAGAGGTCAGCTCCCAGATTTATTAATATTCTGAAGACAGAATGGAGCAGACTTGTTACTGGATTGGGTGGCAGCTTGAAGAAAAGACAGGGATTAAAGGTTATTCCTAAATTTTCGGCTGGAGCAGTTGAGGGCATCACATGCACAGATGGGGAAGATGAGGAAACAGATAGGGATGGAGAATATAAAGTTCTCTTTTAGACTGAGGTTGAAATGCCTATTGCCACCTGTTTAGAAATCAAGGAAGAGATGGTGGTCAGAGATACAAACTTGGAAATCATTGATATACAGGTGTTACTTAAAACCCCAAACTGAATGAGATCATATAGGTAGTAACTGGAGAGGAAGAGATGGTTACAGACTATACCTTGTGAAATAGAAGAAATCCAGCAAAACAGATTACAGAAGGGTAGCCACTGAGGCATTTGGAAGACCAAAAGACATAATGCTCAGAGACAAATTTTTCATAGTGGTTCAAGAAAGAGGAATTGGCCAGTTTTGTCAAAATGCTCCTAAATGGTCAGGTGATGTGGACTAATTAACCACTGAATGTATAGTATTAACCAGGCATGTCTTGGCAGAGTAACAGAACCTAAAGCCCACCTGGGAAGTCTGAGGATGTACAGGATGGTGAGGAGATGGAGACAGCAAATATTAACCACCTCTTCAGTGAGATTTTTTTATAAAAGGTATCAGGGGAATTTGTAATTTCCTTGGTTCTGTCTCGCTGCAGCAAAAATTTGAAGCGTTGGTCGGACCAGTGTTACAGCTCAGTTTTATTTGGCAAGCAAAGGAAAATACATCCTTGAGGCCTGAGGGTGGGCTGACCCAAAGAGAAGCCCCTAGTTCAATTTTGGCTCCTCTTTTTATATGTTTTTTTCTCCATCCCCTGAGCTTGCCCTATGTAAATTGGGCTAGCCAGGAGGGCAGTTTGTTTTACCTGAAGTCCTCACTCCGGTTCTTGGACTTTCCTTTGTTCTATTTTTGCGGGCTTTTCCCTTCTCTGTCTTTTAGCCACTGCCATTTTGGACTCATTTTTCCTATTCTAACTACCTAACAAAGGGAAAAAAGAAAAATGGGGTCTAAGAAGAGTTTATGTATGTGTTTTTCACTTCAGAATATTATGTTCGTGTGCACGAATTTAGTTACCACAGGTTAGCAAACTAACACCAGACCCTCACAGCCTGGTTCATATTCCCATTGCTTCAGTGTAATACATGTGATTAAAATACTGACTTCACGGCTGCCTCTCCAGTCTACAGCTCATGGTGACTTCTGCAGTTCTTCTCTTGAGTCTTCAGTGTGCTAACTTACTGGATCAGATTTTGGACTTGCCACAATTTAATCTCCACAATTACATGAGCCATTTCCTTACACACACATGCACACTTCATGCACACCATGTACACACACTGTATACACACACAGACCCCCCCTCCACACACACATACACACACACACACACCTTTTGGGTTCTATTTTTCTGGCTGACATATGTACTGTATGTATATCATATACAAGCATTATATGTATTGTGACTTCCCAGCTGGCTCAGTGGTGAAGAATCTGCCTGCCACTGCAGGAGGTGCTGGAGACGTGGCTTCAATATCTTGGTTTGGAAGTTCCCCTGGAGGAAGAGGAAATGGCAACCCACTCCAGTATTCCTGTCTGGAGAATCCCACGGACAGAGGAGCCTAGTGGGCTACAGTCCATAGGGTCACAAAGAGTCAGACTTGACTGAGTGACAGAGCATGCACACACACATCTTTTGTTTTAATGAAAGTTCAGTGGGATGGGGGAGCCTGGTGAGCTGCCGTCTATGGGGTCACACAGAGTCGGACACGACTGAAGTGACTTCGCAGCAGCAGCGGTGGAGACAAGGGCTTTTCATTGCTCATTGTTATATGCCCCAGACCTAGTATAGTGATGGGCATGCTTAACAAATATTTGTTAAAAATATAAATTTTGTCAGTTGGCAAAAAAAAAAAGAGTTTCTAAGTCCTTCCTCATCAGTTAGCTCATTTGATTTTTCAAGGACACAGTAAGGTGTGTAAATAAGATTCACCCCTCCTGTACAGAGAGGAAATATAGACCAACATCATTCCTCCAGGTAGGCAAGAGCATGGCCTCTGAGGCTGTCCTGAGGATACCTTATTTATGTGGAGGAAATGTGGTCACAAGAAGGCATTTCCCCTTGCACTTAAAATGCAATTGTACTGAAAGTATGGACTTACCCAGAAGCTATTTCAAGTAGTGTTAAGCAAAAAGCATCCGTTAGAATTCTTTGGAATTTGTTTTTTATATATGTATTTTTTATTTTTTAAATATAAATTTATTTATTTTAATTGGAGGTTAATTACTTTACAGTATTGTATTGGTTTTGCCATACATCAACATGTATCTGCCACAGATATACATGTGTTCCCCATCCTGAACCCCCCTCTCTCCTCCCTCCCCATACCCCATCTCAGTGCACCAGCCCCAAGCATGCAGTATCATGCATTGAACCTGGACTGGTGATTCGTTTCATATATGATATTATACATGTTTCAATGCCATTCTCCCAAATCATCCCACCCTCTCCCTCTCCCACAGAGTCCAAAAGACTGTTCTATACATCTGGGTCTCTTTTGCTGTCTCACATACAGGGAATTTGTTTTGAAGGTAGATTTTTTTGTGATACAGGAGTCAGGGGATTTTTTGTATGGTGAAAAAGAGAGTATTCCTTTGGAGATTCTTCTAGTTTCTTCCATGTACCCCCAGTTTGAAATCTTCCGTTTTCTCCTCAACTAGAGCTATAGCTTCGTGGAGAAATAAACCAGTATTTGTTGAACAGGCACTAAGCAGCCACACTGAATGAAAAGAAACTGAGTATAAGAACAGGACAGGAGATTGGCTTAAAGCTTTTTGTGCCATTTCCTGCATGTTTTCTCTGCTGAAGGGCAGTGAGTGTTCAAAGCTATCCCTCTTAGTTTAAAACTCACCTGGCAATGATGAATCATGTCAGTTTAGGAAGGCATTAAGAGCTGGAGAGGTACCAAGTGCTTGTATTCAACACTGATGAATGATTTACAGTCTCACAGGAAAATTTTCACTCATAATTTTAAAGGAAACTGATTTAAAAACACAATGTGAATTTAATTCTATTTTCCCCACTCTGTTTGAATAGCAAGTGTTTTCCTGTATTATTTTCTTTGGTGGTATTAACTTTTTAAAAAATTTCTTAAGCATGGATCTTATGTCTTTTTCTCCTCATTTAGCTAAATTTACTAGTTATCACAACATGATGATAAATATTGGAATAAAGAAGACAGGGAGACAACATAAGGGAAAAAAGGGAAAAATGCAAGATATGGCTAATGCTGTGGGAGTAGAGAAATATAGAGAGCTTTCTAGTAACCGAAGAAATTGTGTGCATGAACTTAGTAAATATCCTGTTGGTTTGTAGCTTCTTCTTTTTGTTTTTGAAGTATTTTAGAATGATTAAAAAATGGTAGCAATTTATTGAGTGCCTACTTGATGCTAACTCTATTCTTAGTGCTTCCCATGAAATAATTCACAGATTCTACACAACTTTGTTGGTTCAGTACAGTTCAGTCACTCACTGGTGTCTGATTCTTTGCAACCTCGTGAACCGCAGCACGCCAGGCCTCCCTGTCCATCACCAACTCCTGGAGCCTGCTCAAACTTATGTCCATTGAGTTGGTGATGCCATCCATCCATCTCATCCTCTGTCATCCCATTCTCCTCCCACCTTCAATCTTTCCCAGCATCAGGGTCTTTTCCAATGAATCAGTTCTTCGCATCAGGTAGCCAGAGTATTGGAGTTTCAGCATCAGCATCAGTCTTTCCAATGAATATTCAGGACTGATTTCCTTTAGGATTTACTTGCTTGATCTCCCTTGGACTCCAGGGACTCTCAAGAGTCTTCTCCAACACCTCAGTTCAAAAGCATCAATTCTTCTGGGCTCAGCTTTCTTTATATTCCAACTCTCACATCCATAATGACTACTGGAAAAACCATAGCTAGACAGACCTTTGTTGGCAAAGTAATGTCTCTGCTTTTTAATATGTTGTCTAGGTTGGTCATAACTTTTCTTCCAAGGAGCAGGCATCTTTTAATTTCATGGCTGCAGTCACCATCTGCAGTGATTTTGGAGCCCAAGAATACAAAGTCCCTCACTGTTTCCATTGTTTCCCCATCTATTTGCCATGAAGTGATAGGACCAGATGCCATGATCTTAGTTTTCTGAATATTGAGTTTTAAGCCACCTCTTTCACTTTCATCAAGAGGCTCTTTAGTTCTTCTTTGCTTTCTGCCATAAGGGTGGTGTCATCTGCATATCTGAGGTTATTGATATTTTCCCCAGCAATCTTGATTCCAGCTTGTGTTTCATCCAGCCCAGAATTTCTCATGGTATACTCTGCATATAAGTTAAATAAGCAATATACAATATACAGCTTTGACATACTCCTTTCCTGATCTGGAATCAGTCGTTCCATGTCCAGTTCTAACTGTAGCTTCTTGACCTGCATACAGATTTCTCAGGAGGCAGGATAGGTGGTCTGGTATTCCCATCTCTTTAAGAATTTTCCACAGTTTGTTGTGATCCACACAGTGAAAGGCTTTGGCATAATCAATAAAGCAGAAGTAGATGTTTTTCTGGAACTCTTGCTTTTTTGATGATCCAACAGATGTTGGCAACGTGATCTCTGGTTCCTCTGCCTTTTCTAAATCCAGCTGGAACATCTGGAAGTTCAGGGTTCATGTATTGTTGAAGCCTGACTTGGAGAATTTTGAGCAATACTTTGCTAGCATGTGAGATGAATGCAATTGTGCAGTTTTTTGAGCATTTTTTGGCATTTCCTTTCTTTGGTATTGGGCTTCCCTGGTGGCTCAGATGGTAAAGCATCTTCCTGCAATGTGGGAGATCTGGATTCAATCCCTGGGTCACGTAGATCATCTGGAGAAGGAAATGGCAACCCACTCCAGTACTCTTGCCTGGAGAATCCCATGGATGGAGAAGCCTGCCTGGTAGGTTACAGTCCACGGGGTTGCAAAGAGTCGGAAACAACTGAAGGACTTCACTTTCTTTCTTTGGGATTGGAATGAAAGTTGACCTTTACCAGTCCTGTGGCCACTGCTGAGTTTTCCAAATTGGTCAAGCAGGAACCAAAACTGTCCTCACTTTACATATGAATTGAGTAAGGTAAGTCACTTGCCTAAGGCCACATCCACGTTGCTAGTAAATGATGAAACCAGAATTCAAACCACCAGATGAAACCAGGGCTCCAGACAGAAGACTGTTAAGCAGGTTACCATGCCAAACTTCGACATGGTGTGTGCTGCTATTGCTTATCACACTGGTACTTTTTCAGATGGCTATATCTAGGAACAAACCACTATTTTGAAATTGCTCTGCTGAACCGTTTCTGACTAAATTCAATGAACTTTCTAATCCAATAGATACCAAATTCAGTGATTAAATATTATTTTAAAATGTGAGTTGCCAGTCAGTTAATTGCATTATAGCACTTATAAAAGAAAGATATGTTAGCTTTAAACATTCTGATGAAAGTAATCTATTTTTGTAGATTAAAAGGCCAGTGATAAGACAGCTTAGAATGAAAAATTGTAGATCTATCTTTCTTAGTGTACTCCATAGCTTCCCTCCTTTCTCTAGACCTAAAATGAGGGTTTTAGCTCTTGCTTCTTCTATGTATTCTCCCAATATACTTTGGTTAAATTTTCCTTAACTGCATCATCAATGCTTTTCATTTTATGACTGTGTAAATATATTTCACAACTGATCCGTGATAAATTTCCCTTCATGTATAACTTGTTTTCTTGAAATTAAAAAAAAAAAAATCATTGGTTTTCTTTGAATCTGTGCTATGCTAGATATTTCCATATTCTCCAATAACTGTAATTTTCCACATAGCTGAACTTGTCTACTGTAGCTCCCATTTTTTTCTTCCCTTGGAGACTTTCCTGCTGGAACTCTATCCCCTGGCTTCCATCTGTCTAATGGTTCTTTGGGTTTGCTGAACCACTGTCATCTAGGGACTATTTTTCACTGTCATCCTTGGATTCCAGTTGCATCTCTCTTGTATTGAATACCATTTCAGAGAGTCTATGTGAGTCTCTTTCTTGGTTTACTCTTTTCTTTGGTGAAATATATCCTCCAATAGTTTTCTGAGAAAAAGTATTGGAGACAGAAATTTTCTGTTACATTTTACATACGAGAATATCTTTGCCCTGAAAGTTCTGGGCTAAGAAATGGTTTTCCCTTAAAATTTGAAGGCATTATAATTTTGTCTTCTGGCTTCTAGTATTTCTTTGAGAAGAAATTCTAATATTCTTTATAATTGGCCTGGTTTTGCTCTTGGCTTTAGGATCTTTATCCTTGATTCTGAAATTTCATGATATTGAGCGCTGATGTGAGCTTTTAAAATAGTTGTGCTATTCCACGTGATGCATGACTATTTCATATGATGACTGTTCTTCAGCTTTGGGGATATTCTGTTTCCTTCTTTCATTTTCATCACTAGCTCTCTGCTTTTTGGGGACTTTCATTTACTCATTCAACAAATATAGTTATTAAGTAGCCACTCTGTGCCATGTATTGTCACTTTGTGCGAGAGATTATAGCAAAGAAACATTACCCTCATTGAACTGATGAGTTAACTATTGGGCCTTCTTGATTCAGCCGTTAATTCTCTTAATTTATTTCTCCTGTAGTCCATCTAGCCATCTACTTGGTTCTACTTACTGGAAACTTCCATGGCTTTACCCTACGGATCTTTGACTAGTTTATTTTTAATTTTGGTTGTTTTATTTTTCATTTCCAGTTGTTCCTTCTTATTCTCTGATTGTTTCTTTATAACAGTATCGTTTTTTGTTTCTTATCTTTCTCTGAGGAAATTAACTCAATGAGTGTTGTTTTTTGGTTTTTTTTTTTTTTTAGTATTCTGTTCTCTACATGAGCTCTATTTACCCTGACCTCCTTTCACGGCTTGTTTATTTGGGTCTCTTCATGTTGGTGGCTTTCTCTAAATATGTGATGAGCCTTGTTAATGTGTTTGTATTTAAGAGCTAAGCCCTAAAATGCTGATTAGATGGCTCTGGCTTAGATGTGTGTGAGATTAACCTCTGTTAAAGTTTTCTGTAGGTCAATTATGTGGTCATGTAGCGAAAGAGGAGAAAGTGAAACTGAGACTAGATATGATTGCTGGGGTCAGAGTGCAGTGTGTGTTGAGTACCTAGATAAACAATTTGAGCTTTCTGCTATAAACACTGACTATCTGGATGATGGTCATACTTGAGGCAGATCTTTTGGAGTCACTCCCTTTAGTCCTAGGATGCCAGCTTCCTGTCTTTGTTCCATTCTGTCATAAACATTTCCCCCTGGCTACAATATTTTAATCTTAGTGATTAAACAGTAATTCATTGCTTAAAATGGCCACATCTGTTGTAATGTAATATAATTCTTGCATTTTCAATACAGGTATTGGTTAACAACTCTACTCAGTTATTCTCTTGCTGTCCAGGGAATAGCTGAGATCAAATCAATTGAAATCCCTTGTGGCCTCATTGATCCCAACCTCAGTCAGTCAAAAACTGTATTTTAAGGGTGCATGATATAGTTACTTGCCAACAAAGGTCAGTCTAGTCAAGGCTATGGTTTTTCCAGTAGTCATGTATGGATGTGAGAGTTGGACTATAAAGAAAGCTGAGAGCCAAAGAATTGATGCTTTTGAACTGTGGTGTTGGAGAAGACTCTTGAGAGTCCCTTGGACTGTAAGGAGATCCAGCCAGTTCACCCCTAAAGGAGATCAGTCCTGGGTGTTCATTGGAAGAACTGATGTTGAAGCTGAAACTCCAATACTTGGGCCACCCCATGTGAAGAGCTGACTCATTTGAAAAGACTCTGATGCTGGGGGGGATTGGGGGTAGGAAGAGAAGGGGCTGACAGAGGATGAGATGGCTGGATGGCATCACCAACTCAATGGACGTGAGCTTGAGTGAACTCCAGGAGTTGGTGATGGACAGGGAGGCCTGGCGTGCTGCAGCTCATGGGATTGCAAAGAGTGGGACATGACTGAGCGACTGAACTGAACTGATATAGTTATTACTAAAGTAATAACATTGTCTGTTTTCCATATTACATAATAGTTTTATTTGTTGTCAGCAATTCCAAGTAAATAAGCTGCAATGTTGAACGAATTATGTAATCAAAATACCCTCCAAACCAATTTTCTTTCCTAAAAAAAAGCTGAATTATTTTTTATTATGTGGTTTATAATATGTACAAATTATTGTGAGTGTGTAAAATGGGAACATGTTCAATGAATATATATGCTTTTTATTGTTAGACTCTGAGACTGTTTTACTGTGGTCTCTCAGAGTCCTTTGTACCCATGAGCTCTTGGAGATTTGCCCTACAGTAATAACACTGCCCCGACTGAGGGATCAAACTCATATCTCTTCCATCTCCTGCATTGACAGACAGATTATATACCACTGTGCCTCATGGGAAGCCCTAATACTGCCCCTACCCATGAGCAAAAGGTCACTGGCCTTAAAACATGGAAATAGCACACAACAGCACAAGAGATCCCATACTTTTCCTTATTCATTCAGCAAATATGTTCATACATAAATATTATCTGTGTGTGATGAATGAGGCACCACTAACTAAAGGCAAATTTTCCATCTTGGTAACTCCGTGCAGCACCTCATGTAGTAGCAGATACCCTACAGGCACCAAACAAATGTTTGATGATGAGGAACGTGGTAATTCATCTATGCCTGTGAAGAAGGTCAGGGAGGCCTTCCTACTGTTACGGTGGTTAGATAGAGTAGAATCCTCAGGGAAGCTTCCCATATAGGAAGAAGTCTTCCAAGGAGCATGAATTATGAGCTGCGTTTTAGGAGAGAGGTAAGACTCTAGCTAAGGGGCAGTGGATTGTTTAAAGATCTAGCTCTTAAGAGTTTTCATGGAAAATGCACTTAACTTGAATTTTGATTACATTGCTATGGGGGAGGAATGTTGTAACTTGAAAACTTAAATACTTATAGAGAAGGCTCATCTACTTGGAGCATTGAAAGCTCTTAGGAAGGAAGAAAAATGAGAAATTCCTTTGAATGGCATAGAGAAAGATAGACAGACACCCTGATTCCATTTTCTCCTTGGGAGAAAGGGTGTGGAAAGCCAGGTCTCAAGCAGTCTGAGCAATTTTCACTTCCATATAGGACTGAAGCTCATTGTTAGGACAGGAAAAGCAAGAAGTAGCCTTGTGTCACTTCTGATATGTCAGGAGAATTCTTTCATAAAGGCTTAACTTAGAGGATGCAGCCTAACAGTAGTGGCCACAGATTTAATATCAGTACCCTCAGAAACTGAAGCCGGTAAGTGAAATGGTAACATAGGGTCACAGAAACTTGGGCCAGCGGCCCAGTTACAAGAAAAGGGGTGTTACTGTGGTCATTACAAGTTTTTAAAATGAGGCAGACCTAACAGCAGGTCACCTGCAAAATTCTGGACCTACTGCGGATGCCAGAGAGAATGGATCAGGATTAAAGATGGACAGAGACACGGGATCAAAAAGTACAAAACTGTAAGCCTTTGCTTCCTTTCAGAGCAGACAAGAGCAAGCAAGGAAGGAACTGAATCATTCTCAGAGCTGAAAAAATGGGGACTCACAGATCAAGACCCATAAGTCTTGGTTAATTTCTGTGGTTGAGTTTCAAGCAGTTTTCAGGACTAATAGGTAAGGGTAACATGCCAGACTATAGGAGACCTTGCTGGTGACCTTTGCCCCAGACAGCTAGATCCCCCGAGAGGTCTCCCGCTATAACATGTGTTATGATTTGATCTGTGACTGGTATTTGAATTCCTCAAAGCAGTGCACATCCATTATCTTGTGGATTCTTATGACAGATCCTTGATGTAGACTGACATAGATATAATAGCATATTTTTTACAGTGTCAGGAAAAACAGTTCTACACAAAACCATCGATTAGATCAACTTCATCTCTACTGTTTACTAAATATCACAGGATGTATACCACTAATACAACGAGGGAGGTCCCAAGTATCTTCAGTGGTTTTTCTTTCCAAAGTACAAAGTAAAATGGCATAAGGTAACTTGTTCTAAGCTGAGGCACAAATAACTAACTTTTCGCCAAAATGTCATCTCTCTCTCTCTCATTATGTAGAGGTGACTCTGGCAAGTCATTACCCAGTGAGGGATTAAATTTCTCAGCCTGTGAGTAATCTAAATGGGGCCATATGACTGCTTCTCACCAATAATTTGTGGGTGCAAATTATGTCACTTCTGAGTCAAGGCAGTTGAGAAGTGAGTCTACCTTGTACATCCTTCTTGATCCTTCTGTTAGTGGATGTAGGCCTTGGACTAGCTGAACCACACTATGAGAGGAACTTGGGTCCCTAAAAGACCATTTAGAGAAAAGCTACCTGCCAACTGGGCCCATTCACACTAGAGAGCAAGACACAGATTTCTGTTGAGTTAGGTCACTGGAGTGTATGTTCAGCAGCTGTGATCACACTCAGTAATTCCTTTTACAATGAAGAGTTAAGGGTTGCCAGATTTACCAAATAAAAAGATAGAATATCAGTTAAATTTGTATTTTAGATAAATAGCAAATATTCTTAAAATATTAATCACTTAGTATAAGAATGTATTTCACCATAAATATGTTCCAAACATTGCACACATAATTATACTAAAACTTATTCACTATTCATCTGAAATCAAATTTAACTAGGCATCTTGTATTTTATCTGATAACCCTAGAATTATGAGTAAGCAAATTACAGAGTAGGTGACATAAATATGTTTAGATAATTAATTTGTTGTAGCATTTTATTTTGGAAGGGATTTGTTTCTGAGCAAATGTTTTCTTTAATTTCTCTTTCCATGATGAATTGCAGAGTTTAAAATCCCAAGATATTTACTGTTACAGACAGTCTAAAGTGAGAATGTGCTAAGGGGCTGCTTGTTAAACCTGTCCTGAAAATGAGTAAGACTGAAAAGTGGAAGGAAGGAAGGGTGGTTTAAATATTTTATATAAAGAGTTGTTGTTCAGTCACTAAGTCATGTCTGACTTTTTGCAACTCCATGGACTGCAGCACGCCAGGCTTCACTGTCCTTCATTATCTCCCTGAGTTTGCTCAAACTTAGGCCCATTGAGTCAGTGATGCCATCCAACCATCTCATCCTTTGTTGCCTTCTTCTCTTGCCCTCCATCTTTCCCAGCATCAGGGTCTTTTCAAATGAGTCAGCTCTTCACATCAGGTGGCCAAAGTACTGGAGCTTCCACATCAGCATCACTCCTTCCAATGAATATTCAGGGTTGATTTCCTTTAGGATGGACTAGTTGGGTCTCTTTGCAGTCCAAGGGACTCTCAAGAGTCTTCTCCAACACCTCAGTGTGAAAGTATCAATTCTAAGGTTGTATTTTTTTTTTTAAATGGAAACAGGTAATTCTAACAGTAATTTCATAGTCTTTTCATGGAGAGAAAGGGGAAAAGCTCAGTGTATTTTCAAAGAAAATTATGCAGAGCTCAGGAACACCACCACTGTATACAAGGGCTGAATCCTTTTTTGCCTGCCTATAAAGTCATAGAATATATGAACTCAGATGCAGGAGTGATGCTTCATAGATACAAAGAATTTCAAATAGCTCCCAATTAGAGGAAATACAGCTGATTGACATTATAGTATTTTAATTTAAAGCCCTTTAACTTAAACTAGAAAAGCTATAAGAAAAATGCCTTTCCAAAATAAAAGCATGAGATAATTAATGTGACAGATTTTAAGAGAAGTAGTGATTCTCTACTACCACTTAATTAAATACCCCCCACTTTTTAACAGAGAGAGAACAGAGGCCCAGAAAAGTTATGAATATGCCCCAAGACAGCACAGCTAATTAGTTCTACAAATTGCAGCCATATGCCTTTTCTATGTTATCACTTTCTCCTACAGAGAAGTTCCTATAATGGAAGCAAATTTGGAGAATGAAAAGACAAAATTCTGTTTCATCTTTAAGAGGATGATACTTCAGTTTAATTGCTTGAAGAATATAAAAGTAGAACTTCTATGATATGACGCATCTGTCAATGAGAGTAGCAAATAAAAATATTTGAAGACATTTTTGTGGTTTATACCCTAACGGATATATAGCATTGTCCAACACCTATACTACAGAGGGCAGTACTCTTCCCCTTGATAGCTTATGGTGAACGATGTTGGATTTGTGATCTCTGAAGAAGATTTAGCTTTGGGACCAGGGACCAGGCTTGAGCACTCAAGAGCTTTTGTGTAGCAAAGTGAAAAAGGGACAGAGAAAGGTTCTGACACAGACATCAGAAAGGGGACAGAGAGTGGCCCCCTCGCTAGTGTGGGCAAGGGAATTATATACTTTTAAAATTAGTTTTTACAATGAATCAAAAGAATGTCTCAAGTTTGTGAAAATTTTACCAGACCCACTCCCACAAGTTACATTTTAAGATAACAGGATTCAATTCAGTCCAGTCGCTCAACTGTGTCCGGTCCGACTCCTTGCAACCCCATGGACCACAGCACACCAGGCTTCCCTGTCCATGACCAACTCCCGGAGTATACTCAAACTCATGTCCATTGAGTCAGTGACGCCATCCAACCATCTCATCCTCTGTCATCCCCTTCTCCTCCCGCCTTCAATCTTTCCCAGCATCAGGGTCTTTTCAAATGAGTCAACTCTTTGCATCAGGTGACCAAAATATTGGAGTTTCAGCTTCAACATCAGTCCTTCCAATGAACACCCAGGACTGATCTCCTTTAGGATGGACTGGATAACAGGGTTAGAACTTCACAATAGAAAGATCCTACCAGACCCACTCCCATGCTACACATTTTAAGATATCAGGATTAGTCAGAAGGTTTTCAGGAAGGAGAAACTGTCCTCAAGCAGGATACATTGTTGTTATAGAATTGCTAGTACAGAGTTTAGACTGAGTTGTTTGCTGTGTAATCATCAATTCTGGTTTTAAAGGGAAAAACCCCTGTATTTTGTGACTAAGACTAAGGAATGTAGAGGAAAAAAAAGATGTTTGTCCTTTCCTCCTCCTTGACAATTCCAGACTTCTCTCTCCTCCTTGGGGACCCTGGACTTCTTATCAACCTACCTAGGAGTTGACTCTCTCCCTCTCTATAAAATGATAATGTCTTATTGGTTAATGTTTTATTTTTTTCTCTTTCATTTGAAACAAAAATCCCCAATGAAAGGATTTTTCTCAGCAGAAATGAACCAAAAGAATATTTAAAATGCTTTCATAATAAAGGGTAGATTTTTATTATTAATGCTAACCAGGAAGCGTATATATATGTATATTGGGATTACAGGGCACTTAACAAATATTGTCTGTCTAACCCAAAGGTCACAGTTTATCTAACTTTTGGCAACTGAGGCCATATTCATTCAATAGTTATTGATCCTTGGCTGGGTGACAGGAACCGTGCCAGCACTGGCACAAACTTGGGCTTTTCTGATTCTTTCTCCTTCACTATAGTAAATCATTAACTCTAAACATAAAGACAAAGTTAAGATATTTTTGGGTAAAAGAGTAATTATAGGAGTCTACTTTGGAGAGATTCATATGCAAAGAAAAAAAATTTTGATGTAGAAATTTAAAAGAATTCATACATATATTTTAATGGTCAATAAAATTAAGATTCTGAAGATCTGGATCACATGGGCTTGTTCAAAGAGTAAGAATATTTCTAATACTGCTTTCTGGTTTAGACCTGCTTTAAGGTGTGACTTAGTATTTAATCCTCATTCCTGCCAATATTGTTCCTTGGCTGAGAAGAGCCAGAAAATGGTGCTAAATGATGCTGTCAGGTTTGTATATAAATCTTCAGGGAAAAGCATGAAGTTAAGTAATGCTCATACTTGACAGATTAATGGTGATCGTGACATGGAATCTCATTGGTACAGAATGAAGTAGGCTATTATTGAAGCTGGGAGAAATGAAAGTAATCTAGAATTTTCCTTGCCACTGAAATGATGTGTGTGCAGCTTTCACAGTTGCACATTCGATCATGGCATTCCTGTAATATTTTGGCTGAAATGTCTCAGAGCTATACGGTGAGTCTTATTGGAATAACCCTTAAAGAATAGCTTGATAAAATTTTTCTGATACAATATAGTCCATAGATTTAACTGCATATGTGGTAATTTGACTGTTTGTTCATAAGCTCAGTTCAGTCACTTAGTCATGTCCGACTCTTTGCAACCCCATGGACTGCAGCACGCCAGGCCTCCCTGTCCATTACCATCTCCTGGAGTTTACTCAAACCCATGTCCATCGAGTCGGTGATGACATCCAACCATCTCATCCTCTGTCATCCCCTTCTCTTCCCTCCTTCAATCTTTCTGAGCAACAGGATCTTTTCCAATTAGTCAGCTCTTTGCATCAGGTGGCCAAAGTATTGCAGTTTCAGCTTCAGCATCAGTCCTTCCAGTGAATATTCAGGACTGATCTCCTTTAGGATGGACTGGTTGAATCTCCTCGCAGTCCAAGGGACTCTCAAGAGTCTTCTCCAATACCACAGTTCAAAGACATCAATTCTTCAGTGCTCAGCTTTCTTTATGGCCCAACTCTCTTCATATACCATAAATAATATGAAAGAGGAAGTCATATTGCTTTGTCTTCATTTAAGAGCATCCCCTACCCGCATAACTTTGCTCTCCTATAATTTTTGGTTAACAGAGAAGTGTTAAAAAGAAAAAAACCGTGTCAAATAATTATTTCATTTCTTTTTCAAAAATATAATTTTTGTAAGTTCTGATAAATGAAGAAGGAGACTTCTCTCAAAGAAAAGAAATGCCATTTGTAATGGAATTAATAGATAAGTAGACCAAAATCTACAGATGACTAACTATAACATTAATTGAAAACATTGTCTGCCTCTAAAATATTGTTAATTGTATTCTTAGGCTGCTTCTCTTCTCATTTCACATGTGTTTCTAGGGATCTCCTTTACACTAATAGTGTCAAACTATCTACATACTAAATGACTTCGAGTTCTAAATGCCTAGAGACTGCTGCTCTGTTGACTTCCAGATCCACACTTTCAGCCGCCCACATGGTATTTCAACGAGAAGCTCATGCAGACCACAGTGTCTTTCATATAAATCCACTCTAATTTGTACATTCCCCTATGCTTCTCCTCATTATCTACATTTAGGAGACAGCAGAGCAATAAAGAGCATTGGCCATGAGACCAGGCTGCCTGGGTTCAAATCCTGACTTTGCCACTACCTACTTAATGATCTTGGGCAAGGAAGTCAACCTTCCTGTGCTTCAGTTTCTTAATCTCTAAAATTGGCATAATACCTGTCTCGTAGTGGTGAATGGAAATTGAATGGACAAAGTTCTCAGGACAGTCCTAGAACATGGCTCATGTTGTATAAATCTTAACTTGTATTACTGTTTCCAATATGTGCATGATCTAGCCAGTCTTTCAAATTAGAAACCACTAATTCTCTCTTCACGATTTATTTTATATCCTAAACGTATCATTACTACTTTCTAAAAGTCTATTTTATTTTTCCTTTATTTTCCCCATGACACCACTATTTTAGTCCAGGTTCTCATCATTTCTTACCCAGGGTAGTATTTCTCCCTGCTGTCTTCATCTAATTCTACCTTACTAGTTTTAATATGTCTTAATAATATCACCTACTTGATTATAAAACTTGGATAACTCATTATGGCCCACAAGACAGTATCAAAACTTTTAATAAAACATGCATAGTCCTTTATGGCCTGACTTCTTCTGCTTACCTTTCCAAATTCTTCTCCTGGAATTTTCCCATGAACAGTTCAGTTCAATTGCTCAGTCATGTCCAGCTTTTGGTGACCCCATGGACTGCAGCATGCCAGGCTTCCCTGTCCCTAGGTAACTCCCAGAGCTTACTCAAACTCATGTCCATTGAGTCGGTGATGCCATCCAGCCGTCTCATCCTCTGTCATCCCCTTCTCCTGTCTTCAGTCTTTCCCTGCATCAGGGTCTTTTCCAGTGAGTCGGTTCTTCACATCAGGTGGCCAAAGTATTGGAGTTTCAGCTTCAACATCAGTCCTTCCAATGAATATTCAGGACTGATTTCTTTTAGTGTGAATTGGTTGAATCTCCTTGCTGTCCAAGGGACTCTCAAGAGCCTTCTCCAACATGACATTTGAAAAACATCACTTCTTCAGGGCTCAGCTTTCCCATAGTCCAACTCTCATATCCATACATGTCTACTGGAAAAATCATAGCTTTGACTAGATGGACCTTTGTGGGCAAAGTAACGTCTATGCTTTTTAATATGCTGTCTAGGTTGGTCATAGCTTTCTTTTGAGGAGCAAGCATCTCTTAATTTCATGGCTGCAGTCACCATCTCTAGTGATTTTGGAGCCCAGAAAAATAAAGTCAGCACTGTTTCCACATTTTCCCCATCTATTTGCCATGAAGTGATGGGACCAGATGCCATGATCTTAGTTTTCTGAATGTTGAGCTTTAAGCCAACTTTTTCACTCTCCTCTTTCACTTTCATCAAGAGGCTCTCTAGTTCTTCTTTACTTTCTGCCATAAGGGTGATGTCATCTGCATATCTGAGGTTATTGATATTTCTCCCAGCAATCTTGATTCCAGCTTGTGCTTCATCAGCCCAGAATTTCTCATGATGTACTCTGTATAAGTTAAATAAGCAAGGTGACAATATACAGCCTTGATGTACTCCTTTTCCTATTTGGAACCAGTCTGTTGTTCCATGTCCAGTTCTAGCTGTTGCTTCTTGACTTGCATACAGATTTTTCAGGAGGCAGGTCAGGTGATCTGGTATTCCCATCTCTCTCAGGATTTCCACAGTTTATTGTGATCCACACAGTCAAAGTCTTTTGCATAGTCAGTAAAGCAGATGTTTTTCTGGAACTCTCTTGCTTTTTTGATGATCCAACAGATGTTGGCAATGTGATCTCTGGTTCCTCTGCCTTTTCTAAATCCAGCTTGAACATCTGGAAGTTCACGGTTCACATACTGTTGAAGCCTGGATTAGAGAATTTTAAGCATTACTTTCCTAGCGTGTGAGATGAGTGCAATTGTGCAGAAGTTTGAGCATTTTTTATCATTGCCTTTTTTTGGGGATTGGAATGAAAACTGACCTTTTCCAGTCTTGTGGACATTGCTGTTTTCCAAATTTGCTGGCATATTGAGTGGAGCACTTTCATAGCATTATCTTTTAGGATTTGAAATAGCTCAACTGGAATTCCATCACCTCTACTAGCTTTGTTCGTAGTGATGCTTCCTAAGGCCCACTTGAATTTGCATTCTATTATATCTGGTTCTAAGTAAGTGATCACACCATTGTCGTTATCTGGGTCATGAAGACCTTTTTTGTATAGTTCTTCTGTGTATACTTGCCACCTCTTCTTAATATCTTCTGCTTCTGTTAGGTCCATATCATTTCTGTCCTTTATTGTGCCCATCTTTGCATGAAATGTTCCCTTGGTATGTCTAATTTTCTTGAAGAGATCTCTAGTCTTTCCCATTCTATTGTTTTCCTCTATTTCTTTGCATTGATCACTGAGGAAAGCTTTCTTATCTCTCCTTGCTATTCTTTGGAACTCTCCATTCAAATAGGTATATCTTTCCTTTTTTCCTTTGCCTTTCATTTATCTTCTTTTCACAGCTATTTGTAAGGCCTCCTCAGACAACCATTTTGCCTTTTGCATTTATTTTCTTGGGGATGGTCTTGATCACTGCCTCCTGTACAATGTCACAAACCTCTGTCCATTGTGCTTCAGGCCCTCTGTCTATCAGATCTAATCCCTTGAATCTATTTGTCATTTCCAGTGTATAATCATAAGGGATTTGATTTAGGTCATACCTGAATGGTCTAGTGGTTTTCCCTACTTTCTTCAATTTAAGTCTGAATTTGGCAATAAGGAGGTCATGATCTGAGCCACAGTCAGCTCCCAGTGTTGTTTTTGCTGACTGTATAGAGGTTCTTACTTTTGGCTGCAAAGAATATAATCAATCTGATTTCTGTATTTCCCATGCACACCCTCCAACTATTTAGCATCTGTTTAGCAATTTGCAGTTCCCAACACATGGCATGCTGTTCTCATGACGTCATTCATTTCTAAATGGATTACCTCTTGCACATGAATTATCTCTGTTTATCTTCTTGGTGAATTTCTCATTTGGTAAGACATCTTGAAGATTCTGTTTCTTCAAGAGTTCTTTCTGACCTTTTCAGGTAGAACTTGATGCTTCTTTCCTGGTATTTCCATTTTAATCATGGGACTTTCCTTATCTATGTGCTCTATAGTACATCTTCCAAACAAATGACTCTCAAACTTCAGTGTGCCTAATGATCAACAGTTGAATTTGCAAAAATTCAGTTATGGGTCCTACTACCAGAAATCCTGATCCACTGGATCAAGATGGAACCTAAGCCTCTGTATATTTTGAAATCCCCAGGAATATCCGGTGCATACCGATGTTTTACACCATTGTTCCATTTAGTTATCTCTTTATTCTTAGATCTTAGCACAGTGCATAAAGTATATGTTATATTCACTTCAGTTCAGTCACTCAGTTGTGTCCAACTCTTTGCAATCCCATGAACTGCAGCATGTCAGGGCTCCCTGTCCATCACCAGCTCCCAGAGTCTACCCAAACTGATGTCCATTGAGTCGGTGATGCCATCCAACTATCTCTGTCGTCCCCTTCTCCTCCTGCCCACAATCTTTCCCAGCATCAGGGTCTTTTCAAATGAATCAGCCCTTCACATCAGGTGGCCAAAGTATTGGAGATTGAGCTTCAACATCAGTCCTTCCAATGAACACCAAGGACTGATCTCCTTTAGGATGGACTGATTAAAACTCCTTGCAGTCCAAGGGACATGGGCCCTTGGCAAATGCTTGTTGGAAATAAAATATGGCTTTCTGTTTTTGGTCAGCTATCGTGCATGGTGATTGTCCAGCTAATGTACCTGATATGTAGTAGGACATCAGAAAGTTTATAAGATTTAGACATATGAATGAATGATTGAATAAACAAATGAAAAGAGCTCAAAGAAGCTAGGGAAGCTATTATCATGGCCCCTTGAAACTCTCAAATATTACAGTATTCAGATAGGATATGTGAAATTTGAGTATTTGAATTTTAAAGTTATTGGATGAGCTCTCTGAGACATATTTGGAGACATGATATTATGGTTTAGATTTTTTATACCAGATGAACAGACACACTCTTTTGTAAAGTTGACAACTTTTCATAAAAATCAGATAACTTGACTTGAATTTTTCTCTAGACATGATGTCATTCTATTTCCACATTGTCATAGACTGGGATGGCTGCTTATATCAAACATGTTTTCAAAAAATAATCACCTCAGGAGTATACATAAATACTAATTAGGAGCTCAAATTCTGCACCATAAAGAAATATTCAAGTTTTAACCAGTTGCTTTTTAGTTTATCTGAAATTGCATATGCCATTTAAATTATATGCCTTAAGAAACATTCTAGGAATAGACGTGCTTTAACTTGACTACTTTTTATTCTCTATATCTCTTAAAATCGTGTCATTATTGCTAGGTTTAATATTTATTGTAAGAACATATCCTATAATTACAAAAGCTATCACAGCATTTTTCTTTTCATTATCTACTCAATTTTCTATCTCGGCCAGGTTCTACAGTTAGTTTGTATACAGAGGGTTATAAAAGTTTTATGCAGTATTGTATTACACAGAGGTCTACAAAAAGTTAAATTCATGAAAAAATGTTTTGTAACTATAATATCAAGATGGGGTTTGCAATAAATGAATGAGCTGTAAGGGCCAAAAATACCAAGAGAATTTATTTGCCCATTTTATGAATGCTTACAAAAGAGTAAGATGCTGTCACCCTTCATGTTATATGGGTCTATTAGTCACTAGCCAGTCTAAATATATATTAATATATAGTATTTTGGTCATACACACTTCCTGCCAATGCCATTTATTTACTTAACCGAGAACTTTAGAGAGGGTCATGTATACTTTCTTTATGGTGTTATAGTTCTACTAATATAAATTCAGACTAAATACTGATTTTTGATAGACTAGAAACAAGGGTTGGCAAATCATTTTTCTAAAGAAATAGGCTTTGCCAGCCATGCAGCTTGTCATGACTGTACAGTGTTGTCACTGTACCAGGAAGGAGCCTTAACACATAAAAGAAAAGGGTGTAGTTGTGTTTCAATAAAATTTTATTCACAGTAGCTGCAGCTGGCTAAGTTGGTCATGATCAGTAGTTGGCTGATCTTTGATCTATATAATCATATTTTTGATTCAAAAACTGAGAAGCTAGAATAGGCCATGATTGCATGTGACTTTGTGCATTATCTACTTATTTATAACTAGGAATCTTAAACCTTTTCTCTAATATTTTCAATGATATGTTTGGTTGTTATTCCTTGATTTGAAAAATAAGGTAAGTGCAAATCTCTTGCCTGCTCTAGCCCCATCTGTACCACTGACTGTGGGCAAACTCAGGTTCCTATATGGACAGTTGAATTTCTCTACCAAAATAATATCAACTAGAAAATTAAATTTCAATATCACATGTATATCTAGAATCAGTGCAAGTAAATTCATGAAGTATTCAGCTTCTCTATAGGGCCTCCTAATGTTCACTGCCTTCAGCGTGTCTCCAGGGCCTTGTACGGCAGAAGCTTCTGTCAAAAGAGAAAAGACAGCCAATTATTAGGTTGGTGCAAAAGTAGTTGGGGTTTTGCCTTGTTGAACTTTGCCTTTTGATATTGGAATACATCCTTAAATAAATGTTACATTTATTTAATGTTATGTTTATTTATGGTTATGTTATGTATCATTTTAATGCACATTTGTCACTTTATATTTTTTGCTAATGACTTATTTCTTGCTGTTTATTTTGTATTTATTCTAGACTTAGGGAAATGATGTTAGACAAAAAGCAAATTTGAGTAATTTCTTACTCCAGTTCAAAATGTGTCCTGAAGCTGTGTTGACAACTCGTAACATCAATAGCACATTTGGTCCAGGAACTGCTAATGAACATATAGTGCAGTGGTGGTTGAAGAAGTTTTGCAAAGGAGACGAAAACTGTGAAAATATGGTACAATGGCTGGTCATCAGAAGTTGACAATGAACAACTGAGAGTAATCTTAGAAGCTGATCCAAACTAGTACAGCCACTATGCAGAACAGTGTGGAGATTCCTTTAAAAACTGGAAATAGAACTACCATAAGACCCAGCAATCCCACTGCTGGGCATACACACCAAAGAAACCAGAATTGAAAGAGACACGTGTACCCCAGGATCATCACAGCTCTGTTTACAATAGCCAGGACATGGAAGCAACCTAGATGTCCATCAGCAGATGAATGGATCGGAAAGCCGTGGTACATATACACAATGGAGTATTACTCAGCCATTAAAAAGAATACATTTAAATCAGTTCTAATGAAGTGGATGAAACTGGAGCCTATTATACAGAGTGAAGTAAGCCAAAAAGAAAAACACCAATACAGTATAATAACACATATAGATGGAATTTAGAAAGATGGTAACAATAACCCTGTATGTGAGACAGCAAAAGAGACACAGATGTATAGAACAGACTTTTGGACTCTGTGGGAGAGGGACAGGGCGGGATGATTTGGGAGAATGGCATTGAAACATGTATATTATCATATATGAAATGAATCGCCAGTCCAGGTTTGATGCATGATACAGGATTCTTGGGGCTGGTGCACTGGGATGACCCAGAGGGATGGTATGGGGAGGGAGGTGGGAGGGGGGTTCAGGATGGGGAACACATGTACACCCATGGCAGATTCATGTTAATGTATGGCAAAACCAATACAATATTGTAAAGTAATTAGCCTCCAATTAAAATAAATAAATTTATATTTAAAGTAAATAAATAAAATCTAAAAAAATAAAAGATTTAAAAAACAAAAAAACAAAAAAAGACCTGATCCTCTTACAACTACACAAGAAGTTGCCCAAGAACTCAATGTTGGCCGTTCTACAGTCATTTGGGATTTGAGGCAAATTGGAAAGGTGAAAAAGCTCAATAAGTGGGTGCCTCATGAGCTGAATGAAAAATTTTAAAAATTGTTCATTTTGAAGTGTTGTCATTTCTTATTCTGTGCAACAACACAAACCATTTCTTGATCGGATTGTGACGTGATAGAAAGTGGATTTTATATGACAACTGGTGATGATCAACTCAGTGGTTGGACCAAGAAGATGCTCCAGAGCACTTCCCAAGGCCAGACTTGCCCCCCAAAAACGTCCTGGTCACGGTGTGGTGGTCTGCTGCGTGTCTGATCCACTGTAGCTTTCTGAATCCCAGTGAAACCATTACATTTTAAACCATTACATCTCAGCAAATTGATGAGATACACCCCAAACTGCAAAGCCTACAGCAGCTGACATTGGTCAACAGAAGGGGCCCAATTCTTCTCCCTGACAACTCTAGATCTAATGTCACACAAGCAGCACTTCACCATGTCCACTTGACCCCTTGTCAACTGACTGTCATTTCTTCAAGCATCTCAACAACTTTTTGAAGGGAAAATGCTTCCACAACCAACAGGAGGCATAAAATTCTTTCCAAGAGTTCATTGAATCCCAAAATATGGATTTTTATGCTACAGGAATAAACAAACTTATTTTTTGTTGGCAAAAATGTGTTGATTGTAATGGTTTCTATTGTGATTATTAAAGATATGTTTGAGCCTAGTTATAATGATTTAACAGTCACGATCTGAAACTGCAATTACATTTGCACCAACCTAATAGTATGCAGAGTACATCATGAGAAATGCTGGGCTGGAAGAAGCACAAGCTGGAATCAAGATTGCCAGGAGAAATATCAATAACCTCAGATATGCAGATGACACCACCCTTATGGCAGAAAGTGAAGAGGAGCTAAAAAGCCTCTTGATGAAAGTAAAAAAGGAGAGTGAAAAAGTTGGCTTAAAGCTCAACATTCAGAGAACGAAGATCATGGCATCTGGTCCCATCACTTCATGGGAAATAGACGGGGAAACAGTGGAAACAGTGTCAGACTTTATGTTTTGGGGCTCCAAAATCACTGCAGATGGTGATTGCAGCCATGAAATTAAAAGACGCTTACTCCTTGGAAGAAAGATTATGAGCAACCTAGATAGCACATTAAAAAGCAGAGACATTACTCTGCCGACTAAGGTCTGTCTAGTCAAGGCTATGGTTTTTCCAGTAGTCATGTATGGATGTGAGAGTTGGACTGTGAAGGAGGCTGAGCGCCAAAGAATTGATGCTTTTGAACTGTGGTGTTGGAGAAGACTCTTGAGAGTCCCTTGGACTGCAGGGAGATCCAACCAGTCCATTCTGAAGAAGATCAGCCCTGGGATTTCTTTGGAGGGAATGATGCTAAAGCTGAAACTCCAGTACTCTGGCCACCTCAGGCGAAGAGTTGACTCATTGGAAAAGACTTTGATGCTGGGAGGGATTCGGGGCAGGAGGAGAAGGGGACGACCGAGGATGAGATGGCTGGATGGCATCACGGACTTGATGGACATGAGTCTGAGTGAACTCTGGGAGTTGGTGATGGACAGGGAGGCCTGGCGTGCTGCAGTTCATGGGGTCTCAAAGAGTCGGACATGACTGAGCAACTGAACTGAACTGAATAGTATATTCTAGAATGCAGCAGTTTAAAATGTATTTGGATTTCCATAGGCTTTCTTAACCCTTCCCTGGTGGTTCAGTTTGTAAAGAATCTGCTTCCAATGCAGGAGACTAGGGTTCGATACCTAGGACAGGAAGATCCCCTGGAGAAGGGAATGGTAACCCCCTCCAGTATTCTTGCCTGGAGAATTCCATGGACAGAGGAGCCTGGAAGGCTATATACAGTTCATGGGATAACAAAAAGTCAGACACAACTGAGTGACTAACACACTTAGGCTTTCTTGAGACAATTTTAAGCCCCCAAGGTGAAACTCTCATGTGTGTGTGTGTGTGTGTGTGTGTGTGTGTGTGTGTGTGTGTGTGTATTTCTGCTTACTTATTTAGAATTTTCTCATACATTCTTTGAAAAAAATATTTGAGGTACAGAGTAAATCTTAATGATAACAATATTGGTTACCTTATTAAGGTATTGTGAGAGCTTTGGGATGAAATTTTTTGTTATTCCTCAAATCATACTTCACAGTGACCTTGACTGCCCTGTCTGTTCAAAGGGCTAGGCATGAATGTAGGATAAAGTGTAAATAAATAAAGTTTCACTTGTATATCAGATATTGGGGAAATTATGTTTTACTGACAAATCAGTGTGCTGAAATATTTAATTTTAAAATTGGTCTGTAGCTTTAGTTGACATGAATATAAAAACCTCCATATTTTTATACAAATATTTCCAGTTAATTACAGAAAGAGGCAGGCTTCCCTGATGGCTCAGACAGTAAAGAATCTGCCTGCAGTGCAGGAGACCTGGATTTGATCCCTGGGTTGGGAAGATCCCCTGGAGGAGGGCATGGCAACTCACTCCAGTATTCTTGCCTGGAGGATCCCATGGATTGAGGAGCCTGGTGGGCTTCAGTCTATGGGGTCGCAAGAGTCGGACATGACCGAGTGTCTAAGTACAGCACAGAAGGAGGCAAAGATATTTACAGTAAATACACAGATATTGGCATAAGCCTAGATTGCTCACTTTGGAATCTCAGTAGGAATGTGTTCTTTAGGGAGTCATTTAGTCTATTTCTCTTTGTTCATTATCTTTAGAATCATTATCAGAGTGTCTGCAAAGAAAGCACATGAGAGTTAAAAAAAAAAAAGCATAGAATATTGCATGCTAAGGAAATAGTGTTTGTGAACAAGACTGGTATGAGTTACGGTAGATGGAGAAACGGGCTTCCTGGTAGCTCAGCTGGTAAAGAACCTGCCTACAATGCAGGAGATCCCAGTTTGATTCCTGGGTCAGGAAGTTCCCCTGGAGAAGGGATCGGTGACCCACTCCAGTATTCTTGGGCTTCTCTGGTGGCTCAGATGGTGAAGAATCCGCCTGTAATGCAGGAGACCTGGATTCAATCCCTGGGTTGGGAAGATCCCCTGGAGGAGGGCATGTCAACCTATTCCAGAATTCTTGCCTGGAGAATCCCCATGGAGAGAGGAACCTGGTAGGCTACAGTCCATGGGGTTGCAAAGAGTCAGACATGACTGAGTGACTCAGCACAGCACAGATGGAGATGGGGGTTACTGCATAAATTAAAACTTAATTGTATAGAAGACGTTTCCAAAGTGATTTGGGTGTTTGTTTCAGAATAACTCTAATTGAATTTGCAGTCCAGATCATCACTTCTGAGATGTCTTTGTTGACCCTGAAATGTATCATGGACAGCCAAATTGGTCATTAGTTTGCTCTGTGTGTACTAAATTATCATTGATTTAGCATCTTAAAATGACACGAATTTTTTCTCTGTGTGTACTAAATTATCATTGATTTAGCATCTTAAAATGACACGATTTTATTATCTCACAGTTTCTGTGGGTCTGGAATCAGGCTGCCTTTTCTCTGGGTCCTCTGCTCAGAATCTCACCACCTGTATCAAGATGTTGGCTGCACTCTGCTTCTGCTTGAAGCTTGGGGAGCTCTGCCAGGTCCAGTGAGGTTACCGGCAGAATCCAGTTCCTCGTGGCCGCAAGAGTGAGGACCCTTTTGTCTTGTTGGCTGTCAGCCAGGAGTTGCCCTCAGCTCCCAAAGGACACTTCAAGGCCTCACCAGTTGGCAATATTGTGAGGTTTAGGTCTTCAAAGTCAGCCAGAGAAAACACTGTCTGGTCTGCTATAAGGAGACCCACGTAGTGTAATACGAGCAATGGAGTGACCGTGGCATTACCTTTTTGTCCGACAGTAGAGCCTAAGCAAAGGAGAGACTATGCTCTCATCTTCACAGGTCTCCCTGCACTGAAGGGAGAGGGATTTTCCAGGCTGTGAACACCAGGGGGTGGGAATTTGGGGGTCATCTCATAATTCTGGGCTTCCTTTGTGGCTTGGACCATAAAATATTTGCCTCCAATGCGGGAGACCCAGGGTTTGATCCCTGGGTCAGGAAGATTCCTTGGAGAAGGGAATGGCAACCCACTCCAGTATTCCTGCCTGGAAAATCCCATGGACAGAGGAACTGGCTGGCTAGCGTCCATGGAGTCACAGAGTCGTACATGACTGACCAACTCACACTTTGACAGTTAGCGTGCAGTTTAGGTCTCCTTCCACGGCTTTGAGGGCCGTGCAGTTTAATGGGTTCCAGCCATCTTGTTTGTAGGTTGCTATCTTGGAATATGATCAACATCCTAAACTTGAGCGCCAGTCAAGTGCCTTCTTGTCTTTGTTACAGGCTCCATTTGGGTGGCTCAGGTTTAAACATTTTTAAAGATCAGAGTGTCAGCATGCAAAAAATCTTACTGTTTCCACCTTGGTTTCCCTCTTTTATTAACTGTGATGAAGCAAAATAATTATATACATACTGTTTAGATTCAAAAGTTGCATCCTTGAAGGAATTTTGTACCCAAAGGGATTAAATAAATGAGGATTCAACAATTTTGCCAAAAACCTTTTTTAGAATATAGGAATGTGCTAAGCCCCATTTTCCACAAATTATATGTTCACTCTTTCCTACTTTTTCCTTCTTGTGACATGTCTCTCTACAATATGCCTTTAATGTCAGCTTAACATCTTCTCACCTGTATCTTTATATTCTAATAAGGCAATTATTTCTCACTTTTCTAATCATTCTTCTATGTACATTGCGTGATACGAGTAGAACTCATTAGCTAGTATTTTTCTTTAAAGCAAAGGATTAGAAGGAAATTTTGATTTCACTAGTAATCATTGCTGTGTTTATATTCCTAATGCCATCTGTTTTGTTTCTGTTCATATTCATTGGGTGTATTAACCATAAAACTATGCAAACTTGTAGTTTCAGTTTACAAAAAACATCAATACCCAGCATAATAGCTAAATTGTGACAATCCCCATGTTCTCTATAAGACATACAACTCATCATATTTTCCACTTTAACCAACCCTGATAAACCATGGAATGAACAAAATTTTCACAAAATTTATTTACTATGGTTACACTTTTCACTTTTACAAAATCAAGTCTGCTATTGAATACTATGAAGGGTACATCATACTAAAGTTAATTTTCCAATGTTTTAGGTGGCCTAATTTCCATTAGCTTGCTTTATTGTTTCACTCATTGAAAATCTTTGTTCTATGTAGGAATTTGGGGCAGTATTACAAAATCTTAGCTGCAGAATTGAATAAGTTGTTTGCCATAATTACACAGACTCCCAGTCCTAGTTTGTAGTTAGGATCCTGTATCATTTCATTTTGAGGAGGTTAACTTATGGAAGCTAAAAAATTCTTAATTAATATGTGAATGGGGTGGCAGCTGTCTCATTCATTATGTTGGATGTTAAAATTTTATAGCTGAAATGGGACTTACAGTTCATCTAATTCTATTCCTTTATTTCACAAATAGGATGCGAATACCAAGGGAGTTAACATCTAGTAGAAATGTGTTCACAATTTGGGAATGGTTCCCTGGCCTCAGATTTCTGTTGGCATGAAAGCTTCATTTTGTTGTGTGAGTGTGCTATGCTCTTTGCATTACCCTAAACCTTGCAAGTTTCTTTCTATTGTGAAAGGTACATCATAGTTAAAATTTTTTCCAGTATTCTGGGTGCTCTATTTTGTGAGCTCTAATTTTTATTAGCTGCTCTAATTCTTTCATAGAAAGAAGCTCACTTAATAGCTATTAGCATGAAACAGCTGAGCCCTGGGCATGCAGCTAATTCACCCTTGAGGGAATACACAGTGTGTTAAATATCTGTTGGTGGGTGAGTGACCCAGGGTGACAAGATCAGCAGTAATACATGACCAATACAGCAAAACAACAGCCCCACAATCACCAACAATTCAAAGGTTTCTGTGGGCATTATCATGTTATATCAGATTCTGAGGATTAAAATGTATTTTATCAGAAGGGAATGCTTCTTTCAGCATTAAAAAGTACTCAGCATTTGTTTCAAGCATGATTTTCGGATTTGAGAGATAAAAATATAGTTCCTTAATTTATTTAGAAGAACAATAAAAAAAAATCTTTGGTTTTAGAAAAACGAGCATGAGTAATTCAAAGGCCTTTAATTACTCATTCTCTTTGGAGAGGAAAAAAAAGAAAAGCTAAACTAAAAAACAAAGACTGTTCCTAATGAGACTTCTTCAGAATCCTGCAGCCTTTCCTGGCAATGGAGAGCACTCTGTTTCCTCTTTAAGGGAAAATATTTTGGCTCACTACCTCTTGATCACTCCTCAGAGAGAGAACCACAGGGCAGATTCAGGGACGTATTTTTCATTACTTTCAAACTTCATCTGTCTGTTGCCATTACACTGAAATTTCAGACTTCTGTGGAGACTTGAATGCTTGCAATCATTTTCTCTGATTTCACTCTCCACCTCTGTCACTGCGTACAGATCTCTGAGGGTCAGATGGGCAAATATCGGTACCACAGAGCTTGAACCTGCTGTCTGGGGCATGGCTGTGTGTGTAGACAGCTGAGCTGGCTGAACTGGCCAGGATTCAGTTTAGATTCATCAACCTTTTTGTATGCATACAATGATTACCAGTGTTGTTGTTTTTAGTCGCTAAGTCGTGTCTCACTCTGTGACCCCATGGGCTGTAACCTGCCAGGCTCTTCTGCCCATGCGATTTCCCAGGCAGGAATACTGGAGTGAGTTGCCATTCCCCTCTCCAGGGAATCTTCCTGACCCAGGGATCGAACCCGTATCTCCTGCATTGCTGGCAGATTCTTTACCGCTGAGCCACCTGGGAAGCCCTTAATGACTGCCATGTTTGTTGTTGGTTAAGTGGTGTGGTTTTGTTTCCCCTCGGTGGACATGATGCATTTACAATACCACATGCCCACATCCCTAGGGTTGTGTGTCCATCTTCCCTTTAAGAGATGGGAATAGAGAGGTATGTATCCTGCTGTAAAAGAAAGATTACTTGGAACTAAGTTCATGTATTTGGTACCCTTAGCAGGTATTGTTAGGCAGCTGAGCCAACCCGCACAAAACCTATGTGGGCATGTGTTCCTAATGTATCAAATCAGTTAACATGAAATGTTGTTTTCCCTTTGGCAAACTTCACGCAAACATAGGACCATAAATAAAACATGAAGCCAAATGTTATAGCTCCCCTGTTACCTTGCCCTGCAAGAAATATTTACCAAAAGTATACAACAAAGGAAGGAAATTTGAATACAATCCTCATTAATGAAGCTATACAAATAACGGAGTCACTTCCTGGATTCAAATATATCTACTTCGTAGAGCTAGGATTTTTCTCCATATCCAGTAACATTCCTTAGTTTTTAAATAGGGAATTATTATAGATATTATCCATATACTTTCTGATGAAACTCCAAAAAAAGAAGAGTTGACAGTTAAGGCCTAGCGTATAAGAGAAATCTTGTGCCCTACACATAGAATACATTTCTCTGGCTTTTGGTTTTCAGTCTGATGTTCCTGAGGCTTCTTGCCCAAGCTCATTTTCATTGCATGCCTAATTTGAGGATGCAAAAATAGTGGAATAGAATTTGGAATGATCCTGGTGTTTCAATTGGGTTTAAATTAGGAATAAATCCAAATTATCTCTCATTTTAAAATTCCCATTGCATCTTACTTAAGTGGTGGAGAGCAAGTGACATTATTTTTAGGCTTTGGTTCAGTTCTTCTTTTGTTACTGTTTAGACTATATTAAATGACTTTTAGATTTTACAAACTGGTGTTAATTGCATTCATAATCTAAAGCTTTTTCCCCCCATACTGTTTAAAGGAAAGATGAATGGCAAAGTTTTATCTTTGGCTATAGCCTAGAATATTCATCAGGAAAGACCTAAACAAGTGTTGATATTTGAAGCTGCTGGTTGTCTAGGGAGGAAAACCCTATGATGTTGCATACCCGTTTGTACGTGTGAGCGAGAACAAAAAAACAGTAGGCAGGGGATATCCCAGGAGTGCTGGCCTCCCTGGTTGGAGGCACTGAGTCAAAGGATGAAGCACAGAGGAAATGCCAGGCGAGAAACCACTGCTGGTCTGGGGAAAGAAAGATTTTGTCTGAAAGTTAGAATACGTGGCAAATGGTAGGATCTTTGAATCCTAATAGCTGAGTCAGAGGGGATGGTGGGTGAGTGAGGAGATGGGATGACATGGAGCTATAGCATTAGTGAGAGGCCAGGATAGTGCCAGTAATGGGCTATGTTTAACTATTAGGTCCTTCTCTTTCGTGGAGCTCCAAAATAATGGCCCTTTCAGAAGTAATCACCTGATAATAATAAGCTTAATACAATAGTATTATATTTAAAAAATGTATTCTCCCCACAGTATAATTTTTAGACATTACAGCCTTTAGACACATGAAACAGAAAGTCAGTGGAACTTGATGACTCTTTTTACTCTCTGAGAAGAAATGCTAAGTCTAATTCTAATATTTTGGTGGTATTAGAAAATGGTATGATAACCCTATTTCACAGTAGGAAGATATTCAATTTATTCATAAACTGTATTTTGTTATTGTTATTAACATTGGCTCTGTTTTAATCCAAAATTAGTTGGATGAGACTGCTAATGAGGAAATCTCTCTTCTAAAGTCTAAGTTTGCACTACTAGGCCTCACACATAGCTCATTGATTCTCAATTTTGGATTCCATAGTGCAAAATTTATTTCTCTTTCTCCAAAGGTGATCAGAACCAGCAGTTGAGGACAATTGTTCTGTGAGAGGATAGCTCCATGACAGCATGAATTTTAGTCCATTGTCAAGAAGAAAGGGAAACAAATTGCATAATTGATGCATCAGCTCATAAAATTAAAATGCTTATAACATTCTAGCCATCAACAAAAGCTTGATTGGCATTATTAGATTATATACTTAATTGTGGAGAAAGGATACTATATTTTAGAAAGCTTTTATCAAAAAATGGTTAAAATATTAAAAAGTGAAAATGGACACGTTAGTCACTCTGCTGCTACGGCTGCTAAGTCGCTTCAGTTGAGTCTGACTCTGTGCAACCCCATAGACGGCAGCCCACCAGGCTCTCCCGCCCCTGGGATTCTCCGGGCAAGAACACTGGAGTGAGTTGCCATTTCCTTCTCCAATGCATGAAAGTAAGAAGTGAAAGTGAAGCCACTCAGTCGTGGCTCCTCCGTCCATGGGGTTTTCCAGGCAAGGGTACTGGAGTGGGGTGCCATCGCCTTCTCCACTCAGTCGTGTTCAACTCTTCGTGACGCCATGGACTGTTAGCCCTCCAGGCCCCTCCGTCCATGGAATTCTCCAGGCAAGAATACTGGAGCGGGTAGTCATTCCCTTCTCCAGGGATCTTTCCCATCCAGGGACTGAACTTGGGCCTCCTGCATTGCAAGTAGATACTTTACCATCTGAAAAGCATTCCTTTTATTAGGGTATTGTGGCTCTGTTTTCTAGAAAGTTATTTATCTAGAACAGTTCATTTGACAGCTTTACAGCTGAACATGTTATTTGTAGAGATTTGGGCCAGTTTGGGGCCTGTAAAATAGGGAAACATTTTTGTTAAAACCTGTGAGCCCATTGTTGAGGAGGTGCCTGTGAGATTTTCCACGAATAATTTGATAAAGAGCCCGGAGCTGCATTGTGCTCCTTTGTGTCTGCCAAGCGCGCGCCAGCATCATGGTGAGTGGGCATCCTGTGGAACAGGAGTCAGGGTGAAGAGGGTGTTTCTCAGTAACCGCTGGTTTTTGTTACTTTGGGGGATTTCTGTTCTTTCCTTTTAGAGTTTTAGTTTCCTTGTCACTAGGAAACATAACACCTGTTATTTCCCCTGGAGTGTTTATATTTCTCTTTCGTGTCTATCATCACTTGCAGCATTTTCTTCACTGGCTTGAGTCACTACGTGACTTTCAGCACCATAGTTCTTGTTTCTTAAAGTGCCCTTGGCTCTTCTCCCTAAGATGGCAATGACGACCCTGTATGCAAGACAGGAAAAAAGACACAGCTGTGTATAACGGACTTTTGGACTCAGAGGGAGAGGGAGAGGGTGGGATGATTTGGGAGAATGGCATTCTGTCATGTATACTATCATGTAAGAATTGAATCGCCAGTCTATGTCTGACGCAGGATACAGCATGCTTGGGGCTGGTGCATGGGGATGACCCACAGAGATGTTATGGGGAGGGAGGTGGGAGGGGGGTTCATGTTTGGGAACACATGTAAGAATTAAAGATTTTAAAATTAAAAAAAAATAAAAATAAAAAAAAAGAAAACATAAAATAAAAATAAAGGTCATTTTATGTAAATGGACAATCGAGGTGTCCACACACTGGACCCACGGTGAGAGGTCCAGAGCGATCACTGGTTAGAGCCCAGTGAGCTCTTTTCATTCCTCTTGGTTCTATGCTGATGGACTCTGAATTTTGACTTGGAAACAGGCTTTTGTTCACTTCTTTCATTAAACAGAAGTTAAATTTATAACTTTCCATAGCTATGCCCTTGTTTCACAATCCCTGCTTATGGTATTATTTTTTTCTTTACCCACAGTGACTACAATAATGGGAAAAACTAGTATAATTTTTGATTTTCCGGGAACTGAAGACTTTGAACACATGTGTCTGCAAGGAAATGTGACATAGGGCCTAAACAGGAATGAAACATCCACACATGCTGGGGAGTTGCTCCTTGTGTAGAAACCTCAAGTAAGATGCCTAATTATAAGCAGAGGTTCTATTTTTGAAAGTTATTATTTTTCCTGTTAGCTTTATTTCTTGGCAGGCAGTTCAAATTAGTCCTAACAATAGAGATAAGCTATGATTCCTGCTAACTGGAGACTTGCCAATTAGAAGAACACAGTGTCTTTCTGGAGACAATGACCAAGCTAAAAGTATGTGTGTTAAACCCCCTAATAACTGAAGGTAACTATGTGTATGGACTTCTCAAGACCTGCATTAGAAATTTTAGACAATTATCTACTTTAAGAAAATGAGAAGAGTTCTAATGGCAAGTCAATCTGAGCCAACAATGAAAAAATTAATTTTTAATATATTTCAAAAGGAATGAAGTTTTATATCCTTTATTTCATAGTAGCTCATCTGCTGAGGTCTTTTTAAAGTGTGTCATAAAAAAAAATGTCTATGGTGCTTTGTTGAAAAAGTAAACTAGCATTAATTAAAGTCTTATTGTGCTTATTCAGGTAGTTTTTCTTAAGGTGTCTTCACCAATAACATCTCTAAAGGAATACATTTTGGCAGGCATCTTACTGCCTAACATAGTGTCTGACTTGCTCTAATCAATGCTCTCATTTAAGCAAAGGTAAAAATTATATTTTTATATGAAAGCTAGCTGCAATTCATGGGGTCAGAAAGAGTCAGACACGACTGAGCGACTGAACTGGACTGAACTTAACTGAACTGAGCACTAGAACACCAAAAATAAGAAGGAAGGAAGGGAAGGAAAGAGAAAGGAGAGAATCGAGATGGCAACATGGATGGGCAGAAACAGGATTATCTGATGCTGGTATATAAAGCCACTCTCTTTTGACAAATTGGGTTTCTGATACCAATCAAGACATTATGGGTCTTTGGTTTCCCCAAAATGGCCAAACTCTGAGGTCCTTGCACACTAGCAGCAGTGATCTAAACCGAGCTGGGATCTGAGGGTCCCCCAGACAAGTGAATTAGTGCTAGACTGGAGGGGTGTTGCCAACTAAGACAGATACTCTTGATTCAATTTGCATAGTGACTAAGTAATTGGTGAGTATCAAAACTTCTTTTAAAAAAGATTGCTTTCTTGAGTAACCAGCCTATCACCATTGCAGTCTTTAGATAATTTATATTTGTTTGTTCAAATTCTCTTAAATGTCCATAACAAAGGCACACGTTAACTTTCTGATAAATTCTACCTTAACAGGAAAGAAACCGAGATTTTGTTAAGATGCCACCATGTTAGTGAGCCTGAGTAAATTGCAGCATAACAAGTTTCAACTGACTGCAATCCCCTTTTTAAGATTTTTAGGAAAGAGAAAGCATGGGTAAACCACTCTGCCCTGTGTGAAGAGCATTGAATGTTGCTCTTGATGAGGAAAGACACAAGTCTCTGGGGTTTGTTTTGTGCTTCCTCTGTTGAAAAACACCTCCATTCTGGTCAAAGGGATCCATACTATCCATAGTCTTTTCTAGTACATGCTCATTAAATTGTTCTTAAAGCAAAACAATAGTCCAAATGTTTCTTGTGACAACTGTTTCTCAGAGTAGTGAAAAAAAAAATCAACATTTTTACCCTTTGAAGATTTTAAATCTTTAAAATACTAGTCTGTTTTGAAAGTTTCTGCATAGTATAATTTTGTGTTTGAGGAAAGATTCCTTTTGTCTTCTTAAGGTTTCCTTTGGAGTATGGAGAAGTAATAGAAGAATCAATTGCATTCGTTAATTTTTTTTTCTGTTACTAATGGGCCTAAAACACCTTGTCTATCGTGTGGCGAAGTTCCAGTCTGCAGATGGCACTTTGGGACTGGAGTTAATGGAACAGGTTACTCAAAGCACAATTTTTGCAAAGATCAGTTTTTGAAGGAGTGTGTGATTGCTCTCCCAAAGTAGAAAGCTATCTATCTTCTCTAGAAATGAGACATTTTCTCTAAGTCTAAGTCAGAGCTGCATCTGGGAGCAAGAAGGGCAGAAAAAGGCAGGAGGTCAGGTGGAAGTGACAACTGATTTAGCTCTTGGTGAAGGGATTGTATTGAAGAGGAGGTGGGCAAGATGACAGTTAAATTCCTTTTAAAAATTTAATTGTCATTTTAAAAATTTGCCCGTTGTTCTCTGGATCATCTTATTTTTAATCAGAGCTTAAACTTTGAAATTTGTCTGCTGCTGCTGCTAAGTCGCTTCAGTCGTGTCCAACTCTGTGCGACCCCATAAACGGCAGCCCACCAGGCTCCCCCGTCCCTGGGATTCTCCAGGCAAAAACACTGAAGTGGGTTGCCATTTCCTTCTCCAATGCATGAAAGTGAAAAGTGAAAGTGAAGTCACTCAGTCGTGTCCGACTCTTCGAGACCCCATGGACTGCAGCCTACCAGGCTCCTCCATCCATGGGATTTTCCAGGCAATAGTACTGGAGTGGGGTGCCACTGCCTTCTCTATTCCTTTATGCACTTATTATTCAACCATTCTTTACATGATATTAGGATCAGGTGTACAGTGTAATGATTTGTTAAGCTTGCTAGGTCTCAGATTATGTGCTGGATATTAAGACAGAAATTAAAGATGATTTTCACCTTTAAGGAGCTCACAATTTGTTAGGGAGCGGGGTTAATATCACTTCATGTTTCCCATAGAGAGACAGCCTCTGTGGATCAGTAGTCATCTCGCTTTAGACCCTTGTACCTACATAAGTAACTACAAGTAGTAACATTTGGTCTAGAAACTGAGTTTTCTGTGAGTGGCATGAATTTTTCTTATCTAGTATCAAGCTCGAAATACCGTTTTGCATTAACTTTTTAATATTTTAATAAGGTTGATTTTAAGACTCCTTTTAAAATTCCTTTGACTAAAATAGTTTGGGGGGAAAAAAAGAGAAAAGAAGCTCCCTTGTTCCAAGAGTGAGAGGCAAAGATACTGCAATAGGCAAATCTTGCTTTCAACCTGCACTCATTTTCATTTGACATGATGCAATTTTTAGATCTTTTTATTTCCTTAAGAAATTTGCATTTGCCAGAAAGCACATCATGCAAATATCTGTAAATCTCTAATCCTGTTTCCTCTTGTTGGGTATAGTCTCATAAAGCTTCCTAGATTACAAAGACATTTAGAATAATATAATTTAGTTCAATCTTCTTTGTTTTGAGCAGCAAATGTTTCTGGCTATTAGCATGCATGCATTAATTCTTCTATTCTCGGCATTCATATTTCAGGCTTTGACAGAAAGCTCTAACTTTTTTGGTGGGTGTATTAAATCATTTATATTTCTTAATTGATGTTAGACTAATATGAGTATTGAAAGAATAATTCTAAAGCTTCTGAACAAGTTCCAAGTTTTTTGCAAATTTAAACTATAATTTATATATCACACTACAAACAACTCTTAAAATACATATACATATAAACGTAAGAGTAGATATGAATGAAAACTCTGATCAACACTTCAGAAAAGAATCCAATGGCAATAACTGGTGAGACTGTAGATACATTATATTATTTTGTATATAAAGCATAATATACATCACTTTGTCTAGATATGTTACAGGTAACTAATGAGAAATGACCAGTCCAGCTAATGAGCTAGGCCTACTTTTTGTATTCTAGAGGCAGTACCAGTCCAGAAACAGAAGTGAAAATACAGATAATTGTCCGTTGTGATAAGGACCCCAAAGGGTGATAGGATGAGCAACAGCTGGTAAGGGATTGGCAGCCAAAGGGACAGCTGCTTCTATGGACTGTCAGAGCAGGTCTCTATGAGGAGGGGACACTTGTTTTGTGAGCAGAGAGGTGAGAAGGCTGACTGTTCCTTTTGTTAGCATACCTTTCCCTAAATTTTTCAGAGGCTCAGCCAGACCAACACATGAGTTCCATGGAATTTCTATTTAAATAGTTTGTTGTTTGTATATAAGATGCATTAGAAAGGAAACAAAATGAAAGAACGGATGATTCTTTCTCTGTATATGTATTAATTTAGAGTTCTGTCATTATGATCCTTGCTCTTCTAGGGGGTTATAGGTGAGTATATTAAGAACCTGGATGAGGCTTGAGAAACCTGTGTTCCTGGTCAACTCTGCTGCCACTATCTTCATAGCATATAGTCCTTCTGGGCCTTATTTTCTCTTCTGAAAAATGACACAACTGGTTTTAATACTCTCTGCATTCCTAACCAGTTCCCAAAGCATTGTCCTTCTAATAGGGCTATAACTGGAAAGTCTATGAATGCATTTTGGTACGTAATCATGGCCTGTTCACTAGCAAACAAACACAGCTCTTTCCCTGGGAGAATGAGATAGAGATATTAATTGAAATTATTATGAAAGATGGCCAGAAATGGGAAAGAACACTGCTAATTAAAAAATAAACTTGAAATAATACTTGAACTAGCATGATTGTTATCTAGAACTAGAATTGTAATGTTTTTGTAGGGCTTTCATTAAGTATCGTATTCCCTATAATTCAATATTCATGTATTAATTCAGTGAACATCTTTTAAAAAACATGTTGCTTGGCAATGATCAAATTCAGTTTAGAGGGAACCTATGCTTTCCTGACTTGAAAGGAATACTCTTTCCTGGGGGTTAGCAGACATAAAAAAAATTATTTATTCATTTGTTATTTTTCTTTATTCCACAAATTTTGAAGCAGCTTACAGTAATGAATATGTCAATGCAAACAATCAGGAAGAAGGAAAATATAGATGGAGTGGAAAGCAATGTTAGACAAAAGATCAGCAAACAGCAGAATTCCACAGGCTGCTAAAGTTGAGGTGAAATTTTGGTCACGATCTTAGTAATGGCCCAAAACAAAGTTAGGTGTCCATGAAAACAAAACTGTGTCAACTCTTCAGGAGAGGCAAAGCTTTTCCTTGAATGAGCATCTTAAAGAAATTGCATGGAACTTTTGTATGGGGATATACTGTTTGGTGAGATGATTGGATGGCATCACTGATTCAATGGATTCAGAGTTTGAGCAAGCTCTGGTGATGGACAGGGAAGCCTGGCGTGCTGCATGTAGTCCATGGGGTCACAAAGAGTCAGACACAGCTGAGCGACTGAACTGAACTGATACTATTTGCTGATGACATTTATTAAGCGCTTTCTATGTATTAGATGTGTTTTATAAGCATTTTCTCATATAATCTTCACAGCAGCTCTAGGAGTTAGGGAATATGTTATTTTTTAATTTATCTGATTTGTAATATTAGTTTCAAGTGTACAGCATAGTGATTCAGTGTTTGTTTTAATAGATTATGCTCTGTTAAAAATTATTTCAAGATAATGCTCTAATCCCTGTGCTTTATAGTATATCTTTATTGCTTATCTATTTGGAATAGTTTGTATTGCTAATCCCATATGCCTAATTTGCCCCTTTTCTCGTCTTCTCCTCACTTCAACCGCTGATTTTTTTTCCCTGTGAGTCTATTTCTGTTTTTTTCTATACATTTGTTTTCATACATGGTAGATTACACATGTAAGTGATATCATATAGTATTTGTCTTTCTCTGACCTACTTTACGAAGCATAATACCCTGTGGGTCCATCCACATTGTTGCAAATGGCAGAATTTTATTGGTTTTTATGACTAATATCCCATTTTTATATATCACAATTTCTTCATCCATTTGTCTGTTGATGGACACTCGGGTTGCTTCCATATCTTGGCCATTGTAAATAAGTGCTGCTGTGAATATTGGGCTGCATGTATCTTTTCAAATTAGCGTTGTAATTTTTTCCAGATATATACCCAGGAGTAGAATTGCTGGATTGTATGGTAGTTATCTGTTTAGATTTTGAGGAGTTTCCATACTGTTTTTTGTTGTGACTGTACCTATTTAGATTCCCACCAACAGTGTAAGAGGGTTGCCTTTTATTGGCGCATAACTGTTCATAGCATTCTCTTAAGATTTATTGGTTCTCTGTGGTATTGGTTGTTATTTTTCATTTCTTATTTTGTTTTGAGTCCTCTCTTTTCTTCTTAGTGAACCTGGCTAAAAGTTTATCAATTTTGTTATCTTTTCAAAAAAACCCCACCAAAGTCTTGGTTTCATTGATCTATTCCTTTGGGTTTTTTTTAAATTTCTTTTTTATATCTTCTCTCATCTTTGTTTATATCCTTCCTTCTGATGACTTTGAGCTTTGTTTGTCCATTTTTTCCTAATTCTTTTAGGCTAGGCTGTTTGAGACTTTTAGTTTCTCAGCAAGGCCTGTATCACTATAACCTCCCCTCTTAGGACTGCTTTTGCTGCATTTCATAGATTTTGGAGTTCTATGTTTCCATTTTCTTTTGTCTCGAAGTATTTTCTGATTTCTTGTTTAATTTCTTCATGGACTCTTTTTTTTTGGCATGCTGTTTATGCTCCATGTTTGTTTTTTTTTTTTGTCTGTTAGTATTTGCTTTATATATTTAGATGCTCCTGTATTGGGTGCATATATGTTAATGAGTGTAATATCTTCTTTTTGTATTGGTCCTCTTTGTCATTAAAAATGCCTTTCTTTGTCTTTTGTTATAAGTCTTGTTTTAAAGTCTGTTTTGTATAATGTGAGTATTGCTAGCTCACTTTCTTGTTTCTGTTTGCAAGAAATACCTTTGTCTCCTCACTTACAGTCTGTTTGTGCCTTTAGTTCTAAGTCAGCCTTTGCAGGCAAGCTCAGCTGGTAAAGAATCCAGCTGCAATGCAGGAGACCCCGGATCGATTCCTGGGTCAGGAAGATCCCCTGGAGAAGGGATAGGCTATGCACTCCAGTATTCTTGGGCTTCCCTGGTGGCTCAGATCGTAAAGAATCTGCCTGCAATGTGGAAGGCCTGGGTTCAGTCCCTGGGTTGGGAAGATCCCCTGGAGAAGGGAACAGCTAGCCAATCCAGTATTCTTCCCTGGAGAATTCCACGGACAATCCTTAGCAGTCCTGGCAGGCTACAGTCCATGGGGTCTCAAAGAGTTGGACACGACTGAGTGACTTTCACTTTCAAACAGAAGGGTCTTACTTGTTTTATCTGAACAGATACCCTGTGTTTTTTGATTGGAGCATTTAGTCCTTTGACATTTGAAACAATTATTGATTGGTATGTACTCATTGCCATTACTTGTTTTCTGGTCATTTTTATAGTTTTGCTATGTTCATTTCTTTTTTGTTTCTTCCCTTGTTTGTTTTCTTTAGTAATATCCTTGTGATCCTTTCTTTTTATATTTGTGTAGCTATTTTAGTTTTTTTTTGATTTGTGGTTATCTTTGGGTTTCCTATATGCTAAGCTGTTTATCTATTAATGCTTGTTTTAAACTGGTTGTCATTTAAGTTCAAACACATTCTTAAAATGTACATTTTTACTCCCCTCTCCAACAGTTTTTTTTTGATGTCATATGTTATATCGTCATGTTTATCCTGTAATTGTTTATTGTGGTTATAATTGCATTTATAGTTCTTTGTCTTTTAATCTTTAATGAGTTGATGCTCATTCTTTACCCTATACTTGTGTTTCCTAGGGGGATTTCCCCTTTCCTTTCGATTCCTATTCTTTCACTTGGAGAAGACCCTTTTAGTGGGAACCCACTCCAGTATTCTTGCCTGGAGAATCCCATGGATGGAGGAGCCTGGTAGGCTACAGTCCACGGGGTCGCAAAGAGTAGGACACGACGGAGCGACTTCACTCACTTAGTATAGATAAGCTCTTTTAGTTTCTGCATGTCTGGGAAGTTCTTTATCTCTTCTATTCTATGATAATCTTGCTGGGTAGAGTGTCCCAGATTGCAGATTTTTCCCTTTCATTACTTTGAATATATCATGGCTCTCCTTTCTGGCTTACAAAATTTCTGCAGAGAAATAAGCTGATAACCTTATGGGGATTCCCTTGTATATGACTCTGCTTTTTATTTGCTGCCTTTAGAGTTCTCTCTTTAACTTTTGCCATGTTAATTATGATATTTCTTGGTATGGGTCTGTTTAGGACCTTCTATGCTTCCTGTACCTGGAAATCTATTCCTTCTTAAAATTTGGAAAGTTTTCAGCCATAATTACCTCAAATATATTATTGATCCCCTTTGCTCTGTCTTCTCTTTCTGTGATCCCTATAACATGAGTGTTGGTACAATTAATGTTATCCCAGAGATATCTTAAATTGCTTTCAGATTTTTAACTTTGATTTCCATTTTGCTGTTCTGATTGGGTGATTTCCATTATTTGTTCCAGATCACTTTATGTTCTTCTGTATCACTTAGTCTGCTATTTATGGCTCTAGTATATTTTTCATTTAAGGTATTGAATTCTTCATTTCAGATTCTTTTTTTAATTTTCCAGTTCCTTTTTAAAGTGTTTACTGTCTACATCAGTTCTCTTCCGTAATTCAGTTAATATTTTTATTACCAATGTTTTGAATTATTTATTTATCCCATCAGTTGTTTTGTTTTCTGGGGCTTTCTCTAATTCTTTCAGTTGAGAGTTCCTCTCTCTTTTCATTTTGTTTAAATTTTTCTGCCTTTATGAATTTAGGTAAAACAGTTACCTATCGGCTCTTGAAGGCATGTTCTTAGGTTTGATCATCCTCTACAGACCGAATGCTCCCAGCGCCTTTGGTAGGAGAGCTGGACTTCATGTAGGCTCACAGGACTTCATGTAGGCTAACATCGCATCTTTCTTCAGGATATGCTGGCAGCTGTCATCTTAGCAGAGGGTGAGGCTGGAGGTGGAGGGGTTAGAGCTGGTGTGAGACAGAGCTTCCTCTCTGCCCTGTGACCGTCACTACCTTTTAGGCGGTGGAGTCCGATCCCAAGTTGCTGGAGCAGAAACTTGAGGGTCAGGCCAAGCTGGCTCTGTTTTCAGTCTGCTTTTCTCCCTTTCCCTGCACGGAGCCCCTCGCAGCAGAGCCGGGGCGTGCTGAAGCAGTGGGACCCAGGCACAGACAGAGGTCTGATGTGTTGCCTCTGAAAGTTCCGACTGCTCCACTCTGATGTTGCCTTGGTTGCAAGTTCCTTTTGTCCCTCACAGCCAATCTCAACCTCTGGTTCTCCCATCCTTGCCAGTGTTGAAACTGCTCCACAGGGTCCATGTGGACTCTTGGTATGTGTTGAGAGGTGACCTGTGGTAGAGTGGCTGTGGTCAGAGATCTGGGCTGCTTTTGGGGTCACTGTTAAACAGGCATCAGCAATGCCCACTGCTGCTACTGCTACCCCACCCAGGCTCCCCTAGAGGAATAACTTGCTTCGGTCTTCCCAGGTTGAGTCCTTTCCCCAGTTGTGACTGCTCCGTATCCAATGCTTCACTGTGATGTGGGTGGGTGGAGTCAGGGCATTTGCTTGGCTTGAGCTAGGGTACCTGGCATGTAAATATATTTTTGATGTGTTTGTGGGGGTAGATGAGCCATACGTCCTCTTATTTCACCATCTGGATCCCTCCTCTCATTCAGGACTATCATGTTGTTGATGACAAAACTAGGCTTAAACAATCTAATACACTTTATATGTCACATAGTGATAGTTGAAGTAAGGCTTGAGCAATTGCAGAGTCTGTCCTCTTCATCGCTAGTTATCCCTCTCCTGTGCAGTACTCCTTGCCTTCTCTTGCAGGGAGCAAGTCTTCAACAGCTAGCCAGCAAGAAATACAGTATTAGATTTCATAGAGCTGTGTTCTTCTAACATCTCGGAAGGTACGCTGGGGTGTGGTACTGAAGAAATTCAAGGAAGAATTTCTGCTACCCTCTAAGAATGAGTAAGTCAAATCCTTAGCTTATAATTGCTTTGTTGATTGCATTTAAAAATCTAGATGGTTTGGAGAGTAGGAGGAACATGCCTCACAAACAGTCTTTGCAAAATAAAATTTTTCCCCATTTGGTCTTGACAAAATTGATCAGGGGACAGTTCCATGCACAAGTTACTCTGTTGATTTAAGGGTGCCTCAGCACGAATCAAGAAGGCTTAGCAGCTGTTACTCTGACTTGAGGTTGTCTAGAGCTTTATTTGGAGAAGGCGATGGCACCCCACTCCAGTACATTTGCCTAGAAAATCCCATGGATGGAGGAGCCTGGTGGGCTGCAGTCCATGAGGTCATGAAGAGTCAGACATGACTGAGCGACTTCACTTTCACTTTCACTTTTCACTTTCATGCATTGGAGAAGGAAATGGCAACCCACTCCAGTGTTCTTGCCTGGAGAATCCCAGGGATGGGGGAGCCTGGTGGGCTGCCACCTATGGGGTCGCACAGAGTCGGACACGACTGAAGCGACTTAGCAGCAGCAGCAGAGCTTTATTAATTCTTTTGCTCTGCCTTTAACTGTGAGATTCTGGATGAGGTACTCAATATCAGTATGCATCTGTTTCTTCATCCACAAAATAGGGATAATAATAGTATTTACCTTAAAGACTATTGTAAACATTAAAAAAGATAATACATGTAAAACCTGGAGCTCGGTGCATTGTAAGCTCTTCATGAGCTAATACTGCTACTTTTCTTCATGTCTCCCTCTTCTCCTCCCTGCCTTCTTCCCCAACTTCCTTCTCTGCTTTCCCCCTCCTTGATTTTCTTCCTCCCTAACTTTCTTCTTTTCTCATCAGCTTCTCGTTTTCTTTTCTTTTTTTCTTTACAGCGGATAGCGGATAGCACACCCTCAAGGCGGGAGGGTGGGCCGACCCCAAAGGAGAGGGCCCATTTTCTTGCTTCTCTGGGCTTCCCTGCCTCATCTCAGTTCATCCTTCTGTCTTCAGTTAAGTTGCTACGTGAGTTGATACCTTGTCATGAATCTGAGTTCTCTGACCCAGGCTCGTTCTGAGTGGGTAGAGTCAACCCCCAGAAAACGGCTCACAGGGTAACACGAACTGTCCAGGAGGACAAAGGACCTCCAGCCCTGTGGGAACATAGAAGTCAGCTTCTGCCCACTGTCTCAGCCTGGGGACGGTCACACAGGGCGTGACATTTCTCTGGCTCTTCAGAAAGGAAAAGATGAGATCGAAAAGAGAGGGAATGGATGTCAAGGCATAGAATCGTAATCGTAATTAGGACTTGTATATGTGAGAGAATCAAATGTTTTAGTGTACTTGGAGGGTTGGAGGTTTGTGTGATATAGAAGAGGAAAATCAGATTTCAATACAATTCAATAACCTTAGCCTAATAAGGTTTCATTTGACTTGGAAACTTGTTTATTTCACAGGACTTTTAAAATTCAATCATAGTTGTCATTAATATCCTTAGTTTACCACCGTACTATATATTTTTTTCTTTCTTTTTTGTGATCTGTTGGAACTTCTGCTCCCTGACTGAGAAGTTGAGAATATATATTATTAATTATTCTGTTTTTCCAAAGTTATAAAAACTGCTTCCATATTTGTTCTGAAAACATAAATGTCTTCTTCAATTTTGTTTCTCTGCACTGGTACTGGAACTATGATGATCTAATGAAGTATTGATTTTCACATGCCTCAGTGTCCGAGTCTGACTTTTTTTCTAACTTGACAAAAAAAGGATATTTCTTTGCCATAAGACAAAAGTGAATCAGACTCTAGAAAAGCAGTGTAGCATAGAGGTTGTGATAAACCACAATTGCTTTCCAGAGTTTGCATACTATTTAGTCAAGAATAGTAGCTGCACTGGTATTTTGAAAACTGAGAAGAAAGATAATTTTAATTAATCTGTTATATTCTGTAGTAAGTTGTTACTATGATAGCCTCCAGTTAATCATAGCTCCCTGTATCAGTGTGCCCTCTGATATTGAACTTGACCGTGTGATTTGCTTTGACCATAAGGATATTAGCAAAGTGCTACAAGCCGAGGCTTGTAAAGCAATTGAGCTCTTGCTTCCTTTGGAACCCAGGGCTATTTGAAGAAGTCCTGGCAAGGCAGTAGGCAGTCCTGTGGCCCAGCCGTTAGTAAGCTCCGATATATATGTGAGACCACCTTGGACTATCCAGTCCAGAGTTGTCTGATTGTAGCTGCTTGAGTGAGTCCAGCAAAATAACTGCCTAGTTGAACCCAACCCAATTACCAGTCCACTGAATTCTGAGCTAGTAATGTGATTGTTTTAAACTACTCAGTTGGAAAGGCTTGTTACACAACAATGCTGATATGTACTGTATGATACTATTTTATAAGCAATCTCGCCTGTAACATATGAGACTATACAGACATTAGAATTCAGGCTAAGTTAAATATTCAAATACTTTTAGTGGAATATTTAATGACTCAAGATATTATGACAAATATAGTTTCAAAAAGCATAAACTTGAAATAATTAAAATGCCCAACTTTGGAAAAATAATTTTCTAGTATTTAATTATTATTTATAATCTCACTTATTTACAGAATAGGTTTGAAGAGTTTTATAGTATTATAACATGCAGACTCAAGGTAATTAATCACAACAGTAGAATAATCAATTAGAGGGATAAGAGAAACAGGTGAAAGTAGAAGCAGAGAGTACTAATCAGGAGCTCAACCTCAGGATGACTTTCTTGGTGGCCAAAAAGCGGAAACATTTTGTGTTTAAACAGTTCTTATTCTAGTAAGGAGCACACAAAGAACAAAGCTTTTTATTTTCTGTAGAAGAAATGTGCTACCTGGGCCTTGGTTGCAGACAATAAATTTTTGACTATTGTTTCTGCAAAAGTCACAAAAATACTATCCTAATGAACATTTCTTATATTGTCTCCTGTTAAAAAACGAAAACAAAAACTTAGTACATATGCTCGAGTCTGCTCTGGACTTCCAGAGAGAATCTAGATAGTGAGATGTGATGGTTTTCTTTTGAGTGCAAGAACTTGGTCAGTATCCACAAACAGTCATCTCCAGTTTTGCCAGCACCTCATCTGGTTTCTCTCAGGTGTTCATCACCCAAGAACTGCATGCACGATGGGTGAACACATTTATTGAGCACCTGTTGGCTCTGGGCTTAGCAGGAAGCACCATGGTGAGTGAAACAGCTGCAGCCCCCTGCCCCCTTGTTGCTTAGGTGACTGGAGACAAGCGTGCACCAGACATCTCAGTTATGACCATCTGAGGCAACCAGTGGTACAGAGCCAAAATCCAAGGGACCTGGAAGCGATAAGAGCCTCCCCCGAGAAAGCGGTGTCACAGCTGGGGTCTGCTGGGTGAGATGGTGCTGCCAGATAAAGCGAGGGCCCCTGGAGGACGCCAAACCTGGCAGAGGAGGAGGTGTTCGCAAAGTGTCCAGGTGGCAGGAACCAGAGTGAGCAGAGTGAGCAGAGTGATCTGAAGAAGGCTGGCATGCCTGGTGTGCAGAGAGCAAAAGAGTGGGGACTGAGATAAAGCTGTGGCCATTAGGCCAACCTCATGCTCATTTCCTGTATACTTTTCTGTTCTGTTATGCGTCTTCTAAGTTTTCTCCATCAAGCACAGAATACTTTTGTATTCTGTGGGAAAAAATGTTTGCAAAAGGTAGTCCCTTGAAAAACCTTATGAAGTGTCAGTTTGCTAATTTTTCATGGTGGCTTCTTGTGGTACCTGATGTCCTACCCAGCTCAGAGTATTTAATTTTCACAATTTAATTAAATGAGCAAGAGATGGTGAAAAACGTAGATATAAAAGAACAAACACGCTGTCAAAGGCAATTATCTAAATTTCTCGGAGAAGCAAGAGTCATATGTCCAGTCCAAAATGTTATATGCAGTCTGTACTGATATTAATAACATTATAGGATGTTCCTGGGGTGCTATTTGTTCAATCTGGTGATCGTGCAGGAGAAATTTTTGCTAATTCTCTATGAAATTGTTTAACTTGGGAAAAGAACTAGGAGTCATTTGGAACAAAGTTTGATAAAGAAGATAGACGGTCACAGTGAAAAATAATAATTATATTGAAAAATAAGATATATGGCAGCAGACAAATATTTATGTGGTTCATAACCAAAGCTTTAAGAAACTCTCAGTTTTTGAGTAACAGTATAACTAGAATAAGGTTAGAACTCCTTAGGGTGGTTATTTTAAGAAATAATGCACTTATGTAACTATGCATTCTGGAATGCGTGTTTATAAATATCAGTTTACACCATTTATTGAAACTCATGTCCTCATTCATTTCTTCACTCTGTTTATTGAACATCTGCTTTGGGACCAACTTAATTCTAGGTGTCTCAGAACATCAATGAATTAAATAGGCAGATACTTCTGCCCTCAAAGAATTTACATTTTAGTATAGTGTAGCAGAAAGCTAAAAGTAAATGAAATGAAATATGTAAACTGCAGTGTGTCGAATGTGATAACTAGTATGGCAAAAAATAAAAAGTAGAGCAGAGTAAAGGGGTTGGTCATCTACCCAGATCAGTGTACCTAACATTAGAAAACAAAAAGTGAGACCTAAATCATTGTAAATAATGGGGTTTACTCTTTACATTTCTCTTTATTATTAAAAAGCTCAATCCTATTTGAAGTCCTTACCCTAAGTTCCATTTCATGGCCGCAACCTTGGCCACTAGTTTGTCTAACTCTGGGAATATACCAGCAGCTGTCAACATTTCATGAGCTGGTGAGTAAAGGAAAAGTCCTTGGCATCAAAACCTAGCCTGGTGAACAGAACCAGGCCTGCTGGCTCAAACCCCAGTCCCTTGAGTCACGTTTCCTGGAGCTCAGCCTGGCTGCGCTAATAATCCTGTCTTCTGACATGCTGGGCCTTGCCCTTTCTTGCTTGCTTCTGTATACAGCATCTTAGGTCTGAGAGTTCCACAGAAGTAGTGTGAGAAAGGCGGGGTTTCCTTCCTTGTTTCCAGAGGTGACTCTGACAACATCAGGATCTGGAGAAGCAGCTCTGCTTGCAGCTCTCTTATCCCTGAAGAGCAGGAGAGCATTTCAGTAGCACAAAGGGAAATAATCGATACTGACTTTGACCACCCACCTTCTGCCAGACTATGTTGAATATAGAGTTAAGTCTCCAGTTTCTGAGCTTTGAAAGAATAATTTCAGTTAAAACTAAACAGAACAGCACAATGAGCCTGAGATTTTCCTCAGACAAATTTAGAGAGAATGTAATAACGTATTACATTAAAATTACAAGACGCTTACTCCTTGGAAGAAAAGTTATAACCAACCTATACAGCATATTAAAAAGCAGAGACATTACTTTGCCAACAAAGGTCCATCTAGTCAAGGCTATGGTTTTTCCAATAGTCATGTATGGATGACAGAGTTGGATTATAAAGATAGCTGAGCACCTAAGAATTGATGCCTTTGAACTGTGGTGTTGGAGAAGAGTTGAGAGTCCCTTGGACAGCAAGGAGATCCAACCAGTCCATCATAAAGGAAATCAGTCCTGAATGTTCATTGGAAGGACTGATGCTGAAGCTGAAGCTCCAATACTTTGTCCACCTGATGGGAAGAGCCGACTCATTGGAAAAGATCCTGATGCAGGGAAAGATTGAGGGCAGGAGGAGAAGAGGACGACAGAGGATGAGATGGTTGGATGGCATCACCGACTCAATGGGCATGAGTTTGAGTGAACTCGGGGAGTTGGTGATGGACAGGGAGGCCTGGTGTGCTGCAGTCCATGGGGTCACAAATAGTCGGACGCAACTGAGCCACTGAACTGAATAATTTATTGAGTGACTACTTTGTTCGCTCAAATTCTACTTCCTTGTACTTCCTTGTACCATAAAATCTCTTCTCGGTGTCAGTGAAGCACCTGTGCTTTGCATACGGCTTTGCCATCAGCATCTCTTCCTTCCTCACTTGCTTCATAGTTTTGGAAGGGAAAAAAAAGTTTCCTCACAGAAAGGTTGAAGACCCTTGTATGCTTTGTGCCCCTTATTTGATAGGTGAGTCCACTGGTCCTGAGAGAGGATAAGTGAAGACCAATTGTGGTGCAGCTTCCAGGACAACACTCTTTAGACAGATAGTGTGTTGAGTTACACTGATCGGATACACTTGATGAAAACTCGGAAACTTGTATCAGATAAAGACATGCTGCAAGCCGGGAGCTGAAAAATACTAGGCAAATAACTTCTGCTTTCTTTCCCAGGGCTGTCCCTCTCTTGTGAAAGATTTCTGAGCTGGTATCAGTATTTATTTTAATTCTGCAAGGTTTAGTAGAGAGTCTGTCTTTGATCTTTTGAGAAAATTGGACACTTTATTTTCCTGGTAGTATTTCACAAATATACGTGTAATCTCCTACCCCTATAGAATAAACACATCTCTTTTTAAAAGCAGATTTTACTCCTTAAGCTGTCCATTTTTAAATGTTTCTGAGCTTTTTTTCTGTCTGTTTGGGGAGTTTTCCTCATTCCTCCACCTGGTACTTACATGTTGGCGTTCCCCTAGTGGTCACTGTTGGACCACTTTATGATGCTTTTACTGTTGTTGGAGGGACTCTTACTGTCTTTCTTTTCAAATAGCTCTATTGAGATATAATTCCCATACTGTATAACTCACCCATTTAAAGTATACAATTCAGTGGCTTTAAATGTATTCAGAGTTGTACATTCATCACACAATCAATGTTAGAACATTTCCATTAGCCCCCGAGCAATCCTGTGCCACTTAACTATCACTACCCGCTCCCAATCTCTCCATCCTTTCTCTCCTACCCCACTCTGCCCAGTCCTAGGCAACCACTCATCCATTCTCTGCCTCTATAGCTTTTCCTCCCCTGGATATTTCATATAAATGGAATTCTGTAATATGTGGTCCTTTATAACTGGCTTGTTTTCATTTAGCGTAATGTTTTCGAGGTTCGTCCATGTTGTAGCATCTATTCATACTTTATTTGCTCAGTGATATCTCATTGTATGGCTATAACACATGTCATCCATTCACCAGTTGATTAATGCAGCTGTGAAACTTTATGTATCAGTTTGGGGCTGGTTACATGTTTTCCTTTCTTTTGAGTAGATTTTCCTAAGAAGGAAATTGCTGGTCATACAGCAGCTCTCTACCTTTAACGGTTAAGAATAGTTTGAAGAACTCCCAGAATATTTTCCAAAGTTCTCCTCTACTCTTGTGGTTTGAACGGTGTAACTAGCTGTTTTGATGAGCTCCTGAAGCTTCAGACAGCTGCAGGGTGCTCACGGTCAACCACACTTCTTATCTGGCCTCCCAGCCTTCAGCCTTTTCCTCTTTAGACCAACCCCTGCATAGAGACCAGAGTGAACTGTTGCAAAGGTGTATCTAATTGCATCATTTTCCTGCTTAAAACTGCCCCAATGTTTGTCCCTCATCACCTGGATGAGTCCAAGCCCTGAGTAACAAGATGTGCGAGAGCCCCCACCACCGTGTGCAGCCCTTCTCTGCAGCCTCGTCTGTTTCACTTCCTGCCTCCTGCTTTAGGTCCCAGTGGGATCTTGTAGCTCTGTTTCCCCCCAGACATCATGCCCCATCTTTGTGCTTACATCATATACGTCTACTGCTTTGAGGTCCAGTCTGGGTTATTTTTATCCTGGGATTTGGGATGTTCAGTGAACTTACAGATATAGAACTGAAGGAGATTTATTGTTTGGAGTAATCTGGAGTTGGAGATCTTGTTGGATGGTTAGACATTTGGTAGGCATGGATTAGGTCAATGCGAAAGGGGTGAATTGAAACAGATTTTCCAGACCTGATAAGTTATGAACACTTAATTTCAAGGCAAGTATAGCTTATGTGTATAGTTAAGTTTATTTATTTATTCACTGAGTATTTATTGAATACGTAATGTGTCGCTATTTAAACCCTAGAAATACACCAGTCAGTAGCACAGAATCCCTGTCCTTGTGGGGTTCATAATGTTTTGTTAAGAAAAACATGAACAATTGAAAAACATTTAGGTTGTAATGAATGTTAGGAATAAGACAGGACAGTCTAATTTTATTATGTCCTTGTGTGGTGGTGTGGGAAGAAACTTAGATGGCCAGAGAAAGCCTCACTGAATTGGTGATGTTTGAACTGATACCTAAGACAAGGAGACAGCCAGGTAAAGATCTGGGGCCATAAGTTCCAAACATGGGAGTCATCAGGGGCAAAGGTGCTGAGACTCAGGTGACAACTGAGGTTAATTGTCTAATAGCAGAGAGATAGACCGTGATCATATTATTGCTCTATTCTCTATGCAACAATATATATTTAAAATTGTTCTATCAAAGCAAATTAGGCTATTGACATATCTGGAAGGAAACAAATATATGCTTGCATTAGTCTGTTTGGGCTATCATAACAAACATGAATAACATAAATTTATTTTCTCATAGCTATGGAGGCTAGTAATTCAAGGTCAAGTTGCCATCACAGTTGCTTTCTGGTGTGAGCTTTCTTCCTTGGTTGTAGATAGTTGCTTTCTTGCTATGTTTTCACAAGGTTTTTCTTCTGTGCATATGCAGAGAAAGAGAGAGCTCTCTGGTGTGTCTTTACTGCCTTACTTAAGGACATCAATCCCTTCTAATTAGAGCACCGCCCTTGCTATTTCATTTAACCCTAATTGCCTACCTGAAGACCCCATTTTCAAATGCCATCACATTGGAGGTTAGGGCTTAAACATGTTAATTTTGGGAGGACACAAGTCGGTCCATAACAATACTTGAGCCTTTTGAATACCCTAAAGAGATAACTACCAATTAAGTAAGTGATCAGATTGGGAGTTACAAGGAGTTGCCCAATGGACTAATATTCTAATAATTGATGGACATTATTCCCCTCCCTTCCATGCAAAGCATGCACATTCTAGTGTTTAATGTGTGTCCAATTTCATTGTTAAAGAAAATTCTTGACCTTTTAAAATATTTTGCTTTTTAAGGAGAAAATTTCAGTGCATTCTGATTCTTGGTTGCTGTAGGATATTCAAAGAAAGATCTTATGGTTTAACTTGAACCTGTTCTCGGTGAGGTGGTGGAGCTTTCCAGGTGGCTCAGTGGTAAAGAATCCACTTGCCAATGCAGGAGACATAGAGACATGGATTCAGTCCCTGGACTGGGAAGATCCCCTGAAGGAGAAAATGACAACCCACTGCAGTATTCTTGTCCCCAAAATCCTATGGACAGAGGAGCCTGGTAGGCTACAGTCCATAGGGTTGCAAAGAGCTGGACACGACTGAGCGACTGGGTACACGCACACAGGTGTAGTGGTATCTTTGTAATAAAAGCACTTTTAAGTTCTAAGAAAACAAAATCAAAAGACATGCAAAAGATGAAAGTCATGAAGTAATGTGAGAAGAGACAGAGAATATTGGGATACATACCTTTAAGGTCTTTAACAACTCTTTAGGTTTTATTGAATAGTTGACTAAGTGGTTTAGTCATTACAGAATCCAGGCTTGCAGGATTGTGTATTTGTGGGAAATGTTAATAATATAATGTGTAAATAGAAATAGAAATTATGTGTTTGCTTTCCTATAAAGACTAGGAGGGTAAAGCTCTATTTTTGGCTTATGAGTCATAAATGATAGTTATGGAAGGAGAAAAGATTGCAGATATTGATACTTTAGGATCATTTTTAAGAGAAAACTTATCAGAAAGTAGTTCTGGAATCTTCCTCAGATTCAAACAAGCAAGTACTGCATTTCAGAACCCATTGTTTCAAAGACATTCACTGCTGGGGCACTGAAATACATTCTCAGAATGGATATGGCTCTAATGTGAATTTTCTTCAAAAAATAATTATCCTCTTTGGGAAATTCCATGTACTCATATGAAAAGTTCTAATTCAATAATAAAATATTTATATTTGTTGTGTAACTCCTTATGTGGTAAAGAGATAATCAGATTCTTAAGTTAACAGTAAATTTTTAACCAGTTATATTAAATAGAGCTATCTAATATGGAGCAAACACAGGAGAAATATATTATATATTTTCCTTTTATGAAGCACCAGAAGTGCTCGTGAAAAGGATAGTTTGGAATAATGCTGACTGGACTTGATATAAATTTATTTATTACAAATTTGGAATAGACATTCAGTACAGCCAAGCCATCTTCCTTCTTTTCTCTAATTAAGTTGCCTCCTCTGAGACAAAAGTTTTTGTTCTTATCAAATATCCAGCAGTCTCTTCCATTTGATCATTTCTTCACACACAGAGAAAATAAATACATTTCAACCTTGGATTCACTGCTCAGAGTCTCAACTCTTGCAATTTCTTTTCTGACCTGCTTCTGGAATTTTCTTTTTTAGTGGGTAATTCCCATGGGGCAACAAAATATGTATTAATACTGCTCATTTATAATTAAAGGAGCAAAAAATCCCCCCTTTTTTGACTGAAGTTATCCTTCAGCCACTCCTCCATTACCTCGACACTTAAAAGTGTTCCTTTTTGCTTTATTTTTTTCTTCGTTTCATATGTTATCAACCCAGTTCAAGTAGATTTTCATTCTTTCATTACTCTTCTAAAAAGGCTTTTATCAGGGTCAACATCTTTAAAAAGCTAAATAAAATGATGATAATACTAGCACATCTGTAAAGCTTACTATGCATCAGGCACTATTCTAAGTGCTTAATATATCCTGGATTAGCCAAAGAGTTCTTTCAGGTTTTTCTGTTAAATGTTATGGAAAAATCCAAATGAACTTTCTGGTCAACCCAATATTAACTCACTTAATTCTCACAACTACCTGGATAAGGTGGTTACTACCATATACCCAGTTTGCAAAGAAGGACACTGGAAAGTTAACTAACTTTATGAAGTTTGGTAAGTGGTAGGGCCAGGATTTGAACCTGGGCAGTGTGGTTCAGAATTTCTTCTCTAAACTCAACAATATTCTTTTATCAGTGCCCTTGTTTCCCATCTTACCAGCACTTAGCATGCTTGACAACGTCCTTCTACATAAACCACTTCATCTGTAGACCTCTGTGTACTCTAAAGTGTTTTTTGTTTTAATTAACTAATTTTAACTTCTTGCTTTCCTGGCCTTTTTTTTTTTTTTTTTTTTTCATCTCACTTGCTGTCTTCTCTTCCTCCATCAGCCCTTCAAGGATACTGATACCTAGAGCTCTGTCCTATGCCATTTCTTCACTCATGCCCTGGGTTCATAGCCTAAAATACCATCTCTATGCTGCTGACTGAAATGTACATCTCTAGACTGGTCATCTCCCATGAGCTCCAGACTCACAGAGTCAGTGGCCTACGCAGCATCTCTACTTTGATTTCTGATTGGATCTCAAAGGTAACATTGGCCAAGACAAAACTCTTGGTTCCTCCCTCTATCCAGCCCTGCAAAAATCCCCTCCCTAAAAGTCTTTCATGTTTCAATTAATGACAGGGAGGCCATCGAAAGAGCATAACTATACTCAGTGCAGATGGAACCAGATCCTCTTTGGGGTGCTATATGGGATTCCTGTGGTCAATTTTTGGATAGGTGCTGAAAGGATATGGATGTGTTCTGGAAAGAGACCTAGCATCTGTAGCACAGGACCTGGCTTTCTGTTGTACATTTTCTAGCCAGTTACATGCTGCTGCTGCTGCTGCTAAGTCACTTCAGTCGTGTCCGACTCTGTGCAATCCCATAGATGGCAGCCCACCAGGCTCCCCTGTCCCTGGGATTCTCCAGGCAAGAACACTGGAGTGGGTTGCCATTTCCTTCTCCAATGCATGAAAGTGAGAAGTGAAAGTGAAGTTGCTCAGTTGTGTCTGACTCCTAGCGACCCCATGGACTGCAGCCTACCAGGCTCCTCTGTCCATGGGGTTTTCCAGGCAAGAGTACTGGAGTGGATTGCCATTGCCTTCTTCGTTACATGCTGTGAAAAATAGACACTTAGCCACAACAGCATCACAGCAAAATATTAGAAGATGGTTGGGAAGCACAAGCTGAGAGTAGCTTTTAAGGTGATAAGAATCTTTTAAAGCATCATTTTGAGTCCTTTGTTTAATCCATATGTTGTTGAATCAGACCTTCCCATTTTGAAAAGTGCCTTTCCCCATTTTATAAAGACAGTCTGACAGATGGCATGTGCTTTCCCACACATATCTGTCAATTCTCTCATCTTTATCCTCCACCTCCACCTGTGGTTCAAATCTGAAAACTTTCTAAAGCAGAGAATGCCAGTCAGCTGGAGGCAATTTGACAAAAACTCAAAAGTAAAAAAATCATCTTAAACCATCATTGAAATAGGATTCTCAGCTCCACTACAGTGGGTAACTGATGGATGGATAAAGCCTGGGGCTTTTGTGGCATCCCTGAAACCCCAGGTTGGGTACACAAATAGGATGTTACTCTTAAATTCATCTACATGACCCTTAGAAACCTTTTCTTCCTTAGGGATTCAGACATCCAAGAACTTTCCAGAAAGTTCAGTAAATTGCTATGTGATTTTATCTAAAAACTCCGATCTTCTTATAATCCAAATGCTTTCTTGGAAACCAAAAGTATACTCTACTTCTGAATGGTGAATTCTGCTTCCATTGAAAAAGCCCAATGATGTCTTCAGTGAGAGGCAGAAACACATATTGCTCGTGCAAACAGGTAGGTGTTTTTCTTACATACCTCAGGATGGATGTCATCTCTTAAAGAAGTATGTCCTTTTCTGAAATATACTTATGATGGCTCCTCAGTGACAAGTATGCTTTGGTGAAGCCTGCAGTGAGCCTAAGCTTTGTGAATCTTATTTGCAGTTTTTTTTCCCCTAAACCAGTGAATTAGAAAAACCAAACTCTTCATACATTATATTCTCCCAATTTTTATTATTATTTTAATATTTTTTTAAAAATTTGCATAGTTGACATATCTACATGGCCCTTTGTTTAAAAGCTACTGAATGATCCAGTGAAAATTCTCTTTCTCATACTGTGATCTATTACCTAGCTCTTCCTGGACGGAACCAGGACTACTAATTTCTATGGACATATAATACCATACTCTTTTGATCACTGAGTTTACATTAACATGAAAATCAATGTAAATCACTTAAGTTTTGAGTATACTTTAAAAATTTTATACCATAATTACATAAGTAAATGATATTAGGGCAGTAAATGGACTCATAAGAAAATTTTCAGTTCTAACAAGTATTTCATTCTTCTTATATTTCTATAATATACTTATTGCATCCTGCATGTTCTCAGATAAGTATCTCATTTTATTGACTCTGAGATGAACTTTTATTTCACATTTTAAGATTTCAGAAGCTAAAATGTTTCTTATACTTATTGGCATCTGACAACTGACAATTTTCTATTAATTGCACAATAAATAATGGTATGACACAAAATAATTATCTTCTATTAGATTAGATTATTCTTCTCTGATTTTTCTTGAAACAAGTGACAAGCTGGAATTATAGTGAATAAATGAGGTTCAGTTCAGTTCAGTTGCTCAGTCATGTCTGACTCTTTGTGACCCCATGGACTGCAGCACGCCAAGACTCCCTGTCCCAGAGTTTACCTAAACTCATGCCCATTGAGTCAGTGATGCCATCCAACCATCTCATCCTCTGTTGTCCCCTTCTCCTCCTGCCTTCAATCCCCCCCAGCACCAGGGTCTTTTCCAATGAGTCAGCTCTTCGCATCAGGTGGCCAAAGGATTGGAGTTTCAGCTTCAGCATCAGTCCTTCCAATGAACACTCAGGACTGATCTCCTTTAGGATGGACTAGTTGGATCTCCTTGCAGTCCAAGGGACTCTCAAGAGTCTTCTCCAACACCTCAGTTCAAAAGCATCAATTCTTCAGCGCTCAGCTTTCTTTATAGTCCAACTCTTACATCCACACATGACCACTGGAAAAACCATAGCCTTCACTAGATGGACCTTTGTTGGCAAAGTAATGTCTCTGCTTTTGAATATGCTATCTAGGTTGGTCATAACTTTCCTTCCAAGGAGTAAGCGTCTTTTAATTTCATGGCTGCAGTCACCATCTGCAGTGATTTTGAAGCCCCCCAAAAATAAAGTCAGCTACTGTTTCCCCATCTATTTGCCATGAAGTGATGGTTGCTAGTTTTTTTTTTTTTTTGAACCTCCAAATAAAAATTTTAAAATATTTTAAAGCTTATTCCCAATCATAATTGCTTTTAGACTATGGTGTGATGACTATAACTAGCATTTAAAAAATATAATATGCTAACTTTCAAATGTCACTTGATGTTGAACATGAAGTACTGTGGGGTATTTTAAGCACACTGTTTAATAAGATGATGAAATCTATATAGTTTTAAAATGCTAGTGTTTGAGCATTTATTCTAGGTGCAGCCCCACTGAAGTTAACTCGAGAACTTACCTCTGGCATTATTCTGGTGTTCCCTGGTCACTCAGACAGTAAAGAATCTGCCTGCAATGCAGGAGACCCAGGTTTGATCTGTGGTTCGAGAAGATCCCCTGGAGAAGGGAATGGCTACCCACTCCAGTATTCATGGCTGGAGAATTCCATGAACAGAGGAGCCTGGTGGGCTACAGTCCATGGTGTCCCAAAGTGCCAGACACGACTGAGCAACTAACACATGTCACTTCCTGGCATTATTCAGAGAGGGAAGTGTTTAGTTTTTGAGAAAATGTCCAGCAGCATCTTCATTATGGCTGCTTTGTATACCAGGTACAGAAAAGGTACCCTTACCTCTACTGACATGTGGACATGAGCCCTGGTGACTCAGACGGTAAAGCGGTAAAGCATCTGGCTACAATGCAGGAGACCCAGGTTTGATCCCTGGGTCAGGAAGATCCCCTGGAGAAGGAAATGGCAACCCACTCCAGTACTCTTGCCTGGAAAATCCCATGGACACAGTCCACAGGGTCCCAAAGAGTCGGACATGACTGAGCGACTTCACTTCACTTCACAGGCAAAACTCCAGTGTGGCTGCTTTTAAAATATTTGTGTTCTTTCTACATGCCTGGAGCTATATTAGGTACCAAAGTGCAGGAAAGATAAAGATAAAGCAGAAGTGGATGATTCCTCAGAGCTTAGGTCTATTGGAATATGTAAAGTAAAGTCGCTCAGTCATGTCTGACTCTTTGCGATCCCATGGACTGTAGCCCACCAGGCTCCTCCATCTATGACATTTTCCAGGCAACAATACTGGAGTGGGTTCCCATGTCCTTCTCCAGGGGATTTTCCCAACCCAGGGATCGAATCTGGGTCTCTTGCATTGCAGACAGACTTTTTACTGTCTGAGCCACTAGGGAATCAATTAGAATATGTAAGCCAGGTGCAAATAGCTAGAAAAACAAATTAGAGAGTAATATCAGTGCCATCAAAGATAGAGAAACATTTCATCCACCAGAGGAAGATAAGGAGAACTTCATAGAGAAAGTACTCCTACAAAATTGATTGAAAATTAACAACCCAGGTAGTTCATTAGACAGTCGATTCATTTATTGGAAACATAATTCAACTGACTTCTCATGTGCAACTCAGTTGAAACAGACCCTTTCCCAAGACAATAGTCTTTTTTGTATATATGGTTTTCAGTAAAAATGTTTGTATATATCAAAATTCTTTCTGGATAATCTCACTCTGCTACTTGAGTGTAGCTTGACATTAAAAGAGGTGACATTGCTTAAAGGTTTGAGAATGTGAGCTATGTGAGCAAAACACCACAGATTAACCAACCATAAACTCAACTGACTTGGTATGAAAGGAGAAAATCACGGACTTGGTCTTGCTGTCTTCCACAAGCTGTGATAGAAACATTGTGGGACTCAGTACTTCCCATTTATCCTTTGTTTTTCAGGATGCCACAAAAAGAGACAGACCTTCGAGGGTCCATTTCCCTAATCTAGATCAGAATCAGTAACTCATCTACTTTTCCTTTACATAGGCACCATTTTCTCTAGTTCTTGTAAAAAACGGATGCAAAATAGGGGACAAACATTTCCATTAGAATTTGTCATTATTTGAACAAAGATTGATTGGCAGTTGGAGACTTATACTTTATGCATTTTTTTAATTAAAAAGAAAGCACAAATTTAATTTTAGGCAGAACATTAGACATCTGAGCATGTTTATTGCAGATTGTGAAGTGTCTGAAAAGGACTCCGTTACATTCAGCACCAGGAGGTGATGCTTCCCTTTTCCTCTTAAAAATAATAAGCCCTCTCACATGGTTTCTACTACTGGAAAGAGGGGTTGTTTTGTTGAGATCATAAGACAGAGTCTCGAGGAAATATCCTTGGACTTCAAAAATTTAGATAGATGCAACTGGCAGAAGTCTCTAGGCAGTTGCTATTACAATAAATCTTTTCACCTATTGTTTTAGTATAATAAAGAGTCCTTAAATGCTGATGTTGTTCAGTCACTATGTCGTGTCTGACTCTTTGTCACCCCATGAACTGCAGCACTCCAGGCTTCCCTGTCCTTCACTATCTCCCAGAATTTGCTCAAACTCATGTCCATTGAATTGATGATGCCATCCAACCATCTCTGTCATCCCTGCTCCTCCTGCCTTCAATCTTTCCCAGCATCAGGGTCTTTTTCCAGTGAGTCAGCTCTTGCCCCAGGTGGCCATAGTATTGGAGCTTCAACTTCAACATTAGTCCTTCCAATGAATATTGAGGGTTGATTTCCTTTAGGATTGTCTGGTGTGATCTCTTTGTTGTAGTCTTTCCCATTCTATTGTTTCCCTCTATTTCTTTGCATTGTTCACTTAAGAAGGCTTTCTTATCTCTCCTTGCTATTGATTATAAGAAATTCTGATTTTGGCTGAATTTAGCCTAGCCAGTGACGGCGATCTTGGGAGCTGGCTAGACAACGGAGAAGTTTAATAATAAAATTAATAATACTCTATGCCTCATGTTTATGACATAGAAAGATACAGCTACTACTCTCTGGATGTCTACTTTGCCTATGGTGGTTTTTGTTGTTTAGTCTCTAAGTCATGTCCAACTCTGTGACCCCATGGACTGCAGCATGCCAGGCTTCCCTGTGCTTCACTATCTCCCAGAGTTTGCTTAGACTTACGTCCATTGAGTCAGTAATGCCTATGGTCACTTAGGGCTTTGCTAGTGGCTACAAAAAAACTCAAGCATTTCAGTGGCTTAACACAGTCACTTTTTTTCTCATATAACTTTTAATGTGTGTGTTTCTGAAGCTTTCCTGGAATCCAGGAATCTTTCATGCTGAAGCTATACTATTTACTAGGGGTCTTAGAGTCCTCTGTGTTCAGGCGGAAAGGAAAACATAAAGGAAAAGAAAAAACACAGCGTTTTTTCATCCACCTTGTCTAGTAACACATGTCTCTTGCCTTTATGACATTCCTCTGGTGAGAACCAGTCTTATGGACTTATGGACCAGTCTTATGGACTCATCGAGATCCAGAAATTGGTGGGAAATGTCACTCAGTGGGCAGCTGCTTTCAAGGAAAACACACCAAAAAAGAGTGGGCAAGTTTGCTGGATCCACAAGGTCTGTCCTTTGGCAAAAGTGTACACAAATTTTGTTAGAGAGTAAACTGATTCTGCACACTGAGAGTTGATCACACCAGATTAGAGAAGGGGCAGTGAAACTTCCCGTTGTAATCTGTTTTGGAAAGTTGTGTTTGCTTTGACGAAAATATTTCATGCTCATCCACTGACTGTAAGAATTTCTTGAAAGAGATTCCTAGGATGTAATGGTAAAAGCACTCACCAGTCAACCACACATGGATTAGTGGTTTACTTAAGCAATCTATGACTGTTTTATTATATGATTTTATGAATCCGGTAAACCTATTTACTGTTCTTTTTTTTAATTTTGCATATCCCTTCTAAAAGGAAATGGGAATTTATGCAAAAGTACTTTTGACTTGTTTTGCTTGTCTGCAAACATTTGAGATGGAGAAGCATGGCTGTAAGGAAATTTTCTTCTGATGGAGATACTAACCTCCCCTAGAATGTCATGACTAGAAACTATTGGACTCAGAGACTTAAGGTGAGTGTATGAGAAATAGCTCCCTTACTAAAATAAGTATGTTTGTGTTCTGATCTTATTTTCTGCCTCCATGTAACCCTAGGCAAGTCCTCACGATTTTCATCTGTAAAATTAGACTTGGACCTGTCAATCCAGCTCTGACTCTTCCTGGCACTACATTTTTTTTTGAGCAATCTAGAGTTAGAAGATTGGAGTTTAAAGGAACAGAATTCACATTCTAAATAGTTCATTAAATAAGAAATAGCCTGAAAAGTTAACAGTAAAGAGAATATTGTTAGCATATCAAGCACTTTGTTGGTGAGCAAAAAATTAGCCATCTTTCGAGGATTTATATTCAGAGAAAAAAATATTTAAAATCTAAAGAAATTTAATGATGATTTTATAGTTGTCTGCCAGTTTTGGGGACTTTTAGAGTTTCACTGTGCCTCTCTGCATTTTGAATCAACTCTAGTTTGCATTAGTCTTGTTCTTCCATTGATATTCTGTCTTTCTTTTGCTTAAAGAGTACATCCTCCTATATTGGAAAATGTAGAGGTTTTTTGGTCTTAGGGGAAAACCTAAGTGGTCAAGATCAATTGTGTTGAACATGAACATCCCTGAATTCTGGATAGTCTAAGAGAGCAGCTGTGCTTTCTAAAGAAAATGTCGTTGACCTCAGACTTCTTGTTGACTAGTTCAGACTAATGGTGTATATGTATATACTGAAGTTGCCCCTATTAGGTAACCTTCATGTGCCAGGTATCAACTAGTTTTTCAGTGAAAATACTTTTTACCTCTATTTAACAGCACTTTTCTTTTGTGATTTTTTTAAAATGACATAGTATTGTTTTTACCAAAATAAAAATAGCATCTGTCATAGAGTAGATACTTGAGCAATAGATAGCTGTCTATTGATTCTATTAATATTTTCCTTGGATTTTCCTCCTTTCAAGACTGTGTTGATTCTTCTGGATTTCGTTTAACCCATGTCAGACACACTGACAAATGTTTATTAGCATCCTCCTGGCATGAGGAGCCTTATTACATGTATCGGTGGATATTATGATACGTAAGAAACAGGATGAGATGCTACAAAAGGAAAAGGTATCTTGGTGTGAGTGATTTACCATTTGTTAGCAAGGCCCATTTTTCTTTACGATAAGTGGGATCACTGTTATGGAATTGATTTGAGGGCTGCTGGGATGGCCTAGAAACTTTGTAAGCTGCCTAGATCTTTGAGATTCCAGTGTAATATTCCATCCCCTTTGCTTTGCACTTTTAAAATATATTGCTGGCTTGTGTTTGAGCCATAACACATTAAGCTTGTTATTAACCATTAACACCTTGCCATGAATTCTTTTGTGAGGTTGCTCTAGGGCAGTTAATAAGCTGTGTCAAGGCCTGGGACTTGGCAGAGGTAGATGCTCTGACTTTTTAGCAAAGGTTTTTAGTTTCTATCTGGTTCTCCTTGTGGGCTTCAGAGTCAGGCTGGCTGCTCCCTTAACTGTGCCTGGAATGAAGAGCACTTTAAGGAAGTGTGGTAAAATCCCATTTCTTCAGGACAGCTCAGGTAAGGCTCTTTTAAAAGAAATCATTACTAGGAGATAAAAGAAACAAAGATAAACCCTGATGTATGGAAATAGAGGAATGCAGAGCACAGAAGTCTTGTCTTTCTTAACTATAGTGCGAACCCAGATTGGTGTGGCTGATGCCTTTACCTTGACTTGACCATCTATTGAAAAGTGATCCCCAGATTCCCTTTTGATATAACCAAGTCCTATGGCCTCTGAACAGTGAAACTAAATAGACTGAACATTGACATTTTCCTAGCCCTATCCCTCCTAAAGAAAATTGTTTTTCAAGCTATATATCAGCATATCATTCTTACCTGATTAAGAACTGTGAATGATCAGTACTTGGACAAAAGAAGAGAAATACAAAAGAAGAGAATTTAGAGAACTTCCTAGATTTATGGAGATGAGGGGCATGTGACACGTGAATAATGGAATAACAAAGAGCTAGGAAAAGTGAGGGCTAGAACCAAACTTCACTTGTGTGTGCTGTCGTTTCAGTCATATCCAACTCTTTGCAACCCCATAGACTATAGCCCGCCAGGCTCCTCTGTCCATGGGGATTCTCCAGGCAAGAATCCTGAAGTGGGTTGTCATGCCCTCCTCCAGGACACCTTCCCAACCCAGGGATCAAACTCGTATCTTTTACTTCTCCTGCATGGGCAGGTGGGTTCTTTACCACTAGTGTACCTGGAAGCCCAAACCAAACTTCACAGTTACTTACTTCTTACTTTTACTTAGGGTTTGCTGTGTCTGACAACCTTTGTATTCTACCAGATTTATTTCTATAAAGGTTATATAATAATTCTGTTTCATCTTTTTATTATTACCTACTTAAACTTTTAAATAAAGTGTTACTTTTATTTATAAATGAGGAATGATACCAATATGAGAACTTTGGGAAAGGTCTCTTTTTTGACCCAGCTTAAAGTTCTCATCAGGGATTCCCTGGTGGCTCAAGATGGTAAAGAATCTGCTTGCAGTGCCGGAGACCTGGATTCAGTCCCAGGGTCAGGAAGATCCCCTGGAGAGGGAAATGGCAACCCACTCCAGTATTCTTCCCATGGACAGAGGAGCCTGGTGGGCTATACAGTCTGTGGGATCACAAAGAGTTGGACATGACTGAGCAACTAACACATACACAAAGTTCTCATCTAGCTTTATGTTCTTATGAGGAAGTGCTAATTTTCATTTATTAAAAGAAAATGCCCTGAAGCATTTCAATGCTGTGTTCTCCAGAGTACCTGATTCATAGAATGAACTGAGTAAATGTTAACTTGGGAAGATAATCTCTTTCTTCGTGTATTTTTAGGTTGAAAATGAGTATTGATTAATGGTATCAAAGTAAACTGCTTTAAATACAAAACTCTGTAAATGAACTCCTAGGTTATTCTGTGCCCATTTCATGCCCTCTGAGTTCATTTGTTCCATCTCCATCATAGTTAACACTCAACTAAATTTAGCATAAGTTTTTTCTACATTATTATATTTGGTACAATAAGCTTTGAATAAAGCATTTACTATTGTGTTCTAGAATACTGTTTTTAAATGATATTCTGCTTCTCATAGAGTGCTTCTCAAGTATAATTTTATTCTTTATTAGTCTGTAAAAATGTACTACCAATTTTATGTTTTTTAAAGCATGCTTGTCAGTTGGGTATTATTCCCATTCTTTGCCCTTCAAATTAACTGTCTCCAGTGAGTTAGGGTCAGTACAAATATCCATGGTCTGTGCTTTCAAAATAGCATATGACCTGCTAACCTATGTGGGGGCTTCCCTTGTGGCTCAGTAGTAAAGAATCTGCTTGCCAACATAGGAGACACACGTTTGATCCCTGATCCAGGAAGATCTCCTGGAGAGGGAAATGGCAACCCACTCCAGTATTGTCACCTGGGAAACCCAACGGACAAAGCAGAGCTTGGAGGGCTACAGTCCATGGGGTCACAAAAAGTCGGACACAGCTTAGTGACTGAACAGCAGCAACAACCTATGTAGAACCTTTAAATCTGGAGTTTACTGCCAAACACAGAATTCCCATAAAATTAGCAACTATGCTTAATTCATTTTTGTAGCGCTAGCACCTAGAACAGGGGCCTGGCCCTCAGAAGATCCTCAATCAGTGTTGGGAGTGAATAGAAATGCAGGCAAGTAAGTCAGGATTTCCTGGTTTTCGAGCGATTGAAAAAGTCAGCATGAACCAAATAGGGATTTATTGGCTCAAGTATCTGAGATGTTCAGGACTCCAGAATTGATGGGATCCGAGATCTCCACAAGTGTTGTGAGCATGCTGTTCTTCTCCCTCTGTCTGTCTGCCCTGGACTCTGCCATTCTCTACATTGGCAGGTTCCCTGAGTGCAGAGGCAAAAGGGATCTCCAGCAGTTTCAGACTCACATCGCCCTTACAGCTGGGAGAAAGCATCTCTGTAGAGAGCTTTAGCACAAGTCCCAGGTCTGACCCTCTGGGTCTCAGTGGTCTGGCTTAGATGGCCACTTCTCCCTGAAACCATCACTTTGCCCAGGGGGACAGTGTATTCTGGCCAGGCCTAGCTCAAGGACAGCCCCACTGTAGTCCGCTCCACCCAGATCATATGTCCTTAGAATGGGGAGTGATGGCTCCTCAGAAAGATGCCTGCCGATGATCACCATGTCAGGGAAATGTTTCAAAAAAAAGAATGGTAGCAGTTGACAACAGGCTACAAATGCAAAATGCACTGTAAATTTTACTAGGTTACCCTCCTTCCAATGAGCTATATGCTCCTGGTAGACCTGGTTATTTTAGGGACTCCTTAGAAGATTTTAGCCTTCGCATGGAGTTTTAGACCTCTAATCTTGTAGGATATGGTAGGGAAAGAAATATATTTCCTCTCCTCAGTGTGAGAATATTAAAAGCTTAAGCATCATTTTTGCCCTGGATATTATGTCCATTGAGACAGAATTATTTTCCTCTTAAAGATGAATCATGCTAGAATGGACCTCTTTGGCCAAGTTCTGTTTAGCCTAACATTCATTCCTGCCATTCCTGGTGATAGCTCTTTAAAGACACAGTGACTAGACTTGCCCTCAGCAGTGCTCCCAGGCCTCCATCCTGGTGGTGGAAGCATCCAAGACAAGACAAATGAGTCCTGGATGAGACGGCTGGATGGCATCACCGGCTCGATGGACATGAGTTTGAGTGAACTCTGGGAGTTGGTGATGGACAGGGAGGCCTGGCATGCTGCGATTCATGGGGCTGCAAGAGTTGGACACAACTGAGTGACTGAACGGAAATGAACTGAACTGAATAATAACCCCAAGTTCCATGAGAAAGTCCATTCTTCATTTAACACAGTGCGTTCACACTGAGTTAAAGTATGTCTTATGTCCATGCAGTCAGGAGAAGTAGAAAAGTGAAGTCACTCAGTTGTGTCTGAGTCTTTGCGACCTCATGGTCCGTAGCCTACCACGCTCCTCTGTCCATGGGATTTTCCAGGCAGGAGTACTGGAGTGGGTTGCCATTTCCTTCTCCAGAGAATTTTCCCAACCCAGGGATTGAACCTGGGTCTCCCGCATTGTAGGCAGCCACCAGGAGAAGTAGAGTGATACCCACAACTCTGAACCCTGACAGCATACCCTGCTCTTTCTCCTCTTGGTGTACAAATACGAGATGGACTTGCCCGTTGTCTGGGACCCTCTTACTCCTGAGATAGTACTTCCTGCTGACTTTGACTTGTGTTGTCATTTCCTGAATGCCTGGAGAAATTGTACTAATTAAAATGATTGGAAAGTAAGGTTTTGCTTTAGCAGAATAGAATTTCAGTGAATATTCACAGGAGTCTGTTTTCATTATACTGAGATGTTCATTATGCTGAATAGCATATCAGTATGCTATCCTTATTTCATATTATGAATGTTTTTTAATTTATTGGAAAAGATTAATTGACCTTTAAAGAATTTCCTGTCAATTATTACGTGAATACCAATAATCTTTCACTAACTGTGATGGAATATATAGTAATAACTGAATAATATTGCTTTATTTATATTCTTACCTAAAAATTAATTTTTTAATGTTCAAATCCAATTTAAAGTTGTTAAATTGTTGAAAAAATACCAGTCACCTGAAGTTAGGAACCACTGAAGCGTGTACCTAGTCTTTGACTGGGTTTCCTTAGTTTAACCAACTCTTTAGCCTGCTCAAGTGTAACGCAGGTTCTCTACTTTCATCCTCTCTTTTGATGCCCCTACAGCAGAAGGCATTTCCCAGAGAGTAGGCTCACCTGCTGAAGCTTCAATCTGATTGAATCTGGTTTTCTCACTGCCGGGGGTACTTCTGCCTCCTCTGTGCCCTGCCTCAGGCACACTCGCTGCCTGCCACCCATGGTCACCATCAACCTGATAAATGGACTTCATTCTTGATAGGGGCAAGTGAATCACTCACACTGCTGGTTCTGGTTCAGAATCCCCATTATGTTTCCTGTATTGACCACAAAACATAAATATAGGAAGATTGTTACTTTGATTAAGAGTGGACTTTGTATGTCTTTGGAGAAGGCTATGGCACCCCACTCCAGTACTCTTGCCTGGAAAATCCCATGGATGGCGGAGCCTGGTAGGCTGCAGTCCATGGGGTCGCTAGGAGTCGGACACAACTGAGCAACTTCACTTTCACTTTTCACTTTCGTGAATTGGAGAAGGAACTGGCACCCCACTCCAGTATTTGTATGTCTTTCCCTGATTGAGCCAAAAAGAAATAAGATGCTTTTTTCCCTTGTTTATGCAATTTTACATCTTGACAGGAAAAGAGACTATCAATTTTGAAATAAGTGGATTTTGCTTCAGGATATAAAACTTTTTAAAACAAATATATCAGATATAGACATTTTGTTTATTATTCTTTTAAAGAATTTCTGTCATACCTTCTGTATTTTTTTTTTCATCCATCTTGTTGGCTCCCTGGATCTGTGGTTTGGTGTCTGACATTAATCTGGGGAAATTCTTAGTCATGGTTGCTTCCATTATTTCTTCTGTTCCTTTTTCTCTTCTCCTTTTGGTATTCCAATTACACTGTCGGTAGGTACACTTTGCAGTTGTCCCACAGTTCTTGGATATTCTGTTCTGCTTGTTTTCAATTTTTTTCCTCTTTCCTTTTCAGTTTTGGAAGCTTCTATTGACATAGCCTTAAGCTCAGAAAGGATTTCTTCACCATGTCCAGTCCACTAATGAGCACATCAAAGGCTTTCATTTCTGTCACTCTGTTTTTGATCTCTGGCATTTCTTTTTGATTCTTTTTGTTTAGAATTTCTATCTCTCTGCGTACATTACCCATCTGTTCTTGCATGTTGTCTACTTCCCCCATTAGATCCCAAAGCAAATCAGTCATAGTTGCTTTAAATTCCCGGTCTGGTTAATTCCAACACCCCTGATATACCTGAGCCTGCTTTCCACACCTCATGTGTAAAAATAGGCAGAAATAGGCTTTTGTTTTTGCTGATCTGTGTTCTGCAGACAGTCTTCTCCTAGATCTTGACATATCTGCTTCCTTCTCACCGATTAGCTTTCTGCTCAAGGCTTACCTTGTTGAAGTGACTGATCCTTCTCTGCCAACTCAAGCTCTTCCCTCTCTTCTCAGTCACTCACTATCACATTAGCCTATTTTACTTTCTTCATATTTTTAGTATTCAATATTATTTCTTCTCTTAAAGGTCTATTTTCTGTCTCTTCTCACTAGTACAGGACTGGCACAAAGGAGGTACTCAATAAATATTTAAGGACATAATGTGTTAACATTAGTTACTTGTAAGGGTTGGCATTATAGGCAACCTTTATATTTTTCAGGAACGTCCCAATATGTAAAAATAAACATTGATTACCCTTATAATCATTGATTACCCTTATAAATTATCAAAAATAATAAACCCTCATTCCTACTACATAGGTATGTTTGAACAATTATAATGCACATTGCATCTAAACACTATGAAAAAGGAAAATCATGATGGAATCACTCAGCTGTGTAGCAGGGGCTCCCGGTAGAGCCATTTAGAACAATATTGTATAAACATATATTTTTAATGTGATATTCATTGATGGGTTGAAAGCTATCTTGAAAATTCAACTGATTCATTCTCTGCCCTATTCAATATTTACGAAAAGACTTAACAATTAAAATCCCACCCTTTGTAAGAAAAGATATTTCAGGCCTTGTATGGTGTTTCGCTTTTGTTCCCGAAGTTCTGCTCCCATTTTCATGTAGCTTCCAAAGATGCTAAAAGCTTCTGTGCTTTAGCATGCTGCAAGAATGAGAGCTTCTTCCATTTATGGAAACTCTTTTAAAGCAGGCACATTTTCTCAAGTAAGTTTTGAACCAGCTCTTCTTTGCTTTTCTCCTTCTCTCTTCCCTTTCTTGCTTCACCTGCCCTCTGGCATCTGTCTTCCTTTTCCTTCTCTACTTCTAAGGCTCTCAGCAGGGCAGAAGCTGATGTAGCCTGTATTGATTCCTCTTAGAAGTTTCTCTGTTGGTACCAACTGACGCTGTCTTGGTTGTGAGAGGTTTATTCCTTTTGTAAATGTGTAACTGAACCTAACTGAACAAACAGTTGAGAATTTCTTTTTAGCCTACTCAAGAATGAAAAGGTTGGTTGGCGTCCACCAGCTCTAATGGTCATCAGTGTCCTCTTCAAGAAGCTGTTGACATAATTTACTTTTTTCCCTCCTGTAAACAATTTCTCTCAAGAAGTCACAGCATCCACAGTGGAAATATTGACTCTTGTGTGGCACAGATGGAACACTGGCATATTCTTTTCTCATTTTGTTCTGCCAGAAGATGTCACGTTTTTAAATGTGTCTGTGTGTATGTCTTCACTGGCCTTACATCAGCTTGGTTCTCACTCTTAGTCCCCATTCAGAGTGTCTGAGGTTCCCCTTCTTTAAGTGTGACCATCTTTGCCTTGGAGTCCTTGTCAAATTTTCAGGGCAAGGAACCCATAGAACTCTGTGCCTCCCTTTATTGCAAATCCACTGTCACCACTCCCCCACCACTCCACTGATGTGATATATCAATTAATTTCTTCACTGAGGTTAAATATAGGGAAAGTCAAATAGGGTCATTGGTCTCAGGCAACCCCAACCCAGCATAATGTACCAAGAGCAGGGGCTACTGCTTACTTTCTGATCAGTTATCTTGATACAAGTCTGTGACAGGCAGTACATATACACAGGAGGAGGAAACCGGAACCTGTTGTGCAGAGTGAAGTAAGCCAGAAAGAAAAAGACCAATACAGTATACTAACGCATATATATGGAATTTCGAAAGATGGTAACAATAACCCTGTATGCGAGACAGCCAAAGAGACACAGATGTATAGAACAGTCTTTTGGACTCTGTGGGAGAGGGAGAGGGTGGGATGATTTGGGAGAATGGCATTGAAACATGTATAATATCATATATGAAACGAGTCGCCAGCCCATGTTCAATGCATGATACTGGATGCTGGTGCACTGAGATGACCCAGAGGGATGGTACGGGGCGGGAGGAAGGAGGGGGGTCCAGGATGGGGAACATGTGTATACCTGTGGCGGATTCATGTTGATGTATGGCAAAACCAATACAATATTGTAAAGTAATTAACCTCCAATTAAAATAAGTTTATATTAAAAAAATGAAGAGTAAAGATGAGAGATCAGGGTACCTTCTTTGCCCAAGGGTAGCACTATAAAGTTGAAAGTGGTTTGGATGCAGTTATTTTCACAATTCCCTGAGTTCTCACTGCTCTACAAATAACCCAGCTGGGCACTTCACTTCTGACCTTGTTGTTCTGTCCCTTGCTCTGTGGTCTTTTCCTCCTAACTTTGATGGTGTTCTTGGCTCTTGCAATGCCTGGAAGGTGTTCATCAAACCAAACAGAGAGAAACAAAATCACCTCTGTATGCCAAACATCTTGAACTCCTTGGAGGAAATGCATTATAAAAACCTAACATAAATAATAAAATAAAAAGTAGTCTGCTTGATAAGAACTAATCAGTAAGAGGGAAAGCAAAAAAAAAAAAGTGCTAATACCAAGAATTTTTTTTTCAGATAACTTGGGAGTGGTTGTGTGGTTGTGTATTATTAAAAGAATAAAGAAATATTTAGAAAAAATATGTCTAGTGTATAGTATTAATGAAAAATTTAGAAATTCTTAAAAATGGCCAGGCAAATGTTATACTTGAGATGTTGAGAACTGCTTATAATTCCATATTTTATATGATAAAGCAGAACTGTGTTTGAATTTATAGTTCAGTACTTATTAAAATCAGATTATTAAGGTTTAGGCAAAATCATGTATCATCTGCTTATGAAGAAATGTGTAGTGATTTTTCACACTATATCTTCTCAGTCTCAATTTATTTGTATCAGGGATGTTTCTCAGTTTATACGTACAAACTATTTTAACATTCAAAAGTGAATTCTTTAAATTTTTTCCTTCAGTTTATTAAGGGGATATCGGTATTTTTAATTTGGTAATTCAGTGTTGCATAATTTACCTTAGGAGTCAAGACTCCTTTATAGAGTCTATTAAAGTTCCAGGAATAAAATATTTCATTTATTGATTTACTTGGTAATTATTTAATGTTTTTATAAAGTTAAGAAACTATTCATGATCTTGAGGGGATTACAGTTTAGTGGCATAGAGATCAAATTGGAAAAAAAGATAAAAGTTCTGGGGTATAACTTGATCAGCTTTATCTTGTAGAAAATTCATATGGGATGAGCAGGAATAGAAGACAGCAGGCAAGGAAAACAGTAAGAGGCCACCCCAGTTGTAGTTTTATGTATACCACTACCCCAAAGCTTAAAGACTGAAGACAGCATCAGCCATGTATTTTGTTCATCAGTGCGTACGTTGGGCAGGGCTTGGTAAGATCAAAATGTTTCTGCCAAGCATATCACTTAACTGAGGACTAGAGGACCTTCTTTCAGGATGGTTTATTCAAACATCTGGAAAGTTGGTGCTGGCCATTGACAGGAAGCTCAGCTGCAGCTATAGCCCTAGTTTTTCTCCATATGGGCGTCTGTATGGGGTACTTGCCCTTCCTGTGATATGGTGACTGGATTCTAAGAACAAGCCCAGGAGAGAACCAGATGGTCCCTTACCAGCTTTTGTGACCTACTCTCAGAAGTCACACGGCATCACATCTGCTGTAGTCACAGTCTTGCTCAAGGTCAAGGAATCTCTCATCACCTGCTAATGGGAGGCGTGTCAGTGACATTGTGAGAAAAGCATGTGTAAAGGGAGGTTTTAATACAATCTTCTGTAATCTACCATACACCTACAACTCACATCGTCTTCACATGCTAAATATACTCTTCTTCCCCAAGACCCTCAAATCTAAACACCCGCAAGTTATTCGTCATTTAAGGTCCTGGTGAAGGTTAGACTGCTTCAGTGCAGTTCTTTTAGCACAGCTCTTAATGTAAGGAACTGTGAACATAAAAGACAAGCTGTCTGCTCCACCATTTTCTACTCTCTTCTCTTTTTTTGAGTTTATCGATGTGTGATTGACAAATAGAAATTATATGTATTTAATGGTGTACAATATGATATTTTGATGCATGTATACATTTAAAATGATATCACAATCAAACTAATTAACACATCAGTCACTTCATATAGTTACTTGTCTTGCATGTGGTGAGAAGATTTAAGATTTACTTTCTAAGCAAATTTCAAATATACATTATAGTATTAGAAACTATAGTTACTATGCTGTACACTAGATTCCCAGAACTTATTTATCTTGTACAAGTGAAACTTTGTGTGCTTTGACCAACATTTCCGCATTACCCCTGCTCCCCACTATAGACAATTTTCAATAGCAAGACAGACATAGATAAACTGCTATAGACACATCTAAAGAGGAGAAAGCAAGACGCATGTAGTAGTAACCACCCCACAGCAATTAAGAAACTTAGCTAGGCTTATGCTGCCAGGTTCTTCATTAAATTTTCTTCATTACAGTATATTCCTACTGCTGGCAGCTGTCTTGTCCAGCTCTTTGTGTGTGTGTGTTTGTCTGCTTTTGGAATCAGAGTAATGCTAGCTTTGTAGAAGTATTCTTTCTTCTTCAATTTTTGCAATAGTTTGAGAAAGCTAGGTGTTAACACACACACCCACACACAAAAAAATGTTTGGTAGAACTCACCTGTGAAGCCATCTGTCCTGGATTCTTTTTGTTGGGAGTTCTTTTTACTGCTGATTCAATTGATTCAGTTTTATTACTGACAATTGATCTCTTCATATTTCCTCTTTCTTTTTGATTCAGTCTTGGGAGACTGTACATTTCTAGGAATTTATCCATTTCTAATAGGTTTCCATTTTGTTGGTGTGTCATCATTCATAGCAATCTCTTATGATTCCTCTGTTTCTGTGGTGTTAGTTGTAACTTTTCTTCTTTCATTTCTGATTTTATTTCTCTTTATCTGCATGAATTTGGCCTAAGATTTACCAATTTTGCTTATCTTTTCAAAGAACCAGTTCTTAGATTCATTGATCTTTTCTATTTTTTTACTCTATTTCTGCTATTATCTTTATGATTTCTTTCCTTCTGCTAACTTTGGCTTTTGTTCTTCCTTTTCTAGTTTATTTAAGTGTAAGTTTAGATTGTTTATTTAATATTTTTATATCACTGTAAACTTCCCTGTTAGAACTGTTTTTGCTGCATTCCATAGATTTTAGACCATTGTGTTTTCATTTTCATTTGTCATTAGATATTTTTTTTTATTTTCTCTTTAATTTATTCAATGACCCTTTCGTTGTTTAGTAGCATATTGTTTAGCCTTCAATTGTTTGTGTTATTTGCAGTTTTTTTTTCTTGTTCTAGTCTCATATTTTGTGATTGTAAAAGATGCTTGATATAATTTCAGTCTTCTTAAATTTATTGAGACTTGTTTCATGTCCTAGCATGTGACCTATCCTAGAGAATTTTCCATGTGCATTTGAAAAGAGTACATATTCTGCTGCCTTTGCAAGAAATGTAAATATATTTCTATTAAGTCCATATGATTTGATGTGTTATTTAAAGTCAGTGTTTGCTTGTTGACTTTCTGTCTGGACGATATATGACTTCCTGTCCATTGATATGAGATATTAAAGTTCCCTAATACTGTGTTACTGTCAGTTTCTCCCTTTATACCTGTTAATATTTGCTTTATGTATTGAGGTGCTCCTATGTTGGCTGCACATACATTTACAGTTGTTACATCTTCTTCTTGGATTGATCCCTTGATCATAATGTAGTGTCCTCCTTTGTCTTTTGTCACAGTGTTTGTTTTAAAGTCTGTTTTGTCTGATGTTGGTATTAATATCCCAGATTTCCTTTCATTCCCATTTGCTTAAGAGACACTTTTTCATTCCCTCACTTTCAGTCTGTGTATCTTTAGATTGGAGGTGAGTCTCATATAGCAGCGTGTACTTGGGTTTTGTATTTTTACCCATTCAGCCACTTTATGTCTTTTGAATGGAGCATTTAGTCTATTTACATTGAAAGTATTTATTGATGGGTATATATTTATTGATGGGTATATATTTTCAGTGCCATTTATTAATTATTTTCTGGGTGTTTTGTAGTTCTGTTTTTATTCTTTTGTTCTTCTTTTGCTTTCTTCACTTCTGATTTAATAACTGTCTTCAGTGTTATATTTGAATTCCTTTATATTTGTTTGTTTGTGTCTATTCTAGATTTTTAGACTGTGGTTACCATTAAGTTCATATATATCAGTCTCTGTATATAAATGATTGCTTAAGTTGATGATCTCTTAAGTTCAAACTCATTCAAACAACCTGCATTTTTACTCATCACCCCCATATTTAATGTTTTTGACATCATATTTTGCATCTTTTTGTTTTATGTATTCCTTAATTACTAATTGTGGATATAGATGATTTTAGTTTTGTTTTTTAACCAGTTAATCAACTACCTGTACTGCATGTTTGCTTTTACCAATAATATTTTACCTTTTGTGATTTTTATATTTCTAGTTGTGATCTTTTCTGCTTAGAGAAGTCCCCTTAACATTTCTTGCATACCTGATTTACTGGTGCTAAACTCTTTTAGCTTTTGCTTGTTTATGAAACTATTTATATCTCCTCCAGGTCTGAATGATAACCTTGCCAGGTGGAGTTTTCTTTGTTGTAGATTTTTTTCCCTTTCATCACTTTGATACAGTCACTTCCTCTGGCCTGGAAAGTTCCTGCTAAAAAGTCAGCTGAATGTCTTATGGAAATTCTCTTGCATGTAACTAGTTGCTTTCCTTTTCCAGTTTTTAAGATTCTCTCCTTGTCTTTAATTTTTGCCATTAATATTGTAAGTTTTCTTGGTGTGACCTTCCTTGGGTTCATCTTATTTGGGACCCCATGCCTCCTAGAGGTGTGTTTCCTTTCCCTAGTTAGGGAGGTTCTCAGCTATTATTTCTTTATGTAAGTTCTTTGCTCCTTTCCTTCTTTCTCTACTCCTTCTGAGAAGATAAACCTTAGTATACTTGATGTTGGGCCAGTGGTATTGCAAAGTATCTGCATTAAAAAAAATTTTTTTTTCTGTTTGTTGTTGTTGCTCAGTCACTCTGTTGTGTCTGACTCTGAGAATCCATGGACTGCAGCATGCCAGGATTCCCTGTCCTTTACCATCTTCCAGAGCTTTCTCAAACTCAAACTCATGGTGATGCCATCCAACCATCTTGTCCTCTGTTCCCTTCTTCTCCTGCCCTCAATCAGCTTTAGGGTCTTTTCTAATGAGTTGACTCTCTGCAGCAGGTGGCCAAAGTATTGGAGTGTCAGCTTCAGCATCAGTCCTTCCAATGAATATCCAGGACTGATCTCCTTTTGGATGGACCGCTTTGACTCCTTGCTTCCAAGTTACTATTCAAGAGTCTTCTCCATCACCACAGTTCAAAAGCATCAATTCTTCAGGACTCAGCCTTCTTTATGGCCCAACTTTTACATCCATACATGACTACTGGAAAAACCATAGCTTTGACTAGACAGACTGTTTTTGGCAAAGTAATGTCTCTGCTTTTGAATATGCTGTCCAGGTTTGTCATAGCTTTTCTTCCAAGAAGCAAGTGTCTTTCACTTTTATGGCTGCAGTCACCATCTGCAGTGATTTTGGGGCCCCTCCAAATAGTCTCTCACTGTTTTCATTGTTTCCCCATCTATTTGCCATGAAGTGATGGGACCAGATGCCATGATCTTTGTTTTCTGAATGTTGAGTTTTAAGCCAGCTTTTTCACTCTCCTCTTTCACTTTCATCAAGAAGCTCTTTAGCTCCTCTTCACTTTCTGCTATAAGGGTGATGTCATCTGCATAACTGAGGTTATTAATATTTCTCCCAGCAATCTTGATTCCAGCTTGTGTTTCATCCAGCTAGGCTTTTCGCAGGATGTACTCTGCATCTAAGTTAAAAAAGCAGGGTAACAATATACAGCCTTGACATATTCCTTTCCCAATTTGGAACCAGTCTATTGTTCCATGTCTGGTTCTAACTGTTGCTTCTTGATCTGCATACAGGTTTCTCAGGAAGCAGGTAAGGTGGTCTGTTATTCCCATCTCTTGAAGAATTTTGCACAGTTTGTTGTGATCCACACAGTCAAAGGCTTTGCCACAGTCAATAAAGCAGAAATAGATGTTTTTCTGGAACTCTCTTGCTTTTTCTATTATCCAACAGATGTTGGCAATTTGATCTCTGGTTCCTCTGCCTCTTTTAAATCTAGATTGAACATCTCGAAGTTCTTAGTTCATGTACTGTTGAAGCCTAGCTTGGAAAATTTTGAGCATTACTTTGCTAGTGTGTGAAACAAGTACAATTGTATGATAGTTTGAGTATTCTTTGCCATTGCCTTTCTTTGGGATTGGAATGAAAACTGACCTTTTCCAGTTCTGTGGCCACTGCTGAGTTTTCCAAATTTGCTGGCATATTGAGTACAACACTTTCACAGCATCATCTTTCAGGGTCTGAAATAGCTCAACTGGAATTCCATCACCTCCACTAGCTTTGTTCGTAGTGATGCTTTCTAAGGCCCACTTGATTTCACATTCCAAGATGTCTGTCTCTAGGTGAGTGATCACACCATCATGATTTATCTGGGTCATGAAGATCTTTTCTGTAATGTTCTGTGTATTCGTGCCACCTCTTCTTAATATCTTCTGCTTCTGTTAGGTCCATACCAATTCTGTCCTTAATTGTGCCCATCTTTGCATGAAGTATTCCTTTGGTATCTCTAATTTTCTTGAAGAGATCTCTAGTCTTTCCCATTCTCTTGTTTTCCTCTATTTCTTTGCATTGATCACTGAGGAAGGCTTTCTTATCTCTCCTTACTATTCTTTGGAACTCTTCATTCAGATGGATATATCTTTCCTTTTCTCCTTTGCCTTTTGCTTGCGTTTAACTTGGGTGATTTTCTCTACCTGGTCTTCCAGTTCGCTGATCCATTGCTTTCTATCATCTAACCTACTGTTGATTCCTTGTGGTGTATTTTTCATTTGTTGTTGTATTCTTCATCTGTTCAGACCTTCTTTATACTTTTTAACTTTATGTTAATCTTATCATATCTTCCAGTTTATTGAGAATCTCTATTATTATTCCCTGGAACTCTTCATGAAATAAGTGGCTTATCTCCACCTTGGTTTTTTTTTTTTTCCCCCCTGAGGTTTTGTCTTGGTACTTCCTTTGGAACATATTCCTCTGTCATCATTTTGATTGATTCTCTGGTTTATCCTCTGACTTGTCTCTATGTATTAAATAGGTCACTTATATTTCCTGATCCTGGAGAAGTGGCCTTACGTAGGAGATGTAGTCTGGTTGCACATTCCCCTCTCTCACCAGATCTATATGTGTTAGGGGTGCTGCCTATATGGGCTGCGTGGGCCCTTCTGTTGTGTCAGGGATGACTGCTGTTGGTGTGCAGGCAGGCAGGGCTGGCCCTCAGCCTGGTTGGCTGTGAAAGCTGCTGCATGCAGTGGCTGCTTACCTGCTGGTAAACAGGGCCAGATCCCAGTGCATCCAGCTCTGCAGCCCTGGAGTGCATAGTCCTGGGCTGGTTCTGACTTGCTGGTGGGAAGGGCTGGGTGCTTGGCTGGCTAGCTGTGGAGGCTGGGGAATTCCCTGGTGCTGCCCTGATAGAGTACTCAGATTTTTAAAACCTGCTCTTTGAACAACCATGGAATCTTGCCTCAAAAATTACCTTGAAATTCCTAAAATTGTTTTATCAAATGGAGACAGTGCAAGAAAGAATGGCAGTAGAAACAGAATGAAAGAGAAATATGAAGGGGCCCCAGGTGAGGGGCCTGAGTGTGGGGTGTGTTAAGAATTCTGAGGCATAAACCTAGACAAGCAGTAATATTAGGGGAGTAAGCTATGCTTTGATGACCAGACTACATGAATTGTGTAAGTTAAGATGGAGTGTTGCAGAGAGTAGAGAACTGAAATAAAGAAAGCTTTGTAGGTACTGTTTCTTTTTGTTGAGTGCCAGTTTTATGAGCTGGTTCAGAAGAATGCTGTGTCTCTCAAGATGACAGGTTCTGGAACGAGTTTATTAACTTAATCAAACAGTAAAGACCATAGGGGAATGAAACAGATCTCACACTTAAGCAGATCTTCTGAATTCAGGATTGAAATAACATTTTAGACTCTGTCTAAGAGGGTCTAAATTGGACTGTTATAGGAACCAATGAAGGCCTTTTCTCACCACTTAAATAAAAGAGTTTCCTTCACATTTCCTGCATGAGTCAGAAGATGTTATTTTTATCAAATCAATTCCGAAGTATTATTTTTAATAAAAGTCAGCAATTTATGAATTTGAAACTTCCATTTTAAGTTTAACAGAAAGTTTGGTTTCAAGTAGGATGTATCCACATCAATTTCATTATATTCAATGCACTTTTATTCTGAAATTAAACTTGTTCAATATCTAAGAAAAAAATGACCTTTAAATTAAACTCTGGAATATTTGCTCATCTAAGATTTCTCAAAGGTATTCCTATCTTTACTTCCCAGGATTTATAAATGCAGAAATAAAAATTATTCCTTTAATTTCTTCTGCATAGTGAGGGGGGAAAAGTGTAGAATTAAATTTGTCACCCTCCTTGGATATGTCTCCTAAGAATAATTGTATCTAGGCCTGTAGTATTTTATGGTGGTTACTTGCTTCATAATTCTCAGATATAGAAGAATTACAGTTTTTCTATATGGTATATAATAAAGAGAAATGATATGGCATCAATTTTTTAACCTTGTTTTTATACCTATCCTTCTGAAAAATTGCACTTACAGTAGTATAGAAATTAACATTTGAAATTGAAATCTTCATCATTTCTTCCAAGGGAACATTGTAAAAGTACCACAAGACTGAAAGCATGGACTCTGGAGCGAGGCTGCCTGTGTTTGAATCCTGGTTATACAGCCACCTACTAGCTGTATAATCTTGGGCAGGTTACTTAACTTCTCTTTGCCTCAGTGTCCATATCAGAACAGGAGTATTTTTGTGCCCGCTTCACACTGTTATTTTCAGAAAGAAATTAGTTAGTATTGGTAAAGTACTTAGAATGGTGCCCAGCATATAAGTACATAGTGCATGTTTGATGTGAAAAACAATGAAGTATACAGGCCACAGAGTGCAGTGTTTAAGGGTGTGGATTCTAATCCCAACTCCACTACTTGTTACCTGTGTGAATGCGGTCAGGTTGCTTAACTTCCTTAAGCCTCTGTTTCCTCCCTTGTAAAATAATTGCTGAAGATAGTATTAGCTTCTCAGAGTTTCTGAGGATTAAACAGGATGGTTCTTTAGCAAGCACATAGCGCAATATCTGTTTCCTAGCACCGATGATTACAAATAAGTGTTATCATTTCTGTGCATATTCTGTCTGTGTTCTTGGGTTTTTTCTCTTTGATTCTCCGCTTCACACTCCTAGGTCATTTCTGGACCTTCATAGGACCAGATAGGGATTCTCTGAAAGGTGTGGCAATGGGGGCAGAGTGAGGGTAAGGGTGGTTGTAAGATAAATACTTAAGCTCCCATGAGGCCTTGCAGGGCGGACTTGTCTTAGGGTGTTTTCCACTCTCCATGGTCTGGCCCAAGACCTTATGGGCCCAGAAACCAGAGCTGTCAGCAGTTCTGGAGCTCATCTGTCCCCTAGAGCTGGGCTTCTATTAACAAAGCTCATATGATTGATGCACAGAACGAGAATGACAATGCTTCCCTTTACAACGAGAAGTGAAACCGCTGGGGTGTGGTAGCTCGTGTTCCCACCCAAGTGCTCTTTGTGCCTGGAGACAGGCCACCTCTCTAACCAGACTGCCAACTTACTAACTTTTATATTGGGAGACATAGCTGCTGCGTAGATCCTCAGGTCCCTCAGCTTTCCAGCATGTTCTCCCTGAAGTCATGTAAACAGGATACCAGATTCTAATCAGAAAGTAACGTGATGGAAAGTAGCACATGGAGTCAGAAGACAGCTGGTTCTCAGACTCATAGGTTTAATGGAATTAAAGGCAGATTTATAATAAAAAGGGGCATGCCACTAGCCCAGAGCACCCTTTCCCTGAGGGTTTTCCCTGAGCATTTGAGTGATCATGGACTATGCTTGCTTCTGAGGTTGCTTTGTACCTGTTTCTTGGTCTGGACTGTCTTCCTATTGGCAGAATCAGTTTAGAGCATGGTCATATCTGAAAATCCGAGACTGGCACATCTGGCCTTCAAAAGCTTTAGTTTGTCTCATACTATATAAAGATGAAGATTTAAAATTCAGGAGTATTCACGTAACTTAAAAAATTGGAAAAAATATTTGAAAAATCCAGAGATCTATCCTTCCTGGACCCTTCCTCTATCCTTCCTGGACCCTTCCCACATGAGGTCAATTCTCTGGAGCCTCTTAGAGACGGTCCCCTGTGGGTGAGGCTTTGGTGCTGCCTTTCAGTCCCTTCTTCCAGGTCCCTACCAGGTCCATGACATTGACTCGCATTCCCGACTGGTAATGTGCATGCCTCGAAGCATTTGAATTTGTATCGTTCTGACAGTTAAACTTGCCTTTCTTACTTATGTGCTCTGACATTCTGCATTTTTATTTCAAAGGTTTATTCTCAAATGGTAGTCTTATTTTCTCATTTCCAGATTCATTTTAATGTCGGCCCCCCAAATAACTAATTGCAAACACGTTTGAGTTTGTAAGTCCTAGAGGTAACAGTGATAGAAGACTCAAGTGTAAAGCTCATAGCTTCAAGAAAGTGGATACCCTTAATCTTTCCACAGGAAATAGGTGATGCTGCCTGCCCCCCTTCTCTGTTTCTAGATCAAGAGTCCTTTCTTCCTCCTGGGTGAAGAAATTAACTACTGTCATATTCTATACCTTTTAAAATGCTCTAGATATTATGTGCATTGAAAGAAAAATAATAGAAACATTGTATTTACAAAAGTGATAAATATGGATGCTTGGTTTACAGATGTATTTATGATGGAATTTCTTTAAGAAATAAGAGATTATTTTTAGCTTCAATATTACAAATTATTAATAATCAAATACAGGAAGCTTTGCCCTTTGTTATGATTCTTAAGAACCGCAGGCTTTTTGCTGTCTCTGATGAATTCAGGAAAATGTCATTATATAATTGGATTATTGATTGTGAAAAGAAATTAGCTTTCCCAAGGAAGTATATTTCTTTTCCCAATGAATAACCTGCCCCTTAATTCCTCTTAATCTTCTAAATAGAATTAATTTATGAGTGATCTATTTGGGAAAATAGATTTGCTTGAGAAAAGAGAAATGTCAGTTGTAGATCTTCCTATATCTCACAGGTCTATACTACTACAAATTTAACTACTTGGTATTTTGAATAATCCTTAGGGTGTAAGGTAATAACATATTCTTTTCTCTCTGCTTCATAGCATCTTGTATAGATCTCTTATACTAACATTTACTCCATCTTAATTAAACTGCTCCTAAATTAAATAATGAATTACTACAATCTCTAGCACATGGTTATTTCTCCATTTCATCATCATCATTTACTTAAAAGTTTTTCTCCTCAATTAGACTTCCTATTTCTTGATTATAAGGATTACTTCAAGTGTGTTCTCTCTTAAAGATTACTTCAAGTATGGTCTCTCTAACCAGTGTGGGGCACATAGCAGATACTCAGTAATTGATGAACTGAACTCATTGGAAATAGGAGTTCTTCTCAGATCCCTTTTAGATGTGCATTCTGACATTATTGTTGAGAGTGCTTCAGGAAGAATGGCTGAATATTCACCATTCTTTTGACTCAAGAAATATAGATAAATAACTAAAAAAAATAAAAAAAACATAAAAATTAAAAATAATAAACCACTAAAAGTATTATAAACAATGATAAAACAAGCTACACCCTGAGAAATGATTTCTGTAGTTCATATAATTGACAAAGAAGTTGAACTGTAGTATATGAAGACCACCCAAAAGTAAGAAGAAGAAAAACAACCTGTTAGGGAAGAGGCAAATAATAATTAGATCAGATACTCAACTTTAGCAGTAATTAGAGAAACCAAAATTAAAATGCTGAGATTCTATACCCATCACAAACAAATGACCAAAATGTCAGAGTCTGGAATATCAGTACTGTGGAGACAGTAGGAATCTAGAGTAAGAAAGACTCTTGTACATTGCTGGCTGAATTGTAAATTGTCTAATTATGTTGGGATGCAGTTTGACAGTTTCCAGTAAAGGTGCAGCTGTGCATATCCAATGACTCTACGGTTCTGTCCCCTCTTATTACAATCCTGTCCACCTCTTGCACATGTTCGAGAATTAAAGTAGCTTAATAGTAGCAATAGGGACTTCCTTGGTCCCTATAGTTGGGACCAGTGGTTGGGACTCTGTGCCTCCAAAGCAGGGGGTGCAAGTAATGACCTCTGGTTGAGGAACTAAGATCCCACATGAAATCATTTTAAAAATTAAGAAAAATAGTAGCAATAAATTAGAGATAACCTAAGTCTACCAATAGGGGAATGGTTCTATGAATTGGAATGCTATAGAGCAATTAAAAAGATTACACTGTGTAGAACTATTAATACATATAACTTCAAGATAATGCTAAGCAAAAAAATAAAACTAAAAATTGAAGCATCTACATGTCATGCTACAATTTTGTGTAGCTTAAAATATGCAAACAAGTATCTTATTTATGGATAAACACATGTTTAATGGAAATATAAAAAGATGCATGGGTATGATAAAAGATAATCCTATAGAGTATTTACCTAAGGAGGAAATGGGGTAGGCAGGAGCATATGGTGGCTTTAATTGTATCTGAAATGTTTTATTTCTTCCAGGAAATCTGAAGCAAATTTTGCATTATGTTAAGGTTTTCAAGAGAGTCAACAGACTCTGTAGGAGGTTTAAGTTATCAGGATAAGTAGGCTTTGAGAATAAAATAGAGCAGTATACTCACTGCCTGGCAAACACGTCAGTGTGTCAGCACTATGTAAATTCCAATCCTGGTTAGCTTTACTAAACTTGAAAAGGGCCTGACTTCTGTCTCAGACTGAGTACCATTAGCTGTGTGATTTTTAAGGAAGGAATACTGTGGAAATCCAGGGGAATACAAAAGCATGGGTGGTACCTAAGATAATGTGAAGATTTTTGAGGACTTAATCGAGCCAGAAAAAAACAAACAAACAACCAAGATTTAGATTTTATACTGGAGTGGGTAGCCATTTCCCTTCTCAGGGGATCTTCCCAACCCAGGGATCAAACCTGGGTCTTCCACATTGCAGCCAGATTCTTTACCATCTCAGCCACCAGAGAAGCCCCAGCTAGGAAAGCAGTTCTGCCCAATTCAGAGGCCAGAAGCCTTTCACTGAGCAAATAATAGGCCAGTTTATTTACATCGATCCAAGACTAACTAAATTAATGTAAAACATATTATTATGAATATTTGGCTGTCAATATGTTGACAGTTGAATAAATTGAAGCTATATTTTTATGAAGTCAATAAAAGAACTTTCAGGAGGCCAAGAGAAAAAAAAAAAATCAAAGACCTTAGCTGATCTTAGAAGGTACACTGGAGGGCCTCCTGTAGCTTGCTGTGGGTTCCTGTCTCTCTCTGCCCTCTCGTTGTCTCTCTCTTGACATATCTTCTAGCCACACTGAAAAATTAGATAATGCATAAGTTTGGACTGATGAAGAATGGAGAGAGTGGTAGAGAAAAGCACTCTCATTTCTGTTACTTTGCTTTAAAAAAAGTAAGAGTAGTCCATTTAGAGTGAGAAAAATGTAGTACAGTAGAGAAATATAAAATATCAAACATTTCATTTTAAAGAGTAGCATGTCCTTTTCAGTTTGCCTAAGGGGTATACAAATTCACTTTCATTTTATGAGATTCATGCAATAGGTAATAAACCAAGTGAAATGACTGGCCTTCTCCTTGTCCTCCCCCAGTCACTCTCTTATTTCAAATCTCTTTTCCTAGACATAACCATTTGTCCACAGTTGGTGTGCAGTCATCCTGGTCCTTTTCTATGACTTTGTATATAAAAATTTATGTACCCATAACTGGGATAATGTATTTTTCTGAAACATGTTATTTCCATTGAATGTATTTTAGGGAGCTTAGCATGTCAGTGCATCTAGATAGCATTCAAAAAAAAAATAGCTATATAGTGTTCCTTAGTATAGTTAACTCATTATTTAACACTTCAACTCTTCATGGCCTATTGCAAAGTTTCTGGTTTTTTACTACTACAAAAAATTCTGCAGTGAATATTCCAGTATATCCATCATTACCATAAAGGGCAAATGTGCTTTAATGAATGGCAAGATCTAGGAACTACAGTAACATTGTCCAGAATTTTCTCTTCTCATCTTTGTTATTTTTCTTGGGTGGCCTCATTTTCAGACAACCTTACTTTGTGTGGTAGCCAATATGTCAACCAGCAGTTCCACACTTACATTCTATTGACTTTATAGCCTCTCTGTCAATATCAGCAGAAGTGCAGGGGTTGGCTCTTGCTTCACCAGCTTGGGTCCTGTGTCCATTCTTGACCCTGTCACTGTAGTTTTGTGGATAATTTATACCGATCATTCAAGCCTGCATCACCTGCCCATTTGTGGGGCTGGGCCAGCATAGTATAAACCACACGGATTGAGAGGGAGGGTGGAATGGGTGGTTTGCTAGATAAAAATCAGGATTATGATAATAGAAGGAGGTATGTGTGCTGCTCAGACAAATATATAATTGTCACTACAAATGTCTCATAGATAGTGGTTTTTTTTTTATGTTTTTGTGAGTAGAAGATAGACTTACTAATGGTATCCAGATTTATGTCATAGGACCAGAGGATTCTTATAAGAATCATTCCAAATCTTTGCCAGAGTAATGAAATAAGTCTATTATTTATATTTAATATTGTATGTGAAAAGAAAACACATTATAGATTAAGGATCATTAACACTATGAAAGAGAGATTGTTTTTCAGTTCAGGAAAGTGTTACTGAATGTGTTTGCTAAATATTCAGTGATAATGATAGATCGTATCAATGACATGATAGGTTCCTAGTCTTAAAACACATTTGTTAATATTCTATTATTTGCCAACCCTTAGTACAGGTTCTATATTTTATTTATTCATTTACTAAACAATGTTTATTAAATTCTGCTATGGACTGGTCACCGTCCCAGGGGCTGGGAATAAAATACTGACTACAACAAGGTCCCTGCTTTCGCGTTTCTTTCATTCTTGTTAGGGGCCACAGACTATCAATAAGGAAATAAACAAAGATGAAAATTCCATGTTGTGATTTACCATGAAGGAAATATAAAGAACATGAGATGAAAAGTAACTGGTGAAGGTCATTTCAGGTAAGGTGGTAAAGGAAGGCTTCCCCGAAGAGACAACATTTGAACTGCAACCTGAGGACTAAGAATGAACCCCACATTCTAGACCTATGTTATGCAATATGGTAGCCACTAGCCATGTGTTCGGAGAAGGTGATGGCACCCCACTCCAGTACTCTTGCCTGGAAAATCCTATGGACAGGGGAGCCTGCTGGGCTGCAGTCCATGGGCTCGCAAAGTTGGACACAACTGAGCGACTTCACTTTCACTTTTCACTTTCATGCATTGGAGAAGGAAATGGCAACCCACTCCAGTGTTCTTGCCTGGAGAATCCCAGGGACACGGGAGCCTGGTGGGCTGCCGTCTATGGGGTTGCACAGAGTCGGACACGACTGAAGTGACTTAGCAGGAGCAGCAGCAGCCATGTGTTAGCTACTGAGTACGCAAATATAGCTAATTGAGATTAAAATGTACTCTAAATGTAAAATATACACTAGTTCCTCAAGGCTACTACAGAAATTGTAAAGTAACTAATTTTATATTGATTATAGATTAAAATGATGGTATTTTAGATATATTAGGATAAACATTATCAAAATGAAGTTTACCTGTTGCTTTTCCCTTTTATAATATGATGAAAATGTTTAAAATTGCATATGTGACTCAGTTTATCTTTCTATTGAACAGTCCTGCTCTACTTGCTATTATTGATATGCATGTTTTCCTCTTTTTGTTCTTGCTGATGGCAGTTGAATTTATGTAGTAGACTCTCTTCCAAGGATCTAAGTCTATAATATTTACTGACTGAAATGTCCAAATATAATAATTCAACATGTGATCAAATTTAATACAGCTGAGAGTTAAGACATATTGGATGGTGGGGAAAGCAGAGGACACTGCTGCAGTTGCCAGAGCAGTTCTCTCATTCGTCATGTTCCTGTGGAAACGTTTGAGAAAAAGATAAAGGAAGACTCTGAGTTGGAGAGGTAGGCAGAGCTAGCAGTACAAGGTAATGACAGCGTAGGACAGGATTTCTGTGGGAATCAGATAGCAAGCCACAAAGATCTATTTCCATTCCCTACTTGGTGAAGAAGATTCTATTGTGTTCTGTGGAATTACCACTTCTTGACTATTAAAGTAAGAGTTTGATCCTATACTGTTTGCACTGATGAGATGTTAGTGAAACTCTTTTTATATCCCTGTCAGATCGATGTTGGCGAGTTCACACACATTTAATAACATTACATGAATTCATTGCCGAGAGTAAGCAGGGTTGTTTTTCTCTGAGCCATGCTGTTATTCAAATGTCCATTTGTGGTTTGTGCCATAGGGAAGAAGTTGATGATTTTGAAAACGCACATCTGATTTAGCAGGTGAAAATTTTCAGTTTTAGTTTGTAAACATTTGAGACCCCCCAATGTGACGTTTGTTATGTAATCTAACAGTTTGGCGGGGGGAAACTCTATCCCTACTGGTTTGAGAGAGAGTTGAGTCATATCCTGTGACTGTGAAGCAGCGGTATTTAAACATCACGGGTGCCTCTTACTTTCATTCGAAGTCTCTGCTGTTCAGAGCAGCAAGTGTTCTCTGCAAAGAGGCTGCTACTAGCCCTGAGAGGAGTACAGCCTCTCTTGCTGGGATTCAGTAACGAAAGCCAAGTCTGAAGATGCAGTTCTGTCACTGGAGTGAAAGATGTTTAGTTTATTTCTAATCAACTATGCTGTATAGCTGCAAGCTGAAAGGTGCCTGTAATTTGCCAGTTATTTATAATAAGGTAAGTGTTGTATTTTGATTTACTCACTGTTTTGTGGCAGCCTTGAATTAACGTGGCTGTTAGAGTATGTGATCATGCCTCAGAAAATGCCTTCTCGCAGGATTTTAAAGGTGGCTTGGAGATTCTTGTGCAAATAATTTTGAATTTATGGTACAGCCCACTTATGAGATACTTAATAGATTGATATTGCTTGCATGATAGTTTTTTATGATCAATATAGTGCCTGAGATGTGAAAACATTGTAGTAGCTTTATATTGTTTTTAAGGATTAAGTAGTACCAGAATCATTGTTTTTCTTCTTGCTACCCTGTCATCTTGGTTAAAGGTAAAATGTAAATGCATAAAATTCCTATGATTATATTTGGATTTTATTTAAAATAATGATAACTCAATAACTGTATTTCTCCATTACAAAAAAAGTGGTCTTACTGATTTTTAGAAAGTTGAAAAGTAGTGTCTCTTGCTTTGACTTTTTATTTAAGTGAAAGGCCATCATTTTTAGACTTCTCATCTGTTTGTTTCAAATTTTATATGAGTTTATTATCATAAGCCTGTTTCCTGAGCTGTTGTTGGAGACACTCATATATACATTGTATGGATGGAGAAATCTGTGGAATAGAGAAGTGGACAAGAGGTTTGCTTTTGAAATTCTTGAAGATTGCTGAGGAAAGGTGGGAGTGGAAAACAGGAATGTTGTCTTGGTTTTTTATTGATTAAAGAAATGGTATCAAATCAGAGCTAAAGGTGTATCTGGTATCATATCACTCTGGATAGTCATATTTAAGGCATTTGAATTCTTCTGAAGTAGAAAAGGTTAATTTGATTGTGAGAGCTACAGCTGTGAATTTGTGAGATGTTGATGAATTGGAGGGATTTTCTATCTTTAGTGTCAGTTGGTATTAGAATACTTTTTCTTCTTAATTGACCCACTGTCATGCTTAGAGATTATTTCATTTTCTATTCAAAATTATGCCCACTACAAAATTGCTAGACTCTAACTACAACTTGGAGGTTATTTTCCATTAGATATATACGTTTAATAACATGTTTTACAACGGCTGAAGTGAAGGCATGAAATTTTCCTCTTCTGTGAAGGGGAAATTAAAATTAGTTTAGCTTCCAAATATTTAAAGGCAGTATTCTGAATTAGAAAAGGAAAACTTCAAACAAAATGACTTAGCACTCTGAGCTTTGGAGACCTTGCATAGTGAAAAGGCACATATCCCAAAAGATGAGAACGCAAGAGGTTATAAATAGAACAATCTGATGTTTGGTATATAGAAAACTCTGCTTTTATGCCTGGACAAGGGTGGGGCTATTCTGTTAAGTATTCTCCTTGAGACTTTTTCCTTATGCTATGTGTGAATTAGGAAATGTCAATAAAGCGATAGAATGTAGTAATCTACATCAAGACAAAAGTGTATCTTATTACAATTGACACTGTTTCCAGTTCTTGAATCTGGATTATAATGGCCATCCAAACTGTTACTGTGAATGAAAACTCAGGCTGATAAAATGCTGTAAAACTCAAGTTTTGATAATATGCTCTGTTACAAATGTAGACTTAGTTTTAATGACATTGTACAGCCAACTGGTAATTACCTGATTAGATTGCTTCTCCTCCTTCCTTTCTGTTTTCCTCATCCTTTGGCTGTTTTCCTGCTTCTTTGCACATCCAAGAGGAGTGTGGGTAATGGGCAGAGAGAGAGGAAGAGAGTGAATAGGCCAAATAGGGCACCGTCTCTATTTCTCACCTCTCATAATGGTTCTGGTGGGGAGTGAGGTCAGAGAGAGGTTAGATATAATGGCAAAAATAAGTCTTTCAGATTTCAGTTATTTAGGAAATTCCTTGACCTTTGAGACAAAGAATAATTGGGAGCATGGTTGGGACAAATTTATCAACCTTACAGAATTATTGCAAAGAGATAGTATCACATCTGTTGTATAACTTTCTTTGACTGTAATGTTTTATATATGTTTCTGTGGAATTGTTTTTGTGTCTTCTTGAAGGAAAAGCACTGACAAGATATCAGAGATACTCAGAATTCCACTCTGGATTCAGACCATTTATTTTCAGAAGTGAGGGTCTCCTTTTTCTCTTATTTTGTAAACTATTTTACTTGTGAACTTCTAGCTTATATAAAAATAGTATGCAAAGGTAAGCTTCAAAAATAAAAATAAAAGCCTAATTTTACCCAAGCCTTAGTGCTGTTCGAAAATTTCAAATAGCTAGAGAAAACTCATCCTCACTCAAAAGATACTTACCAAGTGGCAATTACATCTTATCTTTAACCTAAAATCAACACCCAATTAGGGGCTACATTAGCAGAAGCACATAACATAAAATTTTAAAATATATTTCTTTTAAGTAAAGCTTTGTCTGAAGGGTTCAGGGTGAGAAACTAGAGTAGGAAGAAATTATTTTATGGAGTACTTTTTCTGACTCCTGAAAACTAAATCTTTCTGGGTTATGCTTTACATCTTAGAGTCTCTAGTGAATCCTACTGGATTGCAAAAGCAGCACATTCACCAGGAAAAATAAATAGTGATCGCTCTCCTGCCTACTTCTGAAAATCTGTTATGAGGGTCACATCTACTTCTGAAAAATCACATGAGACTTTGTGAGAAAGCACTTGTGAACTCGACAGAGCTTGAAAATATCATTATCACGGAATAAGATATACATAATTATATAGATATTTGGAGGTGAACTTAGATGTGTTTATCTTCTTACTTCAGAAAGAAGGGAATTAAGGTCCAGAATGCTTAAGGAAAGTGACTGACTTCGCTCAGCTAGTACCTAAAGTTGGATCTTTTTGTCTCCTCAGTTAGCTAGAAATTGATCACAAGATTAGCTGTTTCCTGCTGTTAAGAGTTTTTCTGGGTGTTTATAAAGATTAATACTATTTGCAGCATTGATGCACATCCTTATAAGAAACTATATCCTTGCAGAAAGTTTCACAGAAGACATATTGCCCTGTCTACAAGTTTTGTGGGCTGAGAATTCTCATTGGATCTAGTTTAATAGAGCACAAATTTGTGGAGTGAAAATCAAACTATAGCATCTGACTCTTGCAATCTCTTAGCTATTGCCACAGTAGAACTGTCCAAGCTCTTCTCTGGAGAGTTGAATCATAAAAGTAAACATGTGAAATGAATGGGGGGTTGATTTTGTAGCTTTTAAAACTTCAGATAGTATGGTAGATTGTTTTGATGCTTGTTGAAAGTGGCTAGAAAAAAAGAGATTCTTCCAAAGGTTACCCTTAAAAAGAGATTCAGTTCAGTTCAGTTCAGTCACTCAGTCGTGTCAGGAAAATTAAAAAAAAAAAACAAATGAATTTCCATTCATTTTTGTTAGAATTGATCTGGCTATTTTATATTTATGGAACACTATTTTTCAGAGAGATGAGATGGGAGAACAATGACTTTTCATAATTATAAAAGTTAATGACATATATCTTATGCTAATGAACAAATTAGAGTCATAAAGAAAATTTTTCTTTAAAGCCTCTTAACACTAAAATTGAAAGACAGGTTAATTAAAAGGTTTCTTGTGTTGGTGGTATTAATAAAGTTTATATCTAATTCCTAAGAGTTCAAAATAGGGTCACCATTTCCTTTAATAAAAAAATGTGCCTCTCATGAAAAGTATATACTATAATCTTCATTTCCTGTGTTCTAATTTATACCTTCAATAAATAAGTGGAATTTAACATCATGCAATCTAATGAACAGATTCTAGCTCTGCTTTGTAATAAAATTCAAGTGTACCTTGATTCTAAGAACTGCATAAATCTATAACTGGTAGGAGATAAAAGAAAACTGATTTGAAAAGACCTTGATGCTGGGAAAGATTGAAGGCAGGAGGAGAAGGGGACAGCAGAGGATGAGATGGTTGCATGGCGTCACCGACTCAATGGACATGAGTTTGAGTGAACTCCAGGAGTTGGTGATGGACAGGGAGGCCTGGCATGTTGCAATCCATGGGATTGCAAAGAGTCAGACATGACAGAGCGACTGAACTGAACTGATGAAATGAATAGTTTAAAAACTTCACTGAACATAAGTGTGGTGAGATTGGGTGTGATCTGAGGGACAGAGTTCTGGGCTGTAGGGTGGGTAGTAGGAGAAGCAGTAGTTGACCAGGAAGCCCGTGTCTTTTTTTGATTTTGTTTTCTTATCTAGAAAGTTGACAAAACATGTCCATGCTAGATGACAATCCCACACACCCTATAGGTACTGTGTAAATACTGGTTACTCACCCTATGAACATCAAGGTGGGTGAAGCCCTTTCAGGTCAGAGAGTCCATAGAGGTACCATTGTCGTTAAGTACTGAGTGCTGTGCTTAGTTGCTCGGTCATGTCCGATTCTTTGTGACCCAATGGAGACTGCCAGGCTCCTCTGTCCTTGGGGATTCTCCAGGTAAGAACTCTGGAGCGGGTTTCCCTGTCCTCTTTCAGGGGATCTTCCCAACCCAGGGATCAAATCCAGGCCTCCTGCATTGGAGGCAGATTCTTTACCATCTGAGCCACTAGGAAAGCCCATGAATACTAGAGTGGATAGTCTATCCCTTCTCCAAGGGATCTTCTTGACCCAGGAATTGAACCAAGGTCTCCTGCATTGCAGGTGGATTCCTTACCAGCTGTGCTACCAGGGAAGACTGTAAGTGCCAAGGTTGGTAATGAACACCCCCTTGAGAGATACCCAAGTAGAAAAGCTTCAGAGATGATCTATTGGGTTTTAATTCCATCTTAATTCATTGAGGTACTCAAATTAGTCATTTGGTCTCCTTTTACTTGAGTCATTTCACTAGTGGGATGGATTAGTAATATTCCCTCATGGCAATTTACTGCATACCCAAATGTAACAAAACAAATTCCAAATTCTGCTCTCCACAAGAGTTTCTAAGATGAAAATAGCAATAATGGCTAACATGTAAGTCAGTCTCTGTAATACATTTTAATGAACTGTCTTAATTTATTTCTTAAAAATACCTTATGGGATTTGGGCACTATTATTATTGTTCCCTTTCACAGGAGAAGAAACTGAAATATAAATTAGGTGACTTATCCCAACAATCACCCAAATGGTATTATAATGATCAGAGTTGAACCTAGGTAGTCAGGCTTCAGAGCCAAGATTCTTTATGTTCTATGCTGCCTCCAGTTAGATTACCTTGATCCCAGTAATATGAAGTGACTGCTATTAAGTACTACAGAAAGGAAAAGAAATCTTTTAAATGTTACTACATTTAATTATTTTGATGACTCTAGCATTCTCACTTGTGGTGAAACCCAGGCCTTTATGAACCAGAAACAAGCTGAAGTTATTTGGGAATTCATAGAGAATGAGGCTAGTAATAAAGCAAAATGCATCGGGAATGAACAGACATAACCAGTCCTTCTAGGGGGCCTAGTCTTGGATGATGTGAAAAGATTTCATATTTTTGAGAGAGAAACAACTTTCAATGCACACATTGTCAGCAGTCCTAGGAAAGCTTCTGGAAATTTGTATGTTTTGAGGGAGAATTAATGTCATGTCCCCTTTTCTTTGTCAACTCTAAGAATTCCTGATAAAAGTTATTTGTGGGAAGGAGCATATTGAATGAATAGTAGAAGGATTTTAGGTCCATTATGTGATTACATCCATTTTGATCTGTCTTCTCCAAAGACTCCACAAATTATGCTTGAAATTCTTGGGTAATTTTCTTTTTAAAAAATTTATTTTTAATTGAAGGATAATTACTTTACAATATTGCATTGGTTTCTGCCATCATCACTGTGAATCAGTCATAGGTACACAGGTGGCCCCTCCCTCTTGAACCTCCTTCCCACCTCCAGCCCCTTCCCACCCATCTAGGTTGTCACAGAGCCCTGGTTTGGGTTCCCTGAGTCATACAGCAAATTCCCACTGGCATCTGTTTTACATATGGTAGTGTATATGTCTCCATGCTACTCTCTCCATTCATCCCACCCTTGCCTCTCCCAACCCCATGTCCATAAGACTGTTCTCTATGTCTGTGTCTCCGTTGCTTCCGTGCAACAGTTCATCAGTACCATATTTCTAGATTCCATATATATACTTTAATATATGATATTTGTTTTTCTCTTTATGACTTTCTTTATCTGTATGATCATCCACCTCCTGCGAACTGACTCCTATGTGTTCCATTTTACGGCTGAGTAATAGTCCATTGTCTTTATGTACCGCAGCTTCTTTATCCATTCATCTGTCGACAGGCATCCAGGTTGCTTCCATGTCCTAGCTATTGTAAATAGTGCTGCACTGAACATTAGGGTACCTGTGTCTTTTTCAATTTTGGTTTCCTCGGGGTACATGCCTAGTAGTGGAGTTGCTGGGTTGTGTGGTAGTTTTATTTCTAGTTTTTAAAGGACTCTCCATACTGTCTTCCGTAATGGCTCTATTACTTTACGTTCTCTTGGGTAATTTTCAAACCCTCATGTCTCCTTAAGTCTCAAAGACAAGAACTTGCTCCAGGATGTTTTGTACCCTCAGTGCTAGCACAGAGCTTAGCACACTGCGAACCCTCAGGAAGGATGCCTAGCAAGCTGGCTGGCCAGCTGGATGGATGGATGAATGGATGGATGGACAGTGAGAATGAATGGGCACATCCAGATCTGCTCCGAGTCATGACTCATGTACCTAGACTGAATTGGGATCAGCCTATTATTGAACTTGTGAGCACAAGGGAATGAAATGTTAAATGTAAAAGCATTTAGTTCAGTTTATCTCATACTTCATCATCTGATGGTTTTCAATATAAAACTGACATATCTATAAATCATTTCTTGCTACCAGCTTTTCCCACGAAATCATGTTAGAGATTCTTTAATTACACTATGGAACCATAGTTGGTTTACTTCCTTAATTCAAAAGCTAAATTGATACAGATATACACATACATAATTGACAAGTGTTATACATGTACATAGAGAGAAATAATAAAATTAAAAGGTCAAAATAAGTGTGAACAGCCAAATTAATGGGAATTGTCAGAATTTGACTATTTTAAAATTTATTGTGGAAGACAATAAAAATTCAGAAAAAACAATTGAAGCAGCATATCAAAGGAAGGAAAGGTATTTTTTAAAATAATTTTAAAATATAGACTTCTTTCAGTCTTAGAACTGAAACTTTCTTTTTCCACAAAATTTCATTAGAGAGCTCAAATAAGAGGTCTGGGAACCAAAGTTTGTTTGGCATAATCAGTCAATTTTAAGGGATGGTTTCCAAAATGAAAATGGTGACTAAGGCCTTGTGTTAGGAAATGTTGCAGATTTTGAGAAAAAGTATTAAGGTCATTATTGTTTCAAGTTTTCAAGTGGGGAAAACACAGAGAAAACATTCCTGTAAAAACATCTGTTCAAAAATAAAATATATACAAGTTTTAGACAATGGGAGCAACTCCATTGCAAAAATTACACATTTATCCTTGACCCAAAGCAGTCATTAAAAACAAAACACACAAAAAAGAAAAAAATCCCAATCAGCAAGAAATTATTGGATAAATATTATTTTCCCTGGTCCTAAACACCATAGCACATGTTCACTCTTCAAAGATGTGCTAATATTTTGTGTCCAGGTGTCTTGTGTTATTTGAATTTCATTTGAGTCCTGTGGCTCACTGTTTTCTCAAGAACCATGTTGCTTATAAATAGTATGTTCCATGTCAGCAATCAGTGGCAAGGGTTACCCTGCTCAACAGTGGACCTGCCTTTTACATGACAGAGTCTGGCCCTCGGTTTCAACATCCTTCAAATGAAGGATTCACCTTGTAGCCTCACTCACATTTTCCAAAGACGAGGAACTTTTTCTTTTTAATGTATTCTTTTCATTTTTTATGTTGCAGTTCCAAAGATATCCAGATTACTACCAGGAAGTCAGTAATATCAACAGGTAATATGACTTCTTAGGTCACTTTCAAGAAACAGTACTAAGGTGGTTATTGTTTCAACTTTTCCAAGGGAGTAAAAAATACAAAATTTTCCTGTAAAAATATTTGAACAAGTGAAACTAAATAGGGTAAAAAATATATGGAAATCGAGATGAGAGAAGCAAATGTTTTAGAAAAATAGTTTTGTTCATGGGTCCTGGTGGGACCCATGGGTTTTGTTCATGGTGATGCAGAGAGTAGAGGTCCCATATGGGTGATTTTTATATAACAGACACTAATATGACTTTTTAAGAAATCAACTAATGTCTTAAAGGGCTTCCCATGTGGCTCAGCTGGTAAAGAATCTGCCTGCAATGTGGGAGACCTGGGTTCCCTCCCTGGGTTGGGAAGATCCCCTGGAGAAAGGGAAGGCTACCCACTCAGTATTCTGGCCTGGAGAATTCCATCGCAAAGAGTTGGACATGACTGAGTGACTTTCATATGTACATGTACAATGTCTTAAAACTATTATTTGCTACATTAAAATCCGTATCTAATTGTACTCTGAGATCTTCCTCATCATGTCTGTTATTTTTTGTGTGTTTTCATGAAAGACTGCTATTGCATTTTACTATTTTAATTGAAGTATTTTAACAAAAATTAAGGTCAAAGTTAATGAAAAGCTAAATAGCAGTTTTATCTAAAAAGTACTATATTATTTAATTTAATAAGTCAAATAAGTTCAACATAGTGTGCCAGCGGTAAAATTTCTGGTTTCTTCCTTTACCTGAGCAGCATGTAATTCATATCGACACCTTCTAGAATTAGAAGGTGCCTTAAGATAGACTAGCTCAACTCCTTATATTTTTGAATGAAGAATATTCTGGCACGAGTAAATTAAATGACTTTTCCAAGATTATATACACCCAACTCATAACAGAGTCAAGCTGAACCTGGGTTTCTCACTGCAGCAATGCAGTCTTTTTACTCTATTAGTCACTGAGAGCATCATTTTCTGATCTCAGTATTCAAATGCTGCATTGGATTTTCACTTCATCTTTAAGTCGCTCAGTCATGTCCGACTCTTTGCGACCCCATGGACTTAACAGTCCATGGAATTGTCCAGGCCAGAATACTGGAGTGGGTAGTCTTTCCCTTCTCTAGGGGATCTTCCCCAACCAGGGATCAAACCCAGGTCTCCTGCATTGCAGGCAGATTCTTTACCAGCTGAGCCACAAAGGGAAGCCCAAGAATACTGGAATGGGTAGCCTATCCCTTTTCAAGTGGATCTTCCTGACCCAGGAATCGAACCAGGTCTCCAGCATTGCAGGCGGATTCTTTACCAACTGAGCTATGAGGGAAGCCCTTTCATTTCATACTAGAATTTTAATTGTGCACAGCATAAATCAACTTAAGTTTGCCCCAGTTTCCTTTTGGCTGCACACATTTTTTTACCATATTTTTGGAAGGGTAATTTTTTTAACCCACAGTTTCTCCATAGAAACTTTTCCTAACACCTGTACGCTTACCTTTGTTCTATGCACTTGGCCATGAAGATGCACTTGTAATTACAGAGGTGGGCCCACATTTAACCACTCTTGCACATCTAAAACTGGTTAGATTTTCCACCCCCTCCGACTTTCCAGAACCTCAACACAAACTCTTACATCAAACTGACAGAAAACTCCATAAATGGGAATTATTGTATTAGGAAACAACATACACATCACTTCAAATCATTCAACCAAATAAATGGGAACAATTATTGAACAATGCTCCTTACTAATAACTGTACTTTTGTCATCAAAGTAATGATGAGCTGCAAGTTCCCAGCCCCATTGCCTCTTTGCGTGGCTCCTGCAGAAGCTGGGCGGCCCCACCCAGGCAGAGGCGGTCAAGGCACAGGGTGCTCTACCTCTCCAGGTGGAAGATTCTCTTAGGAGATGGCCCAGGTACAGACAGCACCAGATAATCTGGTTCACTCTCTTTCTTTTAGATATGAACCAGCAAAGTCTGTGCTTGATTTGGCTTCTTATTTGCAGCTGCATTGGCGAGTGAGGAAGAGAGACTTTTTCCAGAATATTCTTCAAAACACTAGTTCTATGAAATCAGCATTCCGTAATCAAGTAACTTTGGGAAAAACGGCAGATTGTTTTCCGCCTCTGAATATTCACACTGGAGGCAAAAAAAAAAAAAAGCATCAAAAGCTTGAAAACTGGGCATGGTGGTTATTTAATATTCCTTAACCCAATATTTCCCAAATAAATCCATTTTAAAAATATGACCTATTAACATTATGAAACACACTTGGGAAACACAAAATAGACATTTTTCTCACCGACTATATGTCCTGGAGAGGGTGGTTTGGGAAATGTCAATTTACCGTTCCCTTGGGGGTCTCTGTCCCTGTTTTTGTTTGTCAGTTGCTAAGTCTTGTCCGACTCTTTGCAACCCCATGGACTGCAGCACACCAGGCTTGCCTGTGCATCACCAACTCCCGGAGCTTGCTCAAACTCACGTCCCTTGAGTCAGTGACGCCATCCAACCATCTCATCCTCTGTTGTCCCCTTCTCCTCCTGCGTTCAATCTTTCCCAGCATTAGGGTCTTTTCCAATGAGTTGGTTCTTCTCATCAAGTGGCATCAGTCCTTCTAATGAATATTCAGGGTTGATTTCCCTTGGGATTGACTGGTTTGATCTCCTTAGTGTCCAAGGAACTCTCAAGAGTAGCACCACAGTTTGAAGGCATCAATTCTTTGGTGCTCAGCCTTCATTGTGGTCCAGTTCTCACATCTGTACATGATTATTGAAAAAGCCATAGCTTTGACTATACAGACCTTTGTCAGAAAAGTAATTTCTCTTCCTTTTAATATGCTGTCTAGATTTGCCATAATTTTTCTTCCAGGGAACAAGTTTCTTCTAATTTTATGGCTGCAGTCACTATCTGCAGTGATTTCAGAACCCAGGAAAATAAAATCTGTCACTGTTTCCACTTTTTCCCCATCTATTTGCCATGAAGTGAAGGAATTGGATGACAGCCTCTCATAACATGAGCTCAAGACGGAACGTAAGAATAATTTTGACTTTGAGATTTTTAACTTCGTTCAATAATACTGTTCAATAATACCCAAGGTGCTGTTTCTCTGAGCGGGTTTGATGACGAAAGGACAGAGGCTCAGGGCAGAGAGTAATAAACCGTTGAAGTGGGAGATGGAGAAAATTTCACAGAAATGCCCCTTTAGGCTACATTGAGCAGGGGGTATTGGTGTTTTCCAGGTGGATAAGAGCGCAGGTGTAGAGGTACCACTCAACATAAGAGTTCAGGAAACTGCTGTTGTTTTAAAAGTGTCTTTGGAGTCTGGGGTGGAAAGGGGTGTGGCTGACGAGGCAACCAAGCCTCAGCAGCAGAGAGCAGTTGAACCAGGAGGGTGGATGAAGAGAAAGCGAATGCAGTGAGGAAACTGAGAGTCTGTTGCCTCTTGGTCAAAGAATACCTTCGGCAAGTGCCACCGTGTGGGCTTGACCCCTCCTTTGCCCAAGGATAAGAGAGAATTAAAAGGCTCCCTGGTGTGGGGCGTGGTGAGCTTCCTGAGAAGCTCAGCTGTATAGGATAGCTGGACCAGTGAGCTGTGATGTGATCTGAGGGTATTATGATGAACTATAACAAGGAGCAGAAAGGGCAGGTGGCACCAGGCTTGAGAGAGGCTTCCCAATACATCCCATGGAAACAGGTGGAGAGTGGACAGACTTGGAGCTGGAAGACCTGGGTTCAAATCTATTCCTCCCCACGTGGTAGGTGACTTTGAAAACACTGTTTGACATCTCTGGGCTTGAGTTTCCTCCTCCAAAAATGAGAATGAAAATGCCTTATTTGGAACGAGCTAATGTAGGTCAGATATGGAGGGTAAGGTGGGCCCCCTCGTGCTGCTGGTAGTCCCACAAAGCCTGAGGCTTTTCACATTATCATTATTCAAGCCTACACCCCAGTCTAGCCATCTGTGGAGCAATCAATTCATGTGAGACCGTCTTGGGCAAAAATTGAAAAACGCCTGTACTATGCAGGGTGAATCTGGCGGGAGAGTGATTGATTGCAATCTTGTTTACAAGCTCCTGTTTATATTTCCTCAGCCTTATGGAACTTGTTTTGTTCAGGATTTAAGTGAACTAGGGTTAGGAGGATAGTCCTGTGCTGCAGGACTGACGGGATGCTTCTTCGTACTGATTTTACTGGAACAGAAGAGAAACTAGTCCAACTGTTTCTAGGTGGGGTGAGGAGAATGGGGTCCACTGGTGCCTTCAGAGCCAAAGCTAAAATATGCTTAGCACCAACACACACACATACACACACACAGAGGGAGAAGGGAAGGGGAATTATAACGAACAGTCTCACATTAGAGTCCTGAGAAATCCAATCATTAAGAAACGCATATACCCGTTAAACTTTTTTACACTAAAGGAAGATTTGTTTTTCTCATGAACCTATTAAAATGTCACTAGCAGTTTTCTGTATAAAAATACCAGGAGAGAGTACAAATACATGAACTTTCACAAGTACATATTTCTTCTACCCATCCTGTTTTCTCAGAAGTTCAGCAGAGAAGCAAAATATAAAGTTGACCTTTCATGGGACTGCCAGGTTTCAGTAAAAATCTAGTAAGTTTTATTTAAGATGGTCTCAGTTATGTGATTATAGGTCATTCTGATTTTTAGGCCATTGACCTGTTCAGTGACCATGATCCCATAAGGTGAAACTTTCCACCCGAGGGGGGCCTCAGTAGTCACGTGCAGTTCACTGGTTATCTCAGTGCATTCCTCTCCATTCATTCAAGAGGGGGAAATTGTTTTTTGAGAGCCTTTGTGCCAGGTACGGTGGGGACACATTTAGCAGATACAAATGAACACGGTGTATGCCAACAAGAGGTTTTAATCATTCTCATGAGCATCAAATTATCAGCAGTACTGAGTGACATTAGATAAAGCAGATGATGATAGGGTGTAATAAGGGAAGTTAATTTAAATTGTGGGCTCGGGGAAGTTGACTCTGAGAAAACGACTTTTAAGCTGAGTCAAGAGATGTGTAGATTTAATTTTGGTTTCCCGTGATCTTTTTAAAATTTTCACTTTATATTAGAGTATGTGTTAGTTTCAGGTATACGGCAAAGTGATTCAGTTATAGGCACACATATATCTCTTCTTATTCACATTCTTTTCCCATTTATGTTGTTGCAGAATATTGTTGGTTATCTATTTTAAATATAAAAGGGTATATATGTCAACCCCAAACTCCAAATTTATCCCTTCCACCTTTTTCCTCTGGTGGCCATCAGTTTTTCTCAGTCTGGGAGTCTGTTTCCAGTTTATAAGTAATTTCATTTGTATAATTTTCTTTAGATTCTACACATAAGCAACAGCATGTGATACTTGTCTGACTTACTTCACTTAGTATGAGAGTCCCCAGGTCCAACCCTGTTGCTGCAAATGGCATTATTTGATTCTTTTAGTGGCTGAGTGATTTTCCATTGTATATTTGTGCCACATCTTCTTTATCCGTTCATGTGTCAGCGAACATTTAGGTTGCTTCTGTGTCCTGGCTATTGTGAACAGTGCTGCAATGAACATTGGAATGCATGTATCCTTTTGAACCGTGGTTTTCTCTGGATATATGCCCAGGTATGGGATTGCTGGATCATATGGTAGCTCTATTTTTAGTTTTTTTTAAGGAATTTACATACGCCATACTGTTCTCCATTTTACAGTGTACCAGTGTACATTGCCACCAACAGTGGAGGAGGGTTCCCTTTTTTTCCCACACCCTCTCCAGCATTTATTGTTAGTAGACTTTCTGATGTGGGTGTCCTGGTTGGTGTGAGTTTTAAGTTTGTGAGGTTTAGAGAAAACCAGGTAAGGTACCCAGCACTGTATTTGTTACAAAAGCTGCCCAGGAGATTCGGATCTACTCTATCTCCTCATCAGTGAGGAGGTGTCTCCTGTCAAACCACACTGTCCTTCAGAGCCCAGCTAGTGGGCCACAATGTGCTACCATCAGTTCCGGCTTTGGAGAGTGGTAGGGAAACCCAGGGGTATCTGTGGCCCAGCTTGGCCCCACCACCTTTCCAACTAGCCTCCACTGGGCATGTCCTCTGTGTGAATTTCTGTACAAATCTTTGTTCAATATTTCTCTGCACATGAGCACCCTGCCCTCTCTCTTCCCCTGCATTCCTGTCCATTCAGTTTGCCAGTAGTTCTCTGTCTCCTCCCCTTGAGAATAATTTCCTGGGGCCCCGGGCACCCCACAGGACTTCCCCTGAACCCAAGACATTGCTGTGCTCCCAATGAAGAATGTCAACCTGTTGTCCCTCCAGCCTCCAAAGCACCTCACCAGGTCATTCCCTTCCAATTAAGTCCACATTTGCATGGTTACCACGAGAATGAGCTCTCTCGTCCCTCCCTCGACTTTGTGGTTCTACTTCTACATTCACTCCTTGGGGGATGGGACTCTTGTGGCATGAGTTCACCAAGCCACAATCCAGACCTGCCCTTCTTCTCTCTCTTACCCAGCCTTCCCTTGATGACCCAGCTATGCACGTGCCCAAAACCCTGTGCATAATGGGTAAGGTCTGGTGGTATGAGGGGACAGTAGCAGTGCTTAGATTGGGATCAGACCACAGTGGATTCACCCAAAGAAAAAGATACCGTCATCCGCTAGAGTGGGCTTGAAAGGACTGGATTTGAATTAGCTGCGCAAGGATCCAAGAGTAGGAGTGAAGGAACTAGAGGTACTGGGGATGCTGGGAGGTTTGGCACTCCCTAAAGAGATTCCCTCATCTGCGCTGCAGGACTGGAGTCCTTGTAGCAGGAGAAAGGACCTAGAGGAGGCTGGAGCAGGCCTTGCTGCCCAGAGTCCTCAAGGGCTGGGCGCTACAGCAGCAGAGAGCCGGCACGTCTCCAGCGTCTTTCCAGCACCTGTTCTCTTCTCAGGAGAGCCACACGGCTGGGATTCAGAATATCACGAGAGCAGCTGGCTGTGACTACAGACCCAGTGGGCCTTTCGTGGCTGAGGTGTTGGCAGATGTGTGAGAAGGCAGCTTAGATGCGATTAGAGCATGCTTGGACTTGGATGTGAAAAAGGACAGACTCCACCGCAGAGAACAGAAAGACAGTTCCTTCCTGGCTCTGTGGTGTGTGAGGTCTGCGGTTTTAAGGCTCCTGGGACCACTTACAGGAAGCGTTAGTCTTCTGTTTTTCTGTCTGAGACAGCCCTGATAGGGAGGAACCCAGAGGCAGGGGGTGTCAAGCTGAGGACATTTGCAGAAAGGCTGCCTTTGCTCTTCTTGCTTGGGCTTCCTATTTCCAGATGCAGACAAAGGCATGCACACCAGATTCTGCCCTGGCAGGTAAAGCACATGGCTGTGTGGTCAAAATGTAGCATGTTTCCTTGTATTTTATTCTGTTTATAAAAAAAAATAAGTCTATACCTTTAAGCCTGAGTTTACTAAAGGAAGGTCTGTGTTAGCCAGTCCTTTATTGTTTACTGTGATCAACTTGGCTTCCGTCATGGAAGACCTCACAAAGTCAGTGAAAACCGATCTGCAGAGTGAGGAATGCATAAAAATGCTTATGCTATGTGGACTTTTAAATGATTTTTATGGTCAGTTTCTGTTATATCTGTTTCTAGTCAGTGACCTACCAAGAACATGGCAGAGCTCTCGCTACTGCATTCGTAGTTTCCATCCCACCACCCCTCTCTTTCTGAGCAATCAGAGTGGGCGAGGAGAAAAATAGGACACATTTGAGAGAAAATGGGTGACTCTACAAAAGACAAGTGCATTTCTTTGGCTGTCAAAATTAGCTATGAAAATTAAGATTGAGAACATCTGTCTTAATTATGTATGTAGCACAGACTGTTCTGTTGTTTCACAGTCTTTCTGAGGAGGAAAAAAAAAAAAGAGGAAAAGAAAGGAAAGTTACCTGCTAGTCTCTCACGATCTCCTAAGTCTAATTCGCTCTTGGCTATAAAAGTTATTATTGATATTTAAAAATGTTCTTATGTGCAAATATTATAATGGTTGCAGTTATATATTAAAATGCTTGCAGTTCCATTTGCAGACCATATATTATAAAATTGGAAAGGTCATCTAAATACAGTCATCATAAATTTCAACATAGAAATGACTACCAGTGTTTGTTAGCTCAGTGTTTAATTGGGCATCAGTACAGTTCAGTTCAGTCGCTCAGTTGTGTCCGACTCTTTGTGACCCCATGAACTGCAGCACGCCAGGCCTCCCTGTCCATCACCAACTCCCAGAGTTTACCCAAACTCATGTCCATCGAGTCAGTGATGCCATCCAGCCATCTCATCCTCTGTTGTCCCCTTCTCCTCCTGCCCCCAATCCCTCCCAGCATCAGGGTATTTTCCAATGAGTCAACTCTTCGCATGAGGTGGCCAAAGTACTGGAGTTTCAGCTTCAGCATCAGTCCTTCCAATGAATACCCAGGACTGATCTCTTTTAGGATGGACTGGTTGGATCTCCTTGGAGTCCAAAGGACTCTCAAGAGTCTTCTCCAACATCACAGTTCAAAAGCATCAGTTCTTCGGTGCTCAGCTTTCTTCACAGTCCAATTCTCACATCCATACATCACCAATGGAAAAATTATAGCCTTGACTAGATGGACCTTTGTTGGCAAAGTAATATCTCTGCTTTTTAATATGCTATCTAGGTTGGTCATAACTTTTCTTCCAAGGAGTAAGCATCTTTTAATTTCATGGCTGCAATCACCATCTTCGGTGATTTTGGAGCCAAAAAAAAAAAAGCCTGACACTGTTTCCACTGTTTCCCCATCTATCTGCCATGAAGTGATGGGACCAGATGCCATGATCTTCATTTTCTGAATGTTGAGCTTTAAGCCAACTTTTTCAGTCTCCTCTTTCACTTTCATCAAGAGGCTCTTTAGTTCTTCTTCACTTTCTGCCATAAGGGTGGTGTCATCTGCATATCTGAGGTTATTGATATTTCTCCCAGCAATCTTGATTCCAGCTTGTGCTTCTTCCAGCCCAGCGTTTCTCATGATGTGCTCTGCATATAAGTTAAATAAGCAGGGTGACAACATACAGTAATTAAGCATAGAAACTTTGTTTTTTTTACCCAGTTGTGAAAACCATACTAATGTAAACTGACATCAAGAAAGCTGCTGGGAACAGCAAAAGAAATGGAAGTGAATGAAATAGAAAGACCCTGACCCACCAGGCAGTTGGAGACTTGGTGTATTTACCATTCACTACGTGTCCTCAGAGTATGAGATGCCACAGAAAACTCAGCCACAGAGCTGCTAGAGCCTCTGCACCTGCCATCAGCCACTGAGGATGTTGACGTATTAAACTAGACTTTCCTGGTTCTGTGTTTTCTTTTATTTTCCTTTCTAAAAGTAACTGTGGCCAGATTCCTATGCTTACTCTCCCTTAGAATTAGATGTTTATTGCCCTCGTCTGTCAACAGTCTCTTTCTCCCCTCTCCTCACCTAGACCCCTTGCTGTGAATTAAATCTGTTTTCTCTGGTTGAGTATTTTTTAGAGGGAACCTACCCAAGACATTATCTCTGTCTTTGTGAAACTTAAAGTCATATGTGGCTCAGTTTGCATTCTAGTCTTGCTGAATTTATTATTCATTTTAACTTGATTTGAATAGGATAATAAATTTAATAGAATAGAATAATTACTTCTTTTTCCATATCAAAAAACAAAGATCTTATTGAAAGACTGAATTAATTTAAGGATTTATGTTTTAAATTGAGGTTAAGAAATAAATTGTCTAGCTTAATGTAATAATGAATATTTGAAATATTTAAAAATATATGTGAATATATTTCATAGGTTAATAGTAAAATATACAAAATTTATTTTCAGCAAGGTACTAATTTTTATATATTTTTGTAGTTCCTTTTGAATTTTTTATAGAGAAAGATCTATGAATAATATCAATTTTATTTCTTCCTTTCCAAATCATTTATTTTACATTTTCTTTTCATCTTTACTGCTCTTGTCAGGACTTCTGGTAAAACACTGAACTGAAGTGATGGAAGTGGGTGCTGTGTTTCTTTCACAATCTGAAAGGAAAGATTTACTGTTTTACTGTAAATAACAATAATATGTGTTATCATTTTATCATATTAGATTTCCATTGCTGACTTCCTAGGATTTTTAAAATTAATAGCTATTAAATTTTATCAAATGTTTTTCCTATATCTTCTGAGATGATCATATGAATTTTATCTTTAATTTGCTAATTGGTAAATTATGCAAATTGATTTTCTGATAGTACCCCACTTTTGAATTCATAGAAAAAGCCCATCTTGGTCATAATGTTTTATCATTAATATACATTGCTGGATTTAGTTTGATATTATGTTGTTTGGAATTTTTACATATATGTTTGTGAGTGAAGTTGACTTTGTTTTTTTCTTTCTTGCAACTGCCTTGTCATGTTTTGCTATTACGTTATTAACATCAAAAGGTTGATCATTTTTTACATGCTGGTATAATCTGTATTATATGAAAACTGTTTTTAGATAGAGGAAGATTTTAATTATTGACAATATTTCTTATATATGTTCAAGTTTTCTAGTTCTTGAATTTTTAAAATATTTCAGGTATAAGAAGGCCATTTTATATAAATTTCAATTGAATTGGCCAGTTTTCTGTGTCTTCTTATTTTGCGGGAAATGCAAAAGCACTAAAAATTTTTGAGCAGAAAAATGTCTCAGTATTCATAGATGTATGCTAGACGAGTTGGATCAGGATTGAAAAACTGTTAACTCTCTATTGGACAGCAATTTAATTGGCAGCTCTTAAAATCCTTTTTGAGATAGTCATACTCAACTTCATAAACATCTCACCATTAACAAAGTGATTGAATGTTTTACTCAACTCTTTTAACTCTGTAAAATTTCTTATGAGATGGTTGTTGGTTTATTAAGTGTCCGGTCATTCTTTAAAGAAAAATTCTGTGGGTGGTTTCATATTCCATTCTTATACATCTTACTAGTGTGCTTATGGGCCTGTGTAAATGTCTCTAACTCAAAGTTTCTCTGAATAGAATTCACTGAATCCATGGTGGGCCTCACACATTCTCCTCATGGACTGAGAACTTGTCTAAAATGCTGAGTTACTGTATTTGTTCTTAGGGTCACATGGTGTTCGGTTTTATGTTCCATATGGGGTATTTACTAGTAACCCACTGAGTGGTTTATTGATTACTAAAAATTAGTGTTTGTTAGTAAAAGTAACATGGTAAAGATTCTGAGGATGCTGTATCAGTAGAGTCCTAGGAAGCCCCGTTGTCACACCACAACTGGCAACATTTTGTAGCCCCTATTGTGTACACACATAGTCAGAATCTTCAGATTCCTGGATTAAGGATTGTTTAGCAGTGTAGCATTAGTGCCATTTTTAGTTGATTGTGTCTGTCAGTTGCAGTTTTTTTTAATTTATTTATTTTTTATGGAAGAATAATTGCTTTACAGAATTTTGCTGTTTTCTGTCAAACCTCAATGTGAATCAGCCATAGGTATACATATATCCCCCCCTTTTGAACCTCCCTCTCCTCTCCCTCCACATCCCACCCCTCTAGGTTGATGCAGAGCCCCTGTTTGAGTTTCCTGAGCCACACAGCAAATTCCTGTTGGCTATCTATTTTACATATGGCAATATAAGTTTCCATGTTACTCCTTCCATACATCTCACCCTCTCCTCCCCTCTCCCATGTCCATAAGTCTGTCCTCTATGTCTCTTTCTCCATTGTTACCCTGTAAATAAATTCTTCAGTACCATTTTTCTAGATTCCATATATATGTGGTAGAATACAGTATTTATCTTTCTCTTTCTGACTCACTTCACTCTGTATAATAGGTTCTAGGTTCATCCACCTCATTAGAACGGACTCAAATGTCTTCCTTTCTATGGCCGAGCAGTATTCCATTGTGTATATGTACCACAACTTCTTTATCCATTCATCTGTCAGTGGACATCTAGGTTGCCTCCATGTTCTAGCTATTGTAAATAGTGCTGAGATGAACAATGGAATACACGTGTCTCTCTCAATTTTGGTTTCCCTGGAGTATCTACCTAGGAGTGGGATTGCTGTGTCATACGGTGGTTTTATTCCTAGTTTTTTAAGCAATCTCCATACCATCTTCCATGTGGGAATGTATCAACTTACATTCCCATCAACAGTGCAAGAGTGTTCCCTTTTCTCCACACCCTTTCCAGCATTTATTGTTTGTAGACTGTTTGAAGAGGGCCATTCTGACTGGTGTGAGGTGATATCTCATTTTAGTTTTGATTTGAGTTGCAGTTATTTTTATATAAAAACTATCACTATTGATTCATTTGTTGTGAATAATTTGGTTAACCTCATAGTATGTAGATTACATATAAATAATTGCATATAATAAAGAATTGTTTGGGAGTCTGTATTTCCAACAATCAAACCTTAAGGCATGAGTTGTATGAATCGTCCATATTCAAAGTACATTTGGTACTAAAGCTGATGTTTACACAGTTTGATTAGTTGTGATGTTTTATTGCTATCAGTCTTCCCTGCATCTCCATCTCCCTAATTCCCATTGGAAAATGGAGCTTGCTGGGGTAGCTTGGCTGTGTGGTTATTTACCTTGTTATAACTGATCTGAGATAACAACCTTTTGTGGATTATCCATTAGAGGATTCCAGGGGTAAACATTCTATGATCAAACATGAAGCAGTCAGGAGTGAACATCCTGCATCAAAAATTCTTTTTTATTGTCTCTTAAGAAATACAGACTAAATGAACATTTCCTTGTGGCCTATTTCCAAAAGTGAGGCTTCTTCTGGAATTTATTTCTCTGCTAGTATAATCTTTTACTTTGGGAGAGAGGTGAGAATCTTGCAGCTTAGTCTTCTTTAAAAGAATGAACAGCCACATCAGCACCACTGACATGTTTGCTGTAATAGAAAGAGTTCGCAGGAGGGATGGTACAGAGAAAGGGAAATAAAAACAGAAATGGAAATTGGAAGATCCCTGAGCTGGTGTTTGAAGGTTGGATCCTTGGCTGTCCTGAAGTGGTCTTCCACACATGCATCCTCTTTATTCATCTGTGAATGTGGTGTCCATTTCTCTGTGTGCGTACATGTGTGCCTAGTCACTCAGTCATGTCCAAGTCTTTGCAACTCCATGGACTGTAGCCTTCCAGGCTCCTCCATCCATGGGATTATCCTGGCAAGAATACTGGAATAGATTGCCTGTTCCTTCTCCAGGGGATCTTCCCAATCCTGTGACTGAACCCACGTCTACTCGCATCTCCTGCTTGGCAGGCAGATTCTTTACCACTGAGCCACTGGGCAAGCCTATTTCTCTATGTATGTTGGGGGAAAATTGTCTTGAAAATTATGCAAGGAAAATTTTTTTCCAAAGATTAATTCTTAGACTCAGAAATAATAATAAATACATTGTCCTGACAATCACCATGATTTGCAGTGCAGATTAGAATATATTTGTGCATGTCTATTTGAATTTGGATGGATTTTTCTGGCTTAGAAAGAATTTGTAGATACTGAAATTAAATCATGCAAATGCCAGAAAAATCTGTGGGGACTGTTCAGGCTTTTTCTGACCCATCTTATGCTGAGGGAACTCTTAGGTGGGTTCAAAATACCAGCCTCTTGGTCTTGTTCTTGCTGCTTATCCGATTCCTTGTTAATAAAGGAAGCTGAATTTTAGTATGAAGAGGGAACTCTGAAGCTCTTTTCTTGTAGCTTCAACTGGAGTGCACACTACTCTGAACTTGAAGATATACTACCAACCAAGAGCTGAAAGTCAGGATAAATTATGGACCCAAATAAGCCGCAATACATCAAGGCATTAACTGTGATGGGTTTTCCCAGCATCTGCTTTTTTGCCACCAACATATGTACTCTTCAATGAAAAACATAAAGTTCACTCATGAATAATCTAAAATCCTGCTTGAGTAAAGTTTTCAATACTCTAAATATGTCAGAGACTGAAAAAAAAAAACAGTTATTGTAATACTTTGTAAATACTGTGACCAGATCCCACTCACTGATTAAATTGGTGGAAAGGGTCATTCTTGAATCACAATCTCTAGTCTGTTGATTGCTTTGCTTCCCATATGAAGTTCTTAACTACTAGCTGGGAAAATAACGTAACCTCTCTGAACCTCAGGTTCTTTATTAGAAAACAAAAAGTGAGTAGAGTGAGGAAGTACACAGGCTCTGGAGTTCACCTGCAATTATAGCCCAACTTACAGCCCCTTAGTTGCAACTGCTTAATCATGTCCAGATAGCGCTAGTTGTAAAGAACCTGCCTGCCAATGCAGGAGATGAAGCAACAGATGCAGGTTTGATCTCTGGGTTGGAAAGATCCCCTGGAGAGGAGTATGGCAACCCACTCCAGTATTCTTGCCTGGGAAATCCCATGGACAGAGGAGGCTGGTAGGCTACAGTCCATAGAGTCTCAAAGAGTTGGACACGACTGAAGCTACTTAGTACAAATAATCATGTTCGCCTCTGTATAATTCAGTGTCCTTGTGTGTCCAACAATGATTGCCATAAGACAGCCTCCTGGTGCTATCATGAGTTTCAAATAAGACAGTGAATGCCAAGAATCTGGCACAGTGCTTTCCACAAAGAAAGTGCTCAGTAAACATTAGTTATTAAAAACAACCTTGAAGAGGATTTGTGAAGACTGATGGAAATACATTGGAAATGCACTGAGATCAGAAAGGCCATGCATAAAATCAGACCAAGGCAATCTTCTACCTACTTCCATTTGCAAGAATTCTTATGAGTCTGATGGTTTTTCCCTTATTTATGTGTTTCATCTAGTTATTCTCCCTTTGGTTCATCAGCACACACTTTTTTAGTCTTTTCTTTTTCTATATTTGGCATAAAAGGGTAAAAGAAAGATGTTGGAGAATCAGTGTGGCTGTATTTATATCAACCCATCTTGTATGACTGGCATGGTCTGTCATTTCCCAGTGGAGCTGCCAGGTGATCAATGTCCTTTGTGACCTTTTCCTGGAATTAAAAGTCCAGAAATGAGAACTGGTTAAGGATAGATTCTTCTTTAAATATATCATCTGGAATTCTGCATAGAAAAAAGTCATTTTGGATAGACCCATAAGCTACCAACAGAGGGCAGTTACCTTTTCAATTGTTGCAAAAAGGAAGAAAGACTCCTATTAATTCTTTCTTTATTGCTAAGCTTTGACACACCTGCAGATGTGACAGTTGGTTTTGTTGTGGTTTGTGTTTCTTTTTTTCATCTTTCAGAGTTTAACAGTTAATTGTGCTTTGCAAGGCTGTTTATTAGCAATTGGGGTGCATTTTCCAACAAAAATAATTTTATAAATAAAGACCAACTTCCTAGAAACTGGAAACCCAGAGATCTGCTTAACCCACCGATTATTAAAAGTAAGCTACTGAGGGTCTCACAGGTCTGCAGAAGCTGGTCACCCAGGATGCTGGAGCTGCCCTGCTGCATGGGACAGGTCCTTGCCTCCTTCACTTCCCTTTGGTAGCAGGCAGATTAGGCACCCGTCCAGCTTCAGGAACCTGGAACAGATGTTCCAAAGAGACAGATGTGAGAGATGGGAGAAGAATGTGGCTGATGCTCGAGAGACAGAGGAGCTAAAGAGCTGGTTAAGCGTAAGCAGAGAATAGCCAAATGTGACCTGCAAGGTGCACTTCTTATTTCCAAACTGACGTCTCTTTTCTGTCTCAACAAAGATCTGAGGGTTGAGCTACATACTTCCTTTTCCACCATCCTCAATTTGTTGCCTTTGATTAGGATTTCTGTGTATCTTGGGTTCACACAATAGAAAAAGCTCTAAATTTCCTTCTCCCTTGCCTTTTAAGAAAGGGTGAGGGATCTTCTTCCAAGTGATAAAAGAAAGCCGATGAGGAATAGTGTTCTTCTTACACAATGGTGGCCTGTCCCGCACCCCATCCCTTGACTACTATCACCGCCTTCCACATCAACACTTTCTGCCTTCTATTTTCCACTTTGATCTGCTGCAGACAAAGTTCCAATAATAAAACTTCGGACAGAGAATGGGCTCAGTGGAGATATCTGCAACTTTCCAGAGAATAATCTTAACTCAGCTCTTAAATGCGTATGGTGGCAAGCATGTTTCTGAGCTCTTGGAAAATGGTGATGCTGGACCCAAGGGCCTGGGATGGGAGCTGACTGGACCAGACTGGGGTCAAAGAACTACACATTTTGAAAGAAAAGAGTGTCAGAGAAACTCTTTAGTGTTTGGACTCATCCCTGGTTTGATGTAAAAGGAGGGCTACTTTGTCCCTAGTGGCAGAAAGCTCTGCAACCACAACAGGCATGAAGAGAGAAGGGAACATTCCCACAGTGTTATCTACATGGAAATCTTTTATCTCCACACTTCCTTTTATTTTTATTGAAATCTATGTATAATTAAAAAGCAGATATATCACTTTGCTGACAAAGGTCCATATAATCAAAGCTATGGTTTTTCCAGTAGTTTTGTATGGATATGAGAGTTGGGCCATAAAGAAGGCTGAGTGCTGAAAATTAATGCTTTAGAACTGTGGTGCTGGAGAAGACTCTTGAGAGTCCCTTGGTCAGCAAGGAGATCCAACCAATTAAAACTAAAGGAAATCAGTCCTGAATAGTCAATGGAAGGACTGATGCTGAAGCTCTGATACTTTGGCCACCTGATGCAAAGAGCCGACTCATTGGAAAAGCCCCTGATGCTGGGAAAGATTGAGGCAGGAGGAGAAGGAGGCAGCAGAGGACGAGATGGTGGGATGGCATCATTGACTCAATGGACCTGCATTTCAGCAAACTCTGGAAGGTAGTGAAGGACAGAGAAGCCTGGCATGCTGCAGTCCATGGAGTCTCCAAGAGCTGGACCCGACTGGAGCGACTGAACAACAACATTGCAAGTTTGGTGTCGTTCAGTCTCTCAGTTGTGACCGACTCTTTGTGACCCTGTCGACTATAGTCCGCCAGGCTCCTCTGTCCATTGGATTTCCCAGGCAAGAATACTGAAGCTGGTTGCCATGTCTTTCTGCAAAGGATCTTCCTAACCCAGGGATCGAACCCACATCTTCTGCAAGTCTCCTGCATTTCAGGCAGATTCTTTACCACTGAGCCATTGGGGAAGCTGTATTTTAAGTTTGCATAAGGCTTAATAGTTTCCAAAGTACTTTCACAAACTATATATCATTTGAACTCCATAACAGCTGTAAGGTGGTCAAAGGAAGTCTTGAGAGTCCTATTCTATTGAAGAAAATAAAAAGGTCCAAAAAGATTGAGTTACCAAATGTCATGCACAGAGTGTGCAGTACAGATCTGGGCCTGGAATTCAATTATTCATTGTTTTCCCTTCACATTAGAATTCTTCCTTGAAGTACTGATCTTGACTCATGGGATTAGCAAAAATTCAATAATGTGAAAATACAGAAAATGTTTAAATGTTTTGTATTTCATGAAAATCTTTAAAAGTAAAATCTGAACAATGCAACAGATTAGACTATAGCAAGAATGTATTTTCCTTCAGCAATTTTTCTTTAAAATTGTAATATTATTTTTAATTCTATTATTTTCTAAGAATTGACCATAAATAATTTATGTATTTGAATTATTCAGAAGAGATTTCACAGAATAAGAGAAAAGAGCTAAAGGTAATTCATTCTATTAGAACACAGACAGCAAACTAAAAGCTATAAAAATTGCTTAGGTCCCTGTTGATTATCTCTTTTATATATAGGAATGTGTATATGTTAATCCAAAATTCCTAATTTACCCCTCCCTCTCCTTTCTTCTTGGGTAACCATAAATTATTTCTTTGTTTGTGGTTTTATTTCTGTTTTGTAAATAAGTTCATTTGTATCTTTTTAGATTGCATATATAAGCAATATGTGATATCATATGATATGTATGATATCATATGTGATATTTATGATATAATATAGTATTTTTCTTTGTCTGCTTCACTTAGTATGGTAATGTCTAGGTCCATGTTGCTGCAAATAGCATTATTTCACTCTTAACAGCCGAATAATACCCCATGGTATGTATATCCTACATATTTTGTTTCCATTCATCTGTTGATGGACACTTAGGTTGCTTCCATGCCTCTATTGTAAACGTTGGGGTTCAGTGAACCCTTTCAGTGAGCATTGGGTTCATATATATTTTTCAATTAGAGTTTTCTCCAGATATATGTCCAGCAGTAGGATTGCAGGATCATATGGTAGCTCTATTTTTCATTTTTTAAGGAACTTCCATACCGTTCTCCATAGTGGCTATACCAATTTACATTCCCACCAACAGTGTAGGAGAGTTTGTTTTTCTCCATACCCTCTCTAGCACTTATTATTTATAGACTCTCTGATGATGGCCATTCTGCTTGGACTTAATTACCCCACTTACTATTAAGGAATAAATAGACTAAATGCTAAGAAAAAAATTATACCCATAATATGAATTAATACTTGATAACTCACTTAAGTAGGAAAATTATGTCCATTTTGATATTTTGAAATGTCATTTTGATAACTCACATTTTAGCTAGATTATATACTTTAAAATCTTAAGTAAGAAACCCTGAAATATAGCTACAAATCACTGCTAATTTACCAACCATGATCTGATTTTCCCCAGAGCCTTTTCCTTAAATATTTCTACCTGTACATCTGTAAAAATTTCATCCTACAATGAGAGAATGTGAAAATACATTAATGAGATTTTAAGTATAAGTATTTTTCAGGTGTATGTATTAAGAATGATTTCCTTCCGCTGGAACACTGAATATGTGAAAACTCAAGTTATCAAAAAATTAATTCATTCATAATTTTATATAATATTCCAAGTCATGAACAGTTGACACCCACTCTTTTGTTGTATAACACTGACTTTTATATTTTGATTGAGGTCAAATATACACCATGAAATATGTAGTGTGTTTAATATATGAACAAATACTCACATAGACATTTATTTTTGTTTCCATCACACATAATTTGTATTGCATTAAAAATTAGTAACATATTAACCTTGTCATCAATATATTGATTTTCTTTTTAGACAGTGATAATAGCTACTACTTACTCATTTTTTATATGCCAGGCACTGTCCTAGTTTCTTTTCATACATTGCTTCTAGTTATCTCCCAAACCCTGCCCAGTAGATACTATTGATCCTGCCTTACAAGTGAGGAAACTGAAGTCTAGTGATTTTAAGTAACTTGCCTAAGGGGATACAACTAGCATGTAGCAGAGACAAGATTTAAACCTGCAGCTATCAGACTCCAAGGCCAGTTCCTTTTGCATCACACCACAGTGCTTCTTAGAAATATGCAAAAGGCATGCTCCTAAGGCATGACCGATACTGCCTGTGATATGTGTTTTCAATCAAGCTGTCTGAGCTCAAGTACCAACTTGCAGTTATATGACTTGGGTGTGTTCTCTGAACTCTCCTTTTGTCTGTTTCTTTACAAGGTAGTTTATAAAGATTAAATCGGTCAATATTTACAAAACGATTATAGAAGTGCATGGTATATAGTAAGTGTGTATTATTATTACTACCAAACATTTCCCTTGAACTTCAGTCCTCCTGGGTTGTTGAAAACTTTATTTTGTTGAATGTGGGAATGAACAAATAAATGTCTATACATATGCTATAGAAAGTAAGTATTAATAATCTTGATTAGCCCAGAAGAGGAACTATTATAAAAAAAAAAAAAAAGGGAGAATCCAGTAAATAAAAATATCCACAAAATAGGAGACAGTTCATTAGAAAACTTAATTTTCCAAATCAGCAGGAAAGAAACCCCGCTGAGTACCCGTGGATTGCTTTCTCTGTAGTGAACAACCCATTAAGATGCACCAAAAGAAATACATATGGATCCATAATGTTTATCAAGTACACAGCAATAAAAATACACTGTAAATTTATGTTTTCCCTCTTATCTTCCAACTTTGAGAGTGTATATCTCTCCTTATTTGCCTCCATTAATAATTATCTTCCATACAGTGGAAATTTGGTAGTCAGCAACTGGGGTGGTATTGGGGGACTTCCCCTTTGATAAAGCATGGTGCATCAAAAATTAGTCTGACCCAGGCATCATCCTCTAAAGTGGGAAGGAGTGAACAGTGGGCAGGGGCCAGGGGCTTTGTGGGTACCAGAATCTTGACTACATCTCTCACAAATCTAAGAACTGGAGAGATTTTTGTTTTATCCATTTTTAGATTTTCTGCAGGATTTAACACTGTGTTCTGCACAGAATAATGATTGCTAAATAAAATCATTTGTTCTTTTAAAAAAATTTCGAGATAATCTTCCTGATTATTGTTCTGTTTTAAAATGACTTTGTTTAATTTTATGGTTATGCTATGCTGAGTTTGGCTTCTGGAGACAAGAAAGCAAGTCTTGGTTCCTCTAAAAGGAATTGAGTGGTCTTGGACAGGCCCCTGGGGCTGTGGGAGCCTCACTGTTCTCCTTTATTCTATTCCAGCCTATTTTATTCCTCCGGCACATTGCAGAAGAATAAGACCACTTTGAGGTTTAAATATTCAGAATTCCTAAGAGCCAAACAAAATAAAAACCCAGTATTTCCTGATCTCATAGACTAAGAAAATGATCAGAATCAACCTGGAGTGATTCAGCAGTTCGGTATGAAGACTGAGGGCTTCACTTTACCAAACGTACTGGATGATTCTTTTTTAAGATTTTTTCTTTAACTGAAGTATGGTTGACTTGAAATATTATGTTAGTTTCAGATGAACAGCACAGTGATTCAGTTATATATATATATATATATTGGTGACGGGGAGGCAAGTTCGGAACGTTTAATCATGGAAAAAGACAACTGATTTTTATTCACTGCCTAGTATCATTTTAGTCTTAAATTCAAGTTTCTTCTTAATACATTCCTTCTATCTTCCCTTCAAGATTCTGCTTTTCAGCTTCAAACTTTTTGTGAATGTTTGACTGTCTCCATGAATTTTTCTCTGTCTTTTGACTTGTGGAGGCTGCACTTGGGCATGACATCAGTCAGAAAGGATTGTGTTGGAATTTGTGAATCAAAGTCCATCTCCCTCTGCTTGACACTTACTAGGTAACTCAGTAAACACTTCTTCCCTTCCTTCTGTGTTTCCTTTAATTTCTCCACTTCTCCTTTCCTTTCTGACGCACAGAGCATAGATTAGCATCTTGCTTCTCACAGTGTGGTCTGTGAACAACCTGGGAACCTAGACCTCACCGCAGAGTATGAATCCCAGCCTGCACTTGAGTTGGTCATGGGGTGATTCCTGAGCACCAGAGAAGGGAGACCAGAGAAGCAGGAAACAGAGACGATGAATGGCAGTGATTGCACTCCTCGCTACTACTCTAAAAGAGCCCAGAAGCTCAGGATGCATGTTTAGTTACAGCTTTATATTTGTATGTGACACCTGGAGAAGGAGCAAACCACTCCAGTATTCTTGAATCCCCTGGACAGAGGAGCCTGGGGTCTGGTCGCAAGAGTTGGACATGACTTAGCACTATCTTTGTTTTCTTTTTCTTCTTTATGTTTGTATGTGAGTAGCACAATCATAAATACAATAAAGCCTTGAATTAATGTCTATCCTGGAGTGTACGGTTTTATAGGGACTGAGTGGCTTGTCATTCTCATTTAAGGAGGGTGGAGATGTGCTTATGTAAACTCATGAAAAGAGCTTATGCTTCATGGGTTTCTAATATCTGGAAGTAATTCCGTTGCTTCAAACTTTGCTCTGCACTTTTCCAAAGTGTTGTGTTACTTCCCTGATTTACATGTGAAAATATGGAACATTTATGAAAATATTGTTTTGTGCTAAAGATAGATCTATTGCTTTTTGAAGAATGAGTAGAATCATTTTAGTGTAGTACATAATTCTTTTTCCTGTTTTACTTGCTGTAGTAAATTTTTGAGGTAAAGAAAACTGTAAAATGCTTTTCATAGTTGAGATATTTCTTTCTTTTCATTTAGATGTTGCATGGGAAGATTGAGTTAAAATCCCAGGATTTTTTCCTAATATTAAAAATTGAGTTTAGCTGGACAGCCACTTCTGTCTTCTTTGGAAAAACAAGCTTATTGAAATTTTCTGTTTAGAATTGCACATTAAAACACTTATCACTCAGTATCATAAACGTAGGAGCCCTAAGCAAAAATTTCACATAGTGCTTCCTTTGTTTCATTGCTCATTTAATTCCTGGCTACCCCTTTCATAAGAGCCACAGTCCTCTCTTCTGGGACCCCTCCTACCCCCTGATGCAGCTAGAAGCAGTGGGTTCTTAGAATCGCTATAGGATGGCAGCTTTCAGTCTTAAGATGGTAACTTTTTGACTGGTGACTGGAAAACAAGAATCCAGTTTGTAAAAATATAGAAAAGAGTGGCAGGAGAATGTCTGGTTTTAGCTAACCACCAAAACACTGTAAAAACTATTTCAAATCTCAGAATTTTAGAATGTATAGAAATCTCTCTGGGCAAATTCTTAGCTCCCATTTCCCAAGAGTCCAAATGACTCAGTAGCCCTAAGGTGGAACCCTTGCACTTGGGTGGAAATCTAAGGTAGAACCCTTGCTGTGGTAACAAGCTGAGGAAGGTTTAGGGGACCGCATTTTGGGAAATATCTGTTTAAAATCTTATTGAACTCTTAATATTAAGACTTACTCAAAAAATTCTGAATCTTATTTCAAAATGATAGGATTAACCAACCTACTTTCCCAAAACTTCAGACAAAATTTACTTGTACTTTTTTGATAATGCATAGAGACATAAAATTTCTCATATGCATATTTTATCATATTTCTGCTTAAAGTATAATAAGCCACTTGGTCAAGGGTAGAAGATGGCTGAGACCAGGGGCTCGCACATGAATCTTCATAGACAGACTTAAGGCTGGAGACCTTAAGATTCTGATCAACTAAGGAGGAAGTTCTGGTGATTTTTTTTTTTCAAAATAATTTTATTAAAGTATAGTTGGTTTACAATGCTGTGTTAGTTTCAGTCTTTAGTCAGTCAGTCAGTTCAGTCGCTCAGTCGTGTCTGACTCTTTGCAACCCCATGAATTGCAGCACACCAGGCCTCCCTGTCCATCACCAACTCCCAGAGTTCACTCAAACTCACGTCCATCGAGTCAGTGATGCCATCCAGCCATCTCATCCTCTGTCATCCCCTTCTCCTGCCCCCAATCCCTCCCAGCATCAGAGTCTTTTCCAATGAGTCAACTTTTCACATGAGGTGGCCAAAGTACTGGAGTTTCAGCTTCAGCATCAGTCCTTCCAATGAACACCCAGGGCTGATCTCCTTCAGAATGGACTGGTTGGATCTCCTTGCAGTCCAAGGGACTCTCAAGAGTCTTCTCCAACACCACAGTTCAAAAGCATCAATTCTTCAGCACTCAGCCTTCTTCACAGTCCAACTCTCACATCCATACATGACCACAGGAAAAACCATATCCTTGACTAGACGGACCTTTGTTGGCAGTAATGTCTCTGCTTTTGAATGTGCTATCTAGGTTGGTCATAACTTTCCTTCCAAAGAGTAAGCGTCTTTTATAGCTAAGTTATTTAGTTATATATATGTATATGTGTGTGTGTATATGTATATATACATATATATATGTTATTTTTCAGATTCTTTTCCAGTATAGCTTATTACAGGATATTAAATACAGTGCCCTGTGCTATACAGTAGATCCTGGTTGTTTACCTATTTTATACATAGTAGTGTACATCTGTTAATGCCAAATTCCCAATTTATCCCTTTCCCACCTTTCCCCTTTGGTAATCATAAGTCTGTTTTTGAATTCTGTGAGTCTGTTTCTGTTTTGTAAATAAGTTCATTGATATCATTTTTATAGATTCCATATGTAAGTAATATCATATGATATTTGTCTTTTTCTGCCTTCACTTGTATGATAATCTCTAGATTCATTCATGTTGCAGTAATTGGCATTATTTCATTCTTTCTATGGCTAAGTAATATTCTATTGCATATAGGTACCACATCTTCTTTATCCATTCCTCTGTTTATAGACACTTCGGTTGCTTCTATGTCTTGGCTATTGTAAACAGTGCTAAAGTGAACACTGGGGTGCATGTATCTTTTCAAATTATGATTTTCTCTGCATATGTGTCCAGGAGTGGGTTTACAGGACCGTGTTGTTTTGTTCAGTTGCTAAGTTGTATCCTACTCTTTGTGACCCCATGGACTGCAACTCATCAGACTTCCCTGTCCTTCACTATCTCCTGGAGTTTGCTCAAACTCATGTCCACTGAGTTGATGATGCCATTCAACCATCTCATCCTCTGTCTTTTCCAGTGAGTCGGCTCTTTGTTATCAGGTAGCCAAAGTATTGGAGCTTCAGCTTCAGCATCAGTCCGTCCAATGAATATTGAGGGTTGATTTCCTTTAGGATTGACTGGTTTGATCTCCTTGCAGTCCAAGGGACTCTCAAGAGTCTTCTCGAACACCACAGTTCAAAAGCATCAATTCTCTGACACTCAGCGTTCCTTATGATCCAACTCTCACATCCGTACATGACTACTGGAAAAATCATAGCTGCTGTTCTCCATAGTGCTGCACCAGTTAACATCCCCATCAACATTTTCTCCATACCTTCTCTAGCACTTATTATTTGTCGACTTTTTAATGATAGCCATTCTGACCAGTGTGAGGTGATACCTCATCATAGTTTTGATTAGTTTTGATTTATATTTCTCTATCAGTTAGTGATGTTGAACATCTTTTCTTATGCCTATTGAACATCTGTATGTCTTCTTTGCAGAAAGTCTATTTAGTTCTTCTGCCTATTTATTTTTATTTTTTTTACTGAGCTATGTGAGCTCCTTGTATTATATTTTAGAAATTAACCCTTGCTGGCTATGTTCTTTGCAAAATATTTTCTTTCCTTCTGTAGGTTGACTTTTTTATGGTTTCTTTTGCTATGCAAAAGCTTTTAAGTTTAATTAGACCCTATTTGCTTACCTTAGCTTTTATTTTCACTATTCTAGGAGACAGATCTAAAAAATATTGCTGCAATTTATGTCAGAGAGTGTTCTGGCTATGCTTCTAAGAGTTTTATGGGATCCAGCCTTACATTTATGTCTTTAACCCATTTTGAGCTCATTTTTGTATATTGCATTAGAGAATGTTCTAATTTCATTCTTCTACATGTGCTGTCCAGTTTTCTCAGTTTTCTTATTGAAGAGACTATATTATCTCCCTTATTTTCTTGCCTCCTTTGTCATAGATTAATTGACTATAGATGCATTAGTTTATTTCTGGGCTCTCTACCCTGTTCCGTTAATCTGTGTATCTCTTTTGTGCCATTGCCAGACTATTTTGATTACTGTAGCTTTGTAGTATAGTCTGACATTGGGAGTTTGATTCCTCCAGCTCCAATCTTCTTTCTCAAGACAAGGGTCTCTTGTATGTCCATACAAATTTTAAATATTTTTGTTCTAATTCTATGGAAAATGCCAGTGATGATTTGATAGGAATTGCACTGAATGTGTAGATTGCCTTGGTAATATGGTCATTTTAACAACACTGATACTTCTATCAAGAACAGAGTATATCTTTCCATCTGTTTATGTTGACTTCAGTTTCTTTCATTGGTGACTTATAGTCTTTAGGGTGTGAGTGAATGAAGTTGCTCAGTCATGCCCAATTCTGCAGCCCCATGGGCTGTAGCCTATCAGGTTCCTCTGTCTATGGGATTTTCCAGGCAAGAATACTAGAGTGGGTTGCCATGTCCTTCTCCAGGAGATCTTCCCAACCCAGGGACTGAACCTGGGTCTCCCGCATTGTAGGCAGCCACTTTACCATCTGAGTCACCACGGAAGACCATAGTCTTCAGAGTATAGGTCTTTTACCTCCTCAGGTAGGTTTAGTCCTAGATATTTTGTTATTTTTGATACAATTGCAAATGGGTTTGTTTCCTTAATTTCTCTTTTTTTATATTTTCTTGTTAATGTACAGAAATGGAGCCAGTTTCTGTATATTAAGTTTGTACCCTACAACTTTACTGAATTCATTCATGAGCTCGGGTTTTCTGGTAGCATCTGTAGGGTTTTATATGTATTGTACTTGTCATCTGAAAACAGTGACAGTTCTACTTCATCCTCTCCAGTTTGAATACCTTTTATTTATTAATATTTTTCTCCTCTGATTGCTGTGGCTAGGACTCCCCAAACTGTGTTGAATCAAAGTAGTGAAAGTTGGCATCATTTCATTGTCTTGTTCCTGATGTTAGAGGGAATGCTTTCAGCTTTTCACCACTGAGTATGACGTCATCTGTGAGTTTGTGGATATATTCCCTCTGTAGCCTCTTTCTGATGATTAAAGGAATGCTGGCAGAGAAATTCTGAGCTAGGCAATGAGTGGTCATTCTGCATTTTAGTCTTTTTTAGTTTTTGTCCCTCTGGCTGCAATTTTATCCTTCTTTCTTTTCCTCGTGTGGTTTTATTTCATTTATTTAAATGATTTTATAGTAAGTTTTTAGCTTTCATGATAATTCCAAAATTTTATTTATTCATCTGAGGTATCTGCTTCAGTAAACTTTGCTTTTATTAGTGGGCAATAATTCAAACCTCAAAAGAGTTTTGGCACCAACTATGAAGTTGTTTTCCTTGGGTGAGAATGTTGTTTCTTAGGAAACAGGTGTTATGAAACTTAATGGAAAGTGCTAACCCCAGAAGTGCCTTGTTGGCATTTATTTATTTTTCCAAGAAATGAGCTAATGTTTATATCAACACTGAGCTCCTCACACTTGAGTTTGGCATGGAAAGTAAGATTCTGAGGATTCAGATATATCATTATTTTATTAAAGATGACACCATTAAAGAAATTAGAGGTATGAGAAGAGAATGGTTAATGCCAAAACTTGAACTTTGCCACCACTGCCTTTTATTTATTTTTTTCTTAATATTTATATTTTATTGAGGTATAGTTGATTTACAATGTTTCAGGTGCACAACAAGATGATTCAGTTATACATATACACGTATATTTTTTTCAGATTATTTTCTGTTATAGGCTTTACAAGATATTGGCTGTATTTCACTATGCTATACAGTAAACTTTTGTTGATAACCAGTGCCTTTTAGAACTCAGTATGTCCCTGTACACACACAGATTTTCCATTAGTGTGACTTCATGGTTATACATATCTCTTTACCAGTGTCTAGAATAAAGTTCTTTGAAAGTAGACCCAAGCAACCACCCATTAAGCGTTCTCTGCTCTAAAATTTGACTTCCTCTTTTCTGCAAGGAGGAAGATGACATCATTGATCCTTTATCGCTCTTCCTCTCTCAAATCTCCTTCTCTTTGCTGATAGTGAAGAACATTGCAGAACTCTATCAGTTCTTGTAATTTGTTACAACAAATACTCTCCTCAGCTGAGGAAACTCTGAATTGGGCCCTTCAGGCCTTCAGCGAGCAGCCATGCAGCACCCATGAGCTTCATCTTGAAACCAGAAAGTCTGGTACTTAAGCATCTTCTTCCCAACTATTTCTTTGGTGTTACCTTAGTTGCTTAGTAAATGGGAAATTAATATGTTGTTGGGCAATGGAGAACTCTAATTTCTGACAATGATTTATCTATTTTAGTAGCTTCTTATCTTCCCTCAGGGGAGGTAAGTGACATTTTGACTACAGTCTGTAACAACATCTATCATGATTATTTGGTATTCTCAGCACAACAACAGTGGACATAAATTCTTTATGAAATTAATCCCAGTGACAAAGGATTTGTTATTATAATGATGTGTCTTTTCTTCAATGGGATGTAGATTCTAGTAAACATTAAGCCAGTCAATATTTTTCTTCTAAAAAACTGCATATAAACCATATGTTATGCTTTTTCTTTGCCATCTTTAGTTTATGGGAGCAATTAAAACTAATGGCTGACAAAGATTAAAAGTACATCAGTAAATTACTCACATTCTGGCTTCTAAATAATCCATTTTTTTCAAAGCAACAAATTCTGTTCCTTTCTCTGATGTACTGGGAAGAGAGGAAAAGCAATTATGCTGCAGTTATGTTAACTGGTTTGAGTTATTCAAGCACAAATGTGATAAGCTCTTTATACTTAACATATTTTAAATGTATTCATTATCAAAAAACTTCTTTTGAATATATTTTGATTTAATAACTTTTCTGCTAAATATCTCATTATGTTACACGTGACACAAAATTTGTGAGTTTCCTAATAACTGGGAGCCATGTCTTAATCCATGTTTGTGAATCCATTCCCTAGTGGGTGGATGGATGCATGGATGGATGGACGGATGGATGGAAGAGAGAGGCAGGGGATGGGAGAAAGTAGAGTAGAGAGAGGGTGAGCAGGATTTCTGGTAATCAGAATTCAGTTTCTCAGAAATATTACCCATGAATTTCTTGACTACAAAAATGCCACTGTTGTTCATTTCGTAGGTTCAGTGTTTTTATATGAGGAGAGGAGAACACAATGGTGATGGCCTTTTATTTTCTTTATTCTTCAAAACCTACAGTAAATTATTGAGTCAAAAAGAACAACTATCTTTTTTTATTAAAAGGACAATATTACTTAAGTTTTTCATTTTATTAATGCAGTTGACATAAAATTTCAGTAGTGGCCAAGAAGTCATGACATGCCATATGCTAACAGTTAGGAGCCTGGAGAACCAACACCTCCTCCCAAACCTTGACTTTCCCAGAATAAATTGGCCATGCCAAGGAGAAGTGCTCACTGCTCCCAGGGAGCCATGTGAGTTTGTCCTATGGTGCCCATGTGGTGCCCTATGTGTCATTTAACCAGGCTTGCTTGAGGCACTTGAATGGACAGGTGTCACAGAGGCCCATGGTGGGACAGGCTCAGGGGTCACTTTGCAGCCACAGAGATTTCTTTTCTGAAGAATGAAAATCTCTCTTGTGGGCACCAATCAATACTGCTTTTTAATGTTCTCTTCACTTCAATTAATATAAAAGTAAAAACGGCAACAAGATCTCCAACAGAAGCGACATGGTGCACAAATTAGTTTCCTTTCAACAAGCAAATCCTAAGTTTTCAGCAAGGAGAACTTCACGTCTCCTGTGTCAGTCACCTCTACAGCTGCAAAGACAATGTCATGGAGCCCTGGTTCCAAGCTGGTGCTTAGGGATTTTTAAGGCCTAGGAACCCCATCCAGTCTTTGGAGCTTAAATAAACTAAACATTGTTTTAAGTAACCCTCAACAAGAGTATTAAATGAAACACTTGGTAAATTTGAATTCTCATAGCCTTTGCCTGTCTTGGGGTGAGACTTTTTATGGGTGATCTGCAGAGTAGAGTGGAGGCTAGTACACGGGAAAAATAAATGCGTTCATCATCTTTTTCTGTATTGTTGTTGCAAACTCTGGCTAATTCTCAGTCCTGTTCTGATACAGGAACCATAAGAGCACTTAAGCTCTAGGCATCTCCTCTATTCCCTCCCTTAATGTTTATTGAGTCAGACACTGTTCTCCATGCATACTGGAGTGAATCACATAGCTCCAAATCATGGCTCTCAAAGAACTTATCTTCTAGCAGGAATGCTATTTGAAATGCTGTCTTAGTGCCAAATACTTAAACACAAATGTGGTCTTTCAGGAACTTCAAATCAATTTGATAAACCCTCATTAGGGTACCTGCAAAGATGAGTCAGTCCTGGGTCTGGTATTTAGGAATTCACAGTCCAGAAGGGTAAATAGGAATGTGTGGTTAAAATACATGAGTTAAAATACAGTGAGATGATAACAGAAGTATGACATAAGAAACACAGGTGGAGGTAACTGACTGCATGGAGAGGAGACAGTGGGAGAGAGATGGTTATAGTCGGGATGCTTGGGACGGTTTCTCCTAGGAGCATCTCCTAGGATGTGATCCTGTCTGTGAACTCCTAATTATCCCTTAGAACACTCATAATTGACTTTTAATTTGAAAGTGGTGAAATAGTATTTAGCTGCTGCTCAGATTCATTTATTCTTTAGTCCTTGCATATTTTAGCATTTCTTCCTGAGGCTTGGGAAGAATGTAGAATAGAGTTGATCAATAGGGAGCCTATTAGCATAATGAAGTAACGTCCAAGATAAAAGTTAATGTAATAGGAACATTTCTTTCTAAGAGCTCTATCTCTAGAGGAATTGAAGGGCCATCAAATCATGAAATTGGCTGTCAGAGCTGATATAGATTTCACATTCATTTAGTTGACCACAGCTTTATTCAAGGTGTCTGTACATCTTTGAAAGAATTGCATGCATGGCTAATGAGCCTTTCAAACAAATTCTTTTCAAAGTAATAATAGCACATAAAATTACAGCACCTCTATGTGTGCGCACATTTTCATGAATCGCCTAGCCTCATGTGGTTGGATCCATGGAATATCGAACTATAACACTAGTGTCTAACATTTATATAGCATTTCCTATGTCCCTGACGCTATTATAAGCACTGAACAATTATTAACTCATCAAAATCTTACACTTAATGAGGCATGATCCCCGTTTCACAGGAAGGAAACAGATATGAAAAGGTCAAGCCACTTGCCCAGGATCCCACAGCTGGAGAATGTCAGAGCCAGCGTTTCAACTCAAGGAGTCAGGTCACTCACAGAGCTGTATTCTTACCCACTATATTATACTGTTTCTAAAATACAGAATGAGCACTTTCATCCTGGGATATTTTGAGAACATTAAGTATCTAAAATTGCCATGTAACCATGTATTGGATGTCAGATATGTGTTTGCATATTAAATGCAAACTCCATATTCAATGATGAGGCCACCATAGCCTTTGAATCTCATTTGTATCACAATCAACCACTGTCCACAGACCCCTTCCACTGATGATGCCGACTGACATATGACACAAGCTTCATTTCATTAACTCCTGAGACATTCCACCAAATGCTGAGGCCTATTCCCTCCTAAAACTATGTATTCTCCTCTTACTGAGGGCTAACCTCTAACGTAACTGACACTAGGAACTATTCTTCATTCAAACAGCAGCTGTTTATAGAGAGCCTTTGTGCCAAATACTGTGCTAAAAGCAGGAGTTATGATGGTATATCACACAGACATAAAATCCACTAAAATTGGGTCAACTCACAAAATATTTCCAAGTTCAGTTCAGTCACTCAGTCATGTCCAACTCTTTGCAACCCCATAGACTGCTGCATGCCAGGCTTCCCTGTCCATCATCAACTCCCACAGCTTGCTCAAACCCAAGTGCATTGAGTTGGTGATGCCATCCAATCATCTCATCCTCTGTCGTCCCCTTCTCCTCCTGCCTTCAATCCTTCCCAGCGTCAGGGTCTTTTCAAATGAGTCAGTTCTTCACATCAGATGGCCAAAGTATTGGAGTTTCAGCTTTAGCATCAGTCCTTCCAATGAATATTCAAGACTGATTTCCTTTAAGATGGACTGGTTGGATCTCCTTGCAATCCAAGGGACTCTCAAGAGTCTTCTCCAACACCACCGCATGTATCACATTTGGATGCCAAGCAACCAAATGGATGGAGGATGTTTAGCCTGAGTTGAAGGATGGGGGCAGGTCAAAGTGAGACAGTTGAAAGATCAGTTTTGGAGATGGTAAGTTTGAATTGCCTATGCGGCATCCGAGTAGAAATGTCAACGTTATATTAAAAAAAAAAAAAAAAGGCAGTTTACTATGGTAAAGAAAAACAGATGGAGAATTTTTTCAATGAGTAGTCAAGGAAGGCTTCTCTGAGGAGGTAGCATGAGCTGACACCTCCAGGATGAGAAGGAGCATGTCATGCAAATGAACAACGTGGGGAAGAATGTTATAAGCAGAAGTGGCAGCTTGTGTAACACCCTTCGTGGACAAGAGCTTAGCACTTTCAAGAAAGGCATGCGTGCAGGGCTAGTATAGCTAGCATGTAATAAGGGTGGGGGAGGGGGGTGTGGATCGTGGTGGCCAGAGTTGAAATTGGAGAGGTTGGTGGTGAGGACTATAAGGCCTGATAAGCCATGATGAGTCAGTGCATGGGAATCCACTGACAAGCCTAAGGCAGAAGAGTGACATGGTCATTTCTATATTTGATGATCACTTTAATGGGAAACTAAATTGTAAGGAGGCATGAGTGAAAAGAGGAATCTCACTAGAAGGCTGCTGGACTGTTTCACGTTAGAGATAGAGGAGTTGTGATGGGGACAGGTCAACATGGGACAGTCTAGAGATGAGTTTTGGAGATGTTAAGCTTGAGTTGCCTATGAGGCATCCAAATAGAAATGTTGAGTAAGTGGTTGGCTACGTGGGCCTGAAACTCAGAAGAGTCCGAACCCCTAAAGCTTTCGGAATTGACGTACTCAACCGGGATCAGGGTGACATAAACATGAAGAAGGCTGAAATGCCTGGATCTATATGTTGGTGGGGCACACCAACATATGTAGAGAAAAGACAGTCCTCTGTGTTCCTGCGAGAGCTGCCTTTTCTCTGCTGCCTGCTGGAAAGGCAGAAGTAGCCAGGCCATCAATCCTGACTTTTCCCCTGGGGCAGCACATAGTAGCGTGCCTGCTGGATTCTATGAGTGGAAAGAAATTGATTTCATTGCTTTTACTCTTCTCACCCAAGAGTCCCTTTCTCTGTCACCTGGACTTCAGTTCTGAGCCTGAACCTCACTCAGTAATTTGGTCTTATACCATACCAGGGCCTTCCCAGGCCGCACTAGTTGGCATTAGTGGTAAAGAACCTGCATGCCAATGCAGGAGACATGGGAGATGCAGGTTTGATCCCTGCATCAGGAAGATCCCCTGGAAGAGGGCATGGTGATCCACTCCGGTTTTCTTGCCTGGAGAATCCCATGGACAGAGGAGCCTGGTGGGGTACAGTCCATGGGGTTGCAATGAGTCAGACATGACTGAAGTGACTTAGCACACACACTGATAACAACAAAGAATTGATACTTGGATGGAAATAGCCCTCCATGACTCATTCCACTTATGTGCGGAGAAGAACAGGAAATCCATGCCTCTCCACCGCATTTTTCTCCCCAGGAATGCCAAAACCCATGAGTGCACGGTGTGTAGCAGGCAGAGCTAGAATCAGAGTCCCTCTGAGGGGTTGCTCCCTGGTTCCTGGCTCCATCCACTCAAGCCGTGTCCTTTAACAGGCAGCCCTTACTCATCTCCATAATTTACAAAAAGCACATACTAGCCAATTAAAACATAAAATGAATCGAGGATATGCACAGGCAGGTCTCAAAAAAATACAGATGGCTAGTAGACGTGAAAGACAGTCTCTCTAGTAATTAAAGGCATGAAAACAAAGCACGAAAGTGTGTATTTTAATCTGAGTGGCAAACGGTTTAAAATATGTATGACAGTCAATGTGGAAGGTACAAGTATTTGTGATTCCCACCGCAAATCTGTAGCGTTTTCAGGCTTAATTTGCCCCTCTTCTCCACAACTGCAGAAGAAAAAAGAAGGAAGAGGGCTTGTTGGGAGCAGCCTCTGGTTGCAACAAATCATGGGCTTGCGAGTCCAAGTAGGGATGGGAAACAGGACACATGGGCCTCAAGAAAGCGGAGACCTTGCTGGCTGGGCTGGGCCAGGAGAGCAATGAGCTTAAGAGCTGACTTGTGAGTGGATCCAGGGGGTGCAGAGGTATGCACAGCATTTTTGGAGGAGGGAAGAAGGCATCCCCTTTGTATGGGGCATACCTGACAGTGAGTTAATAATGCATTCATTAATTAGCCCAGTAAATGGGCTTAATGCCTCTTTGATTTGGTTGTGTCAACAAAGTCTTCCTGAATGGCTTTGGAACAACAGGCTGCAGGCTATGAAGATATGTGTGGATATACCAATTATTCATAACTAGGGACTGCTCAGAGTATTGCACCGAAACAACAGTTAGCTGGGCTGATATCTTAGTTGATGAGGCAGTGAGATTCAGAACCCAAGAAAGGAGCTTTGGTCTTCATACTTTGGCAATTTGAACTAGAATTCCTATGGAAAGTGAGATGGTGAGTTCACAAGTGAAGAACTCTATTTCCACAAAGAACTAGAAGCAGGGGACACATTTAGCCAAAAGTGTGAAGATATAAAAGAGCTTTAAACTATGAACAACAGTTTTCTGTACACTGTAAAATGAAGAGTATATTTTAATCATTAGCATAAATAATTTTATAATTTAAATATTCTACTTCCTTGGGAAAGTTTTTTTTGTACTTCTGGATGAAGATAGTTATATATTATTTCTGTACTACATGAAGTGATATCAAGGCAGTATGTGTTGTTGCATTCCATTTGCTAGTTATAAACTCTTGATTTTTATGTACATTGAGTAAGCCCTTTGTCCTCAAATAGGGTGGGCTGCTGTCTATGGGGTAGCACAGGGTCGGACGCGACTGAAGTGACTTAGCAGCAGCAGCAGCAGCATTTAATTAATGACACAAAGAGATTTAATCAGAAGCACTTCAAATTGACTCATAAATGCTTAAGTAATAGGAGGGAGAGAAAAATATCTTTTCCATGAGAAAGATTCTGAATCTGTGCTTTAGAAATCCTTGCTATTAGAAATTTACTTTTTCCTTAACCACATCCAATCCTTTCCTTTTGATGTGAACTTTTAGCTAAGGAAAATTATGTAATTAGAGCCCAAGAAGTTAAAATATACTTAGAGTTTCAGACGTCTAGTTCGCTTTCTGATTTTTTTTTAATCTTGGAGCAAAGCATTAGCGTAGTGGTTGAGTATGAACTTTTTATGCTAGAAAGATAGTTTGAATCTACTACTTTTTCATAGCTGAAGCAACTCATTCAACCTCTCTGATCCTCAGTCTCCACATTTGTATTACTAGGATTAAAAGACTAATTATTTCTTAGATTTTGTGCAAAATAAATGAAACAATGCTTGTGTTCCATCCATCAGTGTTAGCTATTTCATCAATTGTGATGCTTTTCTTGCAATTAATAAAAAACACAACTCAAACTGACTAAAATACTAAAGGGAATTTATTGACTCACATATCTGGAAAATCTAGAGGCCATCTCAGTGGTCAAATCAAGTCATAAGAATCGGCTGTATTTCTGTGTCTCCATCTGGCCTTCCCCATTATTAGCTTTATCTCAGTTTAATTCCCCTCATGACCCCAAGATGGCTGCCAGTGCTCCCACAGCTGGCTACATGTTTCCTTATTCTCATCCAGGAGGAATAGCTTTTCCAGTATTCTCAAACTAAGCCAAAGACTTACCTTGATTGGAAGAGCTTAGGTCACATTCCCACCCAGTGACTGAGCCAGTCACTGTAGTCTGGAGGTTGAACTGGCTGGACATTCTTCACCCCTGAACCGAGAAGCAAGTCAGCTTCCCACAACCCGCTGGTTATCAAGAGGAAATTGAGAGCTATTAGGAAGGGGAAGGCTAGAAACACCTACTTGAAAGGTGATCAGTATATTTCACCATTGTGATCACTGTTATCTAGGCACCGTGAAGACGACTGTCCCTGACCTAGACAGGAAGTTATTTGTGTCCCTGGGTAGGTTCAGAGAACACTTCATGTTCATGCTTGTGCTCAGTCCTGTCTGACTCTTTGGGACCCCATGGACTGTAGCCCATCAGGCTCCTCTGTCCATGGGATTTTCCGGGCAAGAATGCTGGAGTGGGTTGCCATTTCCTTCTCCAGGGGGATATTCCCAACCCAAGGATCAAACCCAAATCTCCTGTGTCTCCTGCACTGGCAGATGGATTCTTTACTACTGAGCCACCAGGGAAGCCCAGGTCCCGCGGAGAGGGCCATCATTGCCCAGCAGGAAGTTATCTGTGTCCCTGGGTGGGCTCAGGGAACACTCATAGCCCCAAAGCTTGTTAAAATTGCTGTGAAAAGCAGTGTAATTTCAGGAAAACCAAACAAAGCAAAAACACATAAGTCTCCTGCCAACATGAATAGTGTATAATTCTGTAATAAGTCAGAGATTCCCTATGCTGAATACTACTGAGAAACTTTCGGCAATTTTAGATCATTGGCTTAATGCTAAGCTGTAAGGAAGTTTTTAAAAAAAATTAGAAATAATATCTAACATCATTATTATCCATTCATATGATAGAGATCATGTTTTTGGCAGTTTACTACTTTTTTGCAAATAGTACTGAAAAAGCAAGCTGTTGTACGCTTTGGTCTAACATTCGGAATGCTTGAAGAGTATCAGTTAATTGAATAATTTAAGCTTATAATTTTCATTATGTTTAGCTATTATATTCTAAGCTATTATATTCAACTCTGGATGATTTCTAGGATCTGCAGTTTATCCATAGTAGATCCTGCTCTAACATGTATTAATCCAATAGTTTTTATTTATTTATGGAAAACCCTTATAACGTTATCTTTCTCTATGACAGACTTGTGTACTGAGTAAATAAAATTAACAGTCCTCCTGTGGTGTGACATTTTAGAATTGTAAATCTCACAAGCAAATGTAAAAGCACATTTCAAAAGGAAACAGAAGTGTGTTTTTGATTCCTCATCTTTATTATTCAGGCCTCGGCCCACAGCCCTCTCACCCACTGTTGGTAAGAATAACTGAGAATGACATGCTTTCCTCACCAACCTGTACTCAAGGGAGAGCATTCCAATTCATGGGCAAAGGATTCTGAAGGTCTGTGAAAACAGAGCAACCTCAGTATTTATCCCTGACACATGACTTCCTACAACTTCTCAGACTTTTCTCCTGTAAAGCACTTCCTTTGTGAGTGCATCTTAAAGCCTCAACTATTTTAGGTACGAATCTGTTTTTTACGTTATCTAGTTTATGTCCTTATCTGTAATCAGGCTCTCATTTTAAGCACACAAAGGCAGGATTGAAATATTACATGTTCAACTAAGTGTTTTGTACATATTAGTAATTGTTTATTTAAATAATCTCCACAACCACTCTATCAGGTAGGAACCATTTTTATCCCCACTTTTTAAGGTGAGAACCTAAGCCTCTGAGTGACAGAGCCATATTTTTTTTTTAAATTGACTGGAGTCTGCTGTCTTCTGAAAGCAAGAAGGAAATTTGGAAGTGATATAGATCAACCTCCTCTTTCTACAGATGAGAGCTTGAGGGTCAAAGAGAATAGGTTATTTGCTGGAAGTATAGTTAGTTTTATGGAGGCAAAAGAAGAAAAACCCAAGTCTTGTGACTTAGAGCCTAATGTGTGGTAATTGGGAACATCCTTCTCAGTTACCTGTGGTTAAAATATTTGCAGAGGCTCTACTCTGAAATTATTTTTATTGAACATAATTAATGTGTAACAGTATCCCTTAAATGCATCACCCCCAATTACCTGTGAAATGAGAGAAGGGCAAAGGGCTGCTGCTGAGGTGGGTTAGGTGAATCAGTCACTGACATGCCTTCTTTGAAATGTATCATTATACTTACTAAGCAAAGACCAAATTAGAAGGGTTGCCCCCATCAAACACTAGGTTATCTACACAAAAGAATTAGCTGTATGGAAGCTTTTTTAAAATTAAGCTTATTGTTTTAGAATCGTTTTAGGTTTGCAAAAAAATTATGAAGCTATTTTAGGTTTACAAAAAAATTATGAAGCTAGAAAGAATTTTCGTATACCTCACACCTAACTTTCCCTGTTGTTAACGTCTGACATTGTTATGGTACCTTTGTCACAACTAATGAACCAATATTGATCCATTAATATGAGCTAAAGGCCATCCTTTATTCAGACCTTTATTTTCACGTAAAATCCTTTATGTTCCTGGATCACATCCAGGATGCCACGTTTTATTTAGCTTTCGTGTCTCCTGAGGCTTCTCATGACTGTGTCCGTTTTTCAGGCTTTTTTGGTTGTTGATGACCTTGACAGTTTTGAGTTCTGTGGGTCAGATATTTTATAGAATGTCTTTCAGTTTGAGTTTTTCTGATGTTTTTCTCATGGCCAGACAGAGGTTATGTGCTTTGAAGGAAGACCACAGAGGTAGAGTACCATTCTCATTGCAAGCCATTAAAGGAGCATACTGTTCATATGGTTTATCAGCAGTGATTTTAACCTTGATCCCCTGGTTGAGATAGTATTGGCTGGGTTTCTCTAAACTGTACTATTTGGAAGAAGCTCACTGTGAATGCCCCACACTTAAGAGGTGGTGATTGACATCCTTAGGAGCAGTACTTACGTGAATTATTTTGAATTCTTCTGTACTGTAGACTTAGCCATTCTTCCTCATTGATTTATCTATTTATTTATACAAATCATTTACTTATATCAGTATGGAATCATGTATATTCATCATATACCTTGAATCCAATATAATATAATATACCTTGAATCCAATATCATATAATTCACTGTATTATAATCCAATATGGTGTTATTTATTTTGTAGCTTGAAAACTCTTTTTCTGCAGGGTTTTCAAAGATAGTAAATAATTAAAGGAAATCACAGTTTTCACGGAAGGCTACGTTGTGCCACGTTCTGAGGCGGTTCCATGTTTGTGCTTCGGTTATACCTGTGAGCAATAACATGCTATTTGCACAAGTGAGTGCACAAGATCCTGTTTCAGCCACAGCTGTGCACCTGTTGCCATGAGATTGTTTAAGAGGAAAATTCACGAGTGAGTTTCATATTGAACTCATATGTAAATGAGAGTGGTACATTGATGTGCTTTGCCCAGTGTGAAGGTGTTTATCAGAGCAAATTTATAAAACTCCATTCCATAGAATCCTTAACACTGTTTTCAAAGAGTAAAAGCACCAGAGAATAGTATTATTTTTCTTTTTAATTCTTAATTATTAGAACAGTACGTACCATCCATTTGTAGAAAGTTTGAAAATTTCTGAAAAATAGGAGGAAACTAAAATTACCTTTAATCTCATCCACAGACTAGCCCGCTTATGCGTTGTTATATTTCCTTCCCTTTTCCCCACTATATAGGTATATTTAGCCTAGTTAATTTCACTGTGTACATAGTTTTGCATTATATTTTTTATGTCACTGTTTTTTCCTAAGCATTTGCTCACGTGGTTAGACACAGTCCACAGGGACCATCTTAAGTGGATCAGTGAGCAGAAGAGATCAGAGTCTGAGAGCAGGCAGGAGGTGATTGCAGTCGGCTACTCAAAAGATAATTTTGGTGTAGACTAGAGCAGTAGAAGGAGTTGACCAAAGAAACATGTTCAAAATATAATTGTTAGGACTTCACCATTGCCTGCTTGGGTCCAAGTATCATTGGTGCTAGATTTATACCTCAAACCCACATGTAGAGCAGAAAGGAGGAGCAGCAGGTCAAAGAAATAGAGGGCTGCTCATTTTTCTGCCATGAAACACCTCTTCTCTTGTTTTCCTATGTTAGCATTTAAACTTTAAGTGCAACACTGTCTCCATGAGAGTCTTTGAAGGAAAAGAATATGTTCAAACATCTTTCTTTGTTCTCTATAACATTCACTTGGTGCTGGGGATCCAGAAGGGGATGAAAAAAATAGTGAGTGAGTGGATAAATTAAATCCTGAATGAAGATGAGGTGAACTTTGGGTATTTGGGGTATTGTGGGGAGGTGGAGATTAATTACTAAAGTTTGCTAATTTTTTTTTTTAGACAAGTTACTATCACCATGGTTTTCTTTCAAGAAAATCAAATGTTAGAATCAAAGAAGTAATAGAGTTCATGCTATCTAGAGCTTTTTCAAGATACCTATGTTATTTTACCAGAAGGAACAATAGGACATTCAAACAAAGTTGATACCTGATAGAAACACTAAAACCTTACTTTGATTCATTGGTTTAATAGAGTTCTGATAAAGGAACTCAAAAGTACTTGTAATTCACAGAAAAAAGTAAAAGTTGTGAAATTATTCCAAAGGAAGGAGGTATATGCATTTAAGTCTGATAAGAAGGCATTTTTGTTTAATCATAAAAGCCAGTGAGGCTATGGATCTGTGTGTTGCAAGATTTATAGATGGGACTACATGTAAACACTCAAAAGTATTTTTGAGCAAAGTCCCAAATGTTTAGTATCAGTGTAACATCTGTTACACTAGCTTCTCTCTCTGAGATTGTTAGAATCTCAAAAGTTCAAATCCTCGAAAAGGAAATGTTTTCCTCTGCATATGCCCCAATTTTGGAAATAATAGAACTGGCCTAATCTATTTTAATACTTATTGGCACAAGAACTCATAGCAAGCTGGTATATTATGCCTTTTTGTGACAAGTCTTTTCTTTTTGAGTTTAAAAAAAAAAAAACAAAACAGGTAATCCTGCACTTTTTTAATGTAATTTGGTTTTTTAGGGGGGGAAGAAAGAGCATGCTTGGGAATTCACCAAATGACAGAAGGTCAGAAGAGTTAGTACAAATAAAATCTGTCTTGCTCTCAGGTCTCACAAACATTATTTTGCTGAAATCGTAACGGTAACAGTCATTAATTAGTATCATAGTACTGAAAGTGGAAGAGGCAAACCAAGCAGAATCTGCTTTCTAATCTCTGTGCTGGGTGTGCTCAGTCACTTCAGTCACATCTGAGTCTTTGTGACCCCAGGGACTGCAGCCCACCAGACTCCTCTGTCCATGGGATTCGCCAGGCAAGAGGATTGGAGTGGGTTGCCGTGCCCTCCTCCAGAGGATCTTCCCAACCCAGGGATCGAACCCTCCTCTCTTCCATCTCCTGCTTTGGCAGGCAGGTTCTTTACCACCAGTGCCACCTGGGAAGCTCCATACACACATAATATATATTATTCTTTTAAAAAATAAAGAAAAATCCTCTTTACATTAAGTTACATGATTTTTTTTTAATTTTCACAGTCTCTTTTTATTTTATTTTTTTAGGAAGAAGAAAATTAGGGTCATAGACCTCAACAAATTTTCCCTCTGCCTCAGAGCACCTTAATAATATAACCAGGTCTTAGATACAAGACTTTGTGTTCTGATTCCTGTCATCTTTCCTCTATTTTATGATCGTTCTTTTCATCACCTGCCCCCAATAGCTACATATATTCAAATAATTTGCAAAGTGTTTTTACATATTTTATCTCATAATCAAAACAGTCCTTTGCATGGAATTTTATCCCATTTTAAAGATTAAAGGGGAAAAAAAGATGCAAAAGAGTAAGTATCTTTGGCTGAAATTAAATAGTTGTTATCAAGCCTGCCCTTTCATCATCAGAATTTGCCTCTTGTTACACAAAAGTTGGTTACAAGGTCGAATTACAAAAGGAGTGGTCTATACAAGAGGGTTGGAAAAAGGAATTTTATTTGCTTTCCTTTGGTTCCAATTATTTTATATCCTGTATGTGTAGGTGGAAAGGCCATCCATGGCAATGCAGCGATGCTGCAGAGAAATAATTAGCAGACAAGTCAAGGGTGAGTAACCAGTGTTGTGGGAGTCCCAGCAAAGATGCTTGGGGAGGACTGAGTTTCATACTTTTTCAGGAGAGTGAAATACTGCTATTTAGAGGGCATTGAAAATTTATAAGTTCATTGGGTTTGATTTGGGCTATTACAAAATCAAAATCACAGAATTAAACCCAGGGTTGTAGTTCAGTTCAAAAACAAACCAGAGAGGTACCATTTCATGCCAGTCAGAATGGCTGCTATACAAAAGTTTACAAGCAATAAATGCTGGAGAGGGTGTGGATAAAGGGGAACCCTCTTACACTGTTGGTGGGAATCCAAACTAGTACAGCCACTATGGAGAACAGTGAGGAGATTCCTTAAAAAACTGGAAATAGAACTGCCTTATGACCCAGCAATCCCACTGCTGGGCATACACACCTAGGAAACCAGAATTGAAAGAGACATGTGTACCCCAATGTTCATCACAGCACTGTTTATAATAGCCAGGACATGGAAGCAACCTAGGTGTTTATCAGCAGATGAATGGATAAGAAAGCTGTGGTACATATACACAATGGAATATTACTCAGCCATTAAAAAGAATACATTTGAATCAGTCCTAATGAGGTGGATGAAACTGGAGCCTATTATACAGAGTGAAGTAAGCCAGAAAGAAAAAGACCAATACAGTATACTAATGCATATATATGGAATTTAGAAAGATGGTAACGATAACCCTGTATGTGAGACAGCAAAAGAGACACAGATGTATAGAACAGTCTTTTGGACTCTGTGGAGAGGGAGAGGGTGGGACAGTTTGGGGGAATGGCACTGAAACATGCATATATCATATATGAAACGAATCGCCAGTCCAGGTTCGATGCAGGATACAGGATGCTCGGGGCTGGTGCACTGGAATGACCCAGAAGGATGGTATGGGGAGGGAGGTGGGAGGGGGATTGAGGATGAGGAACATGTGTACACCCGTGGCGGATTCATGTTGATGTATGGCAGAACCAACACAATATTGTAAAGTAATTAGCCGCCAATGAAAATAAATAAATTTAAATTAAAAAAAAAAAAAAGCCAAAACAAAAACAAACCAGAGGAACAGCCTTTTCTGCTTAGTTGATCTTTCTGGTTGCCTGAACACTAACTTGTTAGGTACTGTTGGCACATATTGCAGTTTACCTGGGACAGTTTTGTTTATGCCTCTTCATGCCTTACAGTCGGTAGAGGCACTCCCTTTTGCTCTTTCAAAGTGTCCCATTTGGAATGATAGATTATGTGGTTACCTTTACCGTAAGCCTTTCCCCCAGTTCTTGTTGAAAATGTTCTGGAAACACTAAGTTTTCCTCGCTTGGTAACTGCAGGGCGATGCCCTTGTTGGAGCTCTGTCTGGGAGGGGAGCTGGCGTCACAGGGGCATCTGTATGTGAACATCCATGATCACTGCAGGGTACCGGGGAGGGAGAATTGGAAGGCACGGGACCATTTCTGTCTCTCTGCAGCCTCTCTGCCGTCTACTCTCTCCCATAGCATTGCTCTCTGGCAGTGCATGGATTTCCCGTGTTAATTGCTGCTTTCTCGTTTCTCTGCTTCTTTTGCTCATTCTTGTTGCTCTTTTCTTTTCGCATTCTATTCTATTGTCAGAGCCAAGGGCTCACTTCAGCTGTCTCTCCCCATGGGAGTTGAGAGGGTGACTGGGCGTCAGAGAGAGAGATAGAAGAGTCCAGAGCAGCCTGCCCTGGCCTCCCAGCTGCTCTGGGCCTTCGGCAGTGGGAGTTTCTGGATCTTTTACTCTCCTGCCCAGCTGTTGGCATACTGCGCTTTGGTTAGTTGATCTGTCTGAATGTCCTCCTATGAGGTTATATTCTACCCTCTATTTTTTCCACCCCATACTTCATCATAGTTATAGCACCTGTTTTCTAATTTGGGGTCATCTGTAGGCCTTCATGACCTCTCCAGTCTCTTGATCGTCTCCCAAGTAACTTTAGCAGGCACTTTCAACTTCTCTCTGAGCTTGGCCCAAACAGCCTTTGCCTAATAACAATTTTGCTGACTAACCACCTATCACTGACCAGCCTATTCATTGTCTGCCTCTAGTTTAGGTCTCCAGCTCTAATCAGCTGTGAACAGGGACAAGGAAGTTCAGTGTACATAGACTCAAGCATAAGCTGTCCCGTTAGGTGGGGCTGTGGATACAGAGCCTCTGAGCAGCATCTTTAGTGGAGGATGCCCACTGGTTGGCCCAGATTTTCCTCATTCTATGTGGGTTCGCGTTCTGAAGTTGCTGAGTTGAACTCTAACTAATTATAATGTCCCCTTGACAAGTGAATCCTTGAGCTTCACTGAACTTTGAATATTCCAGCGACTTCTGAATTCTGTTTTTGACAAATTAAATTTTGAAAACATTTTATTTCCATTTAATGGTGATTTCACTGTGAGAATTTTGCTAATGTCATAGAAACTAGGAGAGATGACTAAGTAGTGTTGAACAAGATTCATCACAGCAGAGCTGCAAGGAGATAAAGGCTTTATTGGGGGTCTTAGAATTTAATTTGGGAGACACAGATTCGAGTAGGAGTAAAAAATGTGTTCCAAGGAGGAGAGGAAGGGTGGAGTTTTATAAAGGCCAACTTTAGGTGTGTGAAGGTTGTGAAAGTTGTTTTGAAAGAACTATGATTGGTGCTGGCAAGCTGAAGCTGTTCTTATCTATACATATTTGGTTGCTAAAGGCTATCACAAGAGGGAGGTAGAAGTCTGGTTTTATGACAAGTTGCAGGTTTTCTCGCAATATCCCTGGAATATTTGTGGTTTGGAGCAGTTTAAAAGTTTATCCTTCTACCCAGTGAGGGCAGGCTTAAACCCTGCTTCCTTAATGGTCTCTTGGCTCCATTTTAAATAGCTCTTTGGCAATACCAACTCCATTTTGAAGTCCCTTTTTCCACAGTAGAAACTGGTAATAACTAAGTAGAAGTCTTCGAGGATACCTCTTGATATCCTTAATAAGGTTCTTAAATTTTAGAAGTCAAAAATGGCAAAGCTTTCATGAACTTTTCTACTTTCATGAAGTGGATTTTGTGGATAGACAAAGGTGGCTTAGATGGTAAACCATCTGTCTACAATGTGGGAGACCTGGGTTTGATCCCTGGGTTGGGAAGATCCCCTGGAGAAGGAAATGGCAATCCACTCCAGTACTATTGCTTGGAAAATCCCATGGACAGAGGAGCCTGGTAGGCTACAGTCCATGGGGTCGCAAAGAGTTGGACACGACTGAGCGACTTTACTCACTTTCACAAAGAGCTACACTAAGCCTGAAACAGCTTAACCAATCTACAGTCCAGTGGGCATGGCGGTACTAGGAACACCCAAGAAAATCTCCCCAAATGCAGACATACTTCTCCTTTTCTGCCCACTGCTGCAATAACTATTTCCTCTTGATAATAAGGATCAACCACCCCCAGCTAATATAGTAACCCCCCTTTGAATTCATCAGTACCATTCTATCTTCTGGTGGAAGCTTTCTTCTGTTAGGGAAAAGGTCTTATAAGCAGCAGAACTCAAAGTCACAGTGACCCTTTGTGGATTCCTACATATATTCCGCAAGTGTTTCATGATACAAATTTTAAAAGTCTGGAAATTCTTTGTATATAAACTTCTTCAAAGATATGCTTTTAGAACTGGCACAATGGCACAATGGGTCAAGCTAGGGTGCTAACTGAAAGAATCAGAGGATAGAGCTTCCCTGGTGGCTCAGATGGTAAAGCATCTGCCTGCAATGCAGGAGACCCGGCTTCGATTCCTGGGTCGGGAAGATCCCCTGGAGAAGGAAATGGCAATCTACTCCAGCACTCTTGCCTGGAAAATCCCATGGATGGAAGAGTCTGATAGGCTACAGTCCATGGGGTCGCAAAGAGTCGGCCACAACTAAGCTACTTTACTTTACTTACTGTAAGAAAAATATTGATAGCTGAGTCCCACCCCCTCAAAGTTTCTGGGTGCTTACTCAAAGCCCTTGAGGTTGAGAACCACTAGTTCATATAAAATAAGGGAAAGAACGGTTTGGTATGAGGAAATTTGACATCACATGCATGGTAACTGTTCTAGTTGAAGCAAGCCAGGAACACTAGAGGGAGAGATTTTTAGAAACAGTGCCTTGATGGAGTAGAAGGTGCGGGTGCTTCTTTCACATTCTCAGGGTCCCTCTCTTCCAGTCTCGTTTTGACTTTCCTACAAGTGACCTGACGCTACACATTTTTCCTTATGTTGTAGTTTTCAGTTTCAGATATTGCATCTGCTTTTTGGCTTCAACAGTCCCAAAACTTAAATTGAGGATTATTGTAGAAACTTCCTAAACCTTCAAGTGTGCCTCAGTTCGGTTCAGTTCAGTCGCTCAGTTGTGTCAGATTCTTTGCGACCCCATGAATCGCAGCACACCAGGCCTCCCTGTCCATCACCAACTCCAGGAGTTCACTCAGACTCACGTCCATGAAGGCAGTGAAGCCATCCAGCCATCTCATCCTCTGTCGTCCCCTTCTCCTCCTGCCCCCAATCCCTCCCAGCATCAGAGTCTTTTCCAATGAGTCAACTCTTTGCATGATGTGGCCAAAGTACTGGAGTTTCAGCTTTAGCATCATTCCTTCCAAAGAAATCCCAGGGTTGATCTCCTTCAGAATGGACTGGTTGGATCTCCCTGCAGTCCAAGGGACTCTCAAGAGTCTTCTCCAACACCACAGTTCTAAAGCATCAATTCTTCGGCGCTCAGCCTTCTTCACAGTCCAACTCTCACATCCATACATGACTACTGGAAGAACCATAGCCTTGACTAGACAGACCTTTGTTGGCAAAGTAATGTCTCTGCTTTTGAATATGCTGTCTAGGTTGGTCATAACTTTTCTTCCAAGGAGTAAGCGTCTTTAAATTTCATGGCTACAATCACCATCTGCAGTGATTTTGGAGCCCCCAAAAATAAAGTCTGACACTGTTTCCACTGTTTCCCCATCTATTTGCCATGAAGTGATGGGACTGGATGCCATGATCTTCGTTTTCTGAATGTTGAGCTTTTGACAACTTTTTCACTCTCCTCTTTCACTTTCATCAAGAAGCTTTTTAGTTCCTCTTCACTTTCTGCCATAAGGGTGGTGTCATCTGCATATCTGAGGTTATTGATATTTCTCCTGGCAATCTCTCAGTCCAGCTTGTGCTTCTTCCAGTCCAGCGTTTCTCATGATGTACTCTGCATAGAAGTTAAATAAGCAGGGTGACAATATACAGCCTTGATGTACTCCTTTTCCTATTTGGAACCAGTCTGTTGTTCCATGTCCAGTTCTAATGGTTGCTTCCTGACCTGCATACAGATTTCTCAAGAGGCAGGTCAGGTGGTCTTGTATTCCCATCTCTTTCAGAATTTTCCACAGTTTATTGTGATCCACACAGTCAAAGGCTTTGGCATAGTCAATAAAGCAGAAATAGATGTTTTTCTGGAACTCTCTTGCTTTTTCCATGATCCAGCGGATGTTGGCTATTTGATCTCTGGTTCCTCTGCCTCTTCTAAAACCAGCTTGAACATCTGGAAGTTCATGGTTCACGTATTGCTGAAGCCTGGCTTGGAGAATTTTGAGCATTAGTTTACTAGCATGTGAGATGAATGCAATTGTGCGGTAGTTTGAGCATTCTTTGGCATTGCCTTTCTTTGGGATTGGAATGAAAACTGACCTTTTCCAGTCCTGTGGCCACTGCTGAGTTTTCCAAATTTGCTGGCATATTGAGTACAGCACTTTCACAGCCTAGAACTCCAGATTTTAAAATTTAAGCTTACTTCTTTTACATTCCCACCAAAAGTATACAAGGGTTATTTTTCTTTCATAGTAGCCTTTCTAACAGACATAGTTTTGTTTTTCAGGTCCCTGATAATTAGTGATGTTGAACAACTTTTCATGTTCCTGTTGGGCATTCATATGTCTTCTTTGGAGAAATATCTAGTCAGATCCTTCAGTTCAGTTCAGTTCATTTCATTCACTCAGTCGTGTCTAACTCTTTGCAACCCCATGAACCACAGCACGCCAAACCTCCCTGTCCATCACCAACTCCCGGAGTTTACCCAAACTGCCCATTAAGTCAGTGATGCCATCCAACCATCTCACCTTCTGTCGTCCCTTTCTCCTCCTGCACTCAGTCTTTCTCAGCATCAGAGTCTTTCCAATGAGTCAGCTCTTTGCATCAGGTGGCCAAAGTGTTGGAGTTTCAGCTTCAGCATCAGTCCTTCCAATGAACACCCAGGACTCATATCCTTTAAGATGGACTGGTTGGATCTCCTTGCAGTTCAAGGGACTCTCAAGAGTCTTCTCCAACACCACAGTGCAAAAGCATCAATTCTTTGGCTCTCAGTTTTCTTTATAGTCCAACTCTCACATCCATATATGACCACTGGAAAAACCATAGCCTTGACTAGACGGACCTTGCTCATTTTTATTTTTATTTTTTTTTTTTTGCTATTGAATCGTATGAGTTCCTTTTGTGTATTAACTCCTTACCAGGTACATGGTTTACAAATATTTTTTCTCACTCCATAGGCTGTCTTTTCTTTTTGTTGTTTCCTTTGCTAGGCAGAAGCTTTTTAAGTTGATGTTGTCCCACTTGTCTGTTCCTGCTTTTAATGCCTGAGTTTTTCAGGTCATATCCAAAATTATTACCAAGACCATTGTCAAGGAGCTTTTTTCCTATATTTTCTTCTTGAAAATTTATAACTTCAGATCTTGCACTGTTATTAATCCATTTTGAGTTGATTTTTGCATTTGGTATAAGATAAGGGCTTTATTACATTCGTCTGTATGTGGATATATAGAATTACCAACATCTTTTATTTAAGATGCTGTCCTTTCCCTACTTTGTATTTTTGATGCCCTTATAGAGGGTTAGTTGACTGTATGTGTGTGGGTTTATTTCTGGGTTTTTTATTCTGTTCCATAGATCTGTTTGTCTGGTATTTTGGGTGGTGTGATCCTGCTTCAGTCACTACAGCTATGGAGTATAGTTTGAAATCAGAAAGTGTGATGACTCCAGCTCTGTTCTTCTTTCTTAAGGTTGCTTTGGATATTTGGGGTCTTTTATGGTTTTATGTGATTCAACAGCCCCACTTCTGGGTACTTATACAAAGGAATTTAAATCAGAACCTTAAAGAGATGTTTATTGCAGCATTATTCACAATATCCAAGATATGAAAACAGCCAAGATGTCCATTGTTGGATAAAAAAACTTTGGTATACATGTACAGTGGAATATTATCCAACCTTACAAAAGGAGGAAAATCTGCCATTTGCAACAACGTGAATGGACCTGGAGAACATTGTATGTGCGCTCAGTCGTGTCCGACTCTTTGCGACCCCGTGGACTATAGCCCACCAGCCTCCTCAGTGGGTTTTTCTAGGCAAGAATACTGAAGTGAGTCGCCATTTGCTCCTCCAAAGGATCTTCCCAACCCAGATAGTGAAGTCACTTCTCATGCGTCACCTGCATTGGCTGGTGGATTCTTTACCACGAGGGCCACCTGGGAAACCCAGAAAGCATTAAGCCCAGTGAAAAAAGTCAGTCGCAGAAAGACAAATACTGTATAACTTCCCTTGCCGGGGTCCAGCCCCGGTGGATCCAGGGGATTCGAAGAGGGGACGGAGTCGGCGTCTTAGAAAGGACTATTTAATTAGAAAAGAGAGATTAGGAAACAATAGTGTTGTAGGAAAATTAGTGGAGAAAAGAGGCTGAATAACTTGGTTTACATGGAAAGCTAATAAAGTCTCAAGACAAGAAACTTGCACCACATATGTAGGCCACTGATGCCCGCTTGAATACCTCCAGCAATGGGGAACTCACTACTCTCCAAGATTCTAAACTCTCCCTCACCTTTTCCTCTACAGCACCCCCATCCTGCATACCACTTTCTCTAATCCCACCAACTCATTTTCAGTAGTATGTGTGGGCCAGAAGCTGGGCCAGTCTTTCCCAGCAATGCAAGAGACATCTGCTCTAGTTTCTAACAGCCCTGCCATTTCATTACCTTGAATTAAAAAATCTTTTAAAGGCCTAGAAGCTGTAATTTCCTGCACCCAAAAAGCTTGATCACTAGATCCAAATCCTCTGGGGCCCCTAGCTTGAGAAGTCAAGGTTTTTCTTGTCTGATAATAAGGTAAAAGCAAAAGCTGTGTTATTCTTTAACCTTTATTAATTTTGCACAGTTTTAGTAGGTGGCGAGATCAAAACTTTAATTTCTTCAGTATAATCAGAATCTCTATTACACCAGGCACCACCAAAATTCCTTGAAAAGAAAGCAAGCTAGGCCCTAGCACAAGCCCTACAATGCCCTCAGGCAGGGGGCCAGCCACTCCAGCATATCCGGTTAATATTGTTGTGGCGGTGGAGCTGAGGTCTAGTCCTGAGCTACCTGGGAATGAGTGTCGTGGCTTGTTGTCTCCATTTAGCAGGACATTGCTGGCAAAAATGCCCCATTTGGCCGTAAGATAAACATTTTTTATTTGTAGAATCCTTTTTATTACGATTATTTTCCTTTCTTTTTTCTTTTTCTTTTTTTTGCTTGGGTGAGTCCCCCCGAGTGGGTTTTCTGCAAGGAACAGGCTGTTTTAAAAGCTCCTTTGTTTAAAAAAATTCTCCCTGTCTTTTTCAACCTTAGGCAATGTTCTGGGAGGCTTTGGAGGCAAGCAGAGGTGGTGGTGGTCGGTGGTCGTCTTAAATCAGAAAACGGTGGATAAATTTTTTAAAAGGTTTGTGTAGAGGGGGAGGGGGCTCACCAGGGTGCCCGGCCGCAGCGTCCTGTAAGCCCTTTCCTTCCTCGGGAGGTAGAGCACAGTCTCCCTCCTTTTGTTTGTCAATGGCAGAAAATATGATCTGCCTAGAATGTGGAGACCCACTACCATCCACCGCTATAGCCTCTCCCATAGGCTATCTAACAGCCTCATGACGGGGCTCCAGAACATTTCTAATCATATTCCACAGAGCAAAAGCATCTACAGGAACTTTTTCTGGCTCATGCAAAGTATAATAAGTTTTTAGCTGTTTCCCTACCTTTATCAAAGTATCTAAATTAACAGTGTCCTTTTCTGGAAACCAAGGACATTGCTCTGTACGAATTTAAAAAAGGAATTGAACACTAGCCTTTTTAACTTTAATTTCTCTTTTGTTTAACAGTTGCAAAGTTAGTTCTATAAAGAGTTGTCGTTCTTTTGACTCACTGTTACCCGTGTCAGAAAATTAAGTCTTATAGAGAAGGCTGCCTTGTCAAGGTTTTTAGCTTTGCCAAGGGGGGTTTCTTTCAACCCATCTACCCTTCACTAAGGGGGGGGTTTCTTTCAACCCGTCGGTTTCTTTCAACCCTTAAAACACTTCCCACTCCTTCTCACCCTACCTATCTTATGCAGGGGGGTCCACGACACCCTGAGTGGGGTCCTATCCGTCCTGAATTACTGAGCACTTCTGAGACCTACCTTCGAATAGCCTGTTCTGGGCACCTTCCCTGATATATAAAATCTAAAATAGTAAAACTCATAGAAGCAGAGAGGAGAATGGTGGTTGGCAGGGACTAGGGAAGGAAGAGAGAATGGGGAGGTAATGGTCAAAGTGAACAGAATTTCACTGCAGGATGAATAAGGCCTGGAGAGCTACCCTGTATCATATTATCCATAAGTAACAGTACTGTATTGCACACTTAAAACATTCTAAGACGGTAGATTTCATGTTAAGTGTTCTTACCACATACATAGATATACACTCACATATACATACAAATAATAATCAGAACAATAAAAAGGTGGGAGGAACCTCTGGAAGGGGATGGATGTGGTTTTTTGGCCTTGATAGTGGTGATGGTTTCACAGATGTCTACCTATTCCCAAACGCATGGAGTTGTATAAATTACATATGTACGGCTTTGACATATCAATCACACCTCGATAAAGTGGTTAAAAAATAGCAACATCCATCTAAATGTGGGACATGGCAGTTTAGTGAGAGGGAGGGAATATTTGAATTTCCTGTAATAGATACATGTTAAATCTTAAAAAAATTTTAGAGCTGTGTATGTGCCTGGTACTTCAGACACATCCTTCCTAATATGTCCTTATATTTGAGAACTTATATATTTGAAAAAGATGCTTTATACCCATAAAAACTGTATTTCTAATATCCCTCCATAACCCAGTTTTCCTCTTGGTACCATTTCAGTGAGCCTGAGGGGAGACATATCTCTAGATCTGTCAAGTTCTTGACTTTCTTTTTTCCAGGAATGGGGGTATCCTTACAGGTTGAACCAGAGGTGGCCTGGAACCTGCTACTCCTCTCTTTTCTGCTCTCTCTTCCTGACACTACCAGTCTCCCAGCAGCTCAGCTCAAACTTCTATGTGACTCATCTGTCTTTTTCCCGTATCTCCTCCATCTTGTCAGTTGACAATTCGGTTGACTGACCCTCTTCTATATCTCTCAAAGTCATCTTTTATTTCCATTACCACTGACTAGATCAAGCCCTTGTGACTTAAACTGTCGTAAAACCTTTAAAATAATTCTGGTATCCACAGGGTTTCTCTACTCTCATCCAACTTACATAGAGGAAAGGCCGAGTTTTGTTCCTCTCTGAAATCTAGTCACGTTATCCAGAGCAGGAAATGTGGAAGACAGGCAGTAAATGTTTGTTCAGTGAGTCCTGGCTGTGTTGCTTCGCTCTTCAAGAGCCCGTGAGAGTTTCCTGTTGCCCATAGTTGGAAACTCCACTCAGGCTGGCATGACTGAACATCAGTCTTCCTTTCTACCTTATTTCTCACAGATCCACTGAGGCACCCTCTTGTGACTACTCAGTGTTGGGCTCGCGTTGATATTCCCATCCTCCCTTCTCCTAGATCTTTCTTTGTCAAGTCTTACTCCTGTTTTCAAACTGCTCTATTGTCATTGCTATGAAGCTGCCTCAGATTCTTTTCCCATAATAACTGGGCTTTCTTGCCTGCTCTCCCAGTGACTTAATGACTCCATTATATTATAGTCTGTCTTTAATCCTACCTCTTGAGTGGACATGGTTTGAGTGTAATGGTAATCAATCGTTAATTTTGGCTTAGAGCAGTGTATTGAGAAGGAGTCTCTTGACTAAAGGTGCCGAAACAGATTAGATGCCATCCATGGACGCAGGAGAGGAGAGAGGCCAAAGTACCCACGGAGCAGCCAGATTTGTCACAGAGCTCCAGGTATGTGTCTACTCAGCTGGCCCTCGCAACCTTAAAGACATCTTCTATCCTCATAGTCTCCATCCCACTTTGTGCTCAGATCCTTAAACTTTTAAAACAGAGAACAGAGTGTTAATATGATCATGAATCAGAGATATATAAAGTGTTAATGAAATGGTCATTGGAGGGACTGATGTTGAAGCTGAAACTCCAATACTTTGGCCACCTGGTGTGGAGAGCTGACTCATTTGAAAAGACCCTGATGCTGGGAAAGATTGAGGGCAGGAGGAGAAGAGGGGCTACAGAGGATGAGATGGCTGGATGGCATCACCGACTCAATGGGCATGAGTCTGAGTGAACTCCGAGAGTTGGTGATGGACAGGGAGGCCTGGCGTGCTGCTGTTCATGGGGTCGCAAAGAGTCGGACACGACTGAGCGACTGAACTGAACTGCATGAAATGGTCCTTCAAGACTGGGCAGGAGTACATGGAGAACAAGATGGGGAAGGTGGATACATCTGAAGGAAATGAAATCAATTTCCTGGAGAGATATCTGCACTACCACCTTTATTACAGCATTATTCACAGTAGCCAAAATATGAAAATAACCTAAATTTCTGTCATAAGAGAAAGGGATAGAGAAAAAACGTGATCTGTAAATACACACACAAAGAATTGAATATTATTCAGGTTTTTAAAAGCCAATAAATATAAATCCAGTGAAGTTGTCTCTTAACTAGGTATTAAATTTTCAAACAGCAAAACTGGAGAACCTAGTGTAATTAAATTACCTTTCAGTTCAGTTCAGTGGCTCAGTCGTGTCCAGCTCTTTGTGACCCCATGGACTGCAGCACACCAGGCCTCCCTGTCCATCACCAACTCCCGGAGCTTACCCAAACTCATGTCCACTGAGTCAGTGATGCCATCCAACCATCTCATCCTCCATGATCCCCTTCTCCTCTCGCCTTCAATCTTTCCCAATATCAGGGTCTTTTCCAATGAGTCAGCTCTCCACATCAGGTGGCCAAAATATTGGAGTTTCAGCTTCAACATCAGTCCTTCCAATGAACATTCAGGACTGATTTCCTTTAGGATGGTTGGACCTCCTTGCAGTCCAACGGACTCTCAAGAGTCTTCTCCAACACCACATTTCAAAAGCATTAATTCTTCAGTACTCAGGTTTCTTTATAGTCCAACTCTCACATCCATACATGACGACTAGAAAAACTATAGCCTTGACTAGACAAATCTTTGTTGGCAAAGTAATGTCTCTGCTTTTTAATATGCTGTCTCAGTTAGTCAGTCAGTTCAGTCGCTCAGTCATGTCCGACTCTTTGTGACCCCATGAATCGCAGCACACCAGGCCTCCCTGTCCATCACCAACTCCAGGAGTTCACTCGGACTCACATCCATCGAGTCAGTGATGCCATCCAGCCATCTCATCCTCTGTCGTCCCCTTCTCCTCCTGCCTCCAATCCCTCCCAGCATCAGAGTCTTTTCCAATGAGTCAACTCTTCGCATGAGGTGGTCAAAGTACTGGAGTTTCAGCTTCAGCATCATTCCCTCCAAAGAAATCCCAGGGCTGATCTCCTTTAGAATGGACTGGTTGGATCTCCTTGCAGTCCAAGGGACTCTCAAGAGTCTTCTCCAACACCACAGTTCAAAAGCATCAATTCTTCGGCGCTCAGCTTTCTTCACAGTCCAACTCTCACATCCATACATGACTACAGGAAAAACCATAGCCTTGACTAGATGGACCTTTGTTGGCTAAGTAATGTCTCTGCTTTTCAATATGCTATCTAGGTTGGTCATAACTTTTCTTCCAAGGAGTAAGCGTCTTTTAATTTCATGGCTGCAATCACCATCTGCAGTGATTTTGGAGCCCCCAAAAATAAAGTCTGACACTGTTTCCACTGTTTCCCCATCTATTTGCCATGAAGTGATGGGACCAGATGCCATGATCTTCGTTTTCCGAATGTTGAGCTTTAAGCCAACTTTTTCGCTCTCCTCTTTCACTTTCATCCAGAGGCTTTTTAGTTCCTCTTCACTTTCTGCCATAAAGGTGGTGTCATCTGCATATCTGAGGTTATTGATATTTCTCCCGGCAATCTTGACTCCAGCTTGTGCTTCTTGCAGCCCAGCATTTCTCATGATGTACTCTGCATATAAGTTAAAAAAGCAGGGTGACAATATACAGTCTTGACGTACTCCTTTTCCTATTTGGAACCAGTCTGTTGTTCCATGTCCAGTTCTAACTGTTGCTTCCTGACCTGCATATAGGTTTCTCAAGAGGCAGGTCAGGTGGTCTGGCATTCCCATCTCTTTCAGAATTTTCCACAGTTTATTGTGATCCACACAGTCAAAGGCTTTGGCATAGTCAATAAAGCAGAAATAGATGTTTTTCTGGAACTCTCTTGCTTTTTCCATGATCCAGCGGATGTTGGCAATTTGATCTCTGGTTCCTCTACCTTTGCTAAAACCAGCTTGAACATCAGGGAGTTCATGGTTCACGTATTGCTGAAGCCTGGCTTGGAGAATTTTGAGCATTAGTTTACTAGCATGTGAGATGAGTGCAATTGTGTGGTAGTTTGAGCATTCTTTGGCATTGCCTTTCTTTGCTGTCTAGGTTGGTCATAACTTCTTCCAAGGAGTAAGCGTCTTTTTATTTCATGGCTGCACAAGGTCCTTAATTTTCCCATGTAGTGTAATAAGCATTTTAAAATGTTAAACCAAGCACTCTATAAATTATTCACTCTAAAGTCCAAGAAACACTTAATAGAGCAATGAAATCTACAAAAATACACAGATATCTGAGAATTCAAACTTTTCTGCCTTGAAAGTAAAAATACTAGAAGAGTTTGCAGGGTGGGTAGAAAGTTTCTACTTTCCTATAGACTTTATCCCATTTTTTAGAAAGTAACTACATTTAATATTTGGTAGTGCATTTATTTTGAAACAGTATATATAATAGAGCCTCAAGAAAGACTCAGAACATAATACTTTACATGTTTGCTGGATTTTAATTTAAATCTTGCTTATTAGTTAAACCCACATACAAACTGTTCTTTGAAAAGGCAGTCAGAAGGCATCGGTTGGCTTCCTCTTTCCAAGTGGGCATCTTCTGTGTGGTCCAATGAAGAGCTATCACTCTTGCCATTTATGCTAGATTCAAGACACTTTACCATAGTGCTGGAAATGTGTTTTGAAGAAAGATAATATTTTTACCCACAAAACTTGAAAGTTGGTAACATTTAGTGCTGACTAGGGTATAGGAAATAGGCACTCGTGCACTTTTGGTAGGAGTATGAACTATTTAAATCTTTTTGGAAAAATGCATCCTATAAGAAAAATAAAAGCGCAAGTTCTTGTAGTGGCAAATACTGAAGCCAACTCATATGTTCATTAGTAAAATAATTGAAATTATAGCTTTTGTGCACTGTGGAAAAGTAGGTATCTCAAAAAAAAAAAAAAAAACTAGCTAGACCTCAATATACTGATTTTAAAAGTGCCCATGATATTTCTAAGTTCAATAAATTGTGAAATAATGAGCAAAATATAATACTTTGTTCACACAAAAACTGAAATCTAAAAGCCAGAATTGTATATAATATTTTAACGTATCCATGCATATCATTTGAATGGTTCTGATGTTAAAGAATCTTCCTACAGCACAGAAGACCTGGGTTCGATCCCTGGGTTGGGAAGATCCCCTGGAGAAGGGAATGGCAACCCACTCCAGTATTCTTGCTTGGAGGATTCCAAGGACAGAGGAGCCTGGTGGGTTATATAGTTCATGGGGTCTCAAAGAGTCGGACACAACTGACTGACTGACACTTTCACTTTCATCATTCCAGAAGTCAGTACTTAATTAGTCATACTTAATTAGTCATACTTAATTAGTATATATATATATATATACTTCTGTATACTTATATTTACAGAAGTATATTTATATATATTGTTTTTTATTTTGGGTTATAAAAGCAATATTTAGAAGATGAATATACTGTTGAACCTTGAGGAGGACTCCTATTGGGTATAAAAAAATACTTTTAAATATTCTTATATTATAGGACATTTGATTTCCTTAAGTGAGTTAACTTGTTGTTCTCAGTGGAATTGGGAATTAATACTCTAAGACTTAAATTTCTATCCCATTTTTAATTTAAGTTTATTAATATTTTATTTCATTTGTGTGAGCATATTATTTCCTCAGGTCAGATCTCAACCCTATCCTAATTTCTTGATAGTTAGAAACCAATAAAGATTTAATCAGAGAAGTCTGTGACTGAGCATGCATGCGTGGGGCAAAGTGTGCATTTGAATCAGGTGGTGGTATTTTAATATTTTAACAACTTTTATAAATGTGACAATAAAATTCAGTTTCAAAAGTTTTTTTTTAAGTATGTTTATTTTGGAATTGGAAAAATAATAAGAATTTCCAATCACCTCAAACATGTAAAGAAAAGTAAATTTTCCTACTGTACTCAACATGTCAGAAAGTATAAAATGTGATCTCTACAGTTTTTACTATATGTTTCTCTTACGTTGTTTTAATGTCTCATGTTATTCCTCTTGCAAGTGCATTTGTTACTCAATGCCTAGTATATTGTTGCTAAAGAAATTCTATAGAGGTAGCCTTGCAGAGATTTTTTTTGTTCTAAAAATGGCTTGTACACTTTTATTCCATAGAAAGCAGCATTAGGAACTTAGCCCTATTGAGAATTTATTTCTTGCAAGTACTGTCAAAATGCTGGGTAAATTTATTTCTATATAATTATATCATATTTTATGTTGGGGCTAAAATAGACATGTGTAATCCATCAGGATGAGTTCCTTTGCGTGGATAAATGAATCAACAAAGTAACCTGAATAAATCATTTTCATTTTCAGCTCAGTTTTGTGGAAGTCAGCCGCTCTTGCACGCCTTTATTCTCCATTCATCACTGACTGTATCTTTACTTCAGACACTATTTCTATGTTAGTCTTCCTTGGTTGAATTATGTGGGGCTTTCCATGGGGAATGTTTTTCACATTATACTTGTTGTTCTAATCTGAGTCAAAATAAGAATTTCTGTAACTGCTGTGTCTTACTTTTGAGTCTAAAGAATTTCATGAATTTCGAAACCTTCAGAGAACTGGGTGATGATACTACTGGGTGAATTCACAAGATGATTTATTATATTGACTGTTTTTTAAAGTTTGCACTTAGCTATACATGTCCCTCACAGGAGAAAATAGACATAATAAATTTAATTTTTTTATATCTTTCTTGCTTTTCAGAAAATAAATACTGCTGGCACCAGTAATGCAGATGTCCCTTTGGCTGAGCCCGGAATGTACCAATTGGACATCACATTAAGAAGGGGTCAAAGTTTAGCTGCCCGAGATCGAGGAGGTAAGAACAGTGTCACCTGGAAGCTTATCCTCTGTATTTTTGACAAACTTTGTTTTCCTTGTGGTTTCTTAAGTTTAAAAGGATCAACTGTACTATGAATTTTAGAAGTCTGGGTTCAATGATGTGGCTCAAAATGTCTGATGCCTGTGACCGTGGAGGAAGAGGTTATGATACAAGTTTGAAAACTCTGGACTCAGACAGTGAGGTCCCTGTCACATTGCTGACAAGTTAGACCCTGAATTATGAATAATTAGTGACAGAATCAGTTGAGTAGATGAGGCACACATTTGAAGCCATATTGGAATTCACCTTTCACACACCAGAAATTCTTTGCTGCATAGATTTGCTCCATTGAATCTCATAAAACTGCACAAACTAGGACTAACATCTCACCAAAACTTTGGAGATTCCCAACATGGGATTTTCTTAAATTTTCCTGGACCTGGCAAAAATCCCATGGTGGATTAACAGAATTTTGTAGGCCATGATGAACAGGAAGACAAGGCAAATACTCTTTAGTTCCTGGATTGCATATCCCAAGGCCACCTCCTGATGAACTAGCTTGGAGTACATTAATTATTCCTTGAACCTTTGGGACAAGACAAAAGGTAGACCCTAAACAGACTTTCTAGCATCTTTTGCATGTTTTAAGCTTCCAGATGTGGAGATCTGAAGGCCCCGATGGCCTAAAGGAAACTGAGTTTGAATTTAACTCCTCCCACTGAGAAGGAGGAGAGTCCCTTAGCCTCTAACTCCTTGTCAGATAACCCTGAGTGCTCCTGGCATCACAGGATCTCGTTTTTTCTTCTCCTACCCTAATCGACAACCTCACTTAGGAAGTGAAAGGAAGCAAACAAGATCACAGCCAGTCAGTCATGTCTGACTCCCTGCAACCCCATGGACTGTAGCCCGCCAGCCTCCTCTGTCCATGGGGATTCTCCAGGCAAGAATACTGGAGTGAGTTGCCATGCCCTTCTCCAGGGGATCTTCCCAACCAAGGGATTGACCCCAGGTCTCCTGCATTTGCAGGCAGTCTCTTTACCATCTGAGTCACCAAGGAAGCCCCTCCTATCTCTACAAACATAAAATAGAGAAAATGATTAATGTAGCAGTGGGGTTTTTAAGATTAGAAATGATACAAATAATAGATTTAAGTAAAAACTAGTAAATGTCAGAATATTATTAATGAATGAAGGTATGATTAGAAAAGCTAGAATTTAAACATGAGGAAATTTTCATAAGTAACCATCTGGTTGGTGGGCTATGGTCCATTAGGTTGCAAACAGTTGGACATGACTGAGCAATGAACACTTTTAGTTTTTTCTCTTTTAGCAGCTGAAGACAAATATTTATGGAATTGATACGCTGGTCTCAAAAGAAGTTACAGTTAGCTTGGAGGAAAAAAATATTGCTATTAACATAGTATTTCACTATGTATCTATAAATCATTTTTTAGTCTTCAGAGCAATTTTAATTACATTACATCATTTGACCTAAAATGAAATTGAACCAGGCATCAGGTGATCAAAATTTTAGACCTTGATATGTCCTCCCAATAATATTAAATACATAAGTGCATAATTATTTATTGCAAATTTTTTGGAGTTACAAAATCCCCATGAATAGAAGAGATGGTTAAATAACCCTTAGTACATTTGCAGGATGAAATAATATACAACTGTAAAATAAATAAGAAAAATCTCTAGGAACTGATATGGAGTTACTGGATTCATTATTAAGTGAAAAGTCAAAGTGCTAATAGCAACAGTATGAAATTTACGTAAGAATGAAGTATAAGGGATTATGCATTAGCTGTTCATTTCTTCAAAAAGAAATATCAGAAGTAAAATCCAGAAATGAATGAGACTGATAACACACATAATATCTGTAAGAATAGGTGTTTGGAATGTAGGATAGGAATGGGGTAAAAAGGGTAAGGAAGAAGTTTACTGACATTTTCTTCAATGAACTTTCTTACATGATTCTAACTCTTTAACAACAACAGTATTACAAAAAGAAATGAATGAGGAGATGGGTGGATGGATGGATGGATTGATGATAGATTCCCACATCCTGGTTGATATTTAACCATAACCACACCTCAGGGGGATGGGAAATAAAACAACTAATCTAAGTGACTAAGTAAAACCATGTTTGGATTATACACTGTAAAACTCAAGACAAGAAGAACTAGGTATAACTAACGTGCTTCAAAGCATGATTATCAATTCTGAACCTACTAACTGAATATACTAGGAATGAACAACTAAGTAAATATATTGTAGATGAAAGAGCCAGATTTCTTGCTGTTGGAGAAAGAAGTTATATACATGGAATGGGAGAAAGCTAGAATGTACCTTGCTGTGTTAGAAAGGTAGCAGCAGGAGCTTATGGCTTCTTATATATACAGATAGGAATTAAGATGGATAGGGGTGTGTATAATCTCTCCGCTGAGAAGACCTAGAAGCCATCACAAAGGTGTAATGACAAAGTGGAAATCTGTATACTTTTTGGCCCAGATCTTGGTTTCTAAATACAGTTCCCCCATAAATGTAAGCAGGGCTCCTGGTGAAATGGTTGATTGCAGATCTAGGGCAGGGAAAGTACGAGACAAGCCTAGGACATTTTGCAGTGCCAAAAAATAAAGTACTCAAAAATGGATGGCAGAAAGTCAAAACGAAATAGGAGCCAACTTAAAGGCGTTCCTGATGATCAAAGCCAGTACATTTCAGCAACAAAATAAATAGTGGTAATAATAAATTATAACACATAGAATAATATATGTGTCTATGAGCTCATAGATAACTGTGTATCATTGATACATAATTGATAAATACGTGATTGAATAAATAAATAAGTGTGGGATAAGGTAAAGCTTTTCCTTATGGTGGAATTCTAATGAACAAATGTAGATGTGAAAATAGGAATAGATCACCTTCCGACAAGCATCACTGCAATAATTATTATAGGCAATAATCATCCACTGATGCTAAAACTGTTATTTAGACTCTTAGTCATGTCTGACTCTTCATGACCCCATGGACTGTAGTCTGCCAGGCTCCTCTGTCCATGGGATTTCCCAGGCAAGAATACTGGAGTGGGTTGCCATTTCCTTCTCCAGGGGATCTCTGAGACCCAGGGATTGAACCCAAGCCTCCTACATTGGCAGGTGGATTCTTTACAGCTGAGCTACCAACTGTATATGCAAGATTATGATGAGAAACTGGCCATTTGCATCATTCCAGAGTATTTCTCCCACAAGATATGTATGAATTACAAAGGGGAAAAGTTACTTTACAGTAGAAAAACTTGGAAGCCATCCTTTTAACCAAGTGCAAAGTTAACATCAGCAGTAATGAGACCAACAGACATAATGCACCTCCTGATATGATGCGTTGAGAAAGATACATCCTGTCTGTGGCATTCTTGTCAGCAATGCATAAAGTCGGTGTCATCCACAGGAAACATCACGCAAACTCTGGCAACATACGACGCCAGTAATCTGAGCTACTTAGCAGCTGTCCTTTGGGCAAGGCATGCACCATCTTGTCCCACCATTCACGTGTTCACAGCTGTGAGTCTAGATGGCATCATGTGTGTACCACTGTCTTTCTTGTAGTAGCAAATTATTCTCTATAGACATCTCTGTCAAAAATAGGAACTTCTTAAAGAAAAAATGAGATGACCATGTTCCAAAGAAATAAGGGAGAGAAAATACTACTTTACAGAAGTGAAGACTATCCCAAAGTGTTTAAAATGCAAACTCTATCCCAGCTTCACTGTCTTACTCACTTGCCTGACATTTATGAAGTTTTTATTTGGTAGATATGAGAGGAGATACATAAACAGAGGACACAACCTGAGTTAAGTTTGGGATTGACTAAAACATCATAGATTCACCTGTAAATAACAGATGATGTTAAACATATGATTGGATAGATAGCATTGGGACATGTATATATGATAATTAGATGGAGATGGGTAGTTCACAGTGAGAAAACAAGCAGGGAAACACTATGGTCTTGTGGGAGTATAGTTTTGGGATTATGAATGTGGAACAGGAGAAGGAAAGGAAAATGAGAAGCAACAGAGCTGCTGGTTCAGTTCAGTTCAGTCACTCAGTCATGTCCAACTCTGTGACCCCATGAATTGCAACATGCCAGGCCTCCCTGTCCATCACCAACTCCCTGAATTCACTCAAACTCACATCCATTGAGTCAGTGATGCCATCCAGTCGTCTCATCCTCTGTCGTCCCCTTCTCCTGCCCCCAATCCCTCCCAGCATCAGGGTGTTTTTCAATGAGTCAACTCTTCGCATGAGGTGGCCAAAGTATTGGAGTTTCAGCTTCAACATCAGTCCTTCCAAAGAACACCCAGGGCTGATCTCCTTTAGAATGGACTGGTTGGATCTCCTTGCAGTCCAAGGGACTCTCAAGAGTCTTCTCCACAGGTATAATTAACCTCCAATTAAAATAAATAAATTTATATTTTTAAAAAAAATAAAAAAGGAACAACATGAAAAAAAAAAAAAAAGAGTCTTCTCCAACACCACAGTTCAAAAGTGCTCAGCTTTCTTCACAGTCCAACTCTCACATCCATACATGACCACTGGAAAAACCATAGCTGTGACTAGATGGACCTTTGTTGGCAAAGTAATGTCTCTGCTTTTCAATATGCTATCTAGGTTCAGGGAATGTCAAATAGCATCTGAGATAAATTGGGTGAGGGAGTTCAAAAAATTATTGCAATTTTAAGACTAAATGATGGCTGGGCACCTTGTGGATTTGGGGGAAATGTGACTATAGGCAAAAATATTTGTGTAACTGTTAAAATCAGCAGAAATTGCACTCTCTTGTTATTTGTTACATTGACGCCCTCACCTACTGCCCAGCAAAACCCAAATGCCTGTGTCTTCCATGTCCCCTGTCAGCCTTGCACTAAATAATGGAAGGGAAAACTCATTTCAGCCATCCCCTTGGGGACTAGAAGATTGTTTGAACTTTATACAGAATTTTTATAGATAGCAGGCACTGGGCAGTCGTAACTGGCCGTCCTTCTTCCATTTTTATAACCTGTTTTACAGAACAACCAGATAGCTCTGGGGAGTGCTACTACTTTTTCCTACATTTTATTATACCGGCTTTAACAGCCTCATGGACTAGAAAGCACATGACCTTGGAGAGTCTGTCATACATAATTTCAAAGCCAGTCGCCACATTTTATTAGCTTTGTGACTGAGTGAAATGTGCAGTCTCTCTTTGCAACTACAGGGTTCTAGACTTCACAAACAAAAATACATGATGCCTTGGGTTTTTTTTTTTTTTCTCTCCTGGTTGGCACATACAGTATGGTATGTGAGACCTTAGTTCCCAGAACGTGAACATAAAAGTCACTCACTCGTGTCTGACTCTTTGTGATTCCATGGACTGTTTAGTCCATGGAATTCTCCAGGCCAGAATACTGGAGTGGGTAACCTTTCCTTTCTCCAGGGGATCTTCCCAACCCAGGAATCGAACCCAGGTCTCCTGTATTGCAGGTGGATTCTTTACCAGCTAAGCCACAAGGATAGTCCCCAGACCAGGGATCAAACCCATGCCTCCTGCATTGAGAGCATGGAGTCTTAGCCACTGGACCACAGGGAAGTCCCAACATGATGCTTAAATTTGAATTTCAAATAATCCATTATCTTTTAATGTAAATAAATCTCATGAATCTAATCCACAGTATAATAAATATAGACAATAACATTGTACTATAATTATGTGATAAATATCATCATAATGATAAACATATTATTATACAATATGTAAATATATCAGTGGAGAAGGAAATGGCAACCCACTCCAGTATTCTTGCCTGGAGAATCCCATGGATGGAGGAGTTTGGTAGGTTACAGTCTACGGGGTCGCAAAGAGTTGGACACGACTGAGCGACTTCACAAAGTAACATGCTGTACATCTTAAGCTTATACAATTTTGCATGTCAAATTTATTCAGTGAAAAAGAAATAATACACTACTTGGAGTATTCTTATATGAAAAATTATTTATTCTTTATTTGAAGTTCCAGTTTAACAAAGTTGCTTGTTTTCTCTAGCAGCCCTTTGGCAATTGTCATGCCTAGTTATTTTTCAAAATGCCATTTATATTTTAATTAGGTTTGTCTTTTCAGGACTGTATTATCATCTATCACATTTTGAAAGTCTTGTCTTGACAAGATTGTTTATGTTGTTAGAAAAGTAAGAGCAATCTGTGTAGACATGCCTGGTGAAAGCACATTCTCTATAATTTAAGTCCTTGTAATTTGTACTGTGGAGGCTGCATTCATGTCCCAGGGCTGCCTTAACATGTTACCCAAAACTTGGTGGCTTAAAACTACAGAAGTTTCTTCTTTCAGTTTGGAGTCTGAGAATCAAAGAAATCAAAGTTGTGGTAGGAAATAGTCCTTCCAAAGACTCTTGCAAAGAATTCTTCCTTGCCTCTTACAGCTTCTGGTGGCCCCAGGCATTCCTTGACTTAGGGCAGCGTCACTCCAATCTTTGCTTCCATCTCTACATGGCATCCTCTTCTGTTTTCCTGCCTCAAACTTCCCTCCTCTTTATTTCATAAGGATAGCAGTCATTGGGTTTTAGGGCACACCCTAAATCCAGGATGATCTCATCTCAAATTCCTTAAGTTAATTTTATCTGCAGAAAGCTCATTTCTTGTTTTGGAAATAAATTATTTGGGGGTCAAAATCAGTATGGTAATACAAGAAAATGTAGACAGTTTTTGCAAGAACAACTGTGAAAAGTTTAGCACCTTTGAACGTTCATAAATCATTTCAGTTCCCTGAGGCTTTGAGAAGTTTTGATTGTTCAAAGGTTAGAAATATCTGGCTGAACTCTAGAGACATTTGATGAAAAAGCCCATTTCTGAATAAGGTTCATAGGTACAGGGAGTTAGGACTTGGACACATTCTTTGGGAGGACCCAGGCCAATTCCCTGGAGGAGGGCATGGCAACCCAGTCCAGTATTCTTGCCTGGAGAATCCCACAGACAGAGAAGCCTGGTGGGCTACAGTCCGTGGGGTCACAAAACGTCAGACACAGCTGAAGTGACTGGGCGTACACACACCTACACACAGGTCAGCTCACTACAGAGGACAATTCTTCTCTTCAAATACCAGGAACACGTTTAAAAAATAAAAAAGCGATCCACATGACCTTGTTTATTGTGATTCTATTTATAGCAGTGTTCAAAATCCTTGCATTGAGTTAGAGAATTTCATTCATTCCACACTGAAACCCCTACAGTCTGCACTGTGACTCTGATGTGTCAGTGGGAAAGGAAAGTTTCCATGTGTTCTGAGAACAGTTTTAAGATTGGAGTAAGAACTTTAGAAACCTGATAGATGGGAAAGGATTGAAAGCTCGTCCCCTGACAAGCTTCAGTTTTCTCACTATTTGGGAAAGCCTCACTAATTGAGAACTTAATATAGGTTTTAAGAAAGCCAGATCTGAGACAGTAAATTAGAAAGCTTTTTTTTTTCTGTTTCGAAAATTGTCTTGATAAAAATGAAGCATATTCTAAGTGTAAAAATAGCCCTTTTCAGGTTGGAGAATCTGCCAGCAATTTTATTATTAGAGTGTGACTTATGAAAACTTTTAGAGATGTATTCACTGAGTGGATAAGCATAGTAATGTTTCTAATATGTATTGTATATCAGGAGTAATGTTTAATGTGTACATATATGTATAATCTAAATAGGACTGGCCATTAGAGCGGCTTCCACCCCACACATTCGTTCACTGCTTGGTGTTTAGGGTTCTCTTTGGTTTGGACCCTTGCGAATATCTTTTACGGTCAGATTGCCATATATCCGGGCTTGCCTGGGGGCAGTTCTGTTTTTTCCCCCTTTGACTTCCATAATTGCTAATATTATCTCATTTAACTGTCACAAGGGTCCTGATTTTAGAGACATAATATGTACTTGTGTGTTCTAGAAAAAAATCTTAATCCCGTTAAAGTTGATCATAAATTTTAGCATCATGAGTGTTCCTGTTTTTTCCCAGAAGGAAATTGCAGTTTATATCATCAGAGAAAGGTGTGTATCTGAGCGACTCTGAGATACTTTTCTTGGCAGCCCCTTCTTTAGGTTTACATAGTCTTTAAACAAGCTATTTTGATCAAGAAAAGGTCTGTCATGTTGCACTTCTCTGCTGAAGTTATGAATTGTATGTGTTGCTAGTCAATCAATTTTTGCATTTCTTACAAATGGTGGAATCAACTATAGGCTTGTTTTACTCAATATAGGCACAAGCAGAAGCAAAGATGTTAATGTTATAGCTTCCACCAGTTTCCTACCATTGGGAATTATTTTTAATGATCGTGACTCAGTTTTATTGATAGCTTTTTCACTATGATCTTAAGCCTCTAAATTTATATATATACACATATTATAGTATATATCCACTGTGTGCATATACACATTTATAGCATTTGCTTCGGCAGAACACATATATTCTATTGTGTTTGTCTTGTTTTCATAGGTGCAAAAAAACCACTCATTGACACACAAAGATTCCCTTGTTTCATGTTAATATAACTAGAGCTATATAATTACTAAAACTTCAGAATTAACTTCTACCTTGAGATTTTGTGAATGACTCCTAGACTATATCTTTTTGCTGGAAATCTCTTTATACTGGTCTTTTTTAAATAAATGTCTTATTTGGGGCTGTTCTGGGTCTTCGTTGCTGCTCATGGGCTTTCTCTGATTGTGCAGGCTCTAGGGCCTGTGCTCAGTAGTTGTAGAGCATAAGCTTAGTTGCCCTGAGGCACATGGAATCTTCCTGGACTAGGGACCACAGCCATGTCCCCTACCTTGGCAGATGGATTCTTAACTACTGGATCAGCAAGGCAGTCCTATGTTAGTCTTAGCACTTCCTTTATTCTGAGCCAGAGGCAAAGAACCTGGTGGCTGTTCCCTAGGCTCTCTGCAGCACTGCATACATGGAGGTATTCCTTTCTTCAAAATTCCCACAGTTTGCCAAAAGATGCCATCTTTTAGTGAATGTAAATCCAGAACTCCTTAAGCCATAGAGCAAACCCTATATCAGTTTTCTGAAGAAATTCCAAAGATGTTTCCACATATGAAATGCTGTCATATCACACCTGGCAACATTAGGTTCACTTTTAAAGGTGCAATGTCTCCTGCTATTATGATTAAAAATTTGCTTTGCCTAATTATTTCTAGATTGGAAGAAGAACCCATTTTTATTTAACCTTTACAAAAAACCACATTGCCATGAAAACTAAAAAGGCCCACGAAAGGAATTGTGTACAATGCCTGACACTGTTCTCAGGAGTTGATAGACAAGGCCAATCGATACATATCATATTTTCTTCAGAATCTGCATAGACTTTGCCACTGGTGGGTTTTTATTTGAAATATGATTTTATTATTTATAGATGAATTCAATTTATAATAAGTATAATTTAATTCAGCATCTGTAACAAAGGATGATTTTAAGCTTAACTCATTTTAAAAGTACATCTCTGAGTTCCAATATTAGAAACAGTGTCCTTAAATTCACTTGAGGTTAATTAACTTGTGTACATAGTGTTCCATATTTAGATTTCTTAAAGGATATTCTCCTCGATGTAAGGATAAAGGAGAATTTATGGGTTCGTGGTTTTCAGTGTATTGTGCTTATAGACAGAATATAAGTTCAGGAACTTAATTATGTGTTCTCTGAAATTAGATCATATGAAGCATGCAAAATTACCTTTTTCATAAATTTTGAAAGGTTGTTGGCACCATTTAGCAAATAAGAATGGGTATACATTTTTGGTACAACTATTTGATATAGTCAAACCTATATAAGGTTATAGGTTCATTAATTAAGATTATTTTAAGAGCCAGCATTCATTCTAGTTAGCGCTAAATTAGTCTTCTAAATTTGGAATTAGAGATACAGTGAAAAGTTCTACTGGGCTTTATTAGTGCTTATCATAAAATATCATTAAAAATAATGGCAACAATATTCTAAAGCAAATAACTACAGTTGGATGTTTCTTTTTGCTTTTACAAGGTACTATTTCTTTTTCTGTTGATCTTGGGTTAGCAGTCTACTTTCACGAAGTTATCTGGTTTGGGACCAAAATAGTCTTGGAAATTTTAACTTTCAAAGTGCCCTGGATCAGTTAGTCAAGTATTTCTTTGTAGTCCAACTCTCACATCCATACATGACTACAGGAAAAGCCATAGCTTTGACTAGATGGATCTTGTTGGCAAAGTAATGTCTCTGCTTTTTATTATGCTGCCTAGGTTGATCATAGCTTTTCTACCAAGGAGAAAGTGTCTTTTAATTTCACGAAAAGAATGAAATTTAATTTAATTTCACAGATACTGCAGTCACTATCTGCAGTGATTTTGGAGTCCAGAAAATAAAGTCTGTCACTGTTTCCATTGTTTCCCCATCTATTTGCCATGAAGTGATGGGACCGGATGCCATGATCTTAGTTTTCTGAATCTTGACCTTTAAGCCAGCTTTTTCACTCTCCTCTTTCACTTTCAACAAGACGTTCTTTAGTTCTTCGCTTTCAACCATAAGAGTGATGTCATCTGTGTATCTGATGTGATTGATATTTCTCCCGGCAATCTTGATTCCAGCTTGTGCTTCATCCAGCCCAGCATTTCTCATGATGTACTCTGCATGTAAGTTAAATAAGCAGGGTGACAATATACAGCCTTGACGTACTCCTTTCCCAATTTGGAACCAGTCTGTTGTTCTAAATTGTCCAGTTCTAACTGTTGCTTCTTGACCAGTGTACAGATTTCTCAGGAGGCAAGTAAGTTGGTCTGGTATTCCCATCTCTTTAAGAACTTTCCACAGTTTGTGGTGATCTACATAGTCAAAGACTTTGGCATAATGAACAAATCAGAAGTAGATGTTTTACTGATATTCTCTTGCTTTTTTGATGATCCATCAGATATTGGCAATTTGATCTCTGGTTCCTCTGCCTTTTCCTTTTCTTCTAATTTTTCCAAAACACATGTCTAATCTTTAGCTTAAGCAGAAATCTGTAGGCAAGCAAGAGGGGGAAACAGAGGCCATGTGTTGATGGTAGACAGAATGCTTCTAGTTAATTTATTATAAAAACCAATCATACCAGAATGAAAGAGAGTAAAATCTCCTATTGGAAATGATCACATAAGCTTTGGGCAACAGGTAATCAGGTGATGATTACCCAAAGGGAAAATATATTATGGACAGTGAAGGCTTTGGTAAATATCCAGTGCTGTGCAGTCAGTACTATAGAGTGTACACCAAAATCATGTCCAATTGATAAAAGCATTTTAAAACTGCAAATAAAATTCTTCCTCAAAGTCAATTTATTGACAACCATTGTGTCATCCCGAGTGTATGAGTGTGAACTTGCTTCCCCTCACCCCAACAGGGTCTATAATATCATGTCAAAACTAATACTTTATGGGTATAAAACTGACCTTGGGTAGGCCAAGCTTTTCTTTTTTTGTTTTGAAAAATTTTTCCTATCCCCCAAAAGAATTATATTGTGTGTAGTTTCTAAGTCATGTCCAACTCTTTGCAAACCAATGGACTGTCACCCACCAGGCTCCTCTGTCCAAAAAGAATATTCTATGCCTATTTTGGGAGAAGGCAGTGGCAACCCACTCCAGTGCTCTTGCCTGGAAAACCCCATGGACAGAGGAGCCTGGTAGGCTGCAGTCCATGGGGTCGCAGAGTCGTATACGACTGAGCGACTTCACTTTCCCTTTTCACTTTCATGCATTGGAGAAGGAAATGGCAACCCACTCGTGTTCTTGCCTAGAGAATCCCAGGGATGGCAGAGCCTGGTGGGCTGCCATCTATGGGGTCGCACAGAGCCAGACACGACTGAAGTAACTTAATAGCAGCAGCCGCAGCGTGCCCATTTTGACCCCCTACATTCAGCTGAACATCAGACTGACAAGACCATCCAGGCCACACTTGACAGCGCTTCAGGAGTATACAGGGCAGGAACCACGGCTCAGCAGCAGGACAGTCTCAGCTGTCCCTTCCTGCTGTACCTGCAGCAGCCCCTGCAGTCACCCAGGAGTTCTTTACCTTAGCTACTAGGTAACACTATGCAGATGGAAAAAGATAAGATGACATTGAACAAATGTGGGAGCCTCTATGATATCAAAGCCTCTTTCTCATAGGAGCTAGAATCTCTTATAACTGCTTCATAAGCATAGTTTCCAGGGACCTGCTCAGTTACAAGAATTATTACATTTGGAAATCCCAAAGATATGGCTTCCTAACAGATGTTTCTACTTCTCCCAGGCCAGATGAAATTTACCAACCAGGGCATCCTTTTTACCTTGTGTTGCTTAGCAACATAGTTGACATACTATCTACTGAGGGTTATAAGGACATAAAGAGTTAACCAAAGGTCATATTCTCAGGAAGAAGGGGAAAAAGCTTTCCCCACCCTGGGGCCAGCATTGAGAACATTAATAAAACACAGGGCATTCATGTTGTATCTAATTGTATCAGTTGGCCCCTCCTTACTCTAGTGCCACAAGAAGGGTTTCAAGGTGAGATGATTTCAAGCCTTTGGTGTTAATGGCACCCCACTCCAGTACTCTTGCCTGGAAAATCCCATGGATGGAGGAGCCTGGAACGCTGCAGTCCATGGGGATGCTAAGAGTCAGACACGACTGAGCGACTTCACTTTCACTTTCCGCTTTCATGCATTGGAGAAGAAAATGGCAACCCACTCCAGTGTTCTTGCCTGGAGAAACCCAGGGACAGGGGAGCCTGGTGGGCTGCTGTCTATGGGGTCACACAGAGTTGAACACGACTGAAGTGACTTAGCAGCAGCAGCTGTTAAAGCAGCATAAACATTGCTTTGGATATAAAATACCCTGTCAGATTTGCTAGTCCACATTTAGGGCCTGACCTTGGAAGAAATGAAAAACCAGAGCACACAAGTGCTCATGGATGAGAAGTAGCTACAACCTTTTCTGTTTCCAGTCAAAGTGACAACACTTTATAGCAGCCATAACAGAGAAAAAACAATAAATAGTTTAGTGATTTTAGATTGTCTAGACATGACAGTATTCTTGCCTTGGAAATCCCATAGACAGAGGAGCCTGGCGGGAGTCCGTGGGGTCAAAAAGAATTGGACACGACTGAGCGACTAAACAACAGCAACACGACGGACATGACAGACCCTTACCATTCTTTCTGTTTGCTTATTTTTTTAAATAAATGACCGTGGTCATAAAATACACAACATCACAGTAAAAGCAGACTCTTTTGAAAGTATGCATTCAGTTTGGATGAGGCAAAACCTTCCGTCTATGCACAAAGCATTAAGTTTTTATTACCTTGTATGAGAACAGTCCTGGTACTTAATGACCAGTTTTCTTTCTAAGCTACAAGTTCTCTATTATACCTAAACCTCTTAAAAAATGATTTTATGTCATTTTTTCACTCTAATTTTATTGAGGTATAATTAGAGTAAATTTCAGTTCAGTTCAGTCACTCAGTTGTTGGCAAAGTAATCTCTCTGCTTTTTAATATGCTGTCTAGGTTGGTCATAACTTTCCTTCCAAGGAGTAAGCATTTTTTAATTTCATGGCTGCAGTCGCCATCTGCAGTGAGTTGAGCCCAGAAAAATAAAGTCAGCCACTGTTTCCACTGTTTCCCCATCTATTTGCCATGAAGTGATGGGACCGGATGCCATGATCTTAGTTTTCTGAATGTTGAGCTTTAAGCCAACTTTTTCACTCTCCTTTTTTACCTTTATCAAGAGGCTCTTTAGTTCCTCTTCACTTTCTTCCATGAGGGTGGTGTCATCTGCATATCTGAGGATATTGATATTTCTCATGGCAATCTTGATTCCAGCTTGTGCTTCATCCAGCCCAATGTTTCTCATGATGTACTCTGCACATAAGTTAAATAAGCTGGGTGACAATATACAGCCTTGACACGATCCTTTTCCTATTTGGAACCAGTCTTTTGTTCCATGTCCAGTGCTAACTGTTGCTTCCTGACAGATTTCTCAAGAGACAGGACAGTTGGTCTGGTATTCCCATCTCTTGCAGAATTTTCTGCAGTTTGTTGTGATCCACACAGTCAAAGCCTTTGACCGTCCTTCCCTTAATCATAGAGTTCAGTCATAACTGCCTACCTGCTTGCCCACAGGCCCAGCTAGTGATTGTGCTAATCTTCAGATCTGAAGGGCTCCACTATGATAGTTTATCAAAGGGTCACTGAGGGGTGTGCACCTCTGCTGGTTTCCCTGGTGACTGATGAATTGATGAGCTGATGTAACATCAAATCCCCCTTTAACTGGTAACCTCCCTCTCCCTCCCATCTCACTGTAAAAACTGTACATGCTGGTGTGTTGCTCCAGGATCTTGCTTTCAGGCTTGCAACACACCCTATCCATTAAACCACTAATGTGTCTTTTTAACAAAATGTCTGAGGATAATTGCTTTATAATGTTGTGTTAGTTTCTGTCATATGTCAACATGAATCAGCCATAGGTATACATATGTCCCCTCCTTCTTGAATTTCCTTCCTACCCCATCCCAACCCTGTAGGTTATCACAGAACATCACACAGCAAACTCCCACTGTCTTATCTGTTTTACACGTGGTAATGTCTATGTTTCAGTGCTACTCTCTCAATTCAACCCACTCTCTGCTTCTCTGTAATGTCTCTTTCATGGACTCCTGGCTCCTTTTCAGTCTCAAGGCTAGGCGGATGTAAGGCACCTTTGGGGTGCAGCCTGACACCTGTCAACCTTAGAATGAAAAGAGAGGTGCTTGACAGTCCAATGGCTGAGGCTTGACAATTCCAGTGCTAGGGCATAGGTTCAATCACTGGTCAGGGAAGTAAGATCCCACAAGCCATGTGGCACAACCAGAAAAGAAAAGAAAGAGAATGGTTCTGGGAAAAAGGAGGCACTCATCTCTATAGCCTATAGTTCATCATTTATTATGCCCTAGTTATTTGTTTTACCTTTCTGTTAAGCATGGATGGATGCTGTCCACTGTGAATGTGTCAAGATTTTTACAATTAGAGTTGAAAGTGAATTTTTCTTCCCTGTTAAAGAATGACCAATTTGTCATTCACAAACATCTTCCAGATGTGGGAAAATGGGTTGTTTCAAATTTTGAAAGAGTACAGTTTTGCAACAAAAGGCAATGAGAGCCAATGACTGCAAAGTTGTATAACTGTGCTTTTCTAAATTTTCTCGAGTTTTGAGAATATATTATCTCTTGACAAAATTATCGAGGAACAGCTCCTCATTAAATTTAGAAAAGAATGAACAAAGCTTGGTTTTGTACTAAAGAAGACTCTGAGTATAAATTACAAGTATAACTGAAAGAAATTGTTTTTCAAAAGAAAGTACATTCAAATTTAAAAATTCTCAGACTTCCGTCAATTTACTTGCATATCTTCATAGCAGGCTGTAATAGAAGAAAGACCTTGTGCTTTAGGTTGGGGTCCCCGGAAGCATAGCCTAAGACAGGGATTTGTGCTTCTCTGTGAAATAATCTGAGAACACAGCAGGAAGGGTGAAGATGAAACAGGGAAGGAAGGAGGCCAGTAGAAGCTGGACGAAGCAGCAGGTTACCTTTAGGGACCTCTGGAACATAGTATGGATGCCCACGACAAGTTTCAGTGAGAAGCCGAGAAAATAGGCTATTTATTTGACAATCCTAACTTGCCATTTGCTAAGGCCTGCTCCCAAGTTCCAGCACCTGTGGCCTGGCACATACACAGGCCAAACATGCTCCTAAAACCATAAATGCTTGAGGAAGAGATAGAGGTCAAATGTCTTTGGTGTTTAGGAAAACTGACTGCAGGCAGGAGATGACCGGGCACCAACAGCATCTGCTCCAGCAAAGGTTTGGTGTTATGCTGAGTTACGTAAGCCAGATGCAGCATGGAAGCATGAAATGATTTCACTCATCTGTGAAATCTAAAAAAGCAAAATAAACAAAAGGTACAGAGAAAGGATTACTGATTACCAGAGAGGAAGCAGGTGACGAGAGGCATGGGAGATGGGAGAAGGGGGTCAACTGTATGGTGATGGATATTAGTTAGACTGCGGTGATCACTTTGTAGTGTCTACAGATGTCAGATAATCCTGAGCCTTGTTACACTGTATGGGATTACTGTGTCAGACCGGGGCAAAGAGGAAGTGAGCTGTTTGGACTTTATGATTTCTGCATACTTCCATAATGAGAATATACTTAAAGGTGAAAGTCTAAAGCAAACAGAGTCAGCCCATAAAATTTGGAAACTCTCTTAAGTGATCTGTGTAACACTGAAAGCTTTGGGCCTTTCTTGGAATCATGCATTTGACTTATCAAAAAATACTGCACTACATCCTAAACACAAGTGACTGAGGGTACTGCTGCTTTCTATTTATACTTGTCATGTGTTCAGGTTATGCAGGTGCTGCTGGTGGTTATCTGGAGGAGTCCCAAGGTATAGCCCGCATTATGCCATCATTAAAAGACCTCTACTGTGTTGTTTTGCCCCTGAAATATGATTCCCTGTGCCAACCTAAGACAGACTCTACTTTCAATTTGTATTCTCTTTAAAAAAAAAAAAAAGACTGTAAATATTGCGTTTTCCAGAGTTGGACTTTAACACAGGTCAGAGGAACTGCCTAGAAAACCAGGGATATGAAAAAGAATGCATAAAAGCATGAAGTGTACAAATGTTAGAAAATCAAATCCCACAGTGCTAGGCTGAGCAGCTGGTCTGTACAATACCTGGCAGGTTGCCAGTTCGAGGAAGCACCCTTCACACCTGGAGTTCTGCAACACAGAAGCCCTGCAAATTCCTGAGTTGGGAGTAACACAAATGACAGTGGTATCAATAATAATCATAACTATCAATTAGAGAATGCATGTATGTGTTAGTCACTCAGTTGTGTCCAACTCTTTGGAACCCCATGAATTGCAGCCAGCCAGGTTTCTCTGTCCATGAAATTCTCCAGGTAAAAATACTGGAGTGAATTGTCATTCCCTTCTCCAGAGGATCTTCCTGACCCAGGGATCAAACCCTGGTCTCCTGCATTGCAGGCAGATTCTTTTCCATTTGAGCTAGTAGTATAAAATAATGACACACTATAGTGAGAAATCATTTTGAAGTGTTAGTGGGTTGAAACATGTAAAGGGACCAAAATCATTCCTGGTGCATAGTAAGCAGGTAATAGATTAACTATATTAATATTCTATTAATATTAACTATATTAATAAAAGTACAACCACAAATGAATCTAAGCACTGTGCTAAGGTGTTTTGAACTTTTTTAATATAAATTTATTTATTTTAATTGGAGGTTAATTATTCTACAATATTCTATTGGTTTTGCCACACATCAATATGAATCCACCATGGGTGTACACGTGTTCCCAATCCTGAATCCCCCTCCCACCTCCTTCCTCATCCCATCCCTCTGGGTCATCCCAGTGCACCAGCCCCAAGCATCCTGTATCCTGCATCGAACCTGGACTGGTGATTCATTTCACATGTGATATTATACATGTTTCAATGCCATTCTCCCAAATCATCCCACCCTCTTCATCTCCCACAGAGTCCAAAAGCCTGTTCTATACATCTGTGTCTCTTTTGCTGTCTCACATACAGTGTTATCGTTAGCATCATTCTAAATTCCATATATATGCATTAGTATACTGTATTGGTGTTTTTCTTTCTGGCTTACTTCACTTCGCATAATAGGCTCCAGTTTCATCCACCTCATTAGAACTGGTTCAAATGTATTCTTTTTAATGGCCGAGTAATACTCCATTGTGTGTATGTACCACAGCTTTCTTATCCATTCATCTGCTGATGGACATCTAGGTTGCTTCCATGTCCTGGCTATTATAAACAGTGCTGCGATGAACATTGGGGTACATGTGTCTCTTTCAATTCTGGTTTCCTCAGTGTGTATGCCCAGCAGTGGAATTGCTGGGTCATAAGGTAGTTCTGTTTCCAGTTTTTTAAGGAATCTCCACACTGTTCTCCATAGTGGCTGTACTAGTTTGCATTCCCACCAACAGTGTAAGAGGGTTCCCCTTTCTCCACACCCTCTCCAGCATTTATTGCTTGTAAACGTTTGTATAGCAGCCATTCTGACTGGTGTGAAATGGTACCTCATTGAGGTTTTGATTTGCATTTGTCTGTTAATAAGTGATGTTGAGCATCTTTTCATGTGTTTGTTAACCATCTGTATGTCTTCTTTGGAGAAATGTCTGGTTAGTTCTTTGGCCCATTTATTAATTCAGTCATTTTATTTTTCTTGAATTGAGCTGCAGGAGTTGCTTGTATAGTTTTGAGATTAATTCTTTGTCAGTTGTTTCATTTGCTATTATTTTCTCCCATTCTGAAGGCTGTCTTTTCATCTTGCTTATAGTTTCCTTTGTTGTGCAGAAGCTTTTAAGTTTAATTAGGTCCCATCTGTTTATTTTTGCTTTTACTTCCAGTATTCTGGGAGGTGGATCATAGAGGATCCTGCTGTGATGTATGTCGGGGAGTGTTTTGCCTATGTTCTCCTCTAGGAGTTTTATAGTTTCTGGTCTTAAGTCTAGATCTTTAATCCATTTCGAGATTATTTTTGTGTATGGTGTTAGAAAGTGTTCTAGTTTCATTCTTTTACAAGTGGTTGACCAGTTTTCCCAGCACCACTTGTTAAAGAGATTGTCTTTTCTCCATTGTATATTCTTGCCTCTTTTGTCAAAGATAAGTTGTCCATAGGTGCGTGGATTTATCTCTGGGCTTTCTATTTTGTTCCACTGATCTATATGTCTGTCTTTGTGCCAGTACCATACTGTCTTGATGACTGTGGCTTTGTAGTAGAGCCTGAAGTCAGGCAGGTTTATTCCTCCAGTTCCATTCTTTTTTCTCAAGATTGCTTTGGCTATTTGAGGTTTTTTGTATTTCCATACAAATTGTGAAATTATTTGTTCTAGCTCTGTGAAAAATACCGCTGGTAGCTTGATAGGGATTGCATTGAATCTGTAGATTGCTTTGGGTAGTATACTCATTTTCACTATCTTGATTCTTCTGATCCATGAACATGGTATATTTCTCCATCTATTAGTGTCCTCTTTGATTTCTTTCACCAATGTTTTATAGTTTTCTATATATAGGTCTTTTGTTTCTTTAGGTAGATATATTCCCAAGTATTTTATTCTTTTCATTGCAATGGTGAATGAAATTGTTTCCTTAATTTCTCTTTCTGTTTTCTCATTATTAGTGTATAGGAATGCAAGGGATTTCTGTGGGTTGATTTTGTATTATGCAACTTTCTCTAGTAATTTTCTGGCAGAGAAGGCAATGGCACCCCACTCCAGTACTCTTGCCTGGAAAATCCCATGGGCAGAGGAGCCTGGTAGGCTGCAGTCCATGGGTTCGCTAAGAGGTGGACACAACTGAGTGACTTCACCTTCACTTTTCACTTTCATGCATTGAAGAAGGAAATGGCAACCCACTCCAGTGTTCTTGCCTGGAGAATCCCAGGGACGGGGGAGCCTGGTGGGCTGCCGTCTATGGGGTCGCACAGAGTCAGACACGACTGAAGTGACTTAGCAGCAGTAGCAGTAATTTTCTGGTGGAATCTTTAGGGTTTTCTATGTAGAGGATCATGTCATCTACAACAGTGAGAGTATTACTTCTTCTTTTCCAATTTGGATTCCTTTTATTTCTTTTTCTGCTCTGATTGCTGTGGCCAAAACTTCCAGAACTATGTTGAATAGTAGTGCTGAAAGTGGGCACCCTTGTCTTGTTCCTGACTTTAGCGGAAAAGCTTTCCATTTTTCACCATTGGGGATAATGTTTGGTGTGGGTTTGTCATATATAGCTTTTATTATGTTGAAGTATGTTCCTTCTATTCCTGCTTTCTGGAGAGTTTTTATCATAAATGGATGTTGAATTTTGTCAAAGGCTTTCTCTGCGTTTATTGAGATGATCATATGGCATTTATTTTTCAAGTTGTTAATGTGGTATATTACATTGATTGATTTGCAGATATTGAAGAATCCTTGCATCCCTGGGATAAAGCCCACTTGGTCATGATGTATGATCTTTTTAATATGTTGTTGGATTCTGATTGCTAGAATTTTGTTAAGGATTTTTGCATCTATGTTCATCAGTGATATTGACCTGTAGTTTTCTTTTTTGTGTGGCATCTTTGTCAGGTTTTGGTATTAGGGTGATGGTGGCCTCATAGAATGAGTTTTGAAGTTCACCTCCCTTGCAATCTTCTGAGAGAGTTTGAGTAGGATAGGTGTTAGCTCTTCTCGAAATTTTTGGTAGAATTCAGCTGTGAAGCCGTCTGGACCTGGGCTTTTGTTTGCTGGAAGATTTCTGATTACAGTTTCAATTTTCGTGCTTGTGATGGGTCTGTTAAGATAATCCATTTCTTCCTGGTTCAGTTTTGGAAAGTTGTACTTTTGTAAGAATTTGTCCATTTCTTCCACGTTGTCTATTTTATTGGCATATAACTGCTGATAGTAGTCTCTTATGATCCTTTGTATTTCTGTGTTGTCTGTTGTGATCTCTCCATTTTCACTTCTAATGTTATTGATTTGATTTTTCTCCCTTTCTTTCTTGATGAGTCTGGCTAATGGTTTGTCAATTTTATTTATCCTCTCAAAGAACCAGCTTTTGGCTTTGTTGATTTTTGCTATGGTCTCTTTTGTTTCTTTTGCATTTATTTCTGCCCTAATTTTTAAGATTTCTTTCCTTCTACTAACCCTGGGGTTCTTCATTTCTTCCTTTTCTAGTTGCTTTAGGTGTAGAGTTAGGTTATTTATTTGACTTTTTTCTTGTTTCTTGAGGTATGCCTGTATTGCTATGAACCTTCCCCTTATCACTGCTTTTACAGTGTCCCACAGGTTTTGGGTTGTTGTGTTTTCATTTTCATTCATTTCTATGCATATTTTGATTTCTTCTTTGATTTCTTCTGTGATTTGTTGGTTATTCAGAAGTGTGTTGTTCAACCTCCATATGTTGCAATTTTTAATAGTTTTTCTCCTGTAATTGAGATATAATCTTACTGCATTGTGGTCAGAAAAGATGCTTGGAATGATTTCAATTTTTTTGAATTTACCAAGGCTAGATTTATGGCCCAGGATGTGATCTATCCTGGAGAAGGTTCTGTGGTGTTTTGAACTTTGAACTACTGGTCATCAGGGAAGAAGTAACCACCACCTTTTGCTACGTCATTAGTAAAACAGATGATGATGATAGAACTGAAGTTTCGCAGAGGCCCATGATGACACACGCCAAAGTAGATGCTTTGCTACAAAACCTGGAAAACAAGAGAGAAGTGGGGAAGTAAAAGTTGAGACAATAAATAAGAGAAGACTATTTATCTAGCTGTGCCAGGGAAAAAAATAAAAGTGATGATAGTCACATCCTGCATTTCTAACATTTTAATTTTTCATACTTCTAGAACTTCATTCTGGCTATAGAGCCAGAAAAAGCCAGAACACTCAGCACATGTTTTGAGATTTCAGTAGGAAGAATTTAAGTAACTATCTCAATCACAAATCAATGAAAAATTAGAGTACTACATGGGTTTGGAATTTCAATTTTTAGATGAAAAGAAGCTCCAGAAATAGGAGAATGTGTACATATATGATATGTTGATGGTGGTAGCATTGTGGCCAGTCCTTAGGGCAAGGCCTTTGATCTCCACATGACACTCCCAAATAGGGATGGTAGATGTGAAAATTTAAAGAGGAGAAAAAATAACAAATAGATCTCATTTCTAATAAAACAGAAATTGAAAACATTAATGCCTGGGGCTTCAAATCATTTGTCTCATTTAAGTGGGCATTCATATTTAATTATCAACATACTCAATTACTATGAGTTTGAGTAAACTCCAGGAGAGAGTGAAGGATGGGAAATCCTGCCATGCTACAGTCCATGATGTTGCAAAAAAGTCAGACACGACTTAGTGACTGAACAGCAACAACATATTCAATTATCAATTTAATACCGATATCCTATATTGACCATATATGTCAATCACATATTGACATAGTCTATTTCACTGGCCTGTGTTATTAAGGAAAGAGGAGGTATTGCTCAATCACTAGAGAAGGTACTTCATTACATTTATAACTTATGTACTTTTTTCTCCAATTTTTGATTGTTTGATCAAATTAGTTTGTTGGATTTGCCTTTTAAGATCACTAAGATTTGCTTGTTTTCCATAAAACATTATTTTTCCCATCTTTACTGAAGTATAATTGATGAAAATCTTATGTATTTAAAGTATATAATGTAATGTGTTTTTAACTGAAGTAGAGGTGAAACAATGTGATCTTTTGATATATAGATATGTATATATATATATGTATATATATATATATATATATATATAGTAGAACGATTACCCCAAACAGGCTAATTAGCATATCCATCACCTCATATAGTTATCCTTTTATTTTATAGTGAGAGCCTTTGAAATCTACTCTCTTAGCAAATTTCAAGTAAATGATGCATAATTTTTAACGTATTACAATATTATTTATTATGTATAGCATAATGTACTAATATATTATTAGTATGTTATAATCATCATGCTATACATTAGGTCTCTAGAACTTCTGTACCTTATAACTGACAGTTTATATCCTTTGACAAACATCTTTCCATTTGCCCCACCCCTAGTACCTGGTAACCAACATTCTACTGTTACTATGAGTTTGACATTTTTAGATGAACTGTATAAGTGACATCATGAACGATTTGTCATTCTGTGTCTATCGTATTTCATTTAGTTTAATGACTTCCAGATTCATCCATTGGTTCACTGGTGGGTTGAAACACTTAAAGGGACAAGGACGGCATTATATCTTTTTATTTTAAGTCTGAATAATATTCCATTTTATGTATACATACTTGTCCTCTTGGAAAACTCAAGTTGCTAGGCAAGAGTCTTTCACTGAGGATTGTGTTCTTTGCTAAAGGCTATATTTTAAAGGATTTCTTAACAAGCAAAAATTAGTCCAGAGAATTTAAGATCATAAGAAATGATAACTAGAGAAGAGTAAGAGAGGGATCTGAGAGAAATAAGTCTTCAAATGTATGGAGGATGCTGGCAACCTGGCTTAAATATTTGGAAGACTGTTACTTAAAAGAGGAATTACTCTTCTTTTGCTTTAAATCTGGAATATAGAAAATAGATTTAGGTCTAGCTGGGAAGCGTCTGGATGAAGTGGATATCTGACTCACTTCCCCAGATCATCGTTTGATTGTGGCAGAGACTGCTTATTGTCCACCAGTATCCTTCCCCTACGTCTTTCTTCCTATAGCTCCATACTTTAGATAGACATAAGTTTTCTCAGCTAGATTTGGCAACTTACTAACCTCACTGGCAGCTAAGTTCTAAGTTTTGGCCAGTAAGATGTAAGCAGAAGCAATATGTGCTACTTGGGGGGTGCAACTTCTTGTTTTTGTTAGTTGATGAGTCTTGTCCGACTCTTTTACGACCCATGGACCAAGCTCCTCTGTCCATGGTATTTCACACACAAATGTTTCTCTAGAGCTCTTCTATCTTCCTTCCAGTTGGGAGATGAGGAGAACAAGAGTTGTCTTGAATACTATATAATTTCACTAGTATGTGAAACCTAAAAATCATAACTCAGAAACTAGAGAATAGATTGGCAGTTGGCAGAGGCTGGGAGATTGAAGAAGTGGGTGATGAGGATCAAGGGATACAAACTTCCAGTTATAAGATTACCGAGTACTGGTGGTCTACTGCACAGCATGGTGACTGTGGTTAATGATGTTGTTTTGCATACTTGAAAGTTTTTCGAGAATATAATTGTCCTCACCACACACACACAAACTATGTGAGGTGGCAGATGTGTTAACTAACCTTATTGTGACAGTCATTCTCACAATATGTGCATATGTCAAACCATGTTGTGTACCTTAAACCTACATAATACTGTATGTCAATTATATCTCAGTAAAGCTGGAGGAAAAAAAAAAGAGTAGCTGTCTAGGACCAAGGGTCAGAAGCCATACACTGAGAATGGTGGAATTGTTCTATTAGTTTAGGATTACCTTTGAGTAAGTGAGTGAGTGAAGTTGCTCAGTCGTGTCCGATTCTTTGCGACCCCGTGAACTACAGCCTACCAGGATCCTCCGTCCATGAGGTTCTCCAGGCAGTGATACTGGAGTGGGTTTCCATTTCTTTCTCCAGGGCATCTTCCCGACCCAGGGATCGAACCCAGGTCTCCTGCATTGCAGGCAGACCCTTAAACCTCTGAGTTACCTTTCCCTACATGGTTTTCTGTGGATGAAATGAATTTCCTTAATTTAATCCACTGTATTTTTTTATCTTTGTCACAGTAGCTTAGTCAGCCCTTTAGGCAATACATTGATACCCTTTATAAGAAAGTATTTTATTATGTTAAACTAATTTCCTTCTAGCTTTTAAAAATTTCTCAAACTACATCATAAATATGTTCTTCAAGGTAGACTTATTATTTTTCTGTTGCTTTCTAACTAATTTCCATGAGTTTAGCAACTTAAAACAACATCTGTTTAATAGGTGGATTATAGATTGTGGGTAGGTCAGGAACCTGGGCATGGTCTAACTGGGTTCTCTGCTCAGAATCTCACAAGGTCAAAGTTAAGGTATCAGCTGGGATTAACATTCAAAACTGGAGCTCAGGGTCCTCTTCCAAGTTCTTTCTTGGTATTGACAAAATTCAGTTCCTTGCAGCTAAAGGTCTGAAGTCCATGTTTTCTTGCTGTCTGCCAGCCAGGGGATTCTTTGAACTCCTAGCGGCCAGTGTTAGGCTCTTTCCTTGTGACTCCCTCCATCTTCGAGCTACCAACAGGAAGCAAATTTAAATGTCAGTCTTTCAGTCATGTCTGACTCTTTGTGATCCCATGGACTATAGCCTGCCAGGCTCCTCTGTCCATAGGATTTCCCAGGCAAGAGTACTGGAGTGGGTTGTCATGCCCTCCTCCAGGGTATCTTCCTGACCTAGGAATCGTACCCAGGTCTCCCTCATCTCAGGCAGACTATTTACCATCTGAGCCACTAGGGAAGTTCCTAAACAGGGACCAAAATCCCCCTCATACTTCAAATCTAATTTTCCTTTTTGCAACTAGGTAGCAAAACTCCTGTGCTTTGAAAGGAGATTAGGTTAAGTCCGCCCTCATAATCTCCCTTTTGATGAATTTGAAATCAGTGGATTAGTAATCTTAATTACATCTGAAAGTCCCTTTTTCATATAAGCAGTAGTAATCACAGACATATGTTATCATATTCACAGCCCAGGGATTAAGATAAGAAATCTTGTGGGTACATTTTAGAATTCTGCCTACCACAGTAGGGGAGACATTTACCACCAGCTCCCAACAACAGCTAGCTCATTATGTGTTGGGCAAGCCATAAATATTTCATAAATTTTCATTGCTTTAAATATGATATTTTAGTGATGATTGTGCATTGGCAAATCTCATTTGATGTTACTATACTACTTTCAAGACAATATTGACATTAACATGAGTCATAAAAGATTCTAAAAACAGCTATATTGTAATATATAGTTCATAAATCTAAATTTCAGAGGATGTAGTGTAGATATAAAGATGAATGTAAAAGTTCATATACTTTGTGCATGCAGTATTAACCTTTAGGTTGACTTTGTCAACAGTTTTCAGACCAGTTAGTCTTAAATTTAGAAATTGCTTCGAGTAGTTTAAGAAAACACTGTACTTGCCCTTTTATAATTGGCCCTTGAAGTATATTCTGTTTTTAAGTTGGTATATTCCCTAATAAAAGGCTGACCACTTGACCTGATACAAGGCAGTCTTAAAATATTTTTATCTATTGATTCCTTTGTTCTTCTGCTTTAACTCACTTGAAAAAAAATCCCCGTCCTTACCAAGATCTGTAGAGTCCCACATGCTCCATGTTCCCCCAAGTTCTCGTTTCCTTTCCCACTCCTCTCTTTCCAGATCACTCCACTTTATCCACACTAGATTTCTTCAGGGCCTCTCCCTGATATGCTCCCTTATTGGTTCAGGTCTGTTTTTTCCATATTTTTTTAAATTACTTTATTTTTAATTGGAAGATAATTGCTTTACCCTATTGTGTTGATGAGGCTTCTCCTCCATCTCCTCTATGAAACAGCATCTCCCTTCGACTGTCATCGTGGTTCCCGCATCTATCATTACATGCTATGTTATCTCTTTATTGGCTCCTTGCCTGTCTCCCTCCATTGTGACCAAAGCTGCTTGGGAGTAAGGGACTTTATTTTATGATCTGGTTGAATCATGTGAAAGTGAAAGTTGCTCAGTCGTGTCCGACTCTCTGCAACCCCATGGACTATGGGAATTCTCCAGGCCAGGATCCTGGAGTGGGTAGCCTTTCCCTTCTCCGGGGAATCTTCCCAACCCAGGGATCGAACCCAGGCCTCCCACATTGCAGGTGGATTCTTTATCACCTGAGTCACAAGGGAAGCCCAAGAATATTGGAGTGGGTAGCCTATCCCTTCTCCAACAGATCTTCCCAACCCAGGAATTGAACCGGGCTCTCCTGCATTGCAGGTGGATTCATTACCAACTGAGCTATCAGGGAAGCCCATCACAGACCTACAGCAAATATGGTTGAATTTATGCACAAATATATTTCAGAAAAGGCAATGTATGTAAGCTGGATGATTCGTTTACTCTGAAAACTAACACAAGTCTTGCATTAAGAAAGAGCCCTGTCTTCCTTGACAAAGGAACAGAATGTTAATAGAAATGGAAAAAGTAACAATGTTGGCAGGGAAACAGAAAGCAAGAAAGAGTGGGTCATTGGGAGAATCAGTGCCTGAGTTGGTTCTCCAGTTTTTGTTCAACTTACCAATGCAGACCGTGGACTTTTTCCAGTCCCTCAGTTCAGTTGAGTTCAGTTCAGTCGCTCAGTCATGTCCAACTCTTTGTGACTCCATGAATCGCAGCATGCCAGGCCTCTCTGTCCATCACCAACTCCAGGAGTTCACTCAGACTGGCGTCCATCGAGTCACTGATGCCATCCAGCCATCTCATCCTCAGTCGTCCCCTTCTCCTCCTGCCCCCAATCCCTCCCAGCATCAGTCTTTTCCAATGAGTCAACTCTTCGCATGAGGTTGCCAAAGTCCCTGCCAGAGCATCAAGAGTTGGACACGACTGAGCAACTTCACTTTCACTTTTCACTTTCATGCATTGGAGAAAGAAATGGCAACCCACTCCAGTGTTCTTGCCTGGAGAATCGCAGGGATGGGAGAGCCTGGTGGGCTGCCGTCTATGGGGTCACACAGAGTCGGACAGGACTGACACGACTTAGCAGCAGCAGCAGCCAAAGCATTGAAGGCAATGGTGTGTTTAAGATGGAACAAGGACTCACAACACCCACTACTCTCCTGTAGCTGCCATCTCTGCTTCTATCGGTGACGACACACTTTAGCAGGATAATTGCAAGTTTTGAAGTCACTTGTCACATTAAATACTTATTAACTGTTTTTAGAATAAGGGGTGAAGCTTTTTTTCATTGTTCCTCAAGTATTTTAGTTACATGGTAGGTGTTAACATTTGGCTTTGCTTATCTTTTATACTTGCTGATAAAATATATGTAACAATTGACTACATCAAATAATATGATAATTGAAGAAAAGCCTTTAATTAATAATCTGAGGATATGAATTTTAAACTTGCATTTTGAACAGAAATAAATCTTTTACTTTAAAATTTCTCTCATTGAGAAACATTTGACAAGAAGTCACCGTATTGCATCTTCCTTTTAATGACCTCAGATATATCACTGTGCCAATGACTAAATGTATTAAGGACTCCAAGTATTTGAAAGGGATGTTCGTGAAACAGGGACTAGCTATTTTGTTATAGCTCTGAAGATCCGAAGAGACATTTTAGCTCTATAACATACACTTTGTGGCAGACCAGTCCAAAATAAAATATTACATCACACAACGTATATGTCAAACAAATACTGAATTTAATTTTGAAATGCTGAGTTGGAAGTATTCAAACTGTAGTCCATCTACATGGCCATCTGTCCTCTGTTACTTTTGTAGCTGGAATCCTTCTATTCAATGATGGATTGGATGAGGTCTCTTCCAGTTCTAAGACTATGTTTCTGCAAGACTATTCAATCATCTGGAGAAGGAAATGGCAACCCACTCCAGTATTCTTGCCTAGAGAATTCTGTGGGCAGAGGAGCCTGGTGGGCTGCCGTCCATGGGGTCACACAGAGTCAGACACGACTGAAGAGACTTTGCATGCATGCATGCATTGGAGAAGGAAATGGCAACCCACTCCAGTGTTCTTGCCTGGAAAATCCCAGGGACGGGGGAGCCTGCAGGGCTGCCCTCTGTGGGGCCACAGAGTCGGACACGACTGAAGTGACTTAGCAGCAGCAGTAGTCAATCATCACTTAGTTTTGAAAGGAAAACGCTGCTGAATGGGAAAATGAACAACATCCATAATATGACTTTTTTCATTTTGTCACTATTATTACCTAAAATAGGCAAAACAACTAAAACAGTAGAAATAATCTATCCAGAACATACCGGTGAAGACTGTTTTAAATGGCACTGCTGTGTGCTAAGTCGCTTCAGTTGTGTCCAGCTTTTTGCGACCCTCTGGACCGTAGCCCACCAGGCTCCTCTGTTCATGGGGATTCTCTAGGCAAGAACACTGGAGTGGGTTACCATGTCCTCCTGCAGGGGATCTTTCCAACACAGGGATCGAACCCAAGTCTCCTACGTCTCCTGCATTGACAGTTGGGCTCGTTACCACAAGGTCACCTGAGAATCCCTGTGACTAATATAAGTCCTTAGAATTTTAGTTTTAGTATTAATTCTTCAAATCATTATTTGAATAAACTATTGATCCTTTGCTGAGATAGTTTACAAACTGGATTTTATTTTTTAAAAATTTTTATTCGAGTATAGTTGCTTAACAATGCTGTGTTAGAGTCTGCCATACAACAATGTGAATCAGCCATTGGTATACATATATCCCCTGTTTTGTGGACTTCCTTCCGAAATAGATCTCCCAGAGCATTGAGTGGAGTTCCCTGTGGTACACAGTAGGTTCTCGTTAGTTATCTGTTTTACACATAGGTGTGTACATGCCAATCCCAGTCTCCCAATTCCTCCAACCTCCTCTTTTCCCCCTTGGTGTGCATAAGTTTGTTTTTCTACTTTTGTGTCTGTATTTATGCTGTGGAAATAGGTTCATCTGAACTATCTGTCCAGATTCCACATATATGCATTAAATATATATTGGGGTTTTTTTTTTCCTTTGTGACTCACTTCACTCTGTATGGCAATCTCTAGGTCCATAGATGTCTCTGCAAATGGTACAATTCCATTCCTTTTAATGGCTGAGTAATATTCCATTGTGTGTGTGTGTGTGTGTGCCATATCTTCTTTATCCATTCCTCTGTTAATGGACATTTAGGTTGCTTCCATGTTCTAGCTATTGTAAGCACTACTGCAATAAACACTGGAGAGCATGTATCTTCTAGAATTACGGTTTTCTTCAGGTATATACCCAGGAGTGGGATGGCTGGGTCATATAGTAGTTCTAATTCTAGCTTTTTAAGGAACCATCACACCATTTTCCATAGTGGCTGCACCAATCCACGTTCCCACCAACAATGTGAGAGCATTCCCTTTTCTCTGCACCTTCTCCAGCATTTATTGTTTGTAGATTTGTTTTTGATGATAGCCATTCTGACCAGTGTAAGGTGATACCTCACTGTAGTTTTAATTTGCATTTCTCTAATAATTAGTGATGTTGACCATCTTTTCATGTGCTTGTTGGCCACCTGTATTTCTTCTTTGGAGAAACATCTATTTAGGTCTTCTGCCCATTTTTTGCTATTAAACTGAGATTTTCTGAAAGCATTTTGTAAAATAAAACACACACGGCCATTTTGAGGGATTACAATGAAGGTCGCATACCGTAATTTGGGCAAGTGGCAATGGGAAAACGTGTACTATTGCAGAAATGATATCTCAGTGCTTTTGTGATATTAAAGTTTATATATTTCAGATTCAGAGAAGGAAATTCAAATAAGGTTATTAGAATCACAGTGAATTGTTGTTGTTCAGTTGCCCAGTCATGTCTGACTCTTCATGAGCCCACAGACTGCAGCCCTCCAGGCCTCCCTGTCCCTCACCATCTCTTGGAATTTGCCCAAGTTCGTGTCCATTGCATCAGTGATACCATCCACAGTGAATAAGAATGGGAGGGGGAAAGGAGGAAAGATGTATAACATAAATACTGGTTTTCTTGTTAGTTTTGCGGGAGGTGGGGGGGGGCGGTGGTTGAGATAATATGAACCTTCATTTCAATTTGAAGAGATAATACAAATTCATTCATTAAGTTATACAGGAGTATTTTCAGTCAACCAACATTTCCTGATCACACAGAATAACTTGGAGGTTGCCCCAGACATCAGGGATCAGAAATTAAATCTGGTCTCGATGTGACAAGTGCTATTTGCAAAGCATGTTAGGGAGCATGTAAGAAGGGCCTAATAATGTCCATGGGATGGATCAAAGAAGATGTCTAAGCAGCAGTGAGCTTGAACTTGGCACTGAAAGAGAACTAGGGGTGACAGAAAAAGTCGTTCTGGGCAGGGGAAAGAGAGGAAGAGGGGCCCAGACTCTGGAGAGAAGCTGTGAGTTTGAGGTGCTGCCAAGATGTGCTGTAGAATAGAGATCTGGTCAAAGATGAGTGTGGAGCAACTAGCAAAGATCTATCTGTTTGTCTTGGTAGAACTTTATTCTGAAACCAGTGAGAGCAATGAAGAACTTAAAGCAAGGGAGTAACATCAAGATTTTGTTTCAGAAAAAAATCTCTAGGCATAAGATTTTGGAGAAAGAGTTGGAGTGGGGAAGATTAGAGCAAGGAGGAAAAGAAGAGACCATTAACTTTTCTTTTTCTCGAATTGAATGTGTGGGTATGCTCAGGGATAGGTTATTCAAGTACCATGCATTTGTGATACATTTTAGTCATACTGTAATGTAATTGTCTTGAAATTGGTTCAGTTAATGATAGTAATCAATCAACAGGAGTCATAAAACTCTTTTCATTGTTATTACTTAGTTTTGATTGATGAAGAGGATTTCACTTTCTTTTTACAATACTAATAACTTTTTTAGTGGATGGGTTCTGTGGACTCCAGTCGTTTTAATGTCAGATTTTATGGTCCTTCCTTATACACAGGCTTATTTATGTGATGATTATTATTATTTATAGGATTTTTTTCTTGATTTAACAAATCCAGTAGAATTGCCATCTCTGCATAATTAGGAGGAAGAAATATCCTGAAACATTACTTTTCTGTTATATATCCATGTATTCTTAAATGGTTAAGGGAGGTAGCTAAATAGCAACTGTTTTCTCAACTGAAATGAATTATTCAACATGGAAAATCAAGGGCTTGGTACCTATTTTGATGAATTGTAGTTCTTTGTTTCAATTTAATTATGTTGATTCAAATTTCAATTGTGGTGTAATTATATTAGCCTGTCTTCATGTTGAATAAGATTAAGAGCAAGAGTAATTGCTAATAGTTATTGAATGTTTATTTTGTGCCAGGAACCATGCTAAGTACTTTATATGTATTATGTAGTTAAACTCTCACAATGACCTTAATGAGGTTCTCCATTCTCCTCTAGGGCCTTCCCAGGTGGCATGTGGTAAAAAAAAAAATCCACCTTTCAAGTTGAATAACGTGTCTAAGTTCATAAAACTCCTTGAGTGCTAGAGCTGAGATTAGAACCCAGACTTTCTAACTTGGACTTTGGGCTCTCAGCCACTACCCTATACTTCACCAAACACCTCTGTTAAGGATAGAGTGATCCTGTGTCTTCCTCCCCTTCAAAAATATATTAAATGATTTTATACTATTTAATTAGATTTTTCTATGGAGCACCATTGAACAATTTAATTCTTTTGCAGAGAACTCCAGGTTCAGGCATTGGAATAAGTGCCCAGCTTAGCAAATATGTCAATAGTAATGCATGTATGTAAAAGCTTGTATTCATACAGTCAGTGAATATTTATTGATTAATTGAGTACCTGATCTGTAGTAGATTCTGGGATGCATAACAAGTCTCTCCCCTCATGAGATTTCTGTCTCATGGAGATAAGAGAAAATAAAGAAATTATCTCCCCAGTCAGACTCCCTCATGCTGGTCCAACTACTACACTGATAGTTCAGAATTCATGATTGCCAAGTTCACTGAGATCCACAGCTTGCTACTGTGGAATCCAGTTTCTAACTGGGGCACCTTACAGGTGGGCTGAGCTCAGAAGTGACAGTTTGCAGTACATGAGATAGGTCAGTTGATTGGTTAGGATTATGCAGGAGATGTGGGTTCAATCCCTGGGTCAGGAAGATCCCCCGGAGTAAGAAATGGCAACCCATTCTAGTATTCTTGCCTGGAGAATCCCATGGACAGAGGAGCCTGGAGGGCTACAGCCCGTGGGGTCGCAAAGACTTGGACACAGCTGAGCACACAAGCACGCGTGGAGTAGTACACTTGGAATCTAGAATCAAATAGATCTTGACTGGATTCTGGAGGTGTCACTTACTAGCCTCATGACTAGGGCAAGCAGCCTAATCTCTCTGAACCAGTTTACAAATCTATATAGTAAAGTACTAAGTATAAAGTATAGTCCTAAGAATATTAATGTGTTCATCGATTGAACAAATATTTATTGGATGCATCTGCTGTGCTGGTTTAACCTACCTCACGGGGCTACAGTTGTAACTCAGTAAAATATTATATGAAAAACCCCAGGCACATAGTAAGTATTCAAAAAATTTAGTTCCCTCCTACCTCAGCTCATTTTTTACTTTACTAGATACTGTCTTCCATTTGGTAAGTGAGAAATCCCAGTGCCCAGGAATGGCCACATTGTAGGAAAATCTGGTTCATACCACCTAGTCTTATGAAACTTAATTGAATGGAATTCAACCAAGATAGATTGGCTGTACAAAGTCAGCCAGTCATTCTAATAAGAAAAATGCTTTTCTATAAGAAAAATCTATTTGGAAAGTCCAGGACCAGATGGCTTCACAGGTGAACTCTACCAAACATTTAGAGAAGTGCTAACACCCTATCCTTCTCAAAATATTCCAAAAAATTACAGAGGAAGGAATACCTTTGAACTCATACTTTGAGGCTACCATTACCCTGATACCTAAACCAGACCAAAAAAAAAAAAAAAAGTACAGGCCAAAATCACTGATAAATATAAATGCAAAATTCCTAAACAAAATACTAGCAAATTGACTCCAACAATACATTAAAAGGATCATACACCATTATCAAGTGGGATTTATCCCAGGGATGCAAGGATTTTTCAATATCTGCAAATCAATCAGTGTGATACACCACCTTAACAGATTGAAGAATAAAAACCATATAATTATCTCAGTAGGTGCAGAAAAAGCTTTTGATAAAATTCAACATCCATTTATGATAAAAACTCTTCAGAGAGTGAACCAAGAGGGAACATACCTTAACACGATGAAGGCTGTATATGACAAACCCACAGCTAACATCATACTCAGTGGTAAAAAGCTGAAAGCTTCTGCATACAGCTCAATATCAAATAAACAACCCAATCAAAAAACAGGCATAAGACGTAAATAGAGTTCTCCAAAGAAGGCATACAGATGTCATACATATATCCAATGGACTACTACTCAGCCAGGAAGAATGAAATATGGCATTTGCAGCAATATAGAAAGACTTCATACGAAGTGAAGTAAGGCACACAAAGAAAAATATCAAATGATATCACTTATATGTAGAATCTTAAAAAATGATACAGGTGAACTTATGTATGAAACAGAAATAGACTCACAGTCTAAGAAAACAAATTTATTGTTACTAAAGGGAATATTAGGTTGTGGCAAGACAGAAATTAGGCGTTTGAGATTAGTGTGTACACACTACTATATATAAAATAGGTAAACAACAAGGGCCTACTATATAGTACAAGGTACTGTGTTTAGTATCTTGTAATAACCTATAATGGAAAATAAGCTGAAAAACTGTGTACATATATATGTATGTAGATGTATAACTGAATCACTTTGCTGTATACCTGACACTAAGCAACACTGTAACTTAACTATACTTCAGTTTTTAAAAATGGTTTAAAAATTTTAAACAAAATCTATAGGAAGCATATACTCAGCAAATTTACCAAAAAAAAAAAAATCATGAAGTTGCATATATCACTTCACATATCTTGAGGACTTGGTCATACAGCCATACCATTGCTTGGAAAATAAGGGATTCTCTAGTAAAATAATCACGTGTCCTGTTAAACTCACGGAGACTATTGCTAAAATGAAAAAGAGTAGAAATGGATGTAGGGGTTCAGTCTGCCACAGAAGCCACATTAGGATCAGAAGGCTCCATGGTGAGTGTTTAAGATAATAAAAATACACAAACTCGTGTGCAAAATCTCTTGGACTAGGAGAGGCTTTGAATGCTGACCCTGAGCCAGAGTTCTAGAGCCTGAGTTACCCACAGCAGTGTTGGTGGACGCAGAAGATGGAGTGAAGAAGAATCGAGCACTCAATTCATATTTAACAGAGAACTCTGGCAGCATTCAGAGGATAGATGTGAAGGGAAGAAGGCAATCAAAGTGGTGAAGAATCTGCCTGCTAACTCAGGAGACTTGGGAGACATGGATTTGATCCCTGGGTCAGGAAGATCCCCTGGAGTAGGAAATGGCAACCCATTCCAGTATTCTTGCCTGGAAAATTCCATGGACAGAGGAGCCTGGCAGGTTATGGTCCATGGGGTCTCAAAGAGTTGGACACGACTGAGAACACACACCACCACCACAGACAGATCAAGTAAGAAGGTCTTAGAACATCTAGATAAGGAATGATGAGGCAGTGGTAGCAGAGATGATTTCAAGAGATATTTTAAGAACTAAAATCAGAGGGCTTTGGAACATTTATTAGGTGACATAGTCTAAACTGTGGTTGCAAGTGGAATTTTAATTAGCATTCATAAGATTTAGTTATCTTTGATAGGATAGGCTGAACTGCTTTTACAGATATATGCCCAAAGTATTTAATGGTTCATATGTAATCGAAGTTTATTTATCATCCATGTAATAGTCCAAGGTGTATGCTTCTGGTTGGCAGATACTCTCCTCCATGCCATAACTGGGGAAATCAGATTCTTTACATGCCAAATCACTTTTAATTTGCTATATTTTAAGAACCACATTTAAGAACAAAGATTTAACTTTGTTTTCCTAGAGCCTTGATGATAATTTCCCAGATACATATAGTCAGCAAATGATGCCCTTTCCCATTTAAAAAATTTGTATTTATCATTTACCCAAGAGGAAGAAAATATGATAAATTTGGAAATAATACCTTCAAACTTATTAATTAAAACTGGTCCTGGTGTTTGACACAGTAATTTTTAGTTTCCTGAAAATTGCACTTATATGGAATGGTTCATTCTCTGTTGAGAGCATGCAAGTGAAATCTTGTTCATTGACTTTCCCCAGAGAAAGCTGAGAAATCCCCTCATTTTGAAGTCATTCAGTAGTGTCTAACTCTTTGCAACCCCATGGACTATACAGTCCAGTCGCAAGGAGTCAGACTATACAGTCCATGGAATTCTCCAGGCCAGAATATTGGAGTGGGTAGCCTTTCCCTTCTACAGGGGATCTTCCCAAACCAGTGATCAAACCCAGGTCTCCCCCATTGCGGGCGGATTCTTTACCAGCTGAGCCACAAGGGAAGCCCAAGAATACAGGAATGGGTAGGTAGCCTATCCCTTCTCCAGGAGATCTTCCTGGCCCAGGAATTGAATCAGGGTCTTCTGCTTCCCTGGTGGTTTAGAGGTTAAAGCGCCTGCCTCCAATGCGAGAGACCCGGGTTCGATCCCTGGGTTGGGAAGATACCCTGGAGAAGGAAATGGTAACCCACTCCAGTATTCTTGCCTGGAAAATCCCATGGACTGAGAAGCCTGGTAGGCTACAGTCCATGGGGTCGCAAAGAGTTGGACACGACTGAGTGACTTCACTTCACTTCACTTCTCCTGCATTGTAGGCAAATTCTTTACCAACTGAGCTATGAGGGAAATCCAGAAATGCGTTGAAACCGGTGATTAAAAGTTGCTAGTATAACACATGGAGCTCAACCTGGTTCTCTCTGACAACCAAGAGGAGTGGGATGGGGTGGAGGTGGGAGGAAGGTTCAAGAGGGAGGGGACATAAATGTACTCACGGCTGATTCACGTTGTTGTATGGCAGAAACCAACACAACATTGTAAAGCAATACTCCCCCGACTTAAAAAAAAAATTTAAGTGACTAGTGACTAACACATTCCAGTTGTAATACATAAAATGACACAATACAAAATGTATGCAAGCAGAAAGAGTTACTAGTGACACTCTAGGCAATGGCCTCAGGAAAGTATTGATAGCCAGAAGAAAAGGATTGAGGAGAATGCAGCTATTTAGGGTATAGTGAGAAAAGGAAATGCTTAAATTTTTTAAGGAAAGTTAAATGCTTAAATTTTTTGAAATGCTATTTGTTCTTGTTTGGTTAGAATGGCTGTAAAAACATAATAACATATTCTAGAAGAATTCCAGAGTAAATTGTTTCTCTTAGAATAAACAACATGCTTAAATGATGAGAAATATATTTGTGTCTCCACAATCTGTGCCTTGATCACTGATCACAGAGGGAGCTCCTGGGGTGGGAGGAGTAGAGCCCTTTGCACAGGATGACTATGACATCCAGAACCCTCTTCTCATTGCAGTTGCTCTTATGCCGTAGATTAATTTGCAAATAATTCATATTCAAAATTAAAGCAGTACTTGTCTAAATCACTGTGAAAAAATGTAAGTAACCACTTCCCTTCCCTGCTTTAGTTTACCTAAACTTTTAGAAGTTACCAGGAAATAGTAGGTTCCACCGATAATTTATGCCATGTGTGAAGGGGAACTTGGGTGAGCCATATTTACCCCCAATCCATCATATATCATTTTTTTTCTTAAATATTCAGAACTCTGCATTTATAAAAGATAAATAAGCCCCAAAATTATTCATAAAAATCACAGTCTATTCTGTCACTTACACCTTCTTTTTATGCTGTGTCTGGAAGTGCCTGCTCCCCGTCAAAAAAATAAATTGACTTAGTCCAGTTCTATACTGCAGTCCATGGGGTCGGTAGGAGTCGGACACCACTGAGCGACTTCACCTTCACTTTTCACTTTCATGCATTGGAGAAGGCAATGGCAACCCACTCCAGTGTTCCTGCCTGGAGAATCCCAGGGACGGGGGAGCCTGGTGGGCTGCCATCTCTGGGGTCGCACAGAGTCGGACACGACTGAAGCAACTTAGCAGCAGCAGCAGCAGCATACTGCATTTTGTCACTGTATTAGTTTTCATTCACTCATATTCTGTATCATGGTAACTTCATTAACAATTTAAAAATCACTGGAATAGTCATTCTTCATTATGTAAAAATGTTATTTTAATAATATTAAGCCAGATGTGATTATAAACTTTTTGCATTTTAATTTTAATAAAATTATTTAGCCTTATAGAATGTTTCCATGGTAGAGCATTGCAAATCTCTAAAGATAAAAAAAAAATGAAGAAAGAATGAGCTTAAGGAATAATTTTAATATGTAAATGAGGTATGTCTTGAAGATTTTTAAATCACTAGTAAAAATAAATTTGTATAAAAATATAATTTATAGCTCTGAGTACACTTGGAACATCTCTATTTTTGCAGGTCTCTTTCAAGTGTGAAGGATGTTGTTATAGTAAAGATATTTTTTTCTGTTGTATTTGGTCAACAAGAAGTAGCTAGCTTTATATGTTTGTTGAAAGATTGGATACCTTCAGGAAGATCCACCATAAATTTGAATTCTTTTTAACTGTTCACACGCAGTATTTATATTCACTTCTCTTTTTTTCTTTTGTCTTTTTTCTTCTTTTTCTTCATCTTCCTCCTCCTTCCCTTTCTCCTTTCTTATAAAGACAGAGTTTTGATTTCACATTGTTTTTTATTTGAAGTAGGCATTACTGCATAACTATAGCCCCCAAAACAGGAAGAGCTGTTTCTGTTTCATTACACACTAGGTTTGGGATAAGACTGATTTAAACTTGTGAACCAGGAGGCTCATTTATTCTGAAAATGAAAAACAAGAGACTCATTCCTAGATGGCTGTTTACAGTTTTAGGGAAAGGAAGCCTGCCACCGTGTGTATGCTGTGTTTACTGCTACACAAAAAGGGGCCCATTCAGATCAGGTTTAGTTCTATGTTGGACTTAAACTACAGTATAGGCTAAATAATCACACAAAATATTGAAGGGCCACATAGACGTCCTGATTCAAAAACAAAATAAAAACCGTAGCTGAGGGACATGTTTTTATTTACTCTATGAGAGAACATTATACAAACCATCTAATTCCTCTTTTTCAAACAATTTGATCCTAGGGTTCAGATGTATACAATTAAAATTCTCTAGGTCTAAAATACTCTAGACCTTTTAAAGCTTAGAATTTAAAGTTATAAGATAAAATAATAATACTTTAAAATAAAATTTTCTGAAGTTAATGCTATGTGATTAAATGAATGCGTGAAAGGTTTTTCTTGAATATGGTATTAATAATCATAAAATTTGAATTGTAGGGTTAACACTTCTTAGATTCTTCTCCTGTATTTGTTTACCCTGTTTCCATTGTATTATCACCATAAAAAAGATTGTAATGAGGATCACAGTCCAACTTATAATAACAAAGTGCAAGTTGCTGGAAAATGCCTGCGAGCCACTAAGGGTGCCGTAGTGATACCTTTGAAGAGCAGAACCACAGGCTTCCCAGTAATTTGACGACTGTTGGTGCCACCTTGTGGTTGAGTGCAATATTGCAACAAAACAGTACTGGCGCTTGAATTTAATGTCTGAGTTTTTTGAACCAACAAACTAAATCCCTCATTGGGTGTGTGTGTTAATATATTTATTAAGGATTAAACACAAGTTAATGGCTTGGGTTTACTGGGAGCTTTATTATAATAAAATGACTTCAGTTCGCTGGGAAGTTTATTACAATAAAGAACCCTCAAAACATGTGAAACTTCCTCATATATGAAATGTAATAAGGAAGCATTTCCCAAGGAGAGATCAGGGATTATTATTCCTGAAAGATACACTCAAGAAGACTAGACTCTATGGTCAAAGAAGCCTGGTAAATGCCACCTGTCATATCCCCTCTGCTTTTAACTGCTGAGGACCCGGGTTCAATCCCTAGTCAGAGAACTTAGATCTTATAAACCATACCAGTCAAAAATGATAATAATAATTCTAAAAAAAAAAAGCTATAGAAAAGTAATCTCTTTAATTTTGTTTCAAACCAGCATTTTCCAAATATGCTTGACCACAGAATTCTTTCTTAAAATACAAATAACATCTGTTAATACTACCAGGTAATAAACTGATTACCTTCTAGCATAAAAGATTAGAGCATTAGGTGCAGCTCTCTTACTGAAGCTAAATTGAAAGAATGATGTCCCCAGTTCTGTGTTGGAATGACAGGCTGAAGGTCTTGCACTTGAAATTAAGGACTCTTATGTTACTGAAGGTCCCCTCAGTTACAATGACAAATTAAACAATGAGAAATTTCTTAAGGAATTTGACTATTAAAAATTATTGAATTTTAATAGAGGCACCCAGAAGCCTCTGAATGATGGCTGGAAAAGGAGCAGTGTCGCAGATTTTATTCTGTGGAGTCAAAATACAGCGGGGAAAGTCAGGTAACTGACTCACCATTTGTTCTACACCCAGAGCTGTTTTCCTATACTTATGACTCTGAGCTTTGCTAATATATTTACCGTCTCCAATCTAAGTTCAGTTCAGTTCAGTTGCTCAGTCGTGTCTGACTCTTTGCAACCCCATGAACCGCAGCACGCCAGGCCTCCCTGTCCATCACCAACTGCCAGAGTTTGTCCACTGAGTCGGTGATGCCATCCAACCATCTCATCTTCTGTTGTCCCCTTCTCCTGCCTTCAATCTTTCCCAGCATCAGGGGCTTTTCCAATGAGTCAGCTCTTCTCATGAGGTGGCCAAAGTATTGGAGTTTCAGCTTCAACATCAGTCCTTCCAATGAACACCCAGGACTGATCTCCTTTAGGATGGACTGGTGGATCTCCTTGCAGTCCAAGGGACTCTCAAGAGTCTTCACCAACACCACAGTTCAAAAGCATCAATTCTTCAGTGCTCAGCTTTCTTCACAGTCCAACTCTCACATCCATACATGACCACTGGAAAAAACATAGCCTTGACTAGATGGACCTATGTTGGCAAAGTAATATCTCTACTTTTTAATATCCAAGTTATCCTGTGGCCAAAGCCACACATTTATGAAATATTTCACCATCATAACATCTTTTCAGAGTCCCTTAAAACAGCCTTTCTGTCTGTCTTGTGCCAATCCCTGAGATCTTTGTGCCCATCATAGACTCAAAAATCTGTCCCTAAACCTTCACCCTTAGACCTACTCTTGCTATCTAAATTATTTCTTCAGGCCGTTGGATATTTACTGCCTCAAGCGGCATCACGGATGTTATACCAAGCATGGAAAATGTTAGGAAGTGGCCTAATGTAACAGTGAAGGTCAAGCCCCAGCATCCTAGCTGTGTGACTTTGGGGGAATCTACTTGTTCCACGTTGTGGTTTCTACGGCTATCAACCAGATAACATACTCACCTTACACTTGTGAGGTGAGTATGTTATCTTTGACATAGTAAGTGTTCAATAACTGGAGTCATCTAGATTCTCTTTTGTAATTTAAGTTCTGCCCTCAAGACCTGCAGGATTCTAGAAACTGGTTGTCCCTAGCTCTAAGGGGATTTTGACAGCATAGACAGTGGTTGAGGAAAATGTTTCCAGCGAGCAGTAAGAAACAGATTACGTCTGAAAAAGATTTAGTTGTGAGTATATAGGCTTCTGTGCTGAATCATCCGCTATGTCAGTTGTTTACATAATAGCTAAATAAAATAGTGTGAGATACTAATATCATTAACAGTTGAGAACCACAAGGCCAACTTCCTTAAAATAAGTTTCCTTGTATAAGGCTTATTCATACTTTTTTGGACCAGAGAAATATAAGATTGTTGTATCATGAAGGCAGTGAATGGTTTGTGATCAAGTTACAGGAAAAGCTTTGAGTGGACTGGGCTCCCGATTTCAAATCCAACCTGGTACAACCTTTCCAAAAGTTTTCTTATGTCTAGGGTGGAGACAGCAGACTCCCAGAGACCTTAGGGGGATTAAAACAAGTATGAGTTTTAGATGCCAGTTTTATAGACCAATAAGCTACTACTTGTCAATGTTAGTACTATTCATAGAATATAAATGCTTATTCAACATTGTTACATATTAATTCTATGATGGTGTTTTAGAGTTAAGGGAAATATGGATGTTCAGGTTTCCTAAAAAGTTGAGTAGGGAGAACACTGGACTTAGCGTCTAAAGTCTAGATTTGCCTTTCATCCTGTTACTTGCTAGCTTCTTATGTGATTTGGTGCAAGTCACGCTGAATCCCAAATTGTTTCTCACCTGCAGTCTAAGTGGGTAACATGCTTTCACCAACTTCACAGGGTCATCATGAGGAAGTACTGAACAGTACTCTGTACACTGGAAGCTCTATAGTTATTCATTTACTCATTCATTGAACAAATCCTTCCTGAGTGCCTGCTCCATCCCAGACACTGTGTCCTGTGCTGGGACAGAGTCCTCCCCTCATGTGGGTTATAGCCAATGGAAAAATTCCTACAATAATCCAGTCAGTTCAGTTCAGTCACTCAGTTGTGTCCGACTTTTTGTGACCCCATGAACCACAGCACACCAGGCCTCCCTGTCCATCACCAACTCCCGGAGTCCACCCAAACCCATGTTCATTGAGTCAGTGATGCCATCCAACCATCTCAGCCTCTGTCGTCCCCTTCTCCTCCTGCCCTCAATATTTCCTAGCACTGGGGTCTTTTCCAATGAGTCACCTCTTCGCGTCAGGTGGCCAAAGGATTGGAGTTTCAGCTTCAACATCAGTCCTTCCAATAAACACCCAGGACTGATCTCCTCTAGGACGGACTGGTTGGATCTCCTTGCAGTCCAAGAGACTCTCAAGAGTCTTCTCCAACACCACACTTCAAAAGCATCAATTCTTCAGTGCTCAGCTTTCTTTATAGTCCAACTTTCACACCCATACATGAACACTGGAAAAGCCATAGCCTTGATTAGATGGACCTTTCTTGCCAAAGTAATGTCTCTGCTTTTTAATATGCTATCTAAGTTGGTCATAACTTTCCTTCCAAGGAGTAAGCATCTTTTAATTTCATGGCTGCAGTCACCATCTGCAGTGATTTTGGAGCCCAGAAAAATAAAGTCAGCCACTGTTTCCCCATCTATTTGCCATGAAGTGATGGGACCAGATGCCATGATCTTAGTTTTCTGACTGTTGAACTTTAAGCCAACATTTTTACTCTCCTGTTTCACCTTCATCAAGAGCCTCTTTAGTTTTTCTTCACTTTCTGCCATAAGGGTGGTGTCATCTGCATATCTGAGGTTATTGATATTTCTCCCAGCAATCTTGATTCCAGCTTGTGTTTCATCCAGCCCAGCGTTTCTCATGATGTACTCTGCATATAAGTTAAATAAGGCGGATAACAATATACAGCCTTGATGTACTCCTTTTCCTATTTGGAACCAATCTGTTGTTCCATGTCCAGTTCTAACTGTTGCTTCCTGACCTGCATACAGAGTTATTAACCCATAAGTAGCATAATGATTAGTACTACTACACAAGAGAACAAATGCCAGGAGAAGATAACAAAGAAACCTGTTTCTGATTGGGATGTTGAGCAAAACATCCTTTAGCAAATTATATTTTTTCTCTAAGACCTGAAAGATAGTAAGTGTCTATCAGGCAAAACAAGAGGGGGAAGAGAATAGGAAGGAGGGGCTTTTTAAGCAGAGAAGCTGGTTGGAAGATGCTAAGACTGGAAGCAGAGAAGAACTTCTAGCAAGAGGACGGCTGGAACAGAGTGGAGGCCAAAAATGAAGTTGAAAGGATGGTAAGTTCTGTATGCCAGGTTAGAGATTTGAGGTTTTATTATAGGTGTGGTTGAAAGGTGTTGAGATGTGTTAAGCAAAGAAGGGAGGAAATTAAATCTGCATTTTTAAAAGGTCAGTCTGGCCAAAGTACAGAGAGTTCATGGAGGACCCAGAAGCATGGAGAGCCCAGTTGGGGAGTTATTACAGCTGCATAGCAAGGAAATTGTGGTAGCTTATCGAGGATGGAGACACAGAAGACAGATTCGTGGTATATTTTGGAGGAGAATTAATTGGACTTGGTGGTGATCCTGGATGGAGAATGAGGTATGGAGAATGATTTCTCAGTGTCTTGCTGGAGGAAATGTCAAATAGTGGAGCCCTTAACCCCCATGATAAAGCCTGAGGGAGGGGCACCCTGAGCAGGAGAGGGTCAAGGCCCATTAAAGTGCTAACACGGGGATGTCTGTGAGGTATCCAAGTGGAGGTGACCAAAGTCAGTAGGAGGAGGGGTCTGCCACCCACACCAAGTCATCCAGCTGCTCACCACATATTGATGACGACCAACAATATGTCTGAGCTTGTACTTAAGCGCTGGAGGTTTAAAAACCAGTGTTACAAATGGCTGTGATCTTACAGAGCTTATTATATTCTAGTAACTGGTAGTAGTTGCACAGGTGATTGTCAAAGGCAATAACTTGATCTAGAGCATGGCTGAGAAAATTCAGATGGATGCAGGGGTGTTAATATCCCTCAAATTATATGCTATAACTCTTCCAATCCCCAGGGTGCTCAGCCTGGAGCCCCACTCATATTTTTCTTTAAATCATGTAGACCATAGTTATCAACTATAGTTTCAGGTTGGACAAAACAGAAAGAATGAAACAAGATTTTATTCTAAGGGAGACAGATCTTGTATAAAGATTTATTTCCTGAGGATGAAGATTGTCACCGTAATGGTTTCCTTGGTGATGTTCCTGATTTACCTTTTCTAGGCTGGAAATCGCTGTGTTAAAAAAATAACCATTTTTTCCCCTTAATTTATTTATTTTTAATTGAAGCATAATTACAATATTGGGTTGGATTTCTGCCATACATCACCATGGGTCAGCCATATTAAACACTGTGGTCACACTGACTCCCTTAAAGGATGCATTGTGACACATTACTATTAGGCCTGTATTTACATTAAAAACATTTTTTTTTAATCTATCTTGCTGTCAAAATGGGAATTTCAAAATGGGAAATTGGGATCATTGTTCTATTGAACCCAGGTCTAGGCATACAAAAACAAGGCCTTATATTTGTATGGGGGATGTGGAGAATTTTGAGGGAGCCCCCAAATGATTATATAAGAAAAACCAAATTCCATAAGGCAGTCTTTATATTTAGCATAGATATTTACGTGTCATGGAGGTGAGTAGAGTGTTGAGGAGGAATATAGTTTGGCAGTTTTAAGTATGTTGTTATTTAGTTGCTTAAGTCATGTCTGACTCTTTGTGACTCCATGGGCTAACCCACCAGGCTCCTCTGTGGGATTTTCAGGCAAGAATACTGGAGTGGGTTGCCATTTCCTTATCCAAGGTGATTTAAGTATATCAATATCATAACTGTCATACCTAACACTTGCATAGTAGTTTATGATTTTCTGAGCCCCACTCATATTTTTCCTTAAATTATGTAGACCATAGTTATCAACTATAGTTTCAGGCTGGACAAAACAGAAAGAATGAAACAGGATTTTATTCTAAGGGAGACAGATCTTGTGTAAAGAATTATTTCCTGAGGATGAAGATTGTCACTGTAATGGTTTCCTTGGTGATGTTCCTGATTTACCTTTTCTAGGAATCCTTAATAACAGCATAGACTCATTAGATGAGATTGGCCTCATTCATCAGTCAAAATGAGAAATGGTATAAATACATATGAAAGTATATATAGGCCCTTCCCTCTTGCAGATGAAGCAAAAAAAAAGCACTGATGTTAGAATCAGACAACCTTGGTTGTAATCCTGACTCCATCTCTTGCTTGTTGTATACCCATGGGCAGCTTATGTGACGCCCCTTCCTTTATCTTTAGAGGGAGCTCAGGAAGTGTTAAGGGATAATATGAAGTTTCAAGATGATTTAATAATCATTTGTCTCCTACATCCTGCGGCTTTCCTGTGAGACCTCCATCCTTCCCTAATATTCTAAACTTGAAACTTATGAACAAGAGAGAATATGGGACCAAGGATAAAATTGAAGCCCAATTTAAGACTCACCTTTTCCTAAACCCATTGAAGTGAAGTGAAGTCACTCAGTTGTGTTGGACTCTTTATGACCCCATGGACTGTAGCCTACCAGGCTCCTTAGTCCATGGGATTTTCCAGGCAAGAGTACCGAAGTGGGTTACCATTTCCTTCTCCAGGAGATCTTACCAACCCAGGGATCAAACCCAGGTCTCCCGCATTGTAGGCGGACGCTTTACTGTCTGAGCTACCAGGGAAGCCAATTAGTCTAGTATAAATTTTTAGCAGCATTTATAAGTCTAAAACTAGTTAAGTCAGCTGAAATCATAGACCATCTTTTTTATAGTTGACCAGATGAAACGTCAGATTAATCTCTATGATTTAAATTAAATTAATCTAAGAAGCATGCAATGGAGTTTTTACATACCAGGACAGGCTTACAATATTAAGATCAGAAAATATAATAATAATAGTATTTATTAATCTTTACTGTCACTTCAATATTTAAGGGGACATTTAGGAAAACACACTTAATCTTTATTTCCCATTTGATAAGCTTTATTTAAATTTTATTCCTTTAACTACTTTGCGGTATTTAGATGAGCTATTGCCTTGCTACTGTAGAAAAGCACAATTAACATGGATTGATCTGTGTCTCTTTAACAGGGACTAGTGATCCATACGTGAAGTTTAAAATTGGAAGAAAAGAAGTTTTTAGAAGTAAAATAATACACAAGAACCTCAATCCTGTGTGGGAGGAGAAAGCTTGCCTTCTTGTTGATCATCTTAGGGAACCATTATATATAAAGGTGAGCAATTTATTTGTTTTTTACTAATGTAATCTGATGCAGAAACTCTCATTTAATGTTTTTTTAATCATGCCTCTCTGTCTGATAAGTTTTTCCACCAGAGATATATTCTGCTATACTCAATTCTAATCTGTTGGTGATGAGATAAAATGAGCTATATTCACCAGGAGGAGCTCATGGGAGCACTTTTCTTCCAGACAGTTCTATTTCCAGTCATTTTTAGGAGGACTATGAAGTTCATCTCCTGCTGCTTGGTGCAGTTAATGAATTTAACACACTTTGGGAACATATAAAAACAAGTCTTCATGTAATAGAGCAAGAATAAGATCTTGCACAGAACACAGTCTTTGTGTTTAAGAATTATTTTAACATCAGGGGTCTACCATTCCTGGCTGCAAACAAAATGCTTTACTTGGAAGGTGAGGAAGTTAAAGATAATAGAGGGAGAAAAACGCCTGTCTCTATTGCATTAGCAAAGATGAAAAAAAAGAGTATTTCCTCTCATTTGATGTAGTTTTGAAAAAAGAGAAAGAAGAATTTATGGAAAGAGTTAACCGTAATTCCTCATTTTACTTTCAAATAAGGAAAAAATAACTGACTTCCCTTTAATTCATATCTCTGGATACTTATTTTCTTTTTGGCTCCTATGTTCTGACTATCCATCCAGTGGCCAAACCTTTTTCTACTTTGACCACATCACGTGCCCCACCTTTTTCTCACACTAACCCCAAATCTCACAGGAGCCCTTCTTCAACAATCTCTGCACTGCCTTCTCCCCCTCACATCTTCACTTGTGTTGATTCCAGTCATTTCTCTTTTCCACAAACAGGGAAAAAGAATCAAGATGCTATTAAAATTCTAGCAGGGCAGTGTTTAAAGTCGATGACAAGAGAATCTCCAAGTATAGAGTTAATAAATTTCTAGAAGTCATTATGGGGCGAACAGACCTATATTTGCATAAGAAATAAACCTGTATTTGCATAAGAAACTGTCTCAAGTGGACGTTGGTTAAAGGAAATCTGTTGCACAGAATTAGTTTACTCTCTTTTAGCAATCAATATATGATGACCTGCGTATTCATGGCCAACGCTCCCCCCACTGAAGGGAAGACCTCGATGGTCAGAAATGTTAGAGAGAAAGAAATGTCTACATGAGAAAAATACCCTTACAATACATAGCTGGGATAAGGGATCAAAAAGAAATTTTGGAAAAGAGAAGTGGGATGTAAGGAAGTTTTTTTTTGTAGGGAAGTTTAGAAGAAATAAGTTAGAGCATCTGTAACCATAAAGGAAATGGATAAGAAAGGAGAGCAGAGTTAATAAGGAAAGCACCAGATTGCTGGCATCTCGTTTAATGTCCCTTAAAAGAAAAGTTATGGAAGAAAGGGATTAATTTCTAGGACCTGTCTGTTTAATGGGAAATTCCCCTACGACGGAACCATGTGGAGCGCCACTCTTTAAAAGGGTCGCAAATGAGCAGCCAGGCATTACATTAAATAAGGCTTAGTCCCTCTGCGGTTCCTTTGTGTTCGAGAACGAGGATTCATTTATGTAGAAATCCAGATGTTGAATGTGTATTTCAAAATGAATATTATGATAGGCTCAAAAGCAAACAAAAATCTGAAGTACACAGAAAAATTGGTGGCAAAAAATTTTGGCTTGAGAAAGCAAGAATATATACATATACGTGCTGAAAATAGACACAGTGACACTGCTTAGAGACCACAAGGCCTGGTTAATGACGCGCTGGGAGCAAAGAAGCTGGGAGAGAAAACGCAAGGGCTGTTTGTGTTTTTACCACTTTGAGCACAGCACAGCTCAAAGCATGGATCAAGCTAAGGACCATATAACTGTCTTGTCCCAAATTATTTCTTAGTAAGTTTTAAGGGCCCTAAAAGAATGTCGTGTCATAAACCAGTGACCTTCAATCCTGACTGTACATAAGAATTATCCCTAAAATTTTAAAGAATCTAGGGATCTAAGTCCCTCCCCTAAAGGTTCAGATTCAGGACCTCTGAGTTGGAGTCCATGCTTCTGTTTCTGAAAATGTATTGCTATGTATAGAATATTTAAATGTATAGATAAATAAATTTAAACTGTATCAATAGAATTTAAAATTTTAAATGTATAGATAAATAAACTTGATCAGAATAAGGCATTTCTTGTTCTGAACTCACTTGAGAATGAAAAGGGGTATTACTCAGTCCCAATCAGCTGCTATCTAATATTACCTAATGTTTCCAACTCATGGAGCAGAGGGTCTAAAAATGTATTTCTTTGTATAGAAACAAAATGTATTCTGTTTCTGTGATGTAATGTTTGAGGAGGGAGACACTTTTCTAGACATTTGAATGGAAACACCTGAATAGTTGGAATGGAAATATTTCACAACCATAAACAGTAGAGGACCCAAACAAAATTATTTCAGAGTTAGATGTTTGTATTATCTTACATGCTTTGTCTTGAATGGTTCAAAAATATTTCCTAAGTGCATGAATCAAGAATCTCAATTGTTTTAGACAAAAAGTAAATAGTAAAGAAAAACATGGCTGTTCAGTTCAGTCTCTCAGTCGTGTCCGACTCTTTGCGACCCCATGAACCGCAGCACGCCAGGCCACCCTGTCCATCACCAACTCCCGGAGTCCACCCAAACCCATGTCCATCGAGTCGATGATGCCATCCAACCATCTCAGCCTCTGTCATCCCCTTCTCCTTCTGCCCTCAATCTTTCCCAGCATCAGGGTCTTTTCCAATGAGTCAGCTCTTTGCGTCAGATGGCCAAAGGACTGGAGTTTCAGCTTCAACATCAGTCCTTCCAATGAACACCCAGGACTGATCTCCCTTAGGATGGACTGGTTGGATCTCCTTGCAGTCCAAGGGACTCTCAAGAGTCTTCTCCAACACCACAGTTCAAAAGCATCAATTCTTCGGCGCTCAGCTTTCTTTATAGTCCAACTCTCACATCCATACATGACCACTGGAAAAACCATAGCCTTCACTAGATGGACCTTTGTTGGCAAAGTAATGTCTCTGCTTTTTAAGATGCTGTCTAGGTTGGTCATAACTTTCCTTCCAAGGAGTAAGCATCTTTTAATTTCATGGCTGCAGTCACCATCTGCAGTGATTTTGGAGCCCAGAAAAAGAGAGTCAGCCATTGTTTCTACTGTTTCCCCATCTATCTGCCATGAAGTGATGGGACCAGATGCCATGATCTTCGTTTTCTGAATGTTGAGCTTTAAGCCAACTTTTTCACTCTCCTCTTTCACTTTCATCAAGAGCCTCTTTAGTTCTTCACTTTCTGCCATAAGGGTGGTGTCATCTGCATATCTGAGGTTATTGGTATTTCTCCCGGCAATCTTGATTCCAGCTTGTGCTTCCTCCAGCCCAGCGTTTCTCGTGATGTACTCTGCATATAAGTTAAATAAGCAGGGTGACAATATACAGCCTTAACGTACTCCTTTTCCTATTTGGAACCAGTCTGTTGTTCCATGTCCAGTTCTAACTGTTGCTTCCTGACCTGCATACAGATTTCTCAAGAGGCAGGTGAGGTGTTTTGTTTTTAACTTATGGATAAAGACCATGTGAAGTTATTGAGTCTTAGAAAGATGGAATCTGCAGTCACAGCTTCATCATATTACTAACTACCATTTACAGAGCACAATACTCTTGCCTGGAAAGTCCCATGGGCGGAGGAGCCCGGTGGGCTGCAGTCCATGGGGTCACTAAGAGTCGGACACAACTGAGCGACTTCACTTTCACTTTTCACTTTCATGCATTGGAGGAAGAAATGGCAGCCCACTCCAGTGTTCCTGCCTGGAGAATCCCAGGGATGGGTGAGCCTGGTGGGCTGCCGTCTATGGGGTCACACAGAGTTGGACAGGACTGAAGTGACGCAGCAGCAGCAGCAGCAGCAGTGCTAATTGCCAGACCTACATTGTCTCATGTAATCCTTTCAATAACCCTGTGAGTAACTCTTCTCACCTCCATTTTACAGGTAAATGAGGCTCCCAGAGATGAAGGGTTTGCTGAAGTCCTCCCAGCAATTAAGCAGCATAGCTTCCGTTTTCCATTAGAGATAACCAGTTGCAATGGCCACAGTTAGGTTTTATTTATCTTATAATGTCAGTTTTATGACTTGAAGTTTAATTATTCTTTTATAGTGAAATGGTTGTTTTGAAACTGCCTAGGTGTGAAATGCATCATAGACGTACTTGTATGGGTAGCATCTTCTATCTTGGGCCAAGGGTACCTGGGTACCTATGTGAGCTGAGTACCTTTCCGTTTCCTATTCCCATTATGTCTTCTCGCTTCACTCACATGCCACTCTCTCTCACTGTCTTTCTAAGCATCTTACATAAAATAGTTCCCGTCACTCCTGTTCCCTCCAGTATTTTTCTCTGTGGCACTTCCCACCACCTAACACAGTTTTTATTGTCTGCAGCCCATCGTATATTAAGGATCCCTCCTTTTATTTTCTTCACTGCTGTATTTCTAGTGCCTTAAGCAGTATTTGGCACATTGCAGGTGCCCATCAAATGTTTTCCAAGTAAATGAATGAATCAATGTATGAATCATTTGAACTACCCTGAATATAAACTCCCCTGAAGTCATAATTACCTATCAACATTTCATTCATTTACGCTAATACACTGCCATTGCTATTGAAGCCAGTGTGAGTTGAGTTTTCTGTTACTTGTACCCAAAAACATTTTAACCGATGCATTTCCTAATCCAGTTTCCATAGAAAACAATTGAATCAAGATGATAAATAAACTCATTGATCAGAATAAAGCATTTCTTGTTCTGAACTCGCTTGAGAATGAAGAGAGGTGTTACTCAGTCCCAATCAGCTTCTACCTAGTATTACCTAATGTTTCCAACTCATGGAGCAGAGGGTCTGTGAAAGCAAGGATCCCTTATAAACTGTTCACATTTGAATTCCCAGTGCTTTACCCAGAGTGGGTGCCCAAATTATATTTGTTCAATTTAAAGATGTTCTGTGTCTGAAATCCATTACAAGAGGTGACTCCGACTTCTTCCTAGTCCTGGCATTTGGGGGCAATTAAAATAAATATTTGAAGCTTTGGATTCCTTATCTGACAAATGGAAGCAATGCTTTTTACACTGAGTTGTAAAGAGTGAAATTTATTAATAAAAATCTATATGATGTGTTTAAGGCAGTGCCTTATACATGGTAAATGTTGGATAAACATTAACCGTCATTAACTGTGCTTATTGCATTGGGAGTAATTTTCTTATTTCATCTCTCTCCTATGCTCTGTATTTTCTGACATTTCACCTAGAGCAATAAACTGACATAAACTGACAAATACTTTGTAGAGCTTGTCTGCAAATTTCATTGCTAACCGTTTCATTAACGAATGGATTCTGGTGTTTGCATTCTTCCCCATGTTAATGCCTTTGCTGATTAATAGGAATTGAGAACTAATGTAAACATCTAGCATTAGGATGGTTGAATAGACCCTCCCCATGAGACTAAACAGAGTTTGAATGTTGAATCACCCATCTGAGCTGTCTATACTGATCAAGTCACTGGATTCGCAGCTTTCCACATTATATGTGTAGATGTTCCCCAGGTGTTCTCATGGGTTATAGGTTGCTGTAGTCTCCCCAGGATTTTAATCCTTAGGCTGATACAATTAGAAGAGATTGCACAAGAGAGATTTCTCTAATTTTGGTGTAAATTTTATGTTGTAAAATAAACTACTGCAGCCGTTTGCACATACCAAGGTGTCAGTTGCATAAGATATGCCACTGAGCGGATGGCTAAAGCTCAGAAGTGTAATTGATCAAGGAGAATATTTATTGAGGGAGTGCTGCGCTTTCTACAACAAATGTACTCCTGAAAGGTTGTATGTAAATCAAATGACTATAAATTGAATAATTTAAAAGGCATTAGAGGAGCTTATAACTTAAATAAATCCCTTGTGACTCTTCCAATTTGAGAATCCCTTTGTAATGCAAAGTATGTATTTTTTGTTTAAATATCAATGTTCTACACGTTAAGTTTGTTTGAATTGCGGTATACATATATTACTAGAGGGAAAGAAAAAGTAGCTGATGCAGGATTTCTGTATATACTATTCCTCTGCCTAGAGCTTTCTAGCTAGTGTGTCAGGAATTGGGCAGAACAGCGCTGACCAGTGGATCCTCAAAGCCTGGAGAGTGCAGTGGTCTGGCTCATCCTTTTAAGAGCAGACTTACATGTTCATGCTCATTTATAGTGTGCAATACAGTGATTTTCCATTTGAAAAGGTCAGGCACACAGCTCTAAACTTCATCTACCAGCATTTTTTCAGTCTTCAAAGCTTTCCCTGATCTCCAATGTACTTTTTTTCCTATTTTGTACCCTGTTCTTGTCTTTACAACAGTTATTAAAATTAGTGATTGTAACACCTAGGCACTTCCTTAAATATCATCTGTCTCTCTCACTAAACTATAAGCATTGACAATTCACCACAGTTTACTGAGTGCCTCGCACATTGTCTGGCACATAATAAGTATTTAATCAATGTTGGCTGAGGAATTTTGTGAGTAAGAAAATGTTTGTGTGTGTTAGTTGCTCAGTCATGCCTGACTCTGCAACCCCATGAACTGTAGCCCACCAGGCTCTTCTGTCCATGGGATTCTCCAGGCAAGGATACTGGGGTGGGTTGCCTTTCCTTCTTCAGGGATCAGACCTGGGTCTCCTGCATTGCAGGCAGATTCTTTACCATCTGAGCCACCAGGGAAGCCCAGGAAAATGTTTAAATGGATGGAAATTAGCCAGCTCTCATTTATTTAGAGTTCTTTGAAAATGGCCCTGTCTGATCTAGCTCTGCGTTCTCTGCCCATCTTCCCTCCAGCCTCCATCTTTCTCAATTTGCTTCAGCCCCGCTGGCTACTGGCTGATTCTTGAACATGCTAATCACTTCCCATTCTAGTTGCTTAATCCTTCTCATCATTGCAGGCTCTACACAAACACACTTCCTCCGAGAGGCCTTCCTGGACTCCCATATAAAGTATCAGCTCCCAACATACTCCCTTATGCTTTTGTCTCCATGGTGCTCCTGGAAGAACTCAACATATCTATTCAGGTTTTTATTGACACTCCCAGATGTGAAACGTAGGATCCAGAAGGTTAAGCACATTGCTTGTCTTGTTCATCATAGTATGAACGTGAACCATGAAAGGTACAAAAGAGACACATGATTTTGACAGAAGAAATACAACCTTTTCTTTTTCTATTTATTGTTATTAGATACATTAATATTATCCCTGAATAATTGCTTGTATCAATAAAAATTTAAGCATAGTATAAATTTATAAAGTGCTATAGTCATAATATCTTAGTGTTTACTTACTGTATATGTTTAAAACAATGTTGTCCTAGAATGTCAGAGAATATGTCTTCAATGACCTGAAAAAAATACAGAAATTGGAGTCCTGTCTTCATCACCTACAGCCCATTATGAAAGACATATTTGTTGAATTCATACCAACTCAGTTTACCTTTCAGTAACACTAATACACCTTCTATAATGAGGAGTAAATATTCTTATCCTGTGGTTCCCACATTTTTGAAAATTTACTATATTTTATTTGATTTTGTTATTCTTCTTCTGTAAAATACTATTTTATTTTAAATCAGTTATTTAGTTACAAAATTAAATGGAATTTAATGTTTTAATGTTTTGTGAGACCTTAGCATTTCAAAACATAAAAACAAAATTTTAGAAATAAATCTGAGGAAATTGTATTGACTTTGGTGACATAGAAAAACTATTTTATAATGAAGGTGTTTTCATTTAAGGCTTAGACTAGAATTGTTCATAATAATGTCTGTGTCTTTGGCTCCCTAGGTGTTTGACTATGACTTTGGACTGCAGGATGACTTTATGGGCTCAGCCTTTCTGGATCTCACACAATTGGAGTTAAACAGGTAACTTTTGCACTGTTGTAATCACTATACCTTGTTGTGAAGCTAGACCTTTGCAACAGAAAATGTCAACAGATCTGGGTTCTAGTTGCTGTTCTGTCAAGCATGGTTGTGAGTCTTCATGCTAGCCAGCCTTTGTCAAGTATATCTTTCTCACTTACTCAGTGGAAATAATAGCATCTTCCCACACTATCTCATTGGCAACAACTATTCAGCAAAAAAATTCTTAAGACACCTACTTTGTTTTCCAGAATGTGCCGAGAACCAGGAATCTAGACTGACACATTCTTTGCTCTCACATTGCTGGTGTGGTTGTAGTGAGGTGTGAAGAAGATTATACATGTTAATCATAATCATTAATTTAAAAATGAAGCTACCATTTGATATTGATTGGTATTGATTAATATACCACGTGTCCTAGCTCCATCGGTAAAACATCTGCCTGCAGTGCAGGAGACCTAGGTTTGATTCCTGGGTTGGGAAGATCCCCTGGAGAAGGAAATGGTAACCCACTCCAGTATCTTGCCTGGAGAATCCCATGGGCAGAGGACCCTGGTGGGCTACAGTCCATGGGGTCGCAAGACTCAGACACAATCTAGAGACTAAAACACCACCACAGAAGAAAAAGTAGATTTTCAAAGGTCTAAAGTAGTGTTGAAATGGGTTGCAAAGGAAGCTGTGAACTCATCTTTAGTGGTTTTAGAGATGTTTTAGATGATCGTATATATCATATAGGAGGAATAGTGGAAAGCAGGAAAGCAGAGCAGTGGGCCAGATCACTACTTTGTACTTTACATGTAAATGAAATAAATAGTAGAACCCTTATGTGTTACAGTCTGAGCATGATGGCAGCTAATTGGTCTTTCAATGTCATTTGTGCCTCACACTGAACAAAAGATCAGCCTTTTCCTTACTTCCTACATGTCCTTCATTCTACCCCAGAATCTAGCGCAGGCCATTACTCAATTTACTCAGAGTGGTGGCTGGCTCTCCGCCTCCCCATGCCTGTCCTTGGAGGTGTTGTATGTGGTCAATTATCATGAAACACCTCCAGCTAGAATGGGCTGTGCTACTCCTCTCCAAAAGCCACAGTTATTTTCTCCCTAGACCCTGAATAATGATCTGCAAATTACTAACATAAAGCAAAATCTTCTCTTTTTTGCTCTTAAATATAAATTATTGCTGAAAAATATTTTAACTAGAAATAAATGGGGATGGTTAAAAAAGAAATTCAAAGATTATACACAAGCATTTGATGTTTACTTTGCCACATTCATTATTTTATGCATTTAGTGGACTATTCCTTCCCCTCCCAACAAATTAAACATTACGTTACCACTTTAAAAACATCACATATTCATGTATGTCATTGCATTCTGTGTACATAAATCAGCAGCTTTTGGGTATAGGCAGATGGATAGCAATAGCAGCCAAATAAATACTTAGGCTGCTGTATAATGCATTAAGGTATTGTTTTTGAAAAGTGAAAGTGAACTCGCTCAGTTGCGTCCAACTCTTAGCGATCCCATGGATTGCAGCCTACCAGGCTCCTCCATCCATGGGACTTTCCAGGCAAGAGTACTGGAGTGGGGTGCCATTGTTTTTGAAGAAAACGATAATCATCATAAAGCAATTGCAAATATTCTTAAATCTTTATCATGTAATCATTATAGAAATGTAATTAAGATTTTGCGGTTAATTTTTTAATGTAATCATTATTATAGGAAAATGATCCAAATAAAATTGTAACCCCATGTAAAGACATGTGTGTATACATATGTGTATATAATATGTGTGTATGTACAAATATGTATTATACACATATATAATATAGTGATGAATGTGCATTTGTTAAAAGGATCAAGTTGTTACTCTCAAACCATGATTAGTTATAACTAAAATTAATGTTGGAACAATTTGCATCACAGCTCTTATAATTTATGTATATTAACTGTTTGCTTGGTTCCTTATGCTTCAGTTAAAACCTCTAACATCAAAAAACCATCCAAATTTCTCACAGCATCATTCCTTGAATCAGTGAATTAAGAATCATGTGAAAGAGTAGCCTAGGATTGTAAAATCTTAGCATTGGAAAGTAGCTGTGGTTCCCCCAAATTGCTTGGGCACATTTGTAAATATATAGATTTCCAGACTCCAGGCTGGATCTACAGAACCAGAGTCATCATGGGTAGAGTTCAGAATCATGCTCTTTTTAAAAGCTTCCTAGTTGATTCTGAAGTGCAGTCAGGATTGGAAGTTTTTGTTTGGACCGCCTTTCCCATCAAGCCCTTTCCCCAAGACTAGAATCTGGCTGTATCATTCACTAAAACTTAAGCTCCATGAAGACAAGTAGCTTATATTTGGTCTTAACCTCTGATATTTACCCAGAACCTAGTACAGTGTTCATTTCCTGTTTTGTGAGTTGAATGAATAAATGATTGAACAACCAAAGGAACATTCTTAATTTGCCAGCATTTCAAGATTCAAGTTTGATGCTAAATGTTCTATAGTCACTTAGGTTTATGGAGGACATGAACCCTTTTTTTCAGTATTAATTAAAATATGGAAACAAGATATTACCTATACATTGTCAGTTGAAGGTATGTTTTGCATTATTTTCCAAAAGTTATTATGGGTAATATCCAGTAATTCATAATCTCTTTCGCAGAGATACTTTTCTAATTCTGAAGCCTTCTGAGTATTGATCACCTCTTTTAAGTGTTGGTTTCCTTGAATTTCTGAACCTAAACAGTATTTAGGCATAGGTTTAAACAGCCAAAAATAGAAGCATTATTTTAGTTATTAGTAGCTCAGTCAGTAAACAATCTGCCTGCAGTGCAGGAGACCTGGGTTCAATCCCTGGGTCGGGAAGATCTCCTGGAGAAGGAAGTGGCCAATCCATTATTCTTGCCTGGAGAATCCCATGGACAGAGAAGCCTGGCGGGCTACAATCCATGGGGTCACAAGGGTCAGACACATCTTAGCGACTAAACCACCACTATTCATTGTTTTAAAGTATGTTTATAATGTATATCGGGCAAACTATATATTTTCCTCCTCTCCCACTCATCTGTTTACTTTAATTATACTCTACCTAGAAGGGTGGGGTGGGTGGGGGTAGGACGAAGGCTCAAAAGGGAGGGAATATACATATACTTAGAGCTGATTCACGTTGTTGTACGGCAGAAACCAACACAACGTGTAAAGCAGTTATCCTTCAATTAAAAATAAATTTTAAAAAATCATACTCCTGGTTTAAAAAAAAATTCTGAAGAACTAAAAGGAAGGTAGAGGTCAATAAATGACCCTCATTTAGTTGTTGGACTCAAATTTGTAGAAAATAGCTACTATTGCTTTCTGTGTGTTTAAGAGCTCATAGAGATGTACCTTACAGTTTTCTCAGTACTTCCTTCTTGTACTTTCTTGGCCTTTCCAATAACTCCATGACATTTTAGAACCCCATGAAGGACTGAAACTTAGGTGTGTGAATCCAGTTATCCATTTGGCCCATGATTTTATTGGATAACTTAATATGTTGATGGTATTTTAATACCAAAAACTATACCAGGAAATTAAAGGAAGGCAAAATTATTTTCTTCTTAAAAATAATAAATTGTTGATATAAGATATACTTTGGCTTATTCATTTAATGACTGTTTACAACCTTTTAAATATTATATATATATATTTTTTTAATTGAAGCATAGTTGACATACAATATAGGTTTCAGGTATACAACATTGTGGTTTGACATTTATAGGCATTACAAAATGATTCCAATAAACGTAGTAACCATCTTTCATCATACCAAGTGATTACAACATTGCTGAGTATATTTTCTATGCTGTACATTACATCCCCTGTATTTATTTAATGACTGGAAGTTTATGTATCTTAATCCCCTTGGTCTATTTGATCTGTTCCCCTGCTCCCTCGCTTCCGGCAACCATTTGTTCTGTGTATCTGTGACTCTTTCTGTTTTGTTTTGTTTGTTCATTTGTTTTGCTTTGTTTTAGATTCAGCATGTAACTGAAATCATGTAGTATTTGTCTTTGTGTGACTTATTTCACTTAGCTTAATGCCCTCCGAGTGCATCCATACTGTTGCAAATGGCAAGATTTTGTTATTGTTATGGCCAAGTAGCATTCCTTTGTGTGTGCATACCACATCTTATTCATCCATTCATCTGTTGGTGGAGACTTTGGTTGCTTCCATACCTTGGCTATTGTGAACAATGCTGCAATAAACATAGGGGTACCTGTATCTCTTCCAATTAGCATTTTTCTTTTCTTTGGATAGATACCCAGGCAGGAGTGGAACTGCTTGATCATCTGGTAGTTCTATTTATAATTATTTGTGGAATCTCCATACCATTTTCCATAGTGGCCTCACCAATTTAAATTTCCACTAACAGTGTACAAGTGTTTCTTTCCCTTGACAATCTCCCCAACAGTTATTTGTTGCTTCTTTGGTAATTGCCATTCTGACAGGTGTGAAGTGATATCTCATTGTATTTTGATTTGTATTTCCCTAATAATTAGTGATTTTTGAGCATTGTTTTATGTGTCTGTTGGCCATGTGCATGTCCCTTCTTGCAGACATGTCTATTTAGGTCCTCTGCCCATTTTTAAATCCAATTGCTTGGGGTTTTTTGATATTCAATTATATGAGTTCTTTACACATTTTGAGTATTAAACCCTTATTGGATGTTACCATTTGCAACTATCTTTTCTCATTCAGTAGATTGCCTTTTGCTGCTGGTTTCCTGCATGCTCAATATCTTAACATTTTATATCATAGGCCCACGGATGTGACCTTAACACTGAAAGATCCCCATTATCCTGACCATGATCTTGGAATCATTTTGCTCTCAGTCGTCCTTACCCCTAAAGAAGGAGAACACGTGGTAAGTTCCCGCAGAGTCTGGTTGTAGCTTCCTTGCTCCCACTTGTTTGAATGTTGTGAGCCTTCTCTGAACACAGAGATAATATTAAAGAGAAGCAGCGTAAGAAAGTCTGGCCTTTTCTTTGTTTCTATGGGTATCTTGTGTATCAGCAGTCTAGGTGTATCGTGTCTTTTGAATTCAAATTTCTTATTCTGTTCTCTAGGTCAGGACCTCTTACTGTAAATAAGAGACACATTTGCATCTTTTACCATAATTTTATTTTCCAACTTCAGACATGTTATATTGTAGCGAACAGTAGTATTCACTCAGGGATTATATTTACTGGTGAACTGAATATTTTGAATTCCACCTAGAGAAATCCAGACCCTACTGTTTTGATTGTACTGTCAAATGTACCATAACAAGGAAAATGAGGTGAAATTACAATAGAAATGCTGCTTTCTGGTATTTGTTTGATGAATGATAAGTGAGTACTTTTCATCTTCTTGGTGGGCTTCCAATATTGGCAGTACCAATTTTCTAGCCTTGGCTGTCTGTACTTCCTTGCACACCATGCTACTATGAGAAACTGACAAGAGATACAGAAACCCCAGCACTGTTGAAGTGACGGTAAAAAATATATATATAAGCAGGTTTGACCTGCATCGATATGCTTGCCAGTAAACTTTCTGCCGCAATTTACCAAAGATTATGTATTAGACTCAGGGTACTTTCATGTACTAAGAGCTATTCTCATTAATTCTGATTGTAACGCATTTTAAGAGTAGACATATTCAATAATTTTTAGGCAAATTAAAAAATTTTTTCAGCAATGTGTGTATTGCTGTCTTAAAATGTTGCATGATTAAAGTTGGTATATGTTTTCTGCTGGAAAGGTATTAATATTAGTGGCATTTTCCCCTAGATTGTAAGTAAATACAGTGAGTTACAGTTTCAGATGAGGAAGTGTTTTAAACTCATTGAGAAACTCACCTTTTGCAGTGTACTTTCCTCTATCCTTTCTAAAAATTAAACAATGAGCACACCTATTCATATATAATATTTGTTAAGTATGATTTAAGTCTTTATCCTTTATTCAGTGAAGAAGAAAATTTTCTTTTTGAACAATTGCTATCTAATAATAGCTACATTGAGAACTTAGCATGGTGAAAGAATGTATGTATCTTCATAGGCATAGTCTCGTGCGGGCAAATGAAAGGGTAGGTGACGTTTTTTCACAGCGAACATTTAGAAATAAAAGCTCATCATTTTGAAAGTCACCAATTCAGAATATAATATTTCACCCAGTATAAACCAAGGAGTTTATCTGGCTAGTCCATACACAGGAATAAAGTATAAGTATTAGTTTATTCCTTTATTCAAATTAACCTGGTATTCATCAGGAGCCTACTACGAGCTAAATCCTATGCTAGACCCTTGAGCCTCCCTGCTGGCTCAGTGATAAAGAATCTGCCTGCCAATGCAGGAGACACAGGTTTGATCCCTGGGTTGGAAAGATCTCCTGGAAAAGGAAATGGCAACCCCTTCCAGTGTTCTTGCCTGGGAAATCCCACGGACAGAGAAGCCTGGCAGACTACAGCCCGTGGGGTTGCTAAAGAGTCAGGCACAACTTAGCAACTAAAACAGCGACAACATGCTAGACCGTTAGGATTCAGTAGAACTGAAATGCAGTGGAGAGCTCAGAAATCAAATGATCCCAGAAGGAAATGTAAAATGACAGCTGTTTTAAGTGCCGTGAAAGAGAAGTGACGTGCTTCTGTAGAGAAAATAGAGGTGAATTTGTTCTAGTCATGGGAACAGCATTCTCTAAAGAAGTCAAATGAGACACGAGGTCTGAAGTGCAAATAGGAGTTGATAAAAGCAAAAAACAAGGAAACAAACAGAAACAGAGGAGGTATTTGAAGCAGAAGAAATAGCACAGGCTAAGGCTCTACAGCTAGGGAAACCAAGCTGCACTCCAAGAACTGAAAGAGTATTGGAGCTTAGAGAAGGGTGGAAGCAGACTGTGGGAGATCCTAGTGAATGATGACAGTGAAAGGGAGGCACCCAGACTGCGTTAGGACTGTTAGCCACGTTAAAATCCGTGATCTTTCCCCAAAGAGCAACGGGGAGCCATTGAGAAGTCTGTAAATGGGAAGTGGCATAATTGTATTTGCCTTTTGTTGTGTAGCTACACTGTAGAAAAGAGACGAAAGAGTAAGAATGGATGTTTGGAGACCAACTAGGAAGCTGTTTTAAAAATTCTGGTGGGAAATGATGGAGATTTGGATTAGAGTTGTCCTACATAGAGAAGGAAGGAAATGAAAAAGTTTATCTATCAGGTGAAATCAACAAAACTTGGTGACAGAATATTCTTGTTTGGTGATGCTTTGTTACTTCAATGAAAGACAACACTTCATAAATGAAAATACCCAAATGCCTGAGATCTTAGGTGTCCCCAGAACATCGAAACTTGCAGTATTACTGAGGATCCAAATATATACAACTGTTTTAGTTATTTGGGTGACTTCATGATGAAGGGTCTGCTGATTTTCTACATTAAAAGAATATTTAGTAAATACTCGAACATCAGACTAAGGGTTTAAGGGATCAAATTGGTATCAAGAGACTTTATGATGAAGCAGCTGAATTGTTCTAAATTACTCAGAAATATAGCACAGATGGAGTAGTTTCAGAAATTAGTTTTTCTTCAACAATTCTTGTAAAAATCCTTCCATCTCCATTGCTGCTCAAACATATTTAGGCACCATTTCTTTCTAATTAGGAAAAATCATTTTAGAATATGACAGTGCCTGGTTACTTATCATCAGTGGTTTATCAAACATGAATAGGAAAGGAAGCAGGTAGGGCATACAAAACTGTTAACATATCAGAAACCTGGTATTGTTAAGTATCTTTTCTTCATTTTCCTTTCTCCTTATTGTATCTGTCCAGCCACATTCACCCTTAACATGAAGAATTCTTCCTGAAATCTTCATGCCATTTTCTTGATTCAGATCTCTTTTGCTAACTTAGTTTTTTGGAAGAAATCTTTTCCCGCCAAGTATTTTTCATTTGTTGCCTTACTTTATACCTCCAAATAGCACTAGATTGTTTCTGCTGCAGCAACTGAAAACCAATGTCTTTTTTCCCTTCCCATTTTGGATGCTCTGTCCTCTGCACCAGAAAAGCAAGTGGCTTATCAGCACCCAGTGCCTCAGAAAAGACACAGACGGCCTCTGGCTGGTAAAGCCCCTCTTGACCTCAGCAATACCCGAGAAGCAGAGAGAAGGGAGACCTGGAGGACCTGGTCCTCCTTGTAGATGGACCGATAGCTGGGAGCTTGGAGTTGGTTATTGAGAAGCAGCTGGGTTAGGGGCAGGGGAGGAAGCATGAAAGGTCCCCTATAGGAAATTCTGTTAGGATCTCCAATATCCTGGCTAGTCTGATTCCTAGACTGGGCTTGCAGCTTCTGTGCATATGCTTTGCATGATGAAAATTTCTGTCAAAGACACATGAATTAGTACTTCCCCCCTTTTGTATATTTTAGTCTATATAGAGAAGTTCTAGAGCTGTTTATTAATTACTGTCTCTAAAATTGGTAAGCGACCCTAGTTGGGAGATTTTGAACCTCTGAATAAATGTCATTTGTAGGCATCTGTTGAATAAAACCACTTATTGGCCACCTATATACATGATGCTAACTCCTTCTTTATTCTTCTTTTAAGTGTTCAGTGACCCCTGGCTATTTCTCTAACACGGAAATGGAAACTCCTGAGGAAGGCTTTAATCGTCTCCAACAAGGGAACACACATTCCCTCACTTGTAACCTTTGTCCCAGCAAAATATAAACTCCTACACAGCTCACCTCCTCTCAAGTCCAAGCTTTCTCCAGCATGCCTTTTCCTACCTAAAATATACTTCTTCATACTGTACTTCACCTTGCCTCCATCCTATAGTCTGTCCCTCCTGGTTTAAGAAATAATAATTTATAAGTATTAACAGATATTTAAAATTACTGTTTCTGCTTACCTTTCTTACGATGAGTCCTCTTAGGACCTAGTCCAGCTCTCTGTACCTGGTTGATTTTCAGTAGGCTATAGATGAATCTCAAGGAGGATTTGATAGAATGCCTCAAAGGTTCAAGGGAAAGTATTTTAAGTTTCTTCCTTCAATATTCAAATCCCTGAGGTTGTCACAAACAATATTGGAAATAATGATTTAATGTTTCTTTGGAACTCTTAAATTTTATATTAATGATAATCTGATTAAAATCAATCTACACTGCTCGTCTCGAGATTTCTAATGATGACAGTGAATTAGAAGCACATCACTGTATTTTCTTCATTTGGTAACATGCCTAGCATTGGCTAAATATGTTTACCTGGAATACATTAGAAATTTCTTGGTTAAAAGCAACTCAATTATCCAGTGTACCTTCAAATTAAATATTTAATATGCCTGAAATATATATTGTATTGCTGCAATGAAAATGACATGCTGAACTTTCACAAATTACCTAACAATAGATCTTATTTAGAGAAATTCAAATGCACAATGCAGCAAACCAGAATCAGTTTACTAAATGCTTCATAATTCCATTTAATATTCAGAATGATGCATAGGGAAGGAATAGAGGATGATTTTGCATTGACCTTCTCACAGCAAAATTATGAGTTCTGTTCTCTTTGATTATTAGCTCAGAAATGATCTATTTTAAGCTTTTGGAACTCAAGCCTTAGTTCAAAAAGCACATGTTTATCCTTATGCCTGTGTTTATAAAACTTACCTAAATATTTTATATGGATTCACATGGAGAATGGATAGTATGAGTTTCAAGAGCCATTGACAAATAAATCCTAACCATCAGGAAATAGAACATTAATATTAAAATCCTATCAAAAGTGGGAAGAAATGAGTAACTGAAAACAGAGGACTTAGCATCACAAAGTGCTCAGAGTTCTAAATCAATTATCATGCCCGTGTTTAATACACTATTAATACTGACATTACGTTTCATGAATCACGTGGTTGCGATGATTTCTCCTTGTGTGAACAGGAGAAATTTCTTCTTGTGAGAACAGTTCTCCTTCTGGAACTCAGTAAAAATGAAGAACAAGTTGAAAACCTTATCAGCCTACTGTATTTACTAAAGCCTGTCAAACATGCAATATCTAATTATAGCTAATTAAGAAATAAACATGAGTCATAACAAAAGTATTTCATGGTTACTTATGTTAAAATCTTCTCCATTGAGTCATGATTCTTTTGTAAAAAATCCCAGTTGTGAACAGATACATATATGTATGTTTGTGTATATGTTCGTGTGTGTGTATATATATATATACACACACACATATATATATGTGTATGTGTGTGTGTGTGTGTGTGTGTTTTAATTGTCAGTGTTGTGTGTGTGAAAAACCAAAGTCTTCCTGGGGGCATGCTTATGACTTGCATGGCACAACTGTCATTCTGTTTTGAATGCAGGACATACATGTGTGTCCTGTATATGGTATTTTGGTCTGATTGTGTGTTTGAGTTCTTTCTGGCTCTTTTTCTAGCAGAGTTCAATCCACAACTTTCTTCATTGGCGAATTTGTGGAATAAAAGTGAGTTAATTTGTGTTACACACTCTTAGATAACATAGACCTACAGATTGGCTAAAGCTAAAAAGTAGAAAATTTTAAGAAACATATGAATTAACCTTAGTTGATCTTTAGTGAATTTATTTTTCTTGGTAGTTTATTTTTGAAAATTTTCTGAATTATTTCATAACCTACCATTTGGGGAAAATCCGTCTATAAACATACAATACATGTGTTTTATAATATGTAGGTAACATAATATCTAGCCATTTCATGATTTTTTTATATCTATAATAGCCATGTAATTGCCTTAAAAAAATCACTGCAACAAAAGATAAAAACAAAAAATGGGTTGAGAATGGGAAACTTCTGAAAACACAAAAGATTCTGCAACTCTCAGAGTCATATTTTAATGTACTTACACCTTTTATTGGGCTTCAAAGAGGTTGAGTTGCTAATAAAGAGTTTGAATTGTACTATAATATTAGATAATGGCACTTTCAAAAACAAATTCATATGTTTCTCAGCTGAAGTTAAGATCAAAGAGCAAAAACTAAATTTTATTTTTCTAGAATTTGCTTCATCTCCTATCTTTAACATTCCCCAATCTTTCTTCTCTAACATGTCTCACAGTTAGCGAAGGTAACAATGTTAATATTGATAGTATGTCTGTTAAATTCACTTTTTTAAAAACGTTTCTGCTGTTTTCAGTTTTATTGAATCTACCTTCACCCAACCATCTAAAAAATAAAAAAGAATTGGGACTGAGATACTTAAACCCATTGGTTAGCTGGTTGGATTGGCTCAAGAAGCAGAAATTTTCTTATAAAATCCAGGGCCATTTTGAGAGTCATTAGATTTATAATTGAACTCTAGAGATTGAATCAGAAAATAAGGAATTAGTCCCTGTAACTGCCCAATCTTTCTATTTACACTTGGGGAAATTAATCGCCTTTTGTTTGTATCAGTATCCCAATCTGAAAAATAATACCATGCAGCTTATTGGTAAAACTGACTTTGTAAAATACCAAACCTGTAGTTAGCTTTACATATAAAAGGTTAATTGCACACAGTGCTTATGAGTCAGGGCATGTAGCCTTGCCAGGAGTAGTGAATCTGTGTAACACTGAGTGTTGCCCTGAGGTTCAACTCTTCTCGTGTTCTTAGCCATTTTTTCATAGGACAGCATTTCTTACAAAATGGAACTTTGTAAGATTCTTAGAGACTAGTTGATGATGACAAATGGCCACGAGGTAAGAAATTTTAGTTTTTTATTTACTTATGTTAATTATTCTCACCTGATTTGACTCAAGAACTTGTCCCTAGGAATTACCATTCTTTGTTCATTGAAACTCTTTCTGAGAAAGTTGAACATGTATAGTATGACTCCTAACTGAGACAGTTTTGATAAACTTGGCATTCCACGAAAGTATTTCACGTTCAATTGACTTTAATGGTGAGGAGAATGTGGTGGTGGTGGTGGTGGTGATGATCGTGGTGCTGATGACCCAGACAATAACTCATTTGTCATCAGCAACAAACATCTATTAAACATCCATCTCCACAACCCAATGGTGGAGTTTGTTGCTTCAGAATAATTTGGACATTAGTAATTAGAACAAATATAATACTTTGCAGTTCATTACTCCATTTGAAAAAAATAGGGAACTATTGTAAACTTGGGAAATTTATTTGTCTTCCATATTTTGGTTAATATTTAACTCAGAGTGTATATAGAGAGAATATAATCCATAAACCACTGTCTACGTGAAAGAGGAATATATCCTTATCTTTGACAATTTTATGATTTTTCTCATTTCCTATGCTAGAACTTCTACAGAATTCCTTTGTCTTGGTTTAAGCCAAAGGTTGCCTTCTAAATGACTTAATCTTATATTAAAATCTTTCCCTTTTTGTATTTTTGTAATTTAAATCTTTCCCTTTTTGTATTTTTGTAACTTGTGAGTAGTTTCTGAAATGGTCTTGCTTTACAGTGAATTTTGCTGAAGGAGATAGAGTTCTTAAAAGACACCAGTGCTCTTCCTTGATATACAAATACAGCTAACATTTCTATTAACTGTATTCTTTGCTCCAAATATTCCCTAGTCCCTACTGCATCTGCCTTAAAGGTAATGATAAAGCCAAGGGTAAGGAGGTTATCCAGAAGTTAATACCTCAATGTTCATCGAGAATTTTTCTTTTTAAATGGAGAGGAAATTAAAAGTCATTGTATTTTTATGAGTTACTTTATGCGAGAGACCAATGATCTTGGGCACTCATCACGAATTTCCATGAAACTTAATGAAAACTTGAAGTCATAACACCTCTTACTATGACATGAAAAAACGTTAAAGGATCTGAAGTGGCTAAACATTTAGCAGGAAGATCCACTAATAACCATCACAATACGCAGCACTCTTTCTCAGTTGAAAGCATTTGAAAACCCTGATGTAATTACAGACTAACTGGAAGCAGACACAAATCTAAGACGCCATCACTGCACCAGACTTTGAATGTGTTTAAAGAGGAAAATTATTATATACCCAGTAAAGTCATGATACATCCTCAGCCTCCACTACCAAAAGGAACAATTGCTAACTGGGAGATACAGTGCATTTTTTTCCTGTCAATAAGATATTTCAAATTTTCCATTCTACTTAAAATATACTGTCCCATTCCTTTGTACAAAAGGATAAAGCAAATGAACTCTTACCAGAAAGACTGCTTGAATGTTAAAGGTGCTTCTTCTAGCTGTGTGTACCAGAAAAAACAATTTTTGTCTTGTGTAATTGTTGCTGGAAACCATTTGCTGTTTAAATGTTAAGCTCCCTCCAAAAAACAATTGGCTGCCCTGACCTGTGCTTGAGTGATAAGATAATGAAAATGCTTTATTTCATTTACAGACAATGCTAATGAGGAAGAGTTGGAAAAGATCAAGTAAGGTAATGCTTAGCATGTGATCTTTCAGCTTTTCTCATTGAGAAGAACTATCAGCTGCTTTCCCAGGCTCTCTCATACCTCTTCAAACTACACCTCAGAATTTCATCACCCTTCACTTTTTTCTTTTTTTCCCCATGAACTTTAAGCCAATCATGTGATGCTTTTTCAGCAAATAGAAATCACTCTGATCAATCACATCCAAACCATCCTCTTGCTAATCTTGGGTCACTTTTGAGCATCATTCTCAGCATCTGGTTTCTGTTCTGGGCACCACAGGGTCTAGAAAATGCCTTTGCTCCAGATCAGGTTTAAAATAATGGTGCTAGGGTAGGGACCACTCCAGAGAGGAGGAATATCCATGATATCTACTGGTTTCTTTCACTGAAAACCAAGTCTGAGGTTTTCTAAACTCAAAAATCCCTTTATTGCTTCATCTTTGAAGTGCATAATGAGAACAGTTTTCTGTCATTGCTTCTCCTCTCACTTCAAGAAATAAATGGCATGTGGGAGCGAGAGGAGTTTATAGTTCTTATAAGTTACCAAGCCCTGGCTCTTCCTATAACTTGTAAAATATAAAAGATCTATTCTAAGCTTCTAATTTGTTCAGTGGTGGTACCACTTTTGTACACAAATAAATAGCAAGATGAAACCAACTTTTGTATGACTACTCCTTGGAATAAATCCAAAGAATTTTATTTGTAAAGATCATTTTTGCTCAAATTTCTATTTTACAAAATCGGTACTCCTTTTGAATAGTGACTAATTTTTTTAGACCCTGGAACATAACGATCTTTTTTCTTCCATTCTGATTGAATCATGCTATTATTTAAATTTTCCTTTAATTTTGTCACTTTCATTATTGTGAATTAAGAAAATACTTATAGCAACATGATTATTTATGGTAATGTCATAATTTGCTTTAACCAGAATTTCTTACTGTGAAAACTTTCTTCCCGGTTATTGTAGAATTAGCAGCCAAAAGATAATTTGGATCATAAAAAGGTCAGGTCCACGTTAAAAATCACCTTTATCATTTTAATAAAACTAAAAACATTTATTAAGGAAACTTGCTGAATATTTCTCACCTAGTGTTCACTAGGTTTTCTCCTGGCCAAAATAAAATTTCAAAAATCTTAAGGAAATCTTTGCACTGTTCATATTTGTATTACACTTTTTTCTTTGTAATTATACTTCAAAATTAGTATTATATTAAAGATATATATGTTTTAAAATTCATGTAACTTGACTTTCTTCATTCTGTGTCTACATTATACTGTATCTGTGTAAAAACATTGTAATCCATTAATACATAGCAATATCTCTCTTCCAGTTGTAGTTAAGATATAATGCTAGAGCAAGATATTATATAGTTTTGAGTATTAACTAGAAGGAATAATCTATTTCATTGTAATATAAAAGAACAAAGATTCTTCTTTAAATAGTTTGTTTAATTAATATTTAAATTTAGTTTTAAGGATAAATTAAGCCAACATAAATACATTATTTTGATCCACAAAAAATAATAAACATCTATTCTTTACTATTTTCGTATCTAAATTTCTTAGAGTTTTTAAGCATTAACAATCCAATTGTACATTCAAACTGGTATATTTTCTAGCTTGACACTGATGATACAGAACTCCCTGTATCTAACTGCACTCATTGGGGTACTTGGTAGATTATTTTTAGTGTATATAATAATATAGCTTTGGGGTTTTTAGCCTGAGGGATTTTCAGTTTTATAAAATTTAATGGGGACAGTGAATGCTGAGTAGAAGAAAATCATTTGGTATTTTTTCCTATGAGAACATACTGAATACCTGATAATTCATTCAAATTGTCACTGTCCCTTAAAATATGTGCCATAGTCATCTTAGTGTTACAAGAGCAGAGTGTTAAATTGAAAATCCAGGAAAAGTGTGAAATTTCAGTTACCACCTCCTCCGCTCTCCTTAACACACGAGGTGACTGCTTCCCCCAGTTCTTTCCTCCGGGCATGGAAGGAGCAAGGATGATGTTCAAGTAAAGTCCTTCCTGAGAAACGAGGGGACAAATGACTGTACTGTGTTGTTGTTATGTGTGTTACCGTGTTGTGGAAATGCATCCCTTTTCTAAGGATTTCAGTGTTTTCCCTGTAAAGATTCCTGTGTAAGTAAAGATTTTTCCTCCTTAATTTTTGGAAAGAGGATGTAATTTATTTGGATGACTCTTGAATACAGGTATTTTTACATGTGATATAACTGTACTCAAATTCAAAGGGGAATTTTTCATATAAACAGGTCATTTTCTTCTTTGGAATCTTGGTTTATGGGACTGAGGTCTGTTTTTATAGACAGGGTTCAGTCTGTTTTTAAGCCCCCTTGGTGAAGATAAGATCGGAGAATTATACACTTTGTGGCGAAGACTTACATATAGTCAGATAATGTTGTTAGATATTTTCTCCAATATGGAGTTCTCCTTTGCTTATTTTCTTTTTATTTTCAGAAATGATATAACCATGGAAGCGAGGTGAGGAAGAGCTAAAATGACATTGTTATTTTTTTAATATGCACATCTCCTCAGTGTATACGTTCATCAGCTCAGGGAATTTCTCATTACTTAAATATCTGCTCATTTTCATTGTCTTGCCAATGGCAGATTCTTTCAATAGACATCTCATTATTTGTGAAACTCACGCAATGTGGGGCTGTATTTACTAATGAAAGCAAGAGAGGTAAAGAGCCGACTTGAGGACAGAGAATTTGTAATTATAGTTCAGGACAGACTTAGATATTATTTGGAATATATGTATTACCATCTAATAACGAGTAGGGAAAAACTATGCCTAAACTTACCTCCGGAAAGGAAGAGTGGTAAAATATGTGTTATATTTGAACTGTATATTAACCATTAAACAATTATGAATTCCATAGTATTTCCTTTTCTGAGGATAGTAGTATCCTGTAATACACTCCTGGTTTTTCCACAAGGCATACTTTCCACTGTGCACATTTCTAATTCTGCCCACACTAAGCTTTTGTAGGAAAATATTATTTTAAGAAGAAAGGGATCGATAACTCCCTAAACTTGGGCAACTGGATAATTATCCTGGCCAAAGTTTTCTATGTAGGTGACAAGATGCGTTTTGGCAGAGAAATAGTGATGCTTTGAGTTATTGTAATGTTTTATTCTTTAGAAGAAGCTTATCATTGATAATTTATTCTAAGGCTAAATTATTCAACAAGAAAGCTTCATGAGCACAGAAGAGAAGGTGTATATGAATTTTGTGAATTCATTTTGTGGGGTCAAACAAAAAAATAGAAAATCAATAATGAAATAATTGTCTCCATCAAATGGCAAGCAGAAATGATTTTATAGTACATTGTGTGTCTGTGTGTGTTTTAACATAGAAGAATACGTTTATCAGTGAGAGTAATAATGAACTTATATGCTTTCAATAAATCACTTTAATTCTAGGAGAAATAACCATTGTGATATAAAGATACACACATTGCAAATTCTGTTCTCAACAATAACAGTTTAAAATTGTTTTAAGAAGAGTTCATCCTTTGAATAATATGACTATGTGATGATGTCTCATTAGCATATCTTGTTACTTGATAGCTTATTTTTTAGTAATATCTTTTTTATAAAGATTTTATTTTAATCACTTAGCATAATTTTAATGAACTATAAAACACTTTATTCACTGGTTGAATGAGGCAATTTATAATAAGACTTTTGGCAAGGATATTGTTAATTTAAACTAGAGAACACTTTCAACTCTGTAAGTCTGCAGGGCGTAGTTAAACCTGACACCTTGGATGACACATTAAAAATGCATCAGTGAAAACCTCTAAGTGCTTTAATTTAAAAAATGGTAGAGAAACAGATTAACACATTTTTAAGTATCTCACACAGTCAGTCAGACATGGTAGGGAAAAAAAGTCATTATTTAACAATTACCATGTCCTTTTTATAAAGACCTCATATCTGGATAATAAATAGAGGGTGATCTTTTAAAAGTTGCAAAAATGAAAACTTTAATGATTTTTCACTTTCTCAACTGTGAATGACCAAAATGGCTTTTCTTTGGTGTCTCATTTCTAATGATTATGTATATGTCTTTGAAAAAATGAAATGCTGACATGTTTTTGAAGGAAATATAAAATTCTTTTAAAAATTCTTACTCTTCTACTATCTCTACTCCCAAATTTTTCTTATGTGGAATTTCTATTTCAACCTCATAATTAAGACTTCTAAGAGTCTGCAATTCAACAATAAACAAAAGGCAAATTGCATGAACATTTGTATTATAAAAGACTATATTTTTATCTGAATTAATTATACTCCTAAAATTCATAATAAGTTTATTTAAAATAGAGATATCATAATGCCAGTAAATATTAGGTTATTGCCTCAAAATACATGGAGCTGCAATTAAATTTTATATTGAGATGATTTTTTTTTCTTGCTATTTCTGGCAATGTTTTCCCAGAGGTATAAAATATCATACATTTTTATGTATTGTAATTCATAACTACAGGGATTTGCTGTAACAAGAGCATTACATTTATTTGACCCCTCATGTTGAATTTTTTAAATGTTGGGAGTCCTTTGGGGAGAATCTGGATGAGCTGGCACAAAGTGAAATGCCAAAATGTAATCTTAAGGAGAAAGTGGATTCCATGACGCCTGTGTGCTCGCTCTAAGATGTTTGATTGTGGGATCATAGATTGGCTTTCACATTGCTAATGTGTGCTACCGAATGAGCTTTCTGGACCCTTTCTGGACTGATCAAAAAGAGGGAACTGACATAGCTTGACTCCAGGATGATGAAGTTTCATTCACAGATTACATGGCCTTTTAACTCAAAGATTCATGTGTGAACATATAATGTATATCATCTAACATGTATATGTTAGATACAGATAGATGTGTGTGTGTGTGTGTGTGTATGTAGAGTGTGACTGGGAGGAGATTTGTTGCATTTAAAGCCCCCAAAATGTCTACAATGAAATTAAATCATAATTTTTTAAGGACTGGTTGACAAGCCCTGGCTGACAATGCATGTATTTATATAGATATGTATATGTTGTATACATATATATATATATATATATATATATAGACACACACAAACACATGTACGAGAAAGACTCCAGGTAAAATTTCTAAAAAGAATAAAAGACAAAGCAGTACCAAGCTTCCGCTATGGAACAGGTCCCCTGGGGAGCTGACATTGCCTCTTTCCCTTCAACAATATTTAAAAGGACGATGGGCATTACAGAGGGATTATATTTATGTTCAATGAGTAGAAATGATATGAACATCTATTTGAAGAACCAAGAAAAGAGTGTTTCAGTGTGCGCTCTGCTTACTTCACATTCCTGCACTCACTGACATGTCGACGGGCTGAGTCAACTTGATGGAGGCATCTGAGAATCAGAGCTTTGGTAGCTAGGTTGCAGTGTGACTAGGAAAGTCTATGAAAATTATTTACTTAGGCACTTACTCGTTTCTCACCTCTTAAATGCCCGAGAAGTGGGCAAGGAGGTAAGAGGAAATTATGCACCTATAAAAACATGCTGTGTAATAACAATGCTACCTGACTTGACTGTTACATCGGAATCTCATACTTCAAAACTTCCAATCTACTGTGAATGTTTTGAGTATCATAGAATTACTGAACTAAAATAACATGCAATGTGTATAAAAGCCTCTATAATTTAAGGCCAATAAAAGATATCACTTTTAATGAGTTCAGTGGCTATTCTTGCTTGTCTGATGGCAAAGTCATTAAATCTTCCTATGATTTATCTTGTATAGAGATAAATAGAAATATTTATATATACTTGTATACATATAAATATGTTACTATTTAACATTTAATATATATAAATAGTTTCATACTTTAATATGAAGCATCATCATATTCATTTGTTGGGGAGAAATTGAGCATTTAGTTTTATTTCTCTGAGAAAAAGAATCCATCTTCTAGATTGTTTAAATTAAAATCTCATTAACTTTTAGATTAATAATAGAATTTTTTATCTTTGAGGAGAAACTTTCTTAGTATGCATTGGGTTTTTTGGAGGCAAACAAAGTAGATTTAAAAAAGATATTACCAACGGATCTTGCTTCTTTAATAAATTCAAAAACTCAACAGAAATAGTTCAACAGTTCATCATTCAGAATAACTTCAATAACTTTCCTTTTATCTGCTTGACACCTATGGGTTTTGTTCTATTTCCTTTTGTTGTTATTTTATAATTTTAGCATTTTTAAAGTGGAACTTTCCTTCACTTACTAAAGTCTTGTCTTGGCAGAGACTGAAGTGTAACTAAATATCTATAATTAAGATTTAAGACAAGTCTTCTCTGGAATTCATAATGAGTTTATTCCAGTTTTCCTGCCCTCCACAATAAAATCACCACTTTCTGTTTATTATCATAAAACAGGTGTTTCATTATTATTGTTTTTTGTTGTTATTATTATTAAAAATTCTAGTGAAAAGAAGGTCTTGGCTAATCTACTGTTAATTTTATATTCATCAGAGCTATAAATGGTGTAAGGGTCCACAGGAAAATTAACTTGTTTTATTTGAAATACACAAAGACCTAAATTTACATGAGAATGTAGGTTGTAAAATCAAATATAAATTTTAGTTGGTTAATAATGACAGAAGTAATTAAACATGACATAAAAAGCACAGCCCGGGGACTTCAGTGGATCCAAATGTGATGAGTATTTTGTTTCTCAAATTTTAACAGAGAAACCTAAGTTCTCAACCATAAAAATCCCTCCCTACCCCCACCAACTCATCAATCTCATTTTGCTCTTTGCATACTAATCACATAATTAGGTCATTGTCCCTGACGTTCATCTGGGGAAGAACAGAGAGCAGGAATTGGTGCAGTTTCAGTATTAGGTCACCTTAGACCACTTAGGCTTCCCTCATAGCTCAGTTGGTAAAGAATCTGCCTGCAATGCAGGAGACCCTGGTTCAATTCCTGGGTTGGGAAGATCTGCTGGAGAAGGGATAGGCTACCCACTCCAGTATACTTGGGCTTCCCTTGCGGTTCAGCTGGTAAAAATCCGCCTAAGTGCTTCCCTGGTGGCTCAGATGGTAAAGAATCTGCCTGCAATACAGGAGAGTCACGTTTGATCTCTGTGTTGGGAAGATCCCCTGAAGGGAATGGTTACTCACTCCAGTAGTCTTGCCTGGAGAATCCCCTGGACAGAGGAGCCTGGTGGGCCACAGTCCATAGGGTCACAAAGAGTCAGACACGACTGAGTGACTAACACTAGACCACCTAAACTTTAAATGAAGTAACAAGGTTTTTAAGTGCTAAATGGTTGTCTTAGTTGCTGTGACTGTTGAGTCTAGAGCCAAGACTTTCACATTGATCTAAGTCACCTTAACACATTTTGCATTAAGAAAAAACTCAGTGTTAGCTGAATAACTTGTTATTGACTCTGGAGAAATGATTTTTGTCAGGAGCTTCGAGAAATAATTTCTTTAATATGATATTTTAAAATTTATCCACATTTTGTTTAGCATGCTGCTTAATTAAAAGAGAGTTGGGAATCAAGGGGAAAAAAGAACTGGCAGTAGAATAGGAAAATATGCTTCTTTTCCAGAAGCTACAATAAGGATTTTTTTGACGTAAACAATACAATAGCATCAAAGAAGACTGCAATCATTTCATCTAAGGTTTGTGCTCCAATGTTCAACCAAAAGTGTATTTTGTAAGGACTTTTCTAGAAACTGATATGACAGTTTACTAAATGTGGCAGTTGAGAACCAGTGCTATAAATGTAAATAATGTGTAACTCTGCACAAGTACAAGTGAAGTTGCTCAGTCGTGTAACTCTGTAGTGATGGTCAAACCGTGTCTTAAACTCATGACTATTTCCTGATGACCTCTCAATTACTATGCTACCTAACCAAACCAGGTACAAGTAACTTAGGGAAATGTAATTGGTTTCATAAGAAATAGATTTCATGTAAAAAGCACAGGTAGAGTGCATAGATGATCTCTGATACAATTCTAGTTAAACTTATATTATTCAGATTGCTGCACACCTTAAAGTATGTTAGTTCATTATTGCTTTCTGACATAATTTCTTGGAAGGATCAAGGAATTATATTCCTTGGAAAGGAATATATATTATATTCCTTGGAAAGGAATATATATTATATTCCTTGGAAAGGAATATATATTCTTGAGCAAATGGAATTCCAAGTGACTGATGGTCGATCAAATATTTATTGAGCACCTTCTATGCATAATCAGGTATCATGTGAGGTCCTGGACCCTACCATCTTAGGTAATCATGCTAACATAAAATTGTGGAATAATCAAATAAATTACAAAACTGCTTTCTCTACGTTGGTGTCAAAGGTTGATGCTTTCCCATAACTGTCATCAGTTTCCCATAATTTTACTATAACTGTCACCCAGAGACAGGATGCTAAACATCAAAGTTTAAAGGATGTGTGCAAGTTAGATGGTCTCTTTAAAAGTGAGGAATTGTGTTCTTGATTTCCTAAAGTCAAAATTGGTTTCACTTTATAAAAGCCTGATAATTCAGCAATAAAATGTCCAATATGAATCCGTTGCCTTGTTTCCAGCTAAATAGTCATCTTTCATAGTATTCATTTATTTTTAAAATCATTTTAGGGAAGTTCCAATTAACTAAGTAATTTATATTATATATACTAAATGTTATATTGTTAAACTATGGAAATTTTAGTAAGGAATTAAGACAAATTTGACTAAGTACATGTTTATAAATAAGATTTGTGTTATTGTTATTTTAAAATGCTCTGGCAGTTTGTGACATTAAATTACCTTGTTAAGAGGAACAGATAGTATCGGATTTATTTCTGAATTTTAAAATATGTTTAAACAGTTCTACTTTCTAAAATAAAATGTTAGACTCAGATGCATTAATAAACTACTAATAAAGAGGTAAGTAGATTCTTTTAAAATTACAAAAATAATCCTTTCTAAGCTTTACTACCATTGGATTAGATAAGAGCAAGACAGTTTAATTAAAATTTTAAAAATGTGATTTATTCAAAAGAGGAAAACTTACAGTCCATAAACATCCAAAGTGTCTTTAGGATATATCATTTTAATGTTTTTACTTGTCTGAATTTTGATGAGTTAATCAAGTATGCTCAAAACATCTCAAAATTTAGCTAAATATTTGTTTATTTTTAGGAACTCTCAGAAAACGAAGTGCTTGGATCTTATTTCTCTGTGAAGTCTTTCTTTTGGAGGGTAACGTCTAAATCCTTTATATTAGTATTCTTGACTTTTGGTTCTGATTATAGTAATTTGGAAGTTCAATGTGAATTAAGAAATTCACTTTTTAAAATAGACTATTTTAAAGAGAGATGTATTCATTTGCCTTTTTTATTAACTCTTATTCTGTCATTTAGGTGGCTCTCTTATTCTTCACTTGTGAAAACTAAGAGCTTCATATGTTTAACATATTGCTTTGAAGTCAATGGGGGCCCAGATTTGTCCCAAATCCTTAACAATTAGAGGCCCACAGATCTTTCAGGAATATGCGGCATTGTCTAGAGAGTTGATAAAGATGCTTTTCCCCTTCTTAAAAAATCTTCCATCTATTTGGGGGAAATAATTCTATTACAGTGATCTTGTACTATATACACACTAGATGATGAGTGTTCTTTCTTTGGAAAGAAAACCCTATGAATTAGAAAACAGCAACTCTGCTTTTGATTTAAATTAATAAAAAAATTCCACGAAGAATTTTTTTTAATGCTGTTGCCATTTAACATTATTTACGCTTTCATGACTTAAACATAATGAGCTCTGTCATCCTTTTTCTCTGTTATAATTCTGCATTGTACAAGGCACAGCTTATTACTAATGCACTTATGGCTTCAAGAGTTTCCCTCTTGGAAAATTCATACTTGGTATGTGATTACCTAGCAATAGATATTGCAGTGAAAATGCTACTCTTGCAGGACTTTGCCATTTTCTTTTCTTGGTTCTTAAACCTGCTCATGACTGAACGCTGCGTTTCTCCTTTCACAGTTTTAAGATTTGTTGCCATGTCTCTGTGAAGCAGACGGGCAGGTCCTAGATTAAGTCATACAGTGACCTGACCAGTGAGCAAGTAAAGCCAATACCTGTTTATCTTCTGCCTCCTCCCCACACACTTCTTTTTTCAGTCTTGTATTTGCATGAGCTTATTTTAATTATTATAGCTTCTTCATTTCCTTTCAGTCTACTGATGACTGCCTTCACTGATGTTATTCTGTATTGCTGGCAAAATAATAATGTTTCCTCTTGTATGTTCATGCATTATCCATGAAGACACAGAGTGACTGTTTTTAGAATTACCGCATTACCTTAAATGGAAAATAGCTTTCGGCAAATTTTTTCTCCTTTTTCCTAAGACCCACAGTTATGGTGAATTCATACAGTTTATACCTTTGCCAGGAAAACAGAATTCAGGGGTGTTCAGTGTTTGTTCTGAATGATCATTAGGAAGACGTGCCGCAGGACCAACTCTGTAAGCACTGCTTTCTCTGGGTTTCCCTTTCAAATGACTTTCTCAGCATCTTATTTTCACTTTCTACTTCCAAATTAGCCTTCTACTTATCAGTACTTTCCATTTGGTTGTATCCATCTCTAAGTATTCTTCATTAACCTTTCTCATCTCTTAATCTGTCTGATTTTAGAATATCAAATATGCAAATTTAAAAGATAACTTTTTAATATCTGCAGTACAGTGATCTACTGTCTTTTTTCTGAGCATACACTGAGCTACAAACAAACGGAGTCATAAAAGCAGAACCTTTAGGTGTCATTTATGTTAACAGTGAGCAAACTAAGGCTCAGAGACATGGGGCCATTGCCCTGAAGTGCCTAAATGGTATGATCAGGACAAATATTTCTCTCCTTCTGAATGTCAGAGAAATAAATGTTTTGGTGAAGCCTTAAAGCAGCAGAGTTCTTTTGGGGCTGATGAATAGAGATTCAGCACATAAATAGAGCTGCCCCTTGGTTAATCTCCACTGACAGCCTTTCAAACGCTTCTTGCGTTATGTGACCCTTTTTCTATGCAGATCCTTGATCCACGAAGGGATGGATGTGTTTGAGGGCTATGATGTTGCTGTGTTTGAGGTTCCATTTTACAAAATCAGTGACCAAGTCTGCTTTGAGTGAGTGTGATCTTTCATATTCTCATTCAAAGATCACTCTTATAACTGACCTCATTGCTCTTTGTGCAAGCAATGATTGTATTCTGATGAACTTTTGAAAGAGATGTGTATGAAAAAGAGGTTTGCCATATTTTCAGACATGCAGGAATCCTAAACAGCTCAGATAAAATCTTATATGAGAGTGTATGTGTGCTTTGGGAGTTAAAAAGGAAGTGATATGAAAAAAATTGTCAGCTTATTTATTATGTAAGGATTCATACTTTGTCCAGGAGATGGTACCTGAATTACACTGAGTGAAGCTGAATCCTGCTGAGAACTGGCTCAACAATGTCATAGCTACATGCTATATCTTAATTTCCTCGAGAGCAGAATAATGGAGAGAAAATAGTGAAGTGATACGGTGATATTCTAATTTTTCCAAAAGCCTGTCATTTATAATTTATCAAAACGTGGTATCTGAGCACACAAAACATTAAGCAATGGGTATGGCAATTACCAAGTTTCTCATGAAAGGAATAAAAATATGTGAAACCAATTGGATTGCTCTAAGTCAGGATTTCATTAAAGACATTTAACTTCCCATTAAAGGATGGTAATTCAGTGAAGTTCTTTCAAATATTTAGTACATTTAAGTTTCTTTCCAGTTATTTCCACTGACTAGACATTTAGATTCTGATGACTGAGAGCTAATTGAACAATCCATCTTATCAGAGTATTACAGTGAATTAAAGAGAGATTTTAATATTGTTTAAATGGAGAAGGCTGGGCTATGCCAAGATGCCTCATATAAAAAAATGGTGAAATGGATCATAATATGAAATGAATAAAAAAAGTGCATAGAATACAGAACAATTCAGAGTTAATCAGAGAGCTAAATGTAGGGTCAAACAAGAGTTTGGTTGAAGGAAAACCCTGCAGACCAAGGAGAAGTAGTATTGAGGTATTTGCTTTGTAAAACAAGAATGTGATCCTGTGCAAAAAGTGCTTACATCCTGAACAACTCAATATATGGCATACCCAGGAAAAGTTCAGGTATTATTTCTATCAATAGGTATGATAATAATGAGCCCCTCAGGAAAAAAAATGAACTTTTAGTTAAAAACCTCAAAAAACTGTCTCTCTAAATCAAATACAAGACTCATTATTTCTTTCCCATACCACTGAAAAGAAATTTATAGATTACTTTAGCAAACCTACAAGGTTACAACTTACATGATGCTTCTATTTGTATATATTTTGAGCAAACACAGTAAAAGCTTAAGATCATTTTTTGGGGCAGGGGGACACAGTTAAGTTTAGAGAGGGTAGTTAAAACATCTGAAGTAAACAGAAATACCTTCCTGACAACATAAATTGAATCAAGAAGCAATAGACATAGGAAGGAAAGTTTACGGATAAAAACCAATGAATCTCTCAAAGGATTATAGCACCAGTGAATCATCTTCTAAGAAAAAAAGGGATCGAAGCTTTATTATTAGATGAGACACTTCAGACCAGACTGGACAAAGTGCTGGGAGGGTTTTCTGTAAAGGCAATCCTGCTTTGAGAGGGTGGATGGACCATAGAACAAATCCACTTGTTGGGCTTCATCATCCAGGTGCAATTCACTGGAATAAACTCAGCAGGAAAAGGGAAAGATAGAAAGTGCCTGTGCCTGGGGTGAGCTCATAATTGCTCCACGCTCCAAGCTTTGCAGCACAAAACAGTCATTCCAGGCTGTCATTATCTCTTCTTTGTAGTATCTTGTGGATCATTTGATTAAATAAAGTCATGTGCACCTCTGTGCTGAAAATAGAGGCAAGGGCTGTCTCCACACACAACCATTGTAAGGACACAGGCTATGTCTTTCACTCCAGTTTCATAGTATCTGGGTCTCATTTAGAAAGATTAGGTTTCACACAGGTTAAAAAAAAAATCCAGGATAACCAAAGCCAAGGATTATTTGCACACAACAGGGAGCAGGTTGGTACAACTGAGTGTCCCTTTAGCCACATGTTAAGTCTAAATAGACTTTTTTTGGTTTGCTTCTCTGTTTTAATCAGGATCTAGAATAATAGGAATTTATTATTAGTGATCCAATTTTTTAAGGAACAGATTTAGTAAACTTTATTCATGAAAATTAGAATTTAGAGATAGTCTTAATTTATATGCAAAACTCCACAACTTCACTGCCTTTTTAATGAGGCTATAATTTGTGATGGAGTGCAGCTAACTCTCCACTGCTTTTACTTAACATATGCTAGAGGTATCACCTCTTGAAATTTTTTTCTTTATTTAAGCCCTCGATTAGCCCTTCTTAATAACCTATACCCAAGGATGTATTTCATCTAAATATAAGTCAAAGTGTTTCAATAAATCCTATACAAACTAAATGCATTTTTGTGTTGAACTTATTAGACTCTGTCCAAAAATTGAGATGTAGTGGGAAAAATAAAAAATTAATTATCAGCAATTCCAAATTAAAATCTCTGCTTTGCCAATCTTTAGTCATTTGGCATTAGGTAGGGTATTTATCTGGAGAAGGCAATGGCACCCCACTCCAGTACTCTTGCCTGGAAACTCCCATGGACGGAGGAGCCTGGTAGCCTGCAGTCCATGAGGTCGTGAAGAGTCGGACACAACTGAGTGACTTCACTTTCACTTTTCAATTTCATGCATTGGAGAAGGAAATGGCAACCCACTCCAGTATTCTTGCCTGGTAGGCTGTCGTTTATGGGGTCACACAGAGTCGGACACGACTAAAGCGACTTACCAGCAGCAGCAGCGGCAGGGTATTTATCTTCTCTATTCCTCAGTTTCTGTACCTTAAAAACACTTGTCATGAAAAACAGTTGATTGTGAAAACTCCAGCACTTAATAGCTGCTCAGTACATCTTGATTTCTTTGTGTGAACTAACCTAATTCAGTCCTCCTTGTTGATATTAGTAAAGCTGATGACTCTCATCATAATACTATCCAGCTGCTCTAGAATTCATTTAACAGAAACTTTTAGCTCCGCCATGATAATTTCTTTCCATTTTTTCTTGTTCAGCTCTATCTTTTCTATCCACCTCTTGTTGGAATTGGTCTTGGTAGTGAAGGGAACTTTGGGTTTGTTTTTTTTAGCAGCAAAGACAGCAAAATAGAGTTACGTGGGGCAAAATTTCTCTTACTTTAGAAATATCTCTTTAAATATTAAAAGAGATTCACACGTGGGATACAGTTACTATGATCATAGTTATTGTGTGTCCATGCAACATTTATTCTCCTGGAACTTTATCACCATTTTGACATTGGAAAAAGTCTCCGAAAATTTGAGGCCAACAGACTTGGGGAAATTATTTTTTCTATGACTTCTCCTGCTCTACTTCTTTTCTCTGCTATACCTGTCAACAAAACCCTGAAACCACTCAAGCGGGATCTATCACCATATAATCCCTCCTTTATTTCCTTGACCATTACAGCGTAATGTTACTAAAGAAAATGGTGGCTGGAAACTGTTGTTACCCTGGCATTTGTCTTCATTGTGCTAGGAGACATTTTCTGACCGTGACTTGAGATGCAAATACATATTTCTTTCTAATGATTTTTTGCTGGAGTGATGCTAAACTCTGATTGACATGAGGTGTTGAGAGTTGCCCAAGGATTTCCCCTGTGGCTCTGATCGTTCATTTCCACCCAGACATGTGGCAGGCCTGCTCTTCCTGTCCTGGGCTTCTGCAAAGCAGAGCTTCAGAGTGCTCATTACCAAAATGCACAAGTAAGTTCAACCAGTTTGTTCATTTTTTTCTTTTCTTCTGAGCTTGCATGAGCTGTGAACTCTCATGGCTGATTTACTCTTCTAAAACCATCCCCTATCCTAGCATCTTTTATGTGTATGAAAAGGGGTGGAAATCTTGAATTCGTTTTCAAGGCATAATGTACATAAACTAATACTCTGTTTAAATGCCAGCTCGCTAATTCTAAAAGCTTACTTACATGTCATTGACTAATTACTTTAGACTTTGAAATTTACATTGTCACCTGGTATCTTGATATTCTTTATTAAATATGAACTTGGATGGATATTCCTTATAAGAATGGATCTCCAACTTCATTGTACAGAAGAATCACATGGTGCGTATGTAGGAAAAACACATGAAGCGCTGCCCAAAAGAACTGAATCACATCCAAGAGGATCAGGGCTGGTGATTTCAACAAATTGCCCACAAAATCTTTGGCATGACTGCTTTAAAGGTTCAAAGAGTACGTCTTCCTTTTATGGAACTGGTGCTTTGCTTCAAAGCTGGGTTGGTTTTCCTTTTTGTTCTTCCTTCCTTTTTGCTTTCCCTCCTCTAATAGAGTCCTATTTCAATAAGGATGTAGTTGAAAACATTATCTTAGATGATAAGAACCCACTGTAATATGTTGGTTTTACTGAGAGGTTTCTTAGATGTATTTAACATTCCTTGTCCTTTAGGTGCTCAATGAGTAATTTTTGGTTGACTGGTTATCAATCATTCAGTTAGTATGTATTATTTAGATATATCCTATTAGAACAATCATTAGCAAAGGAAGTAATAAATGAACCATATAATTTCTCAGGGACCTCCCACTTTTCTCTTTAAATGCTCCAAATATCCAGACCAATGTGCTTTCCTAATCGGTGATTTTAGAAGCAGGACTAAAGAAGGACTTCAGTTAGCATTTATAGCATCCATGTCAGAGAATGGATGTCTGCAATTATAGTAATGAATAGTAGTTGTTAGAATATAGGAGAATCCCAATGCACATGTACCTTGGAACTTTTAAAATGGGAGGGGGCTGTTCTCATACTTCAGTGTGCATCAGAACCCCTCCAGTGAGGACTGGTTACACCAGAGCAATGGGCCTCACCCCCAGAGCTGATGGCTCCATTGTTCTGGGAAGGAACTAAGGAATCTGAGTTTCTAACACCTGGGTGACACTGATGCCATTGGTCTGTGGACCACACTTGGAGAACTTTGCTGTATGGAAGAAGGAAGCTTAAAACAGAGAAGCAAATGATTCAGAGGCTACCACGGGGAGTATTAAAGCTACTGCTTTTAAAAATTTTGCTTGTTTTAGTTGTAGCTTTCCAGTTGTTCCCCAGTGAACAAAGTTCCCCTGAAACTTTGATGTAAAAAGTCAACAAAACTGTCTTAAGTGGATAAAACCTTTGTTTATGGAATGACTTTTTACCATTCAGGCCCCCAGCACACCCCCCTGACCACCCCCATCAGACACACAGAGAGTGGTGCTCTTAGTCCATCAGGGCCTGGTGTACTGTCTAGAATCCATAGGTAAGAAAACTGAGGTCCAGAGAGGGAGGAATGTGCCCAAGTCACATAGTCAGAAATTGCTAGGATGATGCAAGTAGCCACTTGTGCTAAGCCCTTGTCTCTTTTCCTACTAGTAGCCTAAGTTTAAATTCTTAAAGAGGTGGGAATACCAGAGCTCTCACCTGCCTCCTGAGAAACCTGTATGCAGGTCAAGAAGCAACAATTAGAACTGGACATGGAACAATGGACTGGTTTGGTATTGGGAAAGGAGTACATCAAGGCTGTATATTGTCACCCTGCTTATTTAACTTTTATGCAGAGTACATCATGAGAAATGCCGTGCTGGATGAAGCACAAGCTGGAATCAAGATTGCTGGGAGAAATATCAGTAACCTCAGATACACAGATGACACCACCCTTATGGCAGAAAGTGAACAAGAACTAAAGAGCCTCTTGATGAAGGTGAAAGAGTAGAGTGAAAAAGCTGGCTTAAAGCTCAACTTTCAAAAAATAAGATCATGACATCCAGTCCCATCACTTTGTGGCAAATAGATGTGGAAATAATGGAAACAGTGACAAACTTTATTTTCATGGGCTCCAAAATCACTACAGATGGTCAATGCAGCCATAAAATTTAAAGACACTTGCTCCTTGGAAGAAAAGCAATGACAAACCTAGATAGCGTAGTAAAAAGCAGAGACATTTTAATACATGCCAACAAAGTTCTGTATAGTCAAAGCCATGATTTTTCCAGGAATCATGTATGCATGTGAAAGTTAGACCATAAAGAAGGCTGAGTGCCAAAGAACTGATACTTTTGAACTGTGGTGTTGGAGAAGACTTGTGAGAGTCCCTTGGACTGCAAGGAAATCAAACCAGTCAATCCTAAAGGAAATCAATACTGAATATTCTTTGGAAGGACTAATGCTAAAGCTCCAATACTTTGACCACCTGATGAAAAGAGCTGACTCATTGAAAAAGACCCTGTTGCTGGGAAAGACTGAAAGCAGGAGGAGAAGGGGATGACAGAGGATGAGATGGTTGGATGGTATCACTGACTCAATGGACATGAGTTTGAGCAAGCTCCGGGAGATGGTGAAGGAACAGGGAAGCCTGGTGTGCTGCAGTCTATGGGGTCACAAAGAGTCAGACATGACTGAGCGACTGAACAACAACAAAGCCTAAGTTTATATCTTCCCTCTTTACCTTGTAATTTTATTTCAAGTTCCTATTATGCAAATATAGGCTAAATATTTACCTGTTGTGTGACTCTGTGTGCATAGTTGCTTAGTCAGGCCCAACTCTTGCAACCTCATGGACTGTTGCCCGCCAGGCTCCTTTGTCCGTGGGATTCTCCAGGCAAGGTTACTGGAGTGGGTTGCCATTTCCTGCTCCAGGAAATCTTCCTGACCCAGGAATCAAAGCCGGGTCTCCTGCGTTGCAGGCAGACTCTTTACTGACTGAGCTATGAGGGAAGCCCCTTTATGACTATGCAGTTAGTCAAATCACAGCTAAATTACAAAGTCTCTATTTAGAAAATAACCATTTAACAAAATAAATATTGAAAAAAATCACTTTAAAAATGATATTAGGTTAGTATGTCTTTAGACCTTCCCCCTTTGTTTTCCTTTTAGCTTTTTATACAGGTCGCTTTAATTTGCACATTCATTAGCCCCGTTTTTGTTAAGAAATTGTCTCCCTCCTCTATCCCTTAGCTTCTCAAGTCATTTTGGGAATGTTCCTCCAGGTTATAGAAGTGCATTTGCTAACAACTAGTGGCACTATGGAGAAGGCAATGGCACCCCACTCCAGTACTCTTGCCTGGAAAATCCCATGGATGGAGGAGCCTGGAAGGCTGCAGTCCATGGGGTCACTAAGGGTCGGACACGACTGAGCGACTTCACTTTCACTTTTCACTTTCATGCATTGGAGAAGGAAATGGCAACCCACTCCAGTGTTCTTGCCTGGAGAATCCCAGGGACGGTGGAGCCTGGTGGGCTGCTGTCTCTGGGGTCGCACAGAGTCGGACACAACTGAAGTGATTTTGCAGCAGTGGCACTAGGTAAAGCCTCCATGAAGTTGATTCTGTTTTTCTGAAAGCATGAAGAATTCTATGGAAAGCATTCCTTTTCATCTTAAAAGATTCGTGTTCTCATGTCAAGAGGAGCATGCAAGAAAGTGTTTCAGACATAGTACCATTTAAGAACCTAACTTAACATTGCTAACCAGAGTTGCTTTGTAACCTGGATTGTACCCAACTGTTATTTGACGACCGCAGCGTATGACTTGTGCTGCTAGAGTGTGTACAAAATGTCCTAAGAATATCCATCTGCAAGCTGGAACATTGTAAGTATGAATACATGTGCTTATACGGCAGAGAAGTAGAAGGCGATGTCATGTATTAGCCATGTAGGAAAACATAGACTGGAATGTTGTTTCAAATGTAATCAACTCACCTTTACTGGAGAGCACCAATTAGTAACTATATTTAAATCATGATTACTTTTAAACCTTGGGGAGAGTCTCTGCCCTAATGACAAATATTGGAAGAAGCTCAGAAATAAAGGTCAGAAATACTGGCTCTAGTCACATATCCATCATTTATTAGGCCAACCACTCTGAGCCTCAAATCCCTCATCAGTAAAATGAAAATAGCCGTACTTGCCTTTCTGCTTCATAGACTCTTAGTGGAAACCAAAGTATATAATGTATATATATGCACTTTCAAATTCTGAAGCTCTATATAAATAAATAGTTTTTAACTGCTTGGTCTTTGCTAAGATAACTGTTTCTTCTTACTTGCCAAAAGTTTGTTTCCTTCTTTGCTACTAATACTGCTTAACAAAAATTTCAGTCCCCGAGTTGACAACTTGATTCTTTAGAGTCTGCTGTGGTCTCAGTAGCAGCAGAAATAGATAGATAGATAGGTAGACAGACAGGCAGACAGATACTGAAATCGATTGCTGCACTATATAAAATAAGTAGCATGAAATCATAGAATAAAAGAAAACTTGAAGATTATTTGGTGCAGTGAATTCTGAACAATTATTTTAATCTGAGAAATCCTTGGTTCAAAGAAAATCGATGAGGTAACCCTATGGGTAAATCAGATGGGAGCAGAGGGGCTTCACTGAGGTGGACTATGGAGTCCTGTGGAAGGTACAGGTGCTCCATGTAACCTCGATTTCTCTTCAGAACACAGGTGACATTGCTCCTGGGCTCATGGAGGTGAGGGATGTGTAGGCAAAGCCTTGCATTGATATTAATAAGGCAGAGTTGTTCAAACTTTACTGGTACAATGTGATTTAGAAAGATTTCCATGGAAATGTTCAAATATTAAAAGTATTATCTTTTGAAGAATGTAGTTTTCATTTTCCCAATAAGCATCCTAAAATGCATGACTTTTGATGATAGATAAAAATGGCTATGGCATTGCTGTGGTATAGGAAAAAAGTAAGAATTCAGAGTGAGAGGGGGAATTATAAAAAATAGACTATAACTTTAATGTAGAAGGAATTAGACCAGAAATAGAGATAATCCATAATTTAGTGTAGTACTTTGAGATTGGAAGAAACATTGAATTTCTTCATGAAATGACTATAAGTGAAGAAAATGTGCTTAACAACATGAAAAATATAGCAATTTTTATGAGACTTCTTGGTTTTGAATCCAGATTGAAAAGGTCTTTAATATTTTAGCTACTTTTTCTGGTTTGTTTTATATGCTGTTTAGTTCAAAGAGATTATGTGGCCATTTTTAGATTTGCTGATTTTTAAAAATTTTGAATTTGTCCACTGATTTGAATATTGTCTTAGAACTGAGCAACTGAAAATTATTAAAGAAAGTGTTCAAATACTAAAGTGATAAATAAATCCAGAAACATATACCTGCCAATATAAATCACATAAGTAATTTTAAAATTTTGTAAGAAAAGTTTCAGGCATAAGCAAGACATCTTAGGAGGAATATTGAGTTTATTCTGTTCTATTATACCTTAGTTTTTTAGTGAGCTGAAACTCAGTTATTTTCTCTTGTAGAAATAAAAAAGCTTCTAAATTGCTTGAATAGAACTTAAAACTAATCTTAGAACTAAAAACCACCTGTAAAATCCTTTTGTAAGATGAGAAAAAGATTTTAAAAATCATTACTGACAATTGCTAGCTGTGTTTATTATGATTTGTAATAATGAAAACTTTGAAGCGGCTGAGACAGAAAAAAACTGCCTCCAATTAAAAATTACATATCACAGTGTGGGTGAGGCCTTTTATATTTATATATTTGTACATATTTAAACACAAGCATATTTGACACGTGCAAATATTCTTCAATAGTCTTCAAGCATCTGCTTGTAATTCTGAGTTGAAAACTAAACTTTATTTTGAGTACACATCTCTTTTACACAGCAACCTTAAATTTATGAGATGATCGTTTCATCAGTATTGATTATATAATTATTAAATAATTAATAATCTATTAATTATTTTTAATTTCAAAAGCCTGTAACTGCCTATTTTTTATTTTTGAAAAACTATAGCAACAGAGGAAAGGGTCATGCCAAATGTGGTGTTTTGGTTTAAAGCACAATAAGCTAATTCTGTTTTCCTTCACCACAAGTTCCAGACTCAAAGTTTACGTCTGTCAGACGTACACAGAAAATCACACCTGTGGAGAGGAATCGTCAGCATCACATTGATTGAAGGGCGAGACCTCAAGGCGATGGATTCAAACGGGTTGAGTGACCCCTATGTGAAGTTCCGACTTGGGCATCAAAAGTACAAGAGCAAGGTGACCTATCTCTTTTGTGTTCCCGTCAGTGCTTGGAAGGCAGTGGTTGGTTAATAGCCACATTCTTTGAGACATGAGAACACTGGGCACTTTTTAATGCTTTACAGAACCACATTTGAACATTATGTCAGGAAACAGGATCAGCAATTGTATTGCATTTCTTTTTGTTCTATGTGACCTTTGGTAAACTGTTTCTCTCTGTCTCAATTTCTTCATCTATCACACAGAATAATACTAGAAACTATCTTTTGGGGAAAAAAAAAAAAAAAGGCTGGAGCAAGCCCAAGTCAATGCCTGGAGCATAAAATGCTCAGAGAGTGTTGGCTGCGTCTGATACTAGCACACTAACTACAAACAGCATCATCTGACGTGCAGTAAGAATCTTCATGCAGCACTCAGTACTCTGAACCATTTTATTCAAACTGACTTACATTGATGAAGATTGCAGGGTTTTAAAACTTTATTCAGAAATCAAAGGGCCAAGCTTCTGCTGCCACTACAGCCAAGTTACTTTGCCTTTCCATACTCCCATTTCCTCATCTGTGAGAATGAGAAGGAAAATACTGCCTACCTAATAAAGTTATTGAGAAGATGGGATACTATATGTCAAGTATGTACAGGGTTTAAAATATTGCTTTGCCCAAATAAATAATCAATTGTAGTAGCTGAAGGAAGGGGAAGAGTAAACACTTTGTGTAATAACACATATTATTATTAATAACATATTAAATACTCATTATTAACAGAAGTAGTAATAATTAGTGAAGGTCATAGTTGTCTATATGTGACAGTTACATTTATCTGGGTTATATCTAAACACAACCTCTTGAATGATCAGCTTCTCCAGCTAGTATGCATTGATAGCTTGGGATAATTGATTACGTCCATCTTGTATTAAAAATCACTTTCGCCTTTGGGAATATCTTCACCTTTACATACAATTTTTGTGAATGTTTCATCAACAGCCTGCCCAGGTTCCTTTTGGCCCAGGGACTTCTCATCAGTGATGTAGACAGTTAGAAATACCACAGAGTGATTTGTTGAGTGTTCCCACTGAAGGGGAAGACATCACTTCTGACCTATAGGAAATCATATGGAGAACACAATCCTAATAAACTGAAAGCCTAGGCTTTTTTGGGCCAAACAAGTAAAACAGTCCACTCCCCCAAACACTGCAGGAGTTCATCTGAACCCAGTTATGAGACATTTGAATTATCATAGTATCCATCCAGTGTCATCTGTTTTTTTCTGCATTGGGCTTAATAATAACACTCTAAAGAAAGTACTGATTCCCTAAAATGATACCTATGACCACTTTCATCTTGTCCTTTATCAATTAACATTATTTCCATGTTCTGATAGGCTTAAAACATTACTTATTTTTATAGTTCTGCTCTTTAGGTGTGAAATATGAAACCCAGCTATGGACACGTGTCTCTCTCTGCTCTTTCTTCCCATGATGTATTGCAGATTAATTTCAGATTATGAACTTTAAAAATTGTGATTCATTTGCATTACCTCTGCACATAACATACTTCATTGCTTTCAAAGTCTTTACATCTGAAGATCTGTCTCTCATACATTAAAAAGAGAAAAGACCACTACAGGCCCTCCTGCTAAAAAGAAAGAATAGAGAAACAAATATGAATGAATGTTGTGCAGCCCAATGAGGAGTGAAATTTAAAACACATCAGTATTGGGTCACTTTATTCATTGATTCCTCCAGCTGTCTTATCTAAATACTTGAAGGTACAAAATTGCACATCTGATATCCTTCTTGTGTATGCAACATGGAGATTACACACACACACACACATGCTCATATTAATTCACAAGCATTTTTGGCATAGCGCTTTAGGGCAAGAGATCTGAAACTCTAATCAAAGACTTGAGTTATAATCTAGCTATTAAAACTTAATGACTGTGGCCTCACTTAAACTTCAGGTCTTGGTTTCTCCATGTATAAAATGGGGATGATACATCAGTGTTGTCATTCTAAGGTAAAAGTTTGCCTGGCCACCAAAAACTTACTTTTCCCCCCTCCTACAGAACTTCGTTGTCCATTTTCTTCACCATTCTGTTTGAATTCTATGTAAGATAGAAGTAAGGGGGGGTGGAGGGGGAAGAAACTCTCGAAATGCTCATCTCCCTTTTCTATAAGATCACAGGCTTTGAGTTATATCTTCATGCATTAGCTGGTTATGTAAAACAAGTGCTGTTATCTGAGTGAGCTACTTCACTTAGAGACTGTTTGCCCTTTCTATATAATTTGTGTCTCTCATCTATTGTTCATGATGAGGAGAAGGTGCCTCTTGGTCTTTAGGACATGTCTTTTTGAGTTCTTTCAGAGCATATGCAGCAAAAATGCTGACATCTATTGTCCGTCATTTCTGGAAGCTCTCATTCAAATCTCACATGCTTTTCTAGGTAGTACCTAAAGTTTGATTTATGTCTCAGGTTGCATTTTTTAAGACTGATACTGATGAGATAGTAATGACATTTTGGTTTTTCCAGATTATGCCCAAAACACTGAATCCTCAGTGGAGGGAACAATTTGATTTTCATCTCTATGAAGAAAGAGGAGGGATCATTGATATCACTGCCTGGGACAAAGATGCTGGGAAAAGGGACGACTTTATTGGCAGGTTTGTGCAACTTGGTATTTTTGATTCATCCTAGAGAGGGTAAGTTTTTTAAAAAAAATTTAGTCTAAGTCTGGTATTATAACTGATCTTCACTGTTTCGAAGCAAGGGATCTTACCATGGGAAAGCAAGGCTTGGGTGAACTGAAAAATAGATTTTGAAGACTGACCAGTAGGTGGCAGTTTTGACCAGTTGATGGACAGGCTACTTGAATTTGATATCCAGGAATTTTCTCCCTATGTTGGGGACATTGTGCATTAACATTACAGGAGTTGAGAAAGAGGAATCTCCTTTGATATACAATGCTTAAAAGGAACAAAGAGCATATTCATAGTGTGCAAAGTAATCAGAGATAATATCGCTTTTCATAAAGCATATTGTGACCGTAAAATGTGTTGTTTCATCCAGCTCCCTGCAAAGTAGAGAATCTTGATAATCTCCTAGGAGTTCACAAATCTCCCAGGAGTTCAAGTGTTAGTAAAGGAAGTGTGTAGGTGAGGCAGATCCATGTTAATCTGATAATGCCGTGAAGAAAAGAATATTCTGAGGCTTGGATGACATCTCTGCACAGTTCAGTTCAGTCACGTCTAACTCTTGTGACCCCATGGACCGCAGCACACCAGGCCTCCCTGTCCATCACCAACTCCCGGAGCTTACTCAAACTCATGTCTGTTGAGTCGGTGATGCCATCCAACCATCTCATCCTCTGTCGTCCTCTTCTCCTCCCGCCTTCAACCTTTCCCAGCATCGGGGTCTCTTCCAACGAGTCAGCTCTTCCCATCAGGTGGCCAAAGTATTGGAGCTTCAGCTTCAGCATCACGACAAGCTTATTTTGAAAAACTGTTTGAATTCTATGATTGTTTTCTTACTTTTACACCTATTTTTGTATTTTCAGTAGTTACATATATGTGTCTTTATAGCAAAACATATTGAAATGTCAATACTGAGATAAAACACAGTGTACAGAAGAACTTGTTAGTTTAAAAACTTCTTCCTTCATTGTAGTTCACGTGGTTTCCAGGTCTCTAAACATACAACCTGAAGAAAGGCACACATACTAGTAATAATAAAGAGGATTTTACACTAGGGGAGCAAAACACAGGAATCCAACCCAACGTATGTATCTTTTTGTCTTTTTCCTATTCTAAGAAATATGTTTTAAACAATAGTTTTCTTCATAGGATTACAGGATGAGAGGTCAAAGATAAGCTTCAGTTAACCTTTAATATTTTACTTACAAATGGAACTAGAAAAACACCACTAATCTTATGCCATGTTACATTTCAACCCTTTTTAAATGACAAGCCTTTACTGCATGTTTTTTTCCCTCTTCTTAATGTTTTATCTAGTTCTCTCTGGGCTGTACCACTAGCTTGCTGCTGCTGCTGCTGCTGCTGCTAAGTCGCTTCAGTCGTGTCCAACTCTGTGCGACCCCACAGACAGCAGCCCACCAGGCTCCCCTGTCCCTGGGATTCTCTAGGCAAGAACACTGGAGTGGGTTGCCATTTCCTTCTCCAATGCATGAAAGTGAAAAGGGAAAGGGAAAGCTTAAGTAACACTAAAGATCTGTTCATACACAGAATATATTTTATTATGAATACGTCTGTTTCTTTTTCCCTCAATATGCTATGAGCTATTTTGAGTAGATACTCTTCTAGCTATTCCTTGAATAATTCATTCATTTTCATAATTTTTAGCAACATTAGCTCTATTCAATGACCATCAGAATGACTGCCATGTGTAACTCACTACCTCAATCTCATTGCTTTGTATTCGAATTTTCTTATATGAGTAAAATCATGACATAAATCATAAAATGTACTGGCTTCTTGTACTTCTGGGTCCACACTCCATGAAGTCCTTCTTATCCTATTTTCCATTTTTTTTTCCATGATAACATTTACCCCTTTAACCACTCTTCTTTCTTTGAGAGGAATCTCCAAATTTGGAAATGATGAAAATTTCTAAGCCCATTTTTTAAATTGTTGGTTGTGCTGGGTCTTCATTGCTGCGTGCGGGCTTTCTCTAGCTCCAGGGAGTGGGAGCTCCTTTTTATTGCAGCGCGTGGGCTTCTGATTGCAGAGGATTCTCTTGTGTCAGAGCACAGGCTGTAGGCGCATGGGCTTGAGTACTTGCAGTGTGCGGGCTTAGTTGCCCTGTGGAATGTGGAATCTCCCAAGATCAGGGATCAAACCATGTCCCCTGCATTGGCAGGTAGAATCTTATCCACTGTACCACTGGGAAAGTCCTCTCCGCTCATTTTCACTGACTTTTCCCTTTTCCTCACTTGATAATATTACGGATTCTTCAAGGGCAGGCCTAGTTATTTTAAGAAATGTTTGGCAGAGAGGTAAACCTGTGTATCCCACTTCATCTTGTTTCTATGGGTTTGTTCCTGTTTTGGCAGTTTTTGAGAGAACAGTGATAAATGGCACTCCGAAGATTATAGTGATTGCTCTAGACAACTAGGGAGCTAAGAAGGTCTCATGAAGAGTGGAAAAAGAGAAGAAATCCATTTTTGGAGTTTCTAGGTTGGGGAACATGTGCAAGTCCTCGCAGGTGCTGGGGGACTGGTGTGCCCCGAGAGGGCTTGGAAGCTCCATATGCCTTACCACATACCTCCCGTGCCTCTCTTCCATCCAGGGCCATATCCTTTTCTAATAAACTAGTTGTCTAGTTTGAAGTGTATCCCACCCTTATTGTTTTTAAGTTGTTGAAAGTGCTTCAGTTCAGTTCAGTCACTCAGTCATGTCCAACTCTTTGCGGCCCCATGAATCACAGCACGCCAGGCCTACCTGTCCATCACCAACTCCCGGAGTCCACCCAAACTCATGTCCATTGAGTCCATGATGCCATCCAACCATCTCATCCTGTTGTCCCCTTCTCCTCCTGCCTTTAATCTTTCCCAGCATCAGGGTCTTTTCAAATGAGTCAGCTCTTCACATGAGGTGGCCAAAGTATTGGAGTTTCAGCTTCAACATCAGTCCTTTCAATGAATACACAGAACTGATCTCCTTTAGGATGGACTGGTTGGATCTCCTTGCAGTCCAAGGGACTCTCAAGAGTCTTCTCCAACACCACAGTTCAAAAGCATCAATTCTTCTGCATTCAGCTTTCTTTATAGTCCAACTCTCACATCCATACATGACCACTGGAAAACCATAGCCTTGACTAGACGGACCTTCTTGCATATCGTTTCTGGCTTGGGCTCTGCATGGGTTGTTGGATGACTTCCTTATGCCCATGGCTATTACACAGGAGAACTTTACAAGCAGGATCAAGGAGACCTACTCCAGCACCCTTATTGCTTGGATGGACACAACTGTGTGCTCTGCTTCCCAGTATCTTGGTTAGATTAAAACTGACTTAGATGGAGAGTCAAAATAGTACCTTTAAAGAATTAAAAGGATTTTTGAAACTCTCATTCATTTTGAATGACTTACTTTTATTTCCAGTTACATTTTTGTTGGAAAGATCCCCTGGAGAAGGGAATGGCAACCCACCCCAGTATTCTTGCCTGGAGAACTCCATGGACAGAGGAGCCTGGTGGGCTACAGTCCATGGGGTCACAAAGGAGTTGGACACAACTGAGCGACTAACACTATCTGGCATCAGCTTCACTAAAGAAATTCACATTTGGTCATTTATCAAATATAATTCCCTATGAAAGCAATTTGAGCCAAGAATTTTTACAGTAAACAGAGCGCAGGTAGACAGACAGACTCTTAGGACCACTTTTGAGTATCAGTTTGAATCCTTTTGCATAGTAAAGGGAATTATTGTTGAATCTGGGATAATCAAAGATGGACATTGTATACTCTGATAATTAAACAAAGATGCCTATGGCAGAAAAAGGAAATGACTGTGGCAAATACCATTATTTTCAATCTAGTTGATGGCCAGAAAGCAGCTGAAGGTCTTGATCACTCACTTTATGCTTACTAAATTGTACTTTACACACATCCTGCTGCTGAAAAACAATATATTACTAGATCAAAGTAGAAGGCAAGTAGACTGGCATGTGTTTATGTGAAGGTTGTGTGGTAACAGTCGAAATAATGCTGATCATAATAGAATTCCTTGATCCTAGAATAGTTTAGAAGAGAACTGACTTACCTTCTAATTACATTTGAGTTCTAAGATTAAAATAACAGGAGCAAAAGTGTCATCGTGGTCTTCTGTGTTCTTTTGCAAGTACTGTTGCAACATTCTATGTCTATATTAAATTATTTTTAATTAATTTATTGAAATATATTTTACATGAAACATGTAAATTGAAGGTGTACAACATGTTGATTTAATACATGTATATATTGTAATACAGTTGCCATTGTAGCTATAGTTGGTGCCTCTATCATGTCACATATTATTTTTGTGTGTTTGTGTGTGTGTGTGTGTGTATGTGGAAATAATTAAGATGTGTCTCTATTCACTTAGAAGTTAGAGACTTCTGGGAGTTGGCTGGTAGCTGGCGAATAAATTTAAAGTTGGCTGTGGAGGGTAATGCTGTTCCATTGATGTCTATTAACTGTTTTTAAGGATCCTTTTTGCTCCTTCTCAAGTACATCAGACATCTTCCCACCTCAGGACCTTTCCCTCCATCTCCACGTGTCCACCTGTCTAGCTTCTTCACCTACTTTAGATCTGTGCACAAGTGTGATACCAGCGAGGCAGCCATCCCAACTCTATGTAAAAATGAAACTTCTTTTCCTTGACGTCCCATTTCCTTTTTCCTGCTTTGTTCTCTGCATCAAGGTCTGTCACCATTGGACACACTATGCATTTTGCCCATTTTATCATTTACTTCCCATCAGTAGAACGTGAGCTTCATGAGGGAGGGAATTTTTGAGTCGTGTTGTTCATCGTGGCATCCTCAATACCTAGAAAAGCATATGGCAAATAATAGGTGCTTAAGAAGTATCTGCTAGATTTAACTTTATACACCTGAGGCTTGATTGAATGCTGGAATTATGGCTCTTCCTTCTCTAAATAAATATAGATAGAATTTGACAACAGATGTTAAGGCAACAGCAGTTAGAACTACATGTCTTAGTGGAAAGTATAGAGTTTCAGTATAATTAAGAAAGATTTGTATATAATTCAAAAGGGAGAATTAATGAATTAAAGTGTTAAAGTGTCTGAGTAATCTTTGTACTTGAAAAACACTGACTGGTTGCATTTGAAAAAAATGCCTATCCATTTACAAAGATATTTATAATTTTTTATCATAATATCTAATGAGTTAATGCTATCTGGTTGTTAAATTTTACCAAAAAAATTAAATTTACTATAAATGGAAAGAAACAACAACAATAATAATGTTTTACACTGTAAGGGGAATTATTATGTACTTTAGCTCAATATTAGGGTAAAACAAGGGTGGTTCATATTTTACCAATTTTGCAGGTGCAAAAAGTGAGGTGTTTTTGAGGTATAGCCAAATGGTTTAGCAACTGCTCAGCTAGTATGAATTTGAGGCAACTTATCTGAGACTGAAATCCAGGATTCCTGACTCTAGAATCCATGCCCCTTTCACTGTGGTCTCATATTCAGTATCTTCTGGAGCCATTGTCAAGTGCTTGATAAAATACCAGGTGGGCAGTAAACCCACTTGGATGTGTGCACCATACTGCAAGTTTGAACAACAAATTTTACCTGTCGCGGAACTACAGATTTCAAGTGAAGGTGAAATAATGCTAATCTGCGAGTAATTATTTAACTTTCTGATCACCTGCATTTTGGCAGGCAAGAAGGACTGCCACCTTTACGATAATCAGCTAATAAATCCTCATGATTGTTACACTTTTATGCAGAGCAGTAATCTGAACAAATTGGCTGCTGACAGCTGTGGTAAATTGCTAAGAATGAGTGCTGTCAGAAAACAAGTTGTTTTTATGAATGTGCAGAAAACGTAAATCCCATGTTAAGCAATTTCATTCGGTCAGAGTTATTTGCAATCCAATATAGCAAGATTTATAGCATTATTTATTAGTGTGCAAAATGCTTGTTTATCTTTAAAGCGGCATTGATTTGGTGCCCATATATTTTCGGTTGGTGGATTGCTCCTAACTTTATTTGCTGGATTGTTATCAGGACCAAGACAATGATACTGCCCATGGCAACAGAGTGCTACAGATGCAAACTTCAGTAGGAAGTTATATTTTAACACAATTTTTCTTATTAATATATAAGAAAAAAAGTTATTTCCGAATGGGCAAGTTCTGGGTGAAGAAAAATGCTTTCAAGTGCTATGACCATAAAAATAAATCTGTGGCTCTGTAATTTAATGCCAAAGGAAAGAGAATGTGGAATGAGTAGGCATACACATACGTCTCTCTAGGTACAGTGTGGAAAATGAGGCAACAGCCTTTGACTTTGTATATTAACCAAGTTAATGTTTCTTAATTGAAGGACATTGCATGTGAGCGTTTGACACTATAGGTTCTGATTTGCAGTGATTCTTATTTGTGATATAAATACTACAGTGATTATTCTACTTCCTACCTAAATCAGATTAGAAGCAATCTCTGCTTTATTATTAATTTGAAAGCACAAGATAACTATTCAGAAAACTCTAAACTGAAGAGAATTTTTAATGGAATCATTGTGTTTCACCATTTTCCTTGCTAGGGACTGAGTGAAATATTTCGTTTGGGAGATAGGTAATGTTTCGATAAAGAATGGAGCGTCATTGATTCTTGTCTTGGTTTGTCGTAAACTCAAGTCAAATATATTAAGATTTCAATCCATTTTCTTTCATGACTTACTATTTTTTCTTCTGAGGACTTTCTCAGAAAGTTTATACTCACTGCAGTATTTTAGATATGATAAACAAAGTTTCCAAAGACTGTTTCCATGCACCACTGTGGGTATGTTAAGCAGCTTACCTTCTAGGCAATGAAGGGGAACCTCTCAAGTTTGTATTAATAGAAGTATCCTCTGATAAATCCATCTCCCCAAAGACAGCTGGACAGTGACAACTGCTGACAATAGAAAAGCAGTAATTGCGTTAGCTTTAGTAATGTCAGGTGGCGTGGACCTGCATCATCGTGAAACTTGAAAACTTTTAGTAGTTACCTGTTGAATTCTTTAAAATGCAAAGATTCTGAAGAGTTATCTATCATATTGATTTATAATATGAGATCTTACATGTTATTTGTTTTACCAGTGTAAGTAGTTCTCAAACAATAAACCTCAAAAAGTTCCCTAATTTTATCGATAAATTTGGTCCAAATTATGTAAACTGTGTTTTTAGAAATTCTCCCCCACAAAAGAAATCCTATAGAAGCTTGTCTTCCTGTCCCGAGGCTTTGATTTTGTTTTATTTTGTTTTTTAATTAATTGATTTTTTTATTGAAGGATAGAGGCTTTGTTTTTAAATGTTCTCTTATCTCGATGGCTTCGTCATATCATGAGCTAGTACTTCAGGGCACAATACACACTTAGAAGTTCCTTGTTAGAGGAGATATAAATTTCTGTTGCAGATATTCTTCCTGATAATTTAAAGCTGATTTTGGCAGAATTCTTGTTAGACCTGATTATGCCACACCCCCGGTTTGTAAATCAGAATCAGAATGTAGCTGACACAGAGCTGGGCGAGAAGGAAATGTGTCAACTCTGGGTGTTCTTGTCCATCATTCTGTTCACTTATGCTTGTCCAGTTAGCATAATCTTCAACCCACAGTTTCTTTACAGGGATCTTTTATTGTTTTCATTTTTGTTGTATTGGAGTATAGTTGATTTACAATGTCGTGTTAGTTCCAGGTGTACAGCAAAATGATTCAGTTATACATATGTCTTTCTTTTTCATATTCTTTTCCCATAATGGTTATTACAGAGTACTGAGTAAGTTCCCTGTGCTGTGCAGTACATCCTTGTGGATTACCTATTTTATATATAGTAGTGTGTATATGGAGAAGGCAATGGCACCCCACTCCAGTGCTCTTGCCTGGAAACTCCCATGGGCAGAGGAGCCTGGTAGGCTGCAGTCCATCAGGTCATGAAGAGTCGGACATGACTGAGTGACTTCACTTTCGCTTTTCACTTTCATGCACTGGAGAAGGAAATGGCAACCCACTCCAGTGTTCTTGCCTGGAGAATCCCAGGGACGGGGGAGCCTGGTGGGCTGCCATCTATGGGGTCACGCAGAGTCGGACACGACTGAAGCGACTTAGCAGCAGCAACCGCAGCAGTGTGTATATGTTAATCCCAACTTCCTAATTGACTGGTATCTTTTAAAGCCATTGTCCATTTTGTGAGAATTGGTTCAGTTAAAGCTAGATGCCATCATCTATAAACCCACCTCCCTGGGCACATATCATATGGACTGCGGTTCAGTGGAAGCCAGTCGACAAGTTCAGGGGTCACTGTCAGCTCCTCTGTCATGCGGCTCCTGCCTGTCACTCGAGATACTTGCCGGTCGCATGTGACATGATGCACAAGCCACCAATATGAATGCAGGTATAAAATATTTATGAAGCTCGAATCCTAGTTTTATTTTTTAATTTTCTGTCTTATTTTTAAACTAAAAAATACATAAATGCATCCAAACAGGCCTAACATTTGCTTCCTGCACCTCACATGTACATCACTGGTGCTAATCACAAAACTTTTATCTGGGTTGGTGACTGGTTTAGGCATGGCAGATGGAAAGGTGGTAAGAAAAAAGTGATAAGAATACTGAACATTTTCTCCTTGAACTTAGGGGAAAATGTCACCAAATAAATGTGATGTATTCCTTTCACATGGCCAAGTAAGTGCGTATAGTTTTTATAAAGAGCAAAGAATTTCAAGCTTTGATATGGAAATCAGGAAATGGGGTTTGAGGTCTTAAAACCATCACTTAATTTCCCTGAGCCTCAATTTCCCATTTTGAGGTCTTTAAACACCATTACTTAATTTTTCTGAGCCTCAATTTCCCATTTGTGGAATGAAGAAAGTAGCACTCATATCTCTTTCAGTTTGAGTCTCTTTCGATTCTTCTATTGATAATTAATTGACTGATGAGTTGAGTTCGGTTCTGACAGTAAATTCTAAAATTGTTCAATATCAAACTAAGGCATATGAGATAATAAAACTATATAGTGTTTACATAGCATTTTCATCTTTTCACAGTAGTTTTTCATCTATTGTTTCTGTATGCAAAGAGAAGGCATAAATGAGGAAAGCTGATGCATAAAAACTTTAAGTGACTTGCTTAATATCACAATGCTAATGAATAATTCAGCTTTATTAAAACTCTAATGTTCTGAATCCCTGACAAACTCTGAAGCCAAATAACTTCACTCAGCAACACACTGGGTCTGTGGTAGTTCTGCAAGTAAGGATGTGAGAAATCACAAGGCTTACAAAGGGTTGAATCCCTCAAATTTAACAGAAACCTGATGCATAATGCAGTTAATATAAATAAATAGTTAATAAATGGGTGCTGGAAAGAAATCAATCCACTTTCTAGGAAGACAATATAGAAATGGTAGCATGAGCAAAACTGCATGCTGATTCTGACTCTGCCACTATCAAAATGGGTAGAATTTTGGCCTCTCTGAAACTCCATCTCCTCCTCTTCCAGAGCACCAACTGTATTCCAGGTGTTGTACTAGGTGCCTGCCCTTGAGGTGTACCAAGAGATGGACAGAAAAAGACAACTGCTGGTTATTGCCATGAGAATTAGTTAAAAATTAGCCAAGCAAAGATAGGTAGATACATCATCTCAGGTAGATGGGGTTGCTTCCTTCACGACAGAACACAAGGAAGCAGGTGAGCCTTAGCATGGATGGTGGGAGAATTACAGACAATCAGGAATTACTGAAATAGCAAGTGTAAATCAACAAGTAAACACCCTAGCTGACAGTAGGTTGTGGAGGATCCCATTGCCTTACTAAAGAACTTTCATAGATGGTGAGAGGCCAGGAGTGGGACATGGCCAGATTTGCTTCTTGGATATCTGTAACTGTCAGGATTGAATCGTGTTAATGGTGTTTGCATTAGGCCGGGTTCCCTATGGCTTCCCTGGTGGCTCAGATGGTAAAGCATCTGCCTGCAATGCAGGAGACCCAAGTTTGATTCCTGGGTCGGGAAGATCCCCTGGAAAAGGAAATGGCAACTCAGTCCAATACTCTTGCCTGGAAAATTCCATGGACGGCGGAGCCTGGTAGGCAACAGTCCATGGGGTTGCAAAGAGTTGGACATGACTGAGCGACTTCACTCACAGGTTCCCTAGGACACAGAGCTTGAAGCAGTGATGAGGTGTTGGTGCTTAAATGGGAGGTACAATCCCAGGCACTGAGGGTGAGAGAGAGAGAGAATATGATGCAGAGAAGATTAGAGAGTCACACACAGTGATGTGTTACTGGGCTGGCCATGTTCCCAGAGTTTCAGAGACCCCATGGTTACTCAGCAGCTGTGTGCCCTTGACCACATGCACACAGGCAGGCAAGATGGAGAATCCTGCTTTTGGAATGGTTTGTGAGAGAGGGAAAGTTGTGGGGAGTTACCTTCCCATCTCCTATGCCATTGATCTAAGTTCACCCCATCAGTAGAAAACGTCTACGTGGTTTCATCTGGTTTCTTTAGTGGTTGACCAGGAAGCCAGATCCCATACATACTTCTTAGTGCAGCTTTTCATCCAAGGGCAGAAGTGGCCTTAGAAGTCAGAAATTTGGGGCATGTGGCATTTGGGCCAAAGTGCACAGTGGCAGCCAAGGGGCGCACTCACCCCATTTGGGCAAGTGAAAGTTTTGACCGTCCGAGGCCAGTCCTAGGTGAAAGACCTCACACCCAGTTAACTGGTCATAGTCGGAGGATGAGGAACAGCCCCTTGGAAAGACCCAGTCAAAATCAAAGCTAAGACAAATCCGGCAGCTGAGGACCCATCCAGGAGTTCCATGTAGAACCCAGATATAAAACAAGATGTGAGAGGAACTGTTCTTTGAACCAAAGGGGAGAATCCACACCCCATTTTTCACCCTTCCTCCATCCATGGTGACTAGGATGCAAGCCCCAACCCATGCTCCTTAGAAGCCAATTTGAAGTGAGATTAGATTCTTACATCACCATTCAGACTTTTTTCTTTGGTGGGGTGGAGGCATAATACATCTGAGGAATAAAATTTCATTACCTGGAAGATGAATTTGTTCTCGTACGTTTTTTGATGTGTGGAATTACAAAAAAGAAAGATATGTTGTTGTTGTTGTTGCTGTTTAGTTGCTAAGTCAGGTCCAACTCTTTGTGACCCCATAAGCTGCAGCATGCTAGGCTTCCCTGTCCTTCACTGTATCCCCAGGGTTTGCTCAAACACATGTCCATTGAGTCAGTGATGTTATCCAACAATCTCATGCTCTGTCACCTCCTTCTCCTCCTGCCTTCAGTCTTTCCCAGTATCAGGGCCTTTTCCAATGTGTTGGCTCTCTGTATCAGGTGGCCAAAGTTTTGGAGTTTCAGCTTCAGCATCAGTCCTTCCAAGGAATGGAAATCAGGGTTGATTTCCTTTAAGATTGACTGGTTTGATCTCCTTGCAGTCCAAGGGACTCTCCAGAGTCTTCTCTAGCACCACAATTCAAAAGCATCAATTCTTCACTGCTCAGCCTTCTTTATGGTCCAACTCTCACATGCATACATGACTACTAGAAAAAACAGCTTTGACTATACCTACCTTTGTCAGCAAAGCGATGTCTCTGCTTTTTAATAGCTAAGTTTGTCATAGCTTTCCTTCCAAGGAGCAAGTGTCTTTTAATTTCTTGGCTGCAGTCACCATTTACGGTGATTCTGGAACCCAAGAAAATAAAGTTTGTCACTTCTTCCACTTTTTCCCCTTCTATTTGCCATGAAGTGATGGGACTGGATGCCATGATCTTAGTTTTTTGAATGTTGAGTTTTAAGCCAGTTTTTTCACTCTCCTCTTTCACCCATATCAAGAGGTTTTTTAGTTTCTCTTCACTTTTCTACAATTAGAGTGGTATCATCTGCATATCTGAGGTTGTTAATATTTCTCCCAGCAGTCTTGATTCCAGCTTATGAATCATCCAGCCCAAAGGAAGATGTAAACAACTGTAAATATGGATAGAGTTGTAACAAACTGTGGAATCTGAGGTTTTTGAGAACTTGAAGTTCATCTAGTTCAATTACCTCGTAGCACAGATAAGAAAACTAGAATTCAAGAGGATAAGTTCTCTAAGGAAAGGTCATACAACTAATTAGCAATAGATGGAGGGCTAGAACAAAAGGAATCTGATGCCCAATCTTGGGCTCTTTTCCCAGTATATGTATTTGGGGATTTCATGAATTTGCTTCAGTACTTTAAAATTTTGCATTTTCACATTCTTAACAATATAAAACCAACAACTTTTGCTTATTCTGAGCCATCTGTATGACCACTGAGTATTTCTGTAACCAAACTACAGCAAATCCTTCCTTTGTTGAGGACATAATAGTACAGGCAAGCCAAACACAGGTGAATCTGTCTTTTGGGCAAAGAGTCAGACACGACTGAGTGACTGAACTGAACTGAACTGAAGGAAATGCCATAGACTGGATATCTTATATTCAATGGAAGTTATTTCTCCCAGGTCTAGGGGTTGATCTACATTCAAGATCAAGACAGCATCAAATTTTCCATCTGGTTTCCTGGTTTATAACCTGCTGTTTTCCTCTGTGTCCTCACGTGATCAAGGATGAGAGATCTCTCTGGTACCTCTTTTATAAGGGCACTAATCCCATTCATGAGGGCTCCACCCTCATGAGCTAATCACTTCCCAAGCTCCTCACCTCTTAATATGATCACACTGGGCACTAGCGTTCAACATATGAATTTTGGACACCACACAAACATTTAAGTCATAGTTTAGTAGCTCAGTCATGTCTGACTCTTTGCGACCCCATGAATCGCAGCACGCCAGGCCTCCCTGTCCATCACCAACTCCCGGAGTTCACTCAGACTCACGTCCATCGAGTCTGTGATGCCATCCAGCCATCTCATCCTCTGTCGTCCCCTTCTGCTCCTGCCCCCAATCCCTCCCAGCATCAAAGTCTTTTCCAGTGAGTCAACTCTTTGCATGAGATGGCCAAAGTACTGGAGTTTCAGCTTTAGCATCAGTCCTTCCAAAGAAATCCCAGGGCTGATCTCCCTCAGAATGGACTGGTTGGATCTCCTTGCAGTTCAAGGGACTCTCAAGAGTCTTCTCCAACACCACAGTTCAAAAGCATCAATTCTTCAGCACTCAGCCTTCTTCACAGTCCAACTCTCACATCCATACATGACCACAGGGAAAACCATAGCCTTGACTAGACAGACCTTAGTTGGCAAAGTAATGTCTCTGCTTTTGAATATACTATCTAGGTTGGTCATAACTTTTCTTCCAAGGAGTAAGCATCTTTTTATTTCATGGCTGCAATCACCATCTGCAGTGATTTTGGAGCCCCCAAAAATAAAGTCTGACACTGTTTCCACTGTTTCCCCATCTATTTGCCATGAAGTGATGGGACCAGATGCCATGATCTTTGTTTTCTGAATGTTGAGCTTTAAGCCAGCTTTTTCACTCTCCACTTTCACTTTCATCAAGAGGCTTTTTAGTTCCTCTTCACTTTCTGCCATAAGGGTGGTGTCATCTGCATATCTGAGGTGATTGATATTTCTCCCAGCAATCTTGACTCCAGCTTGTGCTTCTTCCAGCCCAGTGTTTCTCATGATGTACTCTGCATGTAAGTTAAAAAAGCAGGGTGACGATATGCAGTCTTGACGTACTCTTTTTCCTATTTGGAACCAATCTGTTGTTCCATGTCCAGTTCTAACTGTTGCTTCCTGACCTGCATATAGGTTTCTCAAGAGGCAGGTCAGGTGGTCTGGTATTCCCATCTCTTTCAGAATTGTCCACAGTTTATTGTGATCCACACAGTCAAAGGCTTTGGCATAGTCAATAAAGCAGAAATAGATGTTTTTCTGAAACTCTCTTGCTTTTCTCATGATCCAGTGGATGTTGGCAATTTGATCTCTGGTTCCTCTGCTTTTTCCAAAACCAGCTTGAACATCTGGAAGTTCACGGTTCATGTATTGCTGAAGCCTGGCTTGGAGAATTTTGAGCATTACTTTACTAGCATGTGAGATGAGTGCAATTGTGTGGTAGTTTGAGCATTCTTTGGCATTGCCTTTCTTTGGGATTGGAATGAAAACTGACCTTTTCCAGTCCTGTGGCCACTGCTGAGTTTTCCAAATTTGCTGGCATATTGAGTGCAGCACTTTCACAGCATCATCTTTCAGGATTTGAAATAGCTCAACTGGAATGCCATCACCTCCACTAGCTTTGTTTGTAGTGATGCTTTCTAAGGCCCACTTGACTTCCCATTCCAGGATGTCTGGCTCTAGATGAGTGATCACACCATTGTGATTATCTGGGTCGTGAAGATCTTTTTTGTACAGTACTGGCCCATAAATGTTAGTTAGTACTGAATTCACTTTACAATATATTATGTTGCAGAAGTTCCACCTTTGTACGCATGTATTCAATAACTACAAAGTGATAGCAAAAGGTTTTTCTCCACTGCATTCCAGCAATAATTTGATTTGATACCCATTTAATGCAGATATCAATGATGCTGTAATGATGACATTATCTCAAGTTAGCAAGATAATTTTGCTTTGTTATTGGTGACATTTTGTTTTAAAAGGCATCTGAAGAATGCTCTTGAGCAGAGTTTTTAAATGAATAGGAGAACTGAGTAACCTCAACTAGCAAAATATGTCTTGAATTCACTTACTCTTTTATCAAAATAGTTGTATAAATAGTTATTTTCTATATTAAAATGATTGAAGTCAAAATTCTGAAACATTAAATATAGGACAGGGCCTAGACTATTTATACAAATCTACCCAATATTGAAAATCTAGTTGCAACAGAAAGGTATAATCCTCCCTACAAATGTATAATGATAATTTAAATTTTATTAGTTCCATAACTTTAAAAATTAAATTTGTAAGTTTTTCTTCATTTATTAATTTATAAGAACAATTGCAGCCTTCTTCCCTTGTTCATACATATTTTTTAAAGCATAAAAATAACATACTTCTGCACTTGAAAACAGATAATTTTTCCATTTTGAAACAAATCCAGATATTACCCAATAAGAACCACCTCACACAGCACAAACTTCCTCCAGGATGAAAAATTATAATAATGACAGATCGGTTAAGGAAAAGTCCTAGATCTTGGATTCCAGAATCCCAGGTTCAGGTCTGGCTCTGCTAGTAACTGTGCATGTCCATTAATTGAGGTAGCTTCTCTGGCCCTAGGTTTCCTCACTGGTAAATTAAGGCAACTTTGAGGATCACAAATCATTATACCTATTGATATAAATGGTGTATTGATATAATTGGAACCAGGTACAGAATTAAGTGAAATAGTCCAGCTGTAATGAAGAGGGCATTTGTATTTAAGCTTATTTAAATTCAAAACTCTTTTAGCACAATAAAAACAGCAAATCCATCGACCTGGTTTGATCTGAAAGTTGCCAATTTGCATTTCTTAGACCAGATCATCTTTAGAACACCTTCCCTAACTCTAAAGAATTAAATGCAGTGACTCTAATGTAAATCAGGAGGAGGACAACATCTAAATGACCAGCTTCCCAGGTGCATCAGTGATTTAAAAAAGAAAAAATCCACCTGCCAATGCAGGAGACACAGTTTCAATTCCTGCGTCAGGAAGATCCCCTGGAGAAGGAAACGGCAACCCAATCCAACATTCTTGCCCGGCAAATCCCAGGACAGAGGAGCCTGGCTCGCTACAGTCCATGGAGTCACAAAAGAGTCAGACATGAGTTCGTGGCTAAACAATAACAATAACAAAAAATGGTAATAGGCATGGAAGGAAATCCTTCAGAAAGCTTCCAAGTTAAGAGAAATGCAGCATTATACAAAGGAATAGGGCATGATCAGGACTGGAAATAGATAAAAGTGAGTGAAAGACCCTTCTTGTCCCAACTGTATCCAGCAGAAAGTACCATCTGAACTGTAATCTCTGTTCAATTCTCCAGTGTCATACTCTCAATCTTATCCAAAGATTCATTCACATTCAATAAATTGTAGGTTAGGCACTGTGCCAGATGCTGGAAAGATCTGTAGAAAATCAAATTTATGTTTTTCCTTTTTATTAGAAAATACATTTGATTAGCTGTCTTTCACTGTTGCATTTTTAACTCTCAATTTGTTCCAAGTATTATTAGGAACTAATTCCAATTAAAATGTGAATATTAAATAAGGTATTTCATGTGGTTTTTTGTCATTTAGAATTTAAGGAGACAGCATGGGAGTATTTCGAAATGGATGTTGTTGTGTTTGCTGAAACAATGAGGTTACTTGATATACATCCTTTTTCCAGACTTGATACAGACCCGAATATCCTGCTTTCTTGATAGTTAGCATCTAGCGCATACAGATTCTCAGTCACTGACCAGGAGGTTTCTTTTCTTCTTAATTTCTTGTGTCTATATTCCTCTTCTTCCCAAATGTTTCTAGTCTGGATGTCTTTCGTGTCATTTCTGATAGGCAAAAATAAAACGTGTAAATGTGAAACTTTGATTCTGTTTCTAAAATCACTCACACTAAAGAGGTGTTTGAGCTCAACCATCAGGTTTGATGCCCTATTCATAAAAGTTTAACTTAAAAGCAAAATAATAAACAATAAATAGAGTGGAGAATAAGAAGGGGCAAAAATTTAATCTTCCCTGATAGCTGTGTATGGATGTGAGAGTTGGACTGTGAAGAAAGCTGAGTGTCAAAGAATTGATGCTTTTGAACTGTGGTGTTGGAGAAGAGTCTTGAGAGTCCCTTGGACTGCAAGGAGATCAGCCCTGGGATTTCTTTGGAAGGAATGATGCTAAAGCTGAAACTCCAGTACTTTGGCCACCTCATGTGAAGAGTTGACTCATTGGAAAAGACTCCGATGCTGGGAGGGATTGGGGGCAGGAGAAGGGGACGACCGAGGATGAGATGGCTGGATGGCATCACGGACTCGATGGACGTGAGTCTGAGTGAACTCCGGGAGTTGGTGATGGACAGGGAGGCCTGGTGTGCTGCGATTCATGGGGTCGCAAAGAGTCAGACACGACTGAGTGACTGAACTGAACTGAGCTGATAGCTGATCACTCTGTTTATGACATTCCCATATTTATTCTTTTCATTGGCTATTTCCTGTTTTAAATGTCTTTTACTCATGTCTGCCCCCTTTGTCTCAGTTTATTGGCCTATGGTCACCACAGTATCTTTCTCTTCCAAATCAATTGACATTTTTATGAAAAGAATTTGTTCAACTCTGAGAGGGTGGCATGCTGAGCATGGGCTACCACGTTATTACAAAGTTTCTCTTGAAACTTTGAGCTATAACACGTGAGCTATAATGTCCTCAGAGGATCTGTTAATTTAGATTCATATAGTGTTCTGTGAATAAACTGACATGGTTTTAAAAATGTAAAACATCTGACATCATCATAGTGATGATCTATTCACTCTTAATAGCATTTATGAACAACTGCAAAACACCTATGTTTTTTAGAGTGTAACACAAGTTCAGACTCTTGGTAGTTTAGACAGCTCCTGTTAGTCTTTCCACAAGCAAGGCCTCACTCATCTGGACCATCTTGGGGTTGAAAGCCCTTGCTGATTTATAAATGTGGTGACAATGGGTAGTAATCAAATCAGATAAGCACACTTCTTGCCTCTTACAAGAAATAAGCAATTAGTTACTAAAATAATCAGAGTCTGAATTCTGTGAAGTCAGCTGACATGAAAGGAACATGCTTCCAGTGGTTCAAATGGTATTTCCATTGATTTATTTTTCACATAGCTCTGAGCAGCCTGCACCTCCACTGTTTGATGTGGCCAAAAAAAAATTCTTTAAGCCTCTTGCTAATTCAAAACATTTGTTTTTAGGTGCCAGATTGACCTGTCGGCTCTCAGTAGGGAGCAGACACACAAGCTGGAGTTGCAGCTGGAAGAAGGGGAAGGGCACCTGGTATTGCTGGTCACCCTGACAGCTTCGGCCACTGTCAGCATCTCTGACCTCTCCGTCAACTCCCTGGAGGACCAGAAAGAACGCCAGGAAATACTGAAGCGATATGTACGTATGTAACCCTCCTCCCTCAGGGTCAGGGGTGACTAGATGAGGTTGTAAATAATTTACGTGGAGTGGCAGGAATACATCTGCAAAAGCTGTCTGACAGACGAATCAGCAGAAGGCAGGGCAGGTGCAAATACCATGCAGATCTTTGCGGAAGCACTTGGGTTACCCGAGGGTATCTAGATCCCTGGTGTTTTCTCGAGTCTCTTTCAGCGCCAGTTCTAGAGTCTCATCACACAGGGCAAACTTCCGTGATGGAAAGTCAAGTTTACACAAGACTGCTATAAAGCGAGTTCACTGATTATTTGTCATTGGAATTAGAATCTCGTTGTCTTTACACATTTGAAATGGAGTTAATGGCACTTAACTTTTTAGCTCGTAGCTGGATAACTAGGGGCTTCCCTGGCGGCTCAAATGGTAAAGAATCTGCTTGTGATGCCGGAGACCCGAGTTCGATCCCTGGGTCCAGAAGATCCCATGGAGAAGGAAATGGCAACCCACTCCAGTACTCTTGCCTGGAGAGTCCCAGGAACAGAAGCGCCTGGCAGGTTACAGTCCATGGGGTTGCAAAGAATCAGACATGACTGAGCACCTAACAGACTTTTGATAACTAGAGGATATTTACAGAAATCATTTTCTTTTTCAGCCTCACTTCATCCTTTTAACTTTGAAATTATGGAGAGAGAACTATAATTAAAAGGAAGCTTCTTTACCTTTGGATTAGATGTAGAGTAACAGGGTGGCAGAATGAGTCACCAAGTACCCTTCTCAAATTTTACCAAGCGCAAGCGTGACAACCGAGTCTCTTTCCCAGCTTCCTCACAGCATGCGCTTCCCGCCCTGTAGTTTTCGTGAATCAACAGAGAGGGGAGCTCTTACTCCATCGTTCTCTCTCAGCGACCCTTTGAAGAAGTGAATGTCTCAGTACCCATGAAGCTGGAAGAAAAAAAAAAAAACCGCTTTTCCACTTAAAATTACAAAGCTTGTATTGTACAATGCTGCCAGGTGTTTAGAAGGCTCCTCTAGACTCTCAGTCGTGAAACTGAGCTCTGACTAACAAAGAACTGCCTAATTTTTTTTTAGATTTTAAAATATTCCTGTTTGCTGACTGACATCCTTCCAATAACTGAATTTAATAAAGATGTACCTTATCAGGCTGTGCAGATAACGTGAAGTGCTGGTACTAATGCTCTACAATATTCTTCAAACAGATTAGCAGGATGTGCACTTCAGCAAATTTATTCTGGCTATCTGCACCGAATCAGCTGTCTGCTAATGCTTGTACAACTCACCCACCAACGGTGTTATCATAAACAGCTTCATAGAGGTGACTTAGCAAGGCTAAATAGTATATATTTTTAAAACACCTAAGAGCCTAAGGTATTGTATGACATCTTCGAATATATAATTGCAGTTGTGAAAACTATTTCACATTTTGGTACCCACCAAGACATATTCTCCTATTCCCTAAAGTGAGCCTCATGAATTAAAACAATTGTAAAGAAAGTAATTCACATATTAACATAAAAATGATTCTAGATATTATAATACTGTATTTGATAGATTAATATTTGATACAGTCCCATATGTTAGTATCATACAATGGGCTTGGTAATTAGAAATTATCCAATTACTATTGATTTTTTCCCCTTATTTTGCTACATGAAATTCCTCAAATCGGGTATTTCCACTGAGAATTTGAATATTTATTTCCATACCTTCTTTCAAATATTAGCTATTATGTCAATAAAATGTAAAATATTATGTGGATGTCCCAGCTAATTCTCAAATTATATTATGTTCAACATACTAAAAAGTGAGCCAACTTTAAATATACACTTTTTAGCCCTGAATTTCAAGATAAGCCTAAATCTCCCTTTAAAATCATACTTGCTAAGAAGCTCGTGTACATAATACAGCACATGTTATTATGATTGCTCATAGCAATACAAGGACAAACACCTACATTTTAGTGTTTCAGAGTGTTTCCTTTTTATTAGATAGATTATAAAGTGAATGAATACTGTATGATGTCTGAAATATCACTTGTTTTGGAGAAACATATGAAAGAGTTTATTTGGAGAGTTATCCGTAAGTTTTCCGGTGAGAACTTTGCGTATTTTTTTAAGGTTAGGTTAAACCTAAGAATTTGAGTTGGCACTGGTTGTGGTGAGGAAAGTAAGTGGTTTGCCCCCACTCTTGCATGAAACAACCCTGAGAAGGTTCTCCCTTGCTGTCATTCGGTGGTTCATTGTGAAGCATTGAAGCCCCACAAATTAAAGACATTACTGTGAGCCACTATTTGATCACCACATTCTAAAAAGATGGCTAATTCCATTTTTTTTTATTTTCCCCTCCTTTTTGGAGGGAGGAAAGCAGGGAAGGTCAATAGGGGGCGGATAGTAATGGGTAGTAGACCAAGAGCGATTGTATGACCTTTTCAGAACGGGGATGCTGAACCCTTGCTCCCCCTTGTCACAGTTTAAAAACCAGAGGAGCTAGTTTAGAGAAGAAGTTGTTAGCATTCCATTTTTATTATGACATTTCACAGTCATCTGATTTAATGTCCCTTGACCGGATTGTCCACCGTGAGACGATGGGCTTGAAATGTTATTTAGAGCATTGATAAAAGGTGAGCGGTTCTAAGATGACAGCGAGTCATAAGGCTGGTGGTGTGACATTAATTTTCTCCATAACAGAGATGGAATAAGACGTCACGGTGACAAGCTGTCAATCAGCGCTGGCCCCTCAGAGCATCCCGATGCCATAGGATGGGGTGTTGCCTCTCCCGTAATAGAGCTGAACTGAGATGCTCTCCTGACAGCTGCTGCAGCCATAGAGAAAATATATTATACAGCCTTTCATTAAAAAAATAAAGAGGACTCCTCTCCAGAGCATTTCAATCTTTTCCCATCTATTGAGGGCTGAAAGGATTCACAGCAAATCATAGATTCCTCTGCTATGGAAATTTCTGGCTTCAGAATCCATCCTGGTTTAGAGGCCCTCTAAAAGAACCGTAAATAACAAGGCCAGAATACCTCTTGATGAAGTATTCCTTAAAGTTATATTTTTTAACTGATACATTTACGTGTTTTCCTTCTTTTTTTTATTTTCTCCCCCTTGGAGTCCTTATTATAATCCATGTGTTGCTGGCCTAAACAGTTGAAATTTGCCATAAATGACTGTCAGCTGACAGGAGAAAATGAAACCTTCAAATAATTACCCCTCTGCATGGAAAACAGAACTTTGGAGCTAAAGCACCAGCAGCAGTGTGACTCTGCAGTGAGTTTACTAGTATAAAAATGATTCTCGGACTGCAGATACCTGCTTCAGTCACAATGAAAAGGTCTAAATTGTTCCTAAAAATTAAAGGACAGAAACCTTTTTGATAAAACTCCTCTCCATGGTTAGATTAGGAGACTTACCTGGTCCTTAACAGTCAGTAAGCTCTGAGATAAGAAGCAGCTTCCCACACCTGACCATTACCACCTTAGGAAGACAAGTCTACAGATCTCTGAATTATAACATTCGGTCTAATGTTTCCACTCTTAAACCATCAATTTACAGGAATTTAAATGGAGAGAGAAGTGCATTTTTATTAAACCCTGTCATCTGGGTAGCTTAAACACAGTTTGGGTGATAAACAGCTGTTTAAAAACAATAAAAGATTAGGAGTTAATCCTTGTGCTAAACACTCTGCTTTTTTTTTTGTTTTGTTTTGTTTTTTTTTTAACAAAGTTAGGCTATGAGATTACACATCTATCTGTGTTTCCTCCTCTCAGTGTACCAAGGTCAAAGCTTCAGTCTAAACAATGACTAGTCATACAGGGTTGATAAATTTAATATTGTGGTAAGCATGTGCTTCTCAGTATTCTCACGTTCTCAACACAAAGATGGGAATAATCTTTAGTAACATTTTAATAGATAACTTTATTATGTGAAACTGTGTTATGCTTTCCAGTTTTAAAACATATTAAAGATTACAATAAAGCAGTGCCTTTGATTTACTGAATAAAAATACTGATTTTGTCATGAGAAAATTGCATTGAAGTGCAAATAAACAAATGTGTGTGTCCTGTCATTCAATCATGTCCAACTGTTTGCGACCCTATGAACTGTAGCCCGCCAGGTTTCTTTATCCATGGAATTTTCCAGGCAAGAATACTGAAGAGGGTTGCCATTTCCTTCTCCAGAACAAATGTGTATCATATACTATTGGTTGATTTTACTCTCTGCTTATGTTCATGAGAGTTTTGAATTATTTTCTTGTATCCCCTCTTTTAGTTCCTTTAGGTATTACACTTATTCATACTCTACCATTATTAATTCATGGAATTAAATTGGTTTTAGCATTTGAGTCTGATTCTTCTATCAAAATTTCTATACTTTTACACCTACTACAATGACAGATAAATTTACAAATTTAAGAAAAGATTATCCATCACTTTTGAATTTATTTTTAGTAATCACCCTGATTTATTTTAAAAGATTATATATGTCTTTTACCTGAAAGTAAAAGTGTGTGTGGTATTTTCTAATATTTAAATCTTTTGAATTAAATATTAGAAAACAGTCTTTAACCCTCATCTAGCACCTACAGTTTCCAAAGTTCACCAAGGAGAAAATATAGTAGAAAAATAATTAATTTAATGTTGTCTTTCTTACTCTCAAAGCCTTAAGTGTGTTTGTTACTTAACCAACAATCTAAGATTCCTATTAAGAATCACGAGTCTCCAGACCATCATACCTATAGATGAAAGATTTCTTGGAGTGCTTTGGTAAAGGAGACGGATGGAAGAAAGCAGGCATGTCATATTTTATAATTGATTGTTCACTATCTACTGCTAATTACTTATGGAGAAGCAATGTTGTTGTATTTTTTTTACCCTTAAAAAAAATCTACTTACATAGCAATAATTATCCACACAAATGTATGTGTGTATGGGTACACATTCATGATGGCAGAAAAGGGCATCCTTATTGAAGAAACACAAATATCCCTTGGATCATTTCAGCAGCATCCTGAGATCAACCATAGCACTTGGTATTTTCTCAGAGCACTCCTAGAGGTGTTTTAGGACCTTTCTTTTCTAATACTGACTTTGGGGTGTTTCAGAGCCCATTGCGGATATTTCACAACCTGAAAGATGTGGGCTTCCTCCAAGTGAAAGTCATCAGAGCAGAAGGGTTAATGGCTGCTGACGTCACAGGTAAGAAACGATGCCATTTTCCTTTGGCCTGTGTATCAAGCAGCATGCCAGGTCTATAGTTTGATGATGGAACTTTTCATTTCATCTGACTGAATAATCAAAGTAAATTGTAAAGTGTGTTGATCTTACAAAGATTTGCTCTCCACCTGATTTTTATACTGTCTCCACTGTTTAAAAGAAAGGTAACATAATAAAAAATGAACAGTAAAAAGGAAAACAGCTTTTGAATTGTTGCCTTCTCCAAGGTTTAGTCAATATAGTGGTTATATTTCTTTCAGGTTTTGTCATTTTGGTGTCTCTGGGTAGTAGTGATGTATCTTCTTTTCTTAAAACAGTATCAGCTTCCCTCAGGTGGTATTGTAGCATCAACACTGATAATTCAAACATGCATGAAATCTCTTACATAGTTTGCTGAAAAATTTAGATACATAACACTCAATTACTTGGAATGAACTTTTGGTATCTGTGTTGCCGATCCAATTCTTTAGCTGTCCAAATTCCCTAGTACATCTCAGAGATAATTCTCGATCTAAACTAAACATCTACATTGTTCTAAACTCTTTTTTTCAAGAAACAGGCCTGTAAAAATGCCAAAATCAATATGATATCTTAAAGCTTCCTGATTTGGATACTGCTGTTTCTATAACATGTTAATTATTTCATTACTTTCCAGAATTATTGTTTTGAATTTGCAGCTATGTGAGCATTTACTTACTGTGTAATTTCATAGGATTTGGGAGGTATTTATACGATTCCTTAAATTGTCCATCTCAAGATGGACAATAAATAGGGTTGACTTGACCAATTTTTGTGCAAACTTCCCTGTTCCTGAAAGTATCCACTTATAATTTGTAGAGATATGCTTACCACTGTGAATGGCCAGCAAGTTGACCCTCAAAGGGTAGCTAAGTTATTTGAAATGGAGAAATATACTTTTCCTACCAAATGAGGGCTTGCAAGCTCATTATTTGGTCACTGCTGCCCTTAATTAATGGAACAGAATCAAAATCTAATTAAAAGATCACATGTCTTAAAACTAAAATAGCAGATGTCTATTCCAAAATGACAATATTTTAAATTTTTTAATATTTGCATAGTATTGAGTGACTGTTTATTGTTTGATAAAAGTAAAAATGCTAGGACTTTACAGTTTCTTTTTGGAAGATATTATCAACTCATTTTTAACCAAGCAGACAATAACAACTGTCAGATATAGTTTCCAGATAGGCATACCTGAAAATAGTGGGAGAGAAGACTGTAATTTTTTTGCACCTATACTGACTTGACTTCTTGTACTAAACAATTAGTGAATGTCAAGTTTATTCACGTTCTATTTTATTTCATGTGTGATTGTAACCAAATCAATCTGGACAAAATGTTTTTATTTATTATGAGCTCTCATTATTGGAACCAACAGTCAACATGAGTGGTTGACTAACTGGTCTGTTCTTTTTTGTTCACTTTGAACATGAACTTAAAGACCAGAAGAGGAATTCAATGCTGCTTTTACACTACAGAGGCTCTGGCCAGCCTTTGATTCCCAGCAGCAGATAGATTCAGAAATTCATGGCAATGACACTTACCATCACAGGAGGCATCTTCACTTTTCTTGAGTATTTTCTGCAGTGAAGGGGAGCACCCTCTGTTGGGCTAAAAGCATCTGAAGATAAAGACTAAAATTAAAAGTATGTCAGAGGGTATCATGTGTTTGTGAGTGCATGCCAGTCGCTTCAGTCGTGTCCGACTCTTGGCGGCCCCATGGACTGTAGCCCACCAGGCTCCTCTGTCCATGGGATTCTCCAGGCAAGACTATTGGAGTGGGTTGCCATTTCCTTCTCCAGGGGATCTTCCTGAACCAGGGATCGAACTCAGGTCTATTTATGTCTCCTGCACTGGCAGGCAGGCTCCTAACCACTAGCATCAACGTATTAAGAACTATCCCTGGATATTTATAGTGGGTACAATAATTTCTTATACAAAAATTCAAATCCCATTTACTTCAGAAGTTTAGATACCTGCCCATTACACAAGTTAAATGTAATTATCTGTTTGTGTCTCTTGGAGAGAAGCTGTCATTGCTTTTGAAACTTCATGAATATGCCAATTACTTTAACCCAAATGGCCTATATGCCACTATGCAAGTTAAAGTACATGTTCTCTTGAAGCTGGAGAAAATAGGTATATTTCTTTCATAATGGTTCTATGTAAATTAGTGTGAATAGCAATTGCCTTTTCCCTAGGGATTCAGTGAGACATAATTTTGTTCTGATAAAATGGACTTTAATTTGGAGAATACTAAATAACAGATTCTCCATTTTTTCCTTCCAGTTTTAGGGATATAAATCTAATGATTCCTCATTCCACACTGACCTTATAATCTAATGTGCTCTGAATTGAACAAGAGAGATGTTGAACTATTCAGGGGCAAGAGGATAATTCAGTCTTTGACCTCGCTCACTCTTGGGCCTTTTGTGGTCTTTGTGACATTTGTGATGGTGGCCAAAACCGAGGACCATATATTCAAGTCAGATGTCTGAATATTCTGCCAATTTTTTTTTTTTAAAGTCTTTACTTCTGCAAAGGATAAATGCATACTTACCTATAAATACATATGTATAAATATATACTGATCCTTCTTGGTCTTTAGCATGAAATTTGGGGCACAAATAAGCTCTTTGTATACTTTATCTCCTGCTTTTTCAAAGTAGAACTTTAAAAATATGTTGTGCATCTCGGTGGATAATCATAGGCTCTACAAGATACTTAGCAACAGTTTGAGGAAAGGGAAGAGAATCAGTGGTGCTGTCTACAAACGCTCAAATTAGCATCCGTTTAGGACTGTTGTGGATGGAGAGGGGAGATTTTAAATCACTGATAGCTCTCTGTGTGAAGCAAAAAATACTTTTGAGCTGATATAAACGGGGCTGTTGCCATAAGATACTTGGTTGGTTTCCAAACACCTTTCCAGACAAGTCCAACAACACAAACTTATATTTGACCAACTTCACTCAATTCTTAAAATAGGTTTAATGACCAGAATATCAAGTGAAGCATCCACAGTTTAAGCAAAAAAATTTTAATTACAATATTTCATCATTTAGCATGAGCACTAGAAAAGAGATTCTATAATCTTTTAAGTAGCCATCAATCTTACTGCAGTTACAAAGAGTTTTTTCCTTTCAAAATGTAAAATTTTTCTTTTGTTACAACACATTCATTGAGAAACATTGTGATACTGTATTAACTCTGTGTGAATAAAGAGCAATTGAGACTCTCTTTGAATGAGTGAGTATAAAGCACAAATTACTTTTTAATGAAACCCTCAATTCTTCTCCTTTCCACAAAAAGCCTATAGCCTTGTTCAGCTGAAGGCTACTACAGTAGGTCACTTCAGTTAAGCCCCTAATAAACTGTTGATAGTTGAGGGTCGTTTTTTCTTCGGTCTCAATGGCCCAGTGTTGGACAGTGCACTTCAAGTCATTAAGGTTAATACAGATTTAAAAAAGAGATTAACTCTGGTGGTTAAGGCCCCCATTTACAACTCCCACACATACACATGCATTGAACGAGGCACAGGAGTGGACTGAAATTTCAGTCAAATTGTGGGCAGCCTTTCACAGCCTGAGAAAGTGGCACTCTGGTTTTCAAAGTTGGTCAGTGAAATTCCTAAGGAGGGAAAAAGTTCAATTCACTGAAAAATACTGCGTGGTACAACTTACTTACCTTTCAAGGAACCAGTGAAAAGGTTAATGTCTCTCTGGACCATCAGAGCAAAATCTTCCGACTATCTGGCCCTGTGTTCACTGGGGGAGATTCTACTGCTAAATCAAGTGTTCGTTGAAGCTGGACAGATTGTGTGGAGAGAAAGACCAATGAGGGGGGAAATTTTTTTTTTTTTTTGGTGGTGGTGGGAAACAGTTCACTGTATGTTGGAATTTGTCTTTCCTAGCTTCTCATTATTCTTCTTTAGATGGGGCCTAATTTTTGCTTTCAGCTGAACATTTAAAGTCTTCTATATTGAGTGAGGCTTTCTTTGCAGAGTATTTAGACCTGGCCTCTTGGTTCTTTCAAGTTCTTAAAGAAGAAAAAGAAAAGGGTTCTTCTCCTCAGCCCCTCCTCTTCATTTTCCCTTGGGTTGTTTTTTTGAGCTCCTGAGGAAGAGGTCACAGCCTCCCCAGGGATACCAGGCACTCAGTTTCAGAAACATTGATATGGGAGAACTGTGAAACCCTTTCAAAAGATGCTCTGCCTTTTCACTGTATTAAAAGGTACACTCATATAAAACTTCTTCACTCCAGGTGAACTGATCTCTCAAATTAATGCACATCTCTTTCAGGAAACAATAGAGGGAAAGCAAGAAAAAAAAGGAAGAGAGGGAGAGAATTTTACAATTAACAGAGCTGTCATTGAAACAGTCCCACTAAATGAGCATATCTTTTTCCGGAACAAGGCTGCACATCAAGACTTGCGACTCACCAGCCCCCGGAGTCTGGAAACCTACTAGTTATTAAGAGAGATGTTTACTACCCCTTTATTTGCATAGACTTTTCCCATGTTTTTCTTTAGGAAAACTGTCTTCATTGTTGGAAAATATTTAAGTAACAAAACAGCAGAAAAAGACATGCTACAGTTTTTTTATCAGCTTCCGTGAGAGTCTTATTATCTTAAGAAATAACAGTTAGCAGCTCAGATTCATTAGCAGAGCTAAATTTAAGCCCCGTTTGACAGGCTGCCTAGAAAACATTTTGTTTTGCTGTCTGTGGGCTTTAATTAAGATGTGTTCAATTTCAGTCCTCTTCAGTCTAGCCCTACCCACCCCCCCACCTCCTCACCACCACCCCCAACTTGCTGTGTCACAGACCGGCGATCAGACACTTTTAGATGGTCCGGCCCATGACTTTGACCTTCTGCGCAGTCCGGCGTTCCCTGGGGAACCGTTCAACTCATGAGGTCTGATTTCACACTTCCAGGATGCCTCAGCTCTCTTAACAATGACAGGGAGACAAAGCCCTTTAGAGCAGGCCGCATGGGGACTTGTTTAAATTGGAAACCAGAGAGGAGTCAAGGAACAAGGTTATGGGCTACAGAATAGTGCTTTTAATAAAGAGCTCACAGCTCCAGCTCAGCTCAAAGAAGTCAACCTCTGTACAATTAATTGAGCCATTTATCTGGAGCTTCTTAGGCCTCTACTTTCTCACAGATTGCGTGGTAAATATCAGCTAAGAAGCAAATGAGATATGCATGAAATGAATTTTAACACTTTGATTACTGTGCCTCCAGTCTTCATTAAAAGTAAATTTATTTGTATTTCTGACCTCATTATCAGTAGGCTGCCTGCATTTTTATTGGTTCCTGTGATTTCCAGCTTGAGTGTGTCATGAAGGTATATTTTATACAGAGATTTGGATTTATTAGTCTTGGTATTTTCCCTGAACATTATGGGTCTATTCAGAGAAAGAAAATGAAAAGCTAGCTGTACAGAAAAAGGCAAGTCTGGTCTTTGAAAGATTGATATACTAAATGCCAAGCACATATGCATCCAAGATATTATCCTTTTAAAAAATTAACTTTTGTGGGTTACTCAAGCAAATTGCATAAGATGGAAGCCATTGTTGCTTGAGTGGCCCCCCAAATATGGTAGCTCTACTAGAATAGGAGTAGCTCTGCTGTTTCTTTTATAGGATTGTAGCAGTTTGAATTTTTAATAGCATAGGCCTTTCATAGACATCATCGCATTTAATAACATTGATGATATCTGATAAATGCAGCCTTAGAATTTATGATCACTATTTAAAACCTATCACTGAAGAAGAGAAAATAGATGTCCTTTAAACTCGACATAGTTCCATTGAAAGTATTATATACAAAATGCAACAGAGTTCCTTTATATTTGTGAATTATCAAGGGTAAAATAATTTACCCATGGGGGGGTGGGGTGGGAGTTATTTGTGAATATCATTCTTAATTTTTAAACTCTCAGTATCTTAAAATCTTAAAACTATATTTCTTGAAACATAAAATCAAAATTTTACACAAAATGTATCATAAAGTTCCCAAGAATGCTCTATTTCTTTTCTAACTTAATGTTTCTATTTGGCTTTAAATAAAGAAGATTGTAGAAGACTTTTAAGCAGATAGTATACTTTCTGACACCATATTGCACATAGAAATAAATGTTGCATCCTTTGGTAACTTTATTTTTTAAAAAGCTAAATCATATTCTAATTATAGAAATGCGAAAGTGTTCTTCTAAAAACAAACAGTTGATAATATTTGTAAGGAGAGTAATTAAAATGATAATTTAGCATAAGGGCAGGTGAGACCTGAGTCTGAACTAGTGTTTTACAGGAAATTGCAGAAATCATGTGTGATTCATATGCTGGTCACATGGCTAGAAGATACTGCTCTGGAAGAATAGGTGGGATGACAAAAGAGATTAATCATTGGGTTTGATATGCTCTAGAGGTGAAGGACTATGGGCTGAAAAAGTGGTGGTCCCACTAGCAGTGGGAAATGAGGGGAAGAGAAATACTATAAAATAATTAATTGAGTTCTGTAGAAGTAAGATTACAAAATGATCCTTTGAGTAAAGAAATAGAGAATTGCTGATTTGATTTGGAAGGCCAGCTCCAGGGTTTTACCCAGTGCTTGAAGAAATGCTTTCGATGTTAGAATCATCGTTTAAAATTGTTTAAATTTTAACAATCATCATTTAAATCATTGTTTAAAATTAAACTATTCTATATATTTTGTTGCATTATGATATAGGTGTGTAAATAAGAAATGAATGTTCTAGAACAGTGAATTAGGGAAATACTGCAGAGAAGATCTGGATTTAACTAGGCTTTTGAAATAAAATCGTACTGCGGGGATATTTGGATGACATGATAGTGTGGTTAGACTCAGAAATGACTAAATGATCCACCCCAAAGGGTGATTATATTAAAGGATTGATGGCAGTGGGAAATGCCACGCAGAGGAATGCAGCACTCTGTCCCTTGTCTAACCTGTGCAACATAGTGACTATTGACTTTGAGGAGATAATTGACTGCTTCTTTATCAAACTTGCTAGAAGCATAATTAACTCATTATATATCAGACCAATATGTATGCTATTTGTATACATATATACTATATATAATGTACAATTTATACGTATATATATAATCAGCAAACTTAAATAATAGACTTAGTTCTGCAAAATGAACATTAAAAATTATAAATCAAAAGGCTTGCCTGTGTAAAAAGCAGTGATTTCTTGATTTAACAGTAGAAAATAAAGTCTTTGAGTTTGAATCAAACTTAATCTCCATGAGAGTGAATTATACATACATGAGTTTTGTTACATTCAATCAGAGGAGAATATTGAAATGATACTCCCTTCTGGGTTCATCAGACATCCTGGGGTGGGAATTCAGTTTTGGAAGCTACTCTTTAAAGAAGGACATTGACAAGCTAACCAGAATACATCCTCGGTATCTGGTGTTTTAAAATCAAGGCCATTGAAGCTAGCTCAATGAAAATGATAATGACAGTAATCATAGCAACTAACGTTTATTGAGCCCTTATCACGTGTCAGACACTACCCTAAGCCTGATATAAGGATTATCGCAATTAATCTCACAACAACCTAATTAGGTATTGTTGTTATCTTCCCTTTACAAAATAGAAAACAGAGGTGTGGAAGTTTAAATAACTTGTCCAGATCAACACACACACACACACGCACACACACACGCACACGCATGCACGCACACACATATACACACTCCAGCTCATAAATGGCAGGGCAAGGATGCCAGTCCAGATCTAGTCACTGAACCCACCAGCTTGTACTAGAGAAAGGAAGATGTTGAAATGATTTTTCGGTCAGTTATCCAAAAGCCTGTCACGGGGAGGGTGTTGTTAGGGGTTGGTAAGAATAATAAAGACCAAGGTTCAATCCAGAGAGCAAACTTCCTTCTAGCACATTTCATCAGAAAGGGATTTATTATAGAGTTTTTAGTGGATCACAGAATCTTTGGAGGCAGGAAGGGCCTAAGAAAACAAGTTCTAAGTCTGATTTCCAGGAGTTAATACCAGAGCTACATGAAAGAGCCAAGATGTTGCAGGCTCCTGCCACGTGAGCCTGTGGGGAAGGCGCTGTGACGGCAGCGTACGCCTCTCCTGCTGGCTCTGTGAGCAGTTCACCCTCTCGGAGAACTGAGCTCTAGTGTCAGATCTCAGGCAGATACCTCTGATCGATGCGGCCCGAATCACATCTGCAACCCCAGCTTGCAAAGAAGTCCGGAAATGCCACTTCGGCCTTTGTGGCTTCTCTGTTTTCCGGAAGAGACACACTAGGAATAGAATAGATGCTCAGCAAGCCATCCACACTCTCCAGTGCAAGAGGGCAGGTGACAAGCACGAGTCACATCATCTCAGTGACAGCTGCCTTCCCTCTTTTTCACCCCTTATTTCATTTAAATTTAGACAAAAGCTCCAGAGAGACAAAATGCAAAGAAGCATCCCCCCTAATTTATAATTGACAAAAAATGAATCAGAATATTCCTGTGCAAGTGGTGATTCCCTGTCACTGGAGCCATTGATGCCAGGTCGGTATGACCACCTGGTTGCAGGGGGGGCTTCAAGTCCTAGATGAGCTTTTGAACTTGGACTCTAAGTTTTATCTCCTGGGCCTTCAGAATCTGAGATCCTGCAGTAGGTGCCAAGATGAGAAGCAGACCCTTGAATGAGTAGATATTATGCAGATGAGAAATAAAAAGAAAGATATCATTCTAAAGACAAAGGCCTGACAGGTGGCAATTTTCAGTGTTATCGCCTAAAACATATAAAAAGATTTAATCACCTAATATGATTTTTAATTTTTTAAATCTAAAGAATTTTATTCCATTGCAAAAGACCTCTCCAGCTGGTTAATTCACTTATGTGAATTATTCAGATAATCATCTGAAACCCCATACTTTTCTGTGCAGAATTTAATTGAATATATAGTTACTGAAGGCCCTAAAGTGTCTATAAGGACTTGTAAAAACAGAGGAGTTCATGATATATTTTTACATTTATTTTAGGCCAAACAACTTTTGTGTTTCTACTCTAAGAGCAAGTCAGATACGTGCAGTTTCTTGTTAAATGTTAATTGAAAATAAAGTCTATAAATGTTTTTGCCATAATTTATTTAAACTCTTAAAGGTTTAGACATAACTTCTCTACTGCCTCTCCTCATTTTATAAAGCCCAGAGTCTCCTTTGCCTTTATTTTCCAGTTTCCTATCTGTCTTGTTTCCCATTCTTCTATCATGAATTTTGGGTTCCCCAGCATATACCAAGACGGTTCACTTCTAGCACTCAAGAATGCACCTAGTGATACAGGATACTATAAATATTCTTTTGCATCTAATTCTAGATCCCTGGGCTTCCCTGGCAGCTCAGCTGGTAAAGAATCTGCCTGCAATGCGGGAGACCTGAGTCCGATCCCTGGGTTGGGAAGATCCCCTGTAGAAGGGAACAGCTACCCACTCTAGTATTTTGGCCTGGAGAATTCCATGGACTCTGTAGCCCATGGGGTCGCAAAGAATCGGGCACAGCTGAACAACTTTCATTTGAGCTTCCTTGGTGGCTCAGATAGTAAAGAATCTGCCTGCAATGTGGAGACTCAGGTTTGATCTCTGCATTGGGAAGAACCCCTGGAGGAGGAAATGGCAACCCACTCCAGTACTCTTGCCTGGAGAATCCCATGGGCAGAGGAGCCTGGCGGGCTACAGTCCGTGGAGTCGAAAAGAGTCAGACATGACTGAAGTGACTTGGCACAGCACTAGACCCCAAGGGAAATAAACTCATATATACATTAAACTTTATTTCTGTTGCTCTTAGTCATGGTTCTCAAAGTGTAGCTCAGGGACCTCTAGGAATTCCCAAGACCCATTTAGGGATTTATGAAGTCAAAACTCTTTTATAAATAATACTGAGATGTTATTTGCTTTTTTTTTTTTTACTGTCATTCTCTCGTGAGTGTACAATAGAGTTTTTCAAAGGCTGCATAATGTTTGATCACTCTAATGTTAATATTAGTCCCTTGGACTACAAGGAGATCCAACCAGTCCATCCTAAAGGAGATCAGTCCTGGGTGTTCATTGGAAAGACTGATGCTGAAGCTGAAACTCCAATACTCTGGTCACCTGATGCAAACAGCTGACTCAAGACCCTGATGCTGGGAAAGATTGAGGGCAGGAGGAGAAAAGGATGACAGGATCAGATGGTTGGATGACATCACCAACCTCAATGGACATGAGGTTGGGTGGACTCTGGGAGTTGGTGATGGACAGAGAGGCCTGGCGTGCTGCAGTTGATGGGGTCGCAAAGAGTCAGACACGACTGAGTGACTGAACTGTACTGAACTGAATGTTAACATGTCATGAATTTATTATTGTTATTTCCAAATGAATATCTCTTATTGTTTAATTCAAGTATAGTTGATGTAATATAATAGTATATAGTTTATAGGTGTACAACATCAGTTCAGTCACTCAGTCATGTCACTCAGTCACTCACTCAGTCTTTGCAACCCCATGGACTGCAGCACGCCAGGCCTCCCTGTCCATCACCAACTCCCAGAGTTTACTCAAATTCATGTCCATTGAGTTGGTGATGCCATCCAACCATCTCATCCTCTCATCCTCTGTTGTCCCCTTCTCCTCCTGCCTTCAATCTTTCCCAGCATCAGGGTCTTTTCCACTGAGTCAGCTCTTCGCATCAGGTAGCCAAAGTATTGGAGTTTCCGTTTCAGCATCAGTCCTTCCAATGAGTATTCAGGACTGATCTCCCTGAAGATTGACTGGTTGGATCTCCTTGCAGTCCACGGGTGTACAGTATAGTGATTCACAGTTTTTAAAGGTTATGCTCCATTTATAATTATTCTAAAATATTGGCCGTATCCCCTGTGTTATACATCATTGTAGCTTATTTTATACATGATACCTTATATCTCTATCTCTACATTGCCCCTGCCCCCTTCCCTCTCATTGCTGCTAAACACTAATCTATTCTTTGTATCTGTGAATCTATTTCTTTTTTGTTATAGTCACTAATTTGCTATATTTTTTATATTTCATGTGTGGTATCATATAGTATTTTTTTTCTCTGACTTATTTCCCTTAGCATAATATGTTCCAAGTTTATTCATATTGCTGCAAATAGTAAAAATTCCCCTTTTTGTGGCCAAATAGTATACCACATTCCATTGTGTAACACATCTCCTTTATCCATTCATCTGTTGATGGACACTTAGTTTGCTGCTCTATCTTGGCAATTTTCAATAATGCTACCATAAACATGGAGATACATGTATCTTTTCAAATTTGAGGTTTGATTTTTTTCAGATATATTACCTGCAGTGGAATAGCTGGGTCATAGGGAAAAGTTTTTTTTCAGTTTTTTTGAGAAACCTCCATATCATTTTCCAGAATGGCTATGCCAGTTTGCTTGTTTATTTTGCTGCACCAGGTCTGAGTTGTGGCAAGCTGGATCTAGCTCCCTGACTAGGGATTGAACCCAGGTCTCCTGTATTGAGATTTAGGGAAATTTAACCACTGGGCCACTGGTAGAGTCCTGACTGTACCAGTTTAAATTCCAAACAACAGTATATGAGAGTTCTTTTTCCTCCACATCCTGATTACGTTCCTCTACATCTGATTACAGAAATGATGACCTGTGTGAAGTAGTATGTAAGTATGGTTTTGATTTGTATTTCCCTGATGATTGGCAGGGTTGGCCATCTTTTCAGGTGCCTATTGGCCATCTGCCTTTCCTCTTTGGAAAAATGTCTATTCAGATATCCTGTTCATTTTTAATCAGGTTTTTTTTAATATTAAGTTGTATGAGATGATAATATATCTTAGATATTAACTTCTTAATAGTCATATCATTTGCAAATATTTTCTTCCATTCTGCAGGTTGACTTTTAGTCAATGGTTTCCTTTGCAGTGCCAAAGAAATGAAGTTTAATTAGGTCCGATTTGTTTATTTTTTCTTTTACTTCCTGGCTTTAGAAGACAGATCCAAAAAACAATATTGCTGTGATTTATGTCAAACACTGTTCTGCCTATGTTTTCCTCTAGGAGTTTTCAGCCTTACATTTAGGTCTGTAATCCATTTTGCATTTATTTTTGCATATGGTGTGAGGAAATGTTCTAATCTCATTGTACACGTAGCTGTCCAGTTTTCCCAGCACTCTTCAAGACTGGCTTTTCTCCATTGTATATTTTTGCTTGCTTTGTCATAGATTAAGTGACCATGAGTAACTGAGTTTATTCCTGGGCTCCGTATTCTGTCCCATTCATCTGCTGTCTGCTTCCGTGCCACTGCCATACTGTTTTGATTACTGTGGCTTTGTAATATAGTCTGCAGTCAGGGAGCATGACTCCTTTCAGGGCTGTTCTTTCCCAAGAATGTCTTGGCTATTCAGGCTCTTTTGTTCCATTCTTATTTTAAAATTATTTGTTTTAGTTCCGTGAAAAACGTCTTTAGTATTTTTGGCAACGATTATATTGAAAATGTAGCTTGCCTTGGGTAGTATGGTCATTTTAATTTTTTCAGCCCAAGAACACAGTGTGTCTTAACATGTTCTCAATTTTAATTTCTAAAATGGTAAATTTTGATAGATATAACCCACTCACACACACACAAAAAAAGCTCTTTGAGATCCTCAATAACCTTTGAGTTCCTAAAACCAAAATGTTTAAAAACTGTTGCTGTGGGGAAATGATTCTCAGTTGGGAGATGGCAGTATTCCCCCCTCAGTATTTTAGACATCTGTAGGGGAATTAAGTTGCCACAGTGATTGGGGAGCACTATTTGTATTGGGTGTTGGGGATACTAATTGTCTTTTTAAAAATTAGACAGTAATATATAGTGACACTATTAGACAACTAGACATAAATAGCGAAAATTGTCCCATGTCCTACCTGACTAAATATAGACACTAAGATAGCTTTAAACTCTGTTTCATGATTATCTGACTCTAGATTGCACCCTTAAATACATATTCTTTACTCAAGTCTTATTGATGGCTGCCACATAACACCAAAGACCTTAGAATTACCTCCAAGGTACTTCATGGCCTGGTTCCTGTTACATCTCTGACCTGTTTATTCTTCCCATTGCTCACTGTGCCCCACTATCAGAGTCCCAGAGGACACCAGACTTTTCCTGTGGCTCCCCCCACTGCCTGGAGCACTTTTTTCCTGATATCCACTTAGCTACTTCTTCACTTCCTTCAGTCCTTTGCTTAGGCTTCTCTTATCCATGAGGTCTACTCCAGACACCATAATTAAATATATAAACTGTGACCTTCCCCACACTCTTCAAGCCCCTTGTCTTGCTCTATCTTTTCCGTTTTCTGTTAACATACATCACTCTAGCATACAATATAATCTACTTATTAATTATGTTCGGTATTCATCCTCTTTCTCCTCGCTCCCCACTGCAAGCAGGCTCCAGGTGAGCAGAGACCTTATTTTGTTTTTCATCTGTCTGGGAATCAGTCAGTTGTGTCCAGCCCTTTGTGACCCCATGGATTCTAGCCCGCCAGGCTTCTCTGTCCATGTGATTCTCCAGGCAAGAATACTGGAGTGGGTAACCAGTTCCTTCATGACCCGGCAAAGAGTAGATACTCAATAAATATTTGTTGGATAAATCTTTTAACAATAAAAGTTTGTTAAATAAATAAATGTATGACTTAATTGTATACAACTTTCTATTAGATCCTCTGAATAATAGCATTAAAGCATCATATTAAATGTTGAAATAACTTACAGGTTAGTCTTATTATATTTCAGAATAGTGAGAGGAGGGCATTACAAAATCTTCACTGTGAGGAAAAACCTACTGGACCAAGAACCACAAAATTAGAGGGCCCATTTTTTCTGCCACTATGACACCTACTTCATGCCTTAACTAAGAAAAAAGAAGCCCTATTATTATTACCCAGTGCAGAGCCAGACCCAGTGGGAACCTAGTGAAGAGTGTCAGCTAATGTAATTATACCAACCAGATGTTTAAAGTATATTGAGGGCAGTCAATGAAAAAAGCTAAGGCCAAAGCCTCACCTCCAGTGATAAGGAGAGGATTGGAAGATGTCTCCAGTGTAGGCTGCTCTTTATTTTGGTAGACCCTGTGGCATTCCCTCAACTATAACCTTGTTATATGCTAGGATTTAATTCCAGTTTATAGAAAGATGGCAACCTTGATTATAATTTTTTAAGATTAATTATAACCATTTCAAGTTGTGGCAACTGAGGAAGTTAAACCAATGAGCTTGATTTGGGCCAGGTAGCCCCAAATAAAAGACCCTTGTGGGTATGAATTGCTTTCAGTGCTACTAAAAGCCTCTGTGTTTTCACAGACATGCCAACAAAGAGGGGGTCACAGAGCCTCCACACACACACGTTTTTATAACATATCACACCCAGCAAACGGTGCTCCTTGTCAGCAGCCAAACGACCTTGGACAAACCCCACCACTGATGGATTGGGACTGACCTTCTATTCTGGGAGCGGGAATATCATTCAGTATCTCTTGAGTGGCCTCAATGCTCAAACCACTTGTCTGCATGAACTAGAGTCATCTGCTTGCCCACAAAACAGGGGTGGTGCTGACTTTCCCACAGTTCTTTGTAAATATGTCAGTGTGGTGACCTCAGAGAGCCAGGGCTAGGGGTGAGAGAGAATTAGCCAGTCAGTGCACCCTGTTTAATCCTGACTGCCGCTTTGAAGATTGCCAGAAGAGATGCCCATTGGAGACTTTTCTGACATTTATTTTTATGGTTATAGGAATGCCTTTCCACCATAAGAAGAGCTGAAGTAATACAGTAGATGCTTCAAAATCTGTTACAGGTTTATTCTTATGAGTCAAGGTGAAATAGTCTCCTAATTTCAATTTTCTTGGGAGATTTTCTTCCCTATAAAATTTCATAGGAAAAAAAAAAAAGATAGCCCTTAGTATTAAACCAGATTATGGAGAAATGCATCAGTCCTAACATAATATTTGTAAGTATCTATCTAATGAGCTTCCCAGGTGGCCCGGTGGTAAAGAAGCCACCTGCCAATGCAGGAGACCCAAGAGATATGGGTTTGATCCCTGAGTGAGGAAGAACCCCTGAAACAGGAAATGGCAACCCACTCCCATATTATAATTGCTATATAATATAGATCTAGGTTTTGTGTTACAGAGACCCTATTAAAGGGATATACAAATAGATTTAAACTAAATATTCCTTAGCACAAATCTTAAAGTCCTTCACTTCTAAAATCGCTGGTGACAGAGGTGTAATTATCATAGATCACCAGAGTCATCTCCATTGGGAAAAAGTCTTCACTTTCTTTTCCCCTTCCTGTTCTAAACTTAGAGAATGATATACTTCCTTTGCACTCTTTACTCATCTTTATTACAGCACTCACAACCCTGCATTGTTGTGTATTTATGTGTCTATTGTGCCTACTAAATTGTGTGTGTTTTGAGAGCTGGACCGTGTCTTTTAAAAAAAAAAAATGGACTAAGGGCTACTTTAACCCATTTGTTTTATTTTAGATTAATGCTCATTTTTTAGAGCTGTCTTAGGTTTTTGGACTATGCCTCAATCATACTTAGAATTCTGGGGAGAGACAAGCAGACACTCAATAAGTAATGAATAGCTTCAAAATGTATTCCTGCAACTCTCTAGAAATTGTCGACATGGAAAATGGTCATGCTCTCGAAGAAGGTGAAGATTCTCTTCTAGCTGTCATGGTGGGTAATACAGTCAACCCCACTGCCCCATCCTCATCCAGCACTGCTGCAATTTCTGTCTTGCATCCAAACGAAAATCTCCAGTTTCCTGCACTGGAAAGGAGAGGGATGGGCACTTTTTATCTAAAATAGTGAAAGCTGAGGGAGAGCCCGTTGGTACCCACCAGTCTGCTGTAGTCTTCCGATAAGAATGAGTAAGAGGGGAACAAGAGATTACGTGATCTTTGTTCCCACACACGCATGCTCTTCCAATAGCCCCAAATGGCTGGAAACAAAATTCACTGCAACTTTGGATGCTGCCTTCATTTCTTGCCCTCTTAGCCTGATGGTATCAAATAAAACGATAACAGGAGCCAGTTCTGCCTTGCTCTCTGCTGCTGCTGCTGCTAAGTCGCTTCAGTCGTGTCCGACTCTGTGCGACCCCATAGATGGCAGCCCATCAGACTCCCCTGTCCCTGGGATTCTCCAGGCAAGAACACCGGAGTGGGTGCCTCGCTCTCTAGAGCTTTGTGAACTACAGCGCACTCTGCAGACATCAACCCTGCCTCCTGTAGTCAGTGTCTCTCCTCCATACCCTCAGCAAGCAGAGCAGCACATCACAGGGTCTAACCAGAATGATAAAAGCATGAAAAGAAGGAATAATTAAGCAGATAATGAATGGTTAGGTCCATCACTGGTATTTCTGTGATTGTTTTTGTTTGTTTAAATGGCATCTAATCAAGATGGCAAAATTTAGGAACTGAAAAGCCAGTCATTTAAAGCATCATTTAGCAAACCAGATAAGTACATCAACTATGTGTAGCCACTTCTTTAAAACAAAACTGTCGTGCGGGCTTTCTAGTAGTAAGCTCATGGTATTTAATATTGAATGTTTACTCTTATTTTGGTTGCAATTGCTGTTAATTTTTAATTGCCCTTGAATCATGCAGTGGCAGAAAGATACTTTCTAAATTAGTCAAAAATAACATAGTGTGTAAAGACCTCATGTTGGCATCCACACTGATAACTGTAAAAACATAACTTTTTAGAAAGAAAAGATGAATGAAAGCTAAAGATAAAATGGCCTTGCCTAAATGTTCCTCTTCTGAAGTCTAGAAATAGCTAGTCAGAGCACTTTGTTGAATACTTCTTGTCCTTCCCAAAAGAGACTGACTTGGCTAAGCACAATAGATTGTTTTCCATTTCCAAATAATAATATCAGGCATAACAGATTGTTCAATATTGATATCTGCAAATTCTGTTGGTTCTCCCATCAACATATATCCAGAGTCTGATCGCTTGATATCACCTGGTTTATTGTAATATCCTCTTAACTAACTCTTCTCCTTATCTCCTTCATTGCCCTCTCTCTACCTTATTTTACAAATGGCAGCCATCAGATCCCATTGCATCTCAACCGAGATCCTTCCAAAACCTTTCCCTAGCACTTAGAATGAAAGCAAACTCCTCCAGAGACCGGCCACCCTCCCCATTCCTCTCTGGCTGTGTTATCTACTACTCTTTCCCAGACTAGCTTTCTGGAGATTCCTGGAAACCCCAGGCACAGTCATTTCTCTGGCCAAGGGTCACTCTCTTGCCGCTTTCATTTCTTTGCCCACTTGTTGCTTTCTCACTGAGACCCCCTCTGGCTGTCCCTTTTAAAACTGTGCATATATAGCAGCACTCCTTACCTCCTCTCTGATCTTCTCAACTTAATTTTTTTCTACAGTACTTAGCCCTTTCTAAAATACTCTCACTTTCTTAAAATACGCTAACATGTTCTTATCCATTGTCTTTCTTCTCCAATGCAAACTCTGCACGTTCAGCAGTTTTTTAAGTTGTTTTGTGCATGTCTATGTCCTCAGCACATAGAAGATGCCTGGTATATGGTAAGCGATAAGCATTTGTTGAATAAATGAATCTACAGACAAGACATTACCCAGCCTTTCCATGGGTGTGACTCACTAAATACTGAGATATGGCATGGCACAGTTGAGGCTTCCCTGATGGCTCAGATGGTAAAGGATCTGCCTGTAATTCAGGAGACCTGGATGCGATCCCTATGTCAGGAAGCTCCCCTGGAGAAGGAAATGGCAACCCACTCTAGTATTCTTGCCTGGAGAATCCCATACACAGAAGAGCCTGGCAGGCTACAGTCCATGGAGTCATAAAGAGTCAGATATGACTGAGCAACTAAGGGGATAGATCAAGGGCTCTAAATGTCAGATAGACTTGAGTTTGAATGACAGTTTTACTACAGCCTGTATAACCTGGAGAGTTATATAATCACCCAGCCTCAGCTTCCTCTCTGTAAAATAGAAAGAGTAAAAGCATCTTTCTCATAGAGGAATCATAAAAATTTTTGAGCAAATAAATGAAAACATTGTGTTGGGCTTATATAATAACTCGGAAAATGTCCGCAATGATTGCAGTAAGTATTGTAATTGCCCTTATTGGTATTATTATTGCCCTTATTATTGCTATATTTTATTGAGGCCCTTGCTAGTATACCAGACATTTTACTACTTATATTCTAGCTATTATCTACAAGGGACCATTACTGTCACTGTTGAAGGGGTTTGGGAACTGGCCCAGAGTCCCATAGTGAGTATTCAGTCACAGCTTGCTCTGCCTCCAAAGTTTAGGCCCTTCCTCCCAGACCACTGGCCTTTCACATTGGACTTTAATGCCATGCCCTCAGCTCTGGAAGTACTTAGAATATATGAGGACACAAAAGGTGTGATATAACTCAAGTAAAGAACTTTAAGGACCTTGAGACTGGAGATGAAAAACTATATGGCCTACTATATGATGAGCTTCCCAGGTGGCACAGTGGTAAAGAACCCACCTGCAATGCAGGTTAGATGTAAGAGTCACAGGTTTGATCCCGGGGTTGGGAAGATCCCCTGGAGGAGGGCATGGCAACCCACTCCAGTATTCTTGCCTGGAGAATCTCATGGACGGAGGAGCCTGGTGGGCTACAGTGCATGGAGTTGCAAAGAGTCGGACACAACTGAAGCAACTGACCACACACACATACCATATAATATGGATTTTAATAGATACTGAAAAGGCATCGAAAGTGGGTTAAATTTGAGAAAAAGGTTTTGGAAAAATGAAAATAGACTTTACATGGATTCGTTCCTGTCACTGATCACAATCTTTAATATGACCGTAGGTGGCTCAGAGGGTAAAGCGTCTGCCTGCAATGCAGGAGAGCTGGGTTCGATCCCTGGGTCAGGAAGCTCCCCTGGAGAAGGAAATGGCAACCCACTCCAGTACTCTTGCCTGGAGAATCCCACGGACAGAGAAGCCTGGTAGACTACAGTCCATGGGATCGCAAAGAGTCGGACACAACTGAGCGACTTCACTTAAGTGTAAGAATAATAGATTTCAGAATGGGAAAAATCAGTATAAATCAAGTTATAAGATAGGTGCTGATAGGAGAATGTCTTTGCCATTGATGGTATGCCAACTGGAAGTTTAAATAGCAAAATGACTGAAAAGTGGCTTTAGGAGGCTCTTGCACTGTTTTTGGTGTAGAAATGTCTCTAGTTCTTTAACAACTTTATTCTAATAGAAAAGAGTAACTGAGGGGTTAAGTAATGTGATAGATGGCTAATACTGGTTTTCCCTAAAATGGTTTTGAGAAATAATCAACTAAATAGCCAGAAAATATGGATTGCAACTACCTCATAGACATAGGGTTTGATGAATACATTCGTTTCTTAGCAGAATATGGATAATATTCAACAGTAAGCACAGATTTTGTTTCTTTCTAATCCTTTGGCCAGCCACTGACCTAGGTCTTCTTTTGTCAGCAAATAAGGATGTAGTAACAAAGGTGATGATTTGGGAGACTTTCCATGGGGTTGGTTGAAAGTATTATATTCAGTCTTATTGTTGCTGTTCAGTTGCCCAGTAGAGTCCGACTCTTTGCTTACACAACTGAATATAATTTCCTGTGGAAAAAAAAGTCAACATTTTCATCCTCTGTTCCTAGAAGTTTAAAGTGAATTTTTTCAGCACAGATTTCAGTCTCTAGAGTTTGTTCTTGTGTCTTGTTATTGGAGAAGTGGTACAGTTTCGACTGAATCTATCACACATTGTTGATCACTGGAGGGCAAGTAAAACCAAGGTAATTGAAATAGAATAGTATTAACAATTGGAGTATAGCAGGTGAAAATAAGGGAACAAAAATACCAAGAAGTGATTTTTTTTGTACTTATTTTTACTGGTTAAGATTAATATGGATGTACATGTGCATAAGAAAAAGTACAAGGAAGTCCAAGGAAATGTGAGAGTTATACTTGTCTTTTAAGTGTTTTTGAAGTTTATCATTTCATCTAAAGTGAAAGTAAAGTAGTTCTTGCTTTGCCATAGTTTCTGTCATAAATATGGCTTTAATATTCTCTCTGCTTGTTATATATAGATATATTTTATCTCTCCAAACCCTTTATAAGCTAGTTGAGGTTGTAGCTTATGCGCTGTGTTCTTTTGTTCCAGCACAGCTAGGTGGAAAGACAATGTTCAATATGAGTCTTAAGAGCAACGAAGGTTTTGAAAACTAATCCACTTTTCATGCTTTTACCTAAATTCTCTGGGACAAAATAAAGTTGATGTGGCAGATAAAACCTACTGTAAGATGAATTAATGAACAAAATGTTTTTGAACACTATCTTTCATGGCACGTATGAGTTACGAATGAGGTTGGTAGCAGGTAGAAGGAGAGGAGTGAAGAATGTGGGGGAAAAAAAACACAGATCCTAAATCAAGGGTGAAATTTTCACCAGACCTGAAAGACTTTCAGTTCTCTATTCTTTATTGAAAATTAATCCCAAGACCAAAAATTGAAAAGACTACCATAATGTTAAATTATGCAGTTATCCTGGGCTATATGAGGCCACCAAACTAACACACACACATATTAAATCTCTTTTATAATGTAAAATTAATAAAGAGGTAAATTAAAAGGTAAGTCAAAGTTAAATTAAAGGTAAGTCAAAGTTTATACAGCTCATTTTAAATATTACAATATGGAAAGTAAATACACTGCTTTGTGGGAATACATAGCTTATCTGTCCTTGCTAGCTAATGAATTCTTTCCTATTAAATTTTAATAGGAAAATCTTCAATGATATTTAAGCTTTCACAGAAGTGTAAACTACTGTGACTACAATTCACAATGCATTTAAAACAATTATTCTTTATCATTAAAGTTAATAATATGCACATTAACCTCTTATGTAGTCTAAATCAATATTGTCGTTTAAAAGATATGACCTCTGGACAGCTTTGTCTAAATATTGATTTCATTGTCATTTGTATAAGGTATCAAACAAATTACATGCTGCACTAATATCATTAATACTGCCCCCATAGAGCCTCTGACTTTACAGGTTCTTATAATATAGGACATGACATTACAAAAATATTGAGGACATCACAAGATATAATTACTGAATAGATGAGGTTTGACTATGGTTGCGCAGAGTGGCTGTAAACATGTGATAACTTCCAAATCCTTTACTCTCTGTGGACAGAAAAAATACATCTCTTTAGCATGCAGATTGGTTTGTTGAGGTTAAGTTTCAAATGGCAGAATTTTTTTCTGCCTCAGAGGGTCTAATTTACCTTTTTGTGATGCCATAGATATTTCATAAGAGAATCGCAAGTCGGATTAAAATATTGTAGTTCTGCAAAATAGCAGTTTTCCCAAAATAAACTTGTTTAGGAATTTCTATTACAAGTTCCTAGTGACTCAGATGAGTTGGAAAATACATGCAACTTTATGCATGTAAAGTGAAGGGGTTGAACTTTTCAAATGATCATTAAATTAAATAAAACCTGATTTAGGGATGGGCACATATTGCATTTGCCCTCATTATTGGCAGTTACATTATTTTTGTAAAAACAAAATTTGCAAATTAAAGTAGCTATATAAATTAGCGCTTTAAAACTTTTTTCAAGTTCTAAATTGCTCTGAATCACAACTGTTAACATCACCCTGTTACATCTAACTCTATATTAATGTTTGTTTGTTTGTTTGTTTAACTTTTAAAATTGTACTTTCTGTTTTCTGTAAAACTTTTTAGAAAAGAGATGTGGTCGTGGTCACGATACTGATAGCTTTGGGTGCTATTTATACTAAAACTGGCCCCCCATATTTCTTGTAGGTAAAAGTGACCCGTTTTGTGTGGTTGAGCTGAACAATGATAGGCTGCTAACACATACTGTCTACAAAAATCTGAACCCTGAGTGGAACAAAGTCTTCACATTGTAAGTAGTCGTTACCTTGAGCTTGCTTCAAGAATGATGCTAAATGATATTTATTTTCGAGATTTTTGTGTGTTTTTTCTTAACTGATTACCAGTTCAGCGCATCTGGCCTGCCTTTGCCAGCAACAATGAATTGCATAATTGTATTACCTTCCTGAGAGTGAAACCTGGGGAAAGGGTATGCCATTTTTGTGTGTGTTTATACAGATATTTTTTTTAAGCTGTGCATTTTTTGACTAAGGATTTTGCTCCCATTAACTGAATTGCCATACTGCTTCTTCCTTTTATACTTTCTATTGAAATTCTCCCCAATCGCATTGACACCAAGGAGGACAAAGCTCTATTTGTTCCATTGCTCAAATCAGCAAACAATCCAGTCTCAGATTCAGCAGATGCTTTAGTTTTGGTTTGTTGCATTTTAGCACAATAAGAATATTAAGTACTGTCCTACTTACCCCCCCGCCTCCCCAAAGAAGAAAAAACCCTTTGAGTTAATTTTCTTTTTGTTTTAAAAAGTTTGTAAATCTTTCCAGTCATTCACTGTAAAAGCTGCCAATGCTACTCTGTAGTATCTCCTAAATTTGTGGATTTTTTTTTTTAAGCTGGGCTTTAGAAATGAACTCTGAACAAAGGAAAATTCTCCGAATAGAAGTACTTCTTAAAAGTTTTCTAACATAGTTTTATTTTTTTGTATATGAGAAACTGCTAAATTCCTCATTAATTTCTTATAATGTCCTTGCTTAAGATCCAGTAACTAATCAGATTTAATTATCTGACCAATTTATCTTTAAGGAATTTCACATTTTTATAAGAGATGAAAGCCTGGTCAGGAGACTTGCACTCCTAAGAAGGTTGTAGAGAGTGTTTTTCTCTGGAATGCATAATTGAATGAATAGGTTTGATTATTATCAAAGCCATTAATTGATTGTGTTCTGATAAAGCCTCTTCTCACATGTGGCTGCAGTCTTTCAGTAATGAATATATTCATTTTTTGTTTTTTCTTAATTCATGTTTTCTTGGTAAACAGTTTGATCAAAGAATAAATGCTGTCAACAATTGGGGCTTATTTTTCTAGAAACAAAAATATGAAGAGCTTGCACAGTTGTTTATTAGCATATGTTGTCTTTGGAACATAATGGAGCACTACTTAATTTCTAAATCCTAGGGTGGTACAATAGCTATCAATGTTACATTTTCTCCATTCTGTATTCTGTGTAGTTAATTTTTACTATAAACTTAACAGAAATAAGTTAGCATTTTGATGAGAGCTGTGGATAAAAATTATTAAAAAAAAGACAAATGGTACAAAATATACTGTGACTCTTGCTGAAATCAAACCTGGTGGTGTTTTATGTGGGAGTTAGAAGAAGATAGAAATTATTGTAATAATGAGAAGAAGAAAAAGCCTAAAAAAATCAGTGCCACTTATTGATGGGTGTTTTTTTTAAACAGTGATTTATTCTGTGGCCATCCAGATGGAAGTTATATTTTATTGAAAAATTATAACTTAAAATTAAAATTGTATTCAAAATTCCAGATAATAGAACCATCACTGCTGTCTACTAAGATGCATTGTGGGAAATTCTGTCAGACACCAATCTGCCCTATGTACACGTATATGCAAATAGCATACATAAAACACATATACATCAAATCAGCTGGAGCTATCTAAATTTTCAAAAGCATTTGTGTTCTTGTTCCCCACTGATGAAGTCTTTTTTTTTTCCCCTTACATATATTTATTTTGCAGCAACATTAAAGATATCCATTCAGTTCTTGAAGTGACAGTTTATGATGAAGATCGGGATCGAAGTGCTGACTTTCTGGGCAAAGTTGCTATACCCTTGCTGTCCGTAAGTTTTATTCACATGACACACAGCTCTGTGTTGCTTTTGCTCAAGAAAAAAAAAAAAAAAACAAACCCTCAGCTCTATATCTGTCATTTCTCAACCAAGGTCTGTAATAAGAACACTAAAAATTTTAACATACTCAATTCACGGCCATGTTGAATCCCATGATAGTTAATTTTTCCTGACAGACTCGATCCTGGTAATGAACAGGTACTTGTCAGAATTGCCACAGTTGTTTTGGGTTCTCTGTCAGTTTCAGCAGCTGGGGGTCAAAGGTCACCGAGGGAGTGTATTCAGTGGAGACCGCGAGACAGACGGCTGTCATGTCCTTTTCCCGCAGATTCAAAATGGTGAACAGAAAGCCTACGTCTTGAAAAACAAGCAGCTGACAGGGCCAACAAAGGGGGTCATCTATCTTGAAATAGATGTGATTTTTAATGCTGTAAGTCTTAACTTTGGCTTTTTTGTACTGCTAAAGAGTTCAGTTTCATGAAAGCTTTTGTTCCTGATTTGTAGAGAATTTCTGTCATCCCTCATTTTCTCTAAACCTTGATGTCTCCTGGAGAATACGCTTCTGCCACTGCCTGGCACACCCACACTTTCTGTTATAGTTGGCGGCTGCCGCTGCGGCTGTGCTGTGGCTACTGCCTGCCGGCATCAGAAATGGAAAGCGCATGCATGCGCCACTGTATACATTTATATTTTATGGGAACCGCAGCCAGGACTTTGAAACTTTAGCAATGATTGCAAATTGAACTGCGTGAAAAACTTGTAAACATTTGTAATATATTCATCCATAACAGACACATATGTTGATGTATAGGTGAAAGCCAGCTTACGAACATTAATACCCAAAGAACAGAAGTACATTGAAGAGGAAAACAGACTCTCTAAACAGGTAAACAGCGAGGAAAGATGAATCCCTCTGGGAAGACCTGATTTTATCTGTAAAACATCTATGTAAATTCAAATAAACTTTGGAGGTGTGGGGCGGGTGGGGAAAGACTATGGAATGTTTGATCATCTACTGATGTGAAATGGCTCTTTCTTTTCTTCTTTCTTTTTCTCTCTTCCCTTCTTTTCCTTGAAAGATCAAACAAGGACAATACCAAACTAATAAGTTGAATGGGGGTGGTCAGAAAGGAAAGGGGATACTGTAGGCTCTGCATAGAATGGATATGTATTCATTCGTTTGCAAAAGAATGATCATTTTGAACATAAAATACAATTTGATTGCCATGGAATGTGTAAATGAGAACACCAAAAGCTGAGGTTCAAATATACGTCCAGACCACCCACAGGTATGATGCAGGTGTGTGTAAAGCAAGCCCAGTGTATAGCTCTTCCCTCTAATCCACGAGAGAGGGGGCTCCATCTTTTAAGGGAGACCCTCCTGTTAATTAGACTTTGACTATGATCTTTTAGAAGTGAACTTTTATTGGCATTTTTAGCTCAGGAAATAGAAAATCAAGAACCCTGATTTTCCTATCAGGAAGGAATTTTAGACTTGATATCTTGTAATTAGACTTGTAGCTTAAAATTTGATTTGATATCAAGTGAAGAAAAGAGCACTAAGTTTCCCCTTTTAAAAGTTGTTTACTTTCAATTAACACATCGAAAATAAAATACATCTGAGACTCTACAGTTTACAGAACTCATCTGTGTGTGTTAAAATATTTAATAATTTTCTGTGCTATTAGAAGACCAAAACTACTTTGTTTTTATTCCAATCACTTCACCAAAAACAGTGGAATCTTTAATTGTTTAAAGACGGTGCATGAGGTACAAATGAAATATCTATCTGAATGGAAATACAGATTACATTTTTCCACAGTTATATTTAAAAATAGTAAAACTCTTAAAGGTGAGTAGGGGCCAAGAAGGAAACAAATAGGGACACTTTTTACTTTGCCAGAAAGAAATTTTAACTGGTTTAAACTGCTGTGTATGTACGTGCTTCTATATGTACATATATAGGCAGATGTTTTCCATATAAGCCCAGTTAACTTTACATAGCTACTTCTTGAAAATACCAGATTAGCCTTGAAATATACTTGTAAGTAGCAAAATATTAACCTGCAGACATAATTACTCTAATTATTAACATAACTATGTAATTTTTTGAATCTGTATCTAGTATATGGGCTGTTTGTCTTACAGCTGTAGCCATGCCTTAGTTTTAAATTTTTTAATTATATAAATTCCCATATACCTCTTAATCTTGTTCCATATCTACAGTTTATTTTTTGTCCCTTTTTTTATTGAGGTGTAATTGATGCACAATATTCTGTTACAGGTGTACAGTGTAGTGAGTCACAATTTTTAAAGATTTGTTCAATTTGTCATTACTATAAAATATTGGCTATATTTCTTGTGTTGTACAATATATTCTTGTAGCATAATTTATATGTAATAGCTTGTCATATACCTTTTTTAAGAAAATATTTTGTAAAGTACTTGGTTACCATACATTTTTCCCTAAATCAAAAATTAGGAAAAAGTAATGAGAAATGTGGGTAAAATTTATTGTGGGAAGGAGAGAGAGGAAGAGGGAAAAGAGAGAAGAGGAATGAAATATGATAGGAAGAAAGGGAAATCCTACTGAAATGGTGATAAAATATTCCTTTTTCTATAATAAAGCAATACTTGACAGGTTTTTTCTAAGCTCCTCAATAAAAACATCTCAAGTTAGCAATTTCACTTTGAAATATCTTGAAATGAAAGCATTTAAAGAATTTTAAAAGCACAGGATTTCAGAAATTTTAAATATATTTAAAGTTCTCAGCATTTTAAGTGTCAAAAAAAATGTTTTTGATCCGTTGGAATTTTTTTTTTTCTTTTGAACAGAGGTAACTCAACTTGCATGATATTACTCTTTATGCAAATATACTTAACTTAGAAATTGCTGTTGTAATTTTGTTCTTTCCACCTTCTCCAGATATACCTCTCTCCCTCTAAGTTGTGAGCCAAATTGCTTGGTATATTCTTACAACTTTATTAACTTTCTGAATTCATATTAAGTCACACTAAACTTGAAGAATTTTGTAGCATATCTGATAGATTTTAGTCTTGCAAATTCTAATAGTGGCTTTCATCTTCCTTTACAGCTGCTGCTAAGGAACTTTATCAGAACGAAGCGTTGTGTCATGGTGCTCGTAAATGCTGCATACTATGTTAATAGTTGCTTTGACTGGGATTCACCCCCAAGGAGCCTCGCTGCTTTTGTGGTATGATCATACTGTATTACTTACATTGTTATTCATTAAATTCGGTAATCATAGCTGCATGTTTCTGCGGCTCTAGTTACAGTTATGTCGATGTGGCCATTTTTAACTTCTATTTTGAGATTTGACTGGGCAGATTTGCCGTGGGCAGGAACCTGATGGATGTTCAAGGTCTGAGTCCAAGAATACATCCCCGCTCCCCGCCTCAGATTTCCGGAATACAAGACATCTCAGCCAATGTGCAATTTTCTCTGTGACAGTTAAAAAGTAAAATTTTACATGTTGCATAATCCCAAAGCCCAATAGCAGGGCCAAGAAAAGTCCTCAGTGTTAAAAAAAAAAAAAAAAATTAAGAATCTTGACCATCCTCATTTTAATTGTATTTATCCTATGGATATCTTTTCAAAATAAGAAAATCTTTGGCAGTAGAATGCTAGTTGTAATACTTTAATATGTGAATCACGATTGGAAGTGGATGAATGCTTTATTATTTCTGAGATTTCCAGTTTTTAAAAAGGTACAAGTGAGAAATTTGATAGTTCCAGAGTCCTCTGACAACATTCATCCAGTGGCCTTTTACTTTGGTTATTTAAAAATTGCTGATGAAACCAACTTGCAAAGCTGGAAATTCAGAAAGAATTCTTTCCTCTGAGCTTCAGCTGAGATTTTTCTGCTCTCACATTATTTTTGCGTATTCAGGATTTCAGTCTGAAGTTTAAGTGGAGTCGTCCTTTTGAAATCTTTCATTTTATTGTCATACTTGTTAGAATATGAGTACCCTTATGTGTCCTTATATTTGCGGATTTCACGGACTATGACTTTATCTTGGGGGCTTACAAGAAGAGCTTTAATTATAGTAACAAGTCAACATTTTAGAATTACCATTCAAATGAGTGTAGGCACATCAGTTCAATACTTTGAGCCCTGTCCTCCTCTCAGGCCTTGTGCTGGACTTTCATTAATGTCTGAGCACATGGAACAAAGAGTGTGTACGTCCCTTTGTGTTGTGAGTTACCAGAAAGTTAGGCAGCCTGCTTCCCATAGACATGTTGTTGTCTCCTTAAAGAAAGCGACTGGCATCATCATTAAGTTTTAGAAAAGAAAATCTGCCTCTCTCAATATCCTTTTATTTAGCTCTTTCTCATGATAAATACATTGGAGTACTGTTAAGCAAACTTTGTTGTTGTTTTTCAGCATCATAGAGGCACTTTAATGTTAGTGAGGGGAAAAAAAAAATGATGTTGAGTTTATATGTGTATTTTATGCCATTACGTCCAGATTCTAGGGGGCCGTATAGCAGACACAGTAATATTCTACCGAGAGTGTCATCTGCCATCTTTGTTTCTCCCCTTTGTTTCATAGCTATTTATGGCATTTGCAAACAGAGAAACCCGTATATTATATCATTTGTTCAGGAACCTTCATTTTGGATATTTCAGCATTACAGTGTGTATGTAAGTCTTCACAATCTTCACCTGGCTTCTAGAGGTCTCTCCTGTACAATGAATCCAAGATGGTCGACTTTCCTCACAATTTCCTACTGATTGAAAAAATATGTATATCAGCCAGTGAAATTCTGAGAAACTTAGCTACACAGTACTTGAGTAATTTCACTGTACGGGAGTCGAAATTCACTGGGAAAGAAAGGTAGCGGTCTCTCTTTCAGCTGGTGGTCAGTTTCTAACAGACTCGATCCTGCGAAACAAGCTGAATGCAAGACGTTTTCAGCAAGGAGGGGCAGGGAGGCCATAATAAAGATAGGAAAAGGGGCTCCTGACACCCATGGAGAAAAAACAGGCCCCAAACTACAATGTGAATACATGTTATCAGGAATTTTGAGAAGAAGCAATATTATTAACGGTTTCATTGAAAAAAAGAAGCACTGGATTTCAGTCTGTTGAATGTCATTAAAACAGCAAATAACAACAACCAGCTTCATTGATCTGGACCTGAACTAGGAGTTCCAGGAGAATGGGGGCCCTGCCTTTTTCTCCTGGGACTCCAGCATCACCTGCAGAGGATCTAGCCCCTTAGTAGGCTCCCGGTGTAAATAACTGTCTAAATCAGTAGACCAATCAATGATCCAGTCAGTCTGAAATATTTTTCTAATGTGGAGAAACTTTGTTCAATGATGCCGTATAGATAAGAGTTTGCTCTAATAAAGCTAGTGATTAAATGATGATAGGCTTAGCTTAATACCTTTTAGTAATTTTTCCTAGACCTTATATTGGAATTCTAAATTATTTCATAATCCTCCATCCATCATCTCTTTTAACCTCAGATTAAATTCTAATATAAAAAACCCTTATATAATGACAACTAATATCTATCACAAATTTATGTGCCGAAACACTTTTCCAGGCACTACAGCATGAAAGTGCCTTTTGTGCATTAGTAAATTAAATATTCCCAGCAACCTTATTTGAAGTAGATACTGTTATTTTCCTGATTTGCAGAGGAAGAAGCTGAGGCACGGAAAAGTTAAGTACCTTGCCCAAAGCCACACAGATATTATTTCCTTTCCAAAAGAGCTTTTAAAATATGTACCTTGTAATCTTAACATCATAACGATTCAGGAAAAAAGAAAACACCGTGGTAGGATTTTTATTCATCTTCTAGATATTAAATGATGTACTTAAAAATGAAATGTTTCAAAGATCTTATTGCATAACCAGAGCCTTTTTAGGCCAGTTTATTGAAAAGAACTGCTTTCCATTAGGAGAGGCTATGAGCAGCACCCCATTGTTACAAACATATTGTTCCCATCATTCCCTGTTGATGGATCACGGGTCTATTATTATAATATTGGTTCCACTTGGCCCACTTTTTCATAAATGCAGCTGCCTCATGGAGCACATGCGTTAGTACCATTATGCTGCTTGGTTTTAGGCCCAGATCAGTAAACTTTATAATGTTTAAGTGCCTTTTTTTCTATCCTGTTTTCTTTTTCTTTTCTAAGTTAGCATCCAAAAGTAAATGTAGAGTAGTGAAATTTAAACAGAAAAACAGTCATTTTTGTCCTGATGTCAGTTAGAGTGGAGAGCAGGAGCAATGCAGGGGAAGAGCTGCCCTGCTCTCTTTTTGTGCTACTTGTGTGTTCTGTGGCAGGTTCAAAGCCGGCTGACACTATGAGAAATAGAAATCAGCCTGGAAGGTGATGGATGAAATATAAGCAGGCATGTGCCTGGGAATGTCCTTGTTGTTGTGTGCCATGAATTAGGTTTTTAAATTTTACTACGAATATTGTATGCTTAAGAGCAAACCCATACGTATGTGATGTGGAAGGCAGGGACGCTTGTCTTTGGGAATCATCTATTGTAGACGTGTAAATGTCTCATCAGTTGGGTTTAATTTTCATCAGGCTCTTGACCAGACATGTGTGTTCTTGTGGATGTCAGTGGATGCAACATGGGGGGAAAAAAAGAGTGCTCATTCTCTTTTTCAGTACTGTCATTTCTCACTGTAATGAGCACAAAAATAATTGGACAACTGAGCTATCAGTAAAAGGACACACTTCAGTGTGCGTCAGAGAATTATTTTACAGGACAAACTTTAATCTTTAAATGGGATTGTAGATAATTTGTGGTACCATCTGTCCATTTGGAATTGTTTTAGCCTTTTCTGTCGTTATACAGTAAGTGCCGCTGTGTTTAACATTAACATTTGATATTTTACACATTTAATTTCTGTTCTGCTGTGTGGTCCTTAGGGAACGGAGCGCTAGTGCTACATGAGAGAGACAAAGTATTGATCAGTTAACATTTCAGCTACATTTATGTATGTCGCAAAATTAATGAAAATGCCAGACAAAAATGTCAGAGTGCACAAAAAGGTAGAATTTAAATTTGGTAGTTTAATGAAAAGTTTAAGATGTGCATTATCAAAAATGTCCTCCTGCTTTTAAAGCACGATTCCTAACAGAATAACTAAAGGGAGACACATATTTTACTTAGAGGGACAATGAACATGAAATATGAAGGGATGTCAACTCCTCAAAGTACCTTGTGTTCCAAAACGGCATGTTTGAATGCTCAACCATTACTCATAAAATACATGTGTTTCTCTTCCTATCTGCAGAGCTACTGGCTTCACCCCTCCAGGCTGACCAGCCGGACGAGGCAGGCTTCCTACTGAGATTTCCCCCCCTTAGGTTTGTCTTGGTATCCAGGCATTCCTTTTGTGTCAAAACTGAGAATTCCCTCTAGAGCAATTCACTGAGGCCACTCTGGTTCATTACTCGTTCCTTTCTGGGTCCTTTTCAAATGCCTGGTTTTCCTTTGCTCCCAGATAATTTGAGCTCCACCTTCATTCAATCCCTGTTTTAGTAAAGGATCACACTTGGGACAGCAGCGACTCTGAGCAAAGCGGGGCCATTATGCAGCAAAAGAGAAAAACCAGAGATGATGTATGCAAAGAATGGCATGAGGCAGCTCTCTGTAGCCAAATGATAAAAAAATGAAATAAAATAAAATGGAGGAAGCACAAGCAAAGGAGGAACTGAACTTGCAAGGGCTATGTGGCTGGTATACAAGGACTGGAAGACAATAGGCTCCCCAGGAAACCATATCGAGCACTTCCTGTGTAGAAAGCCTGCTGCTATTAAACAGCATATGGATTTTTCTAAAAGTTATTACAAACAATAAGGACATTTTAAGTGGCCTTCATGTTCAGGGACTGGAAAGGGAGCATCACTTAAGAAGAAATATTAATGTGAAAACAAAGACACGTCCAGATCTCCCGTAGTTCAGATTCAAGTCTTAGCCTTCACTGAGCAATAGAGAGTGATTGTACTGGCTGTATGGGAGGTAACAACTTTGAATTTCAACAGAAATTTCCAGTTTCAATAATTTAAGAGGCATCAATAATACCACACCAACAAAATTATGCTTCAGGTCTGTAGCAATTTTCAAATGATTTTTATAGACGCTTTTGTTGTTGCTACAATTTTTTTTTTTTTAGTGCTAGCAGAAAAATTGGAAATGTTCCAGACATAATTTTTGTTTTCTCCCCGAAACAGCAAAACAGAAGGACCCCTAAAAACCATAGAAATAAGTACTAAAGTAAAATGATCTGTAACTGATGGTCCTATCCATATATTCTTGAATTTTCCTAGAATTATGTAAATTTAAACTTCCAAGACCTTTTGCCAACCCTTCTTTATGTATGCTTTCCCCTGATGTAAGTACTTACCAAGTTTATAAACAATACTTCTGATTTAGTTTATATAAATTTTAAAGGTACATTAAGCATTTCCTTCATAAATGTGTGAGAAAGAGAAAGCCTGTACAGAATTTCATTGCTTTCGAAGACTGTATATCTCCAAAGTTGCCTAAAATTCCTATTACAACATCAGAGACCATTGACACTTAGAAACTTCTAGTACTACACTTTTCAGTGAGTAGACTGCGTACCCAATTCATATGAACATGCTGGCACTTCAAGTTGGTGTTCAAAGTATACGTTTTTCCAAAATTTATCTAGATTCCATGGAAGGAAACTGTTTTCAAGCATTAGCTAATGAAAAAAGTAGGTTTTTTTAAAGTGATGCCTTTCAAAAGCATCGCATATAAATTCTAGCAGAGACCAGATTTTTGAAGTGAGTTGAATTTTAGGACTGATCACAATTAGCTAAAATCAAATATTAATAGGACAAAGCATTTTAACTAGATTTCTCTAATCCTTGAGGATGCTGCTCTAGTTCACTTTGTAGATCTATTTAAATGTATAATTCTTTTGTTTTATTTTTGTGGCTATTACATATACCAATGTAGCACTTCCTCAAATCAGCACCTAACTTTCTTTAAACGGTGCCAGTGCCCCTTTTTTGTTTATTTTAATAGATGTCAGTGAAAGGGCCTCCTGCTCTTTGGAGGTAGGTAATCACATAAGATGTAGAATCTACTACAGTTCAAAAAGCTAATTCCTCTTAGGTTTTATTTTGTATTTACAAGAGGAATTTAATTCTTAAAACACATCGCAAACCTTTTCTATCATTTCTACTCTCCTTTCTTTGTTCTCTAAAGCAGAAAGTTGTCAGATGTTATCATCTGGGGACATTCTGTGGGTGACTTGAAGAAAATGAAATTGTTTCACTTTTTTTTCAAGTACAGTGCAGTTGCACTGTATTATAATCAAACATAAAGCTCAAGTATCACCAGCATAACAATAATACCATACTGAATCTAGGAATTAGCCTCCTCGTGAATCTTACTGGTATGTGCAATGAAAGTTGGGATGACACCAGGCAGCCTTCTTGCATTACATATCTTGTAGTTGCAGCCTCAGAATCTTTATGTGATCCTTAAAAAATATGTTGCATGGTCCAGATTTTATGATTAAGTTGACTAAGGATTAAAAATGACAAAATAATGAAATTAGAGATGTTTCACTGTCTGTCCTCAGATTCCTAAACCAATATTCTTATTCTCCGAAGAAGTTTCCACCCTCCAGCTTCAATTTAAATTGTTGGGGACACACATTCTAAGCAACATAGCAAGGCATAGTTCTTTCCAAAATAATATTCTGTCAAATGTTTTGCAAAAGAGAAAGTGTAAATGAATAATTATGAAATTTATTTTAGTAAAATTTTGTAAACTAAGAATAATAGCTCTTCTGAAAGATTGTACATTGCCACAGAAATGCAGTCATTACCATACTTTAGACAGTGACTTAATTCTCCAAATGTTTTCATGCCCTTTTGTATGGGATAAATATTAAGAAGTAAGGAGTAGGATGCTTTCTATTGTCTGATTTTTCTATTTTGACCAGTTATGAAGATATAGCTTAGAATTATGGTGTATTCGAGTTAATTTAACAAGTGAGAAGCTAACCTGAAATGCTGTTAAGAAAGATTTTCATTGCCCCCTTCCTTGCCATCATTTTACCATGTTTTAACATTACAGGTAGAATGAATAGAGATGTAGGATCACTCTTGCCATGGTAGGTCTGTGAGTTAGGACTCTGCACTGCATCCACTATTTTGCTCTGATGACAGAGATCTGACCCTCAGCAAGTGGTAACATTAGAGATCAGTAACACTGAAGATGAAAGAGTGACCATTTCTCGCATTTGTACCAGTCATCAGCCACTGGCTCAAAGAGAAGTAATGAAGAGAAATTCAGAGAGGAGCTCACAAGGAAAGACGGAAATCACATCAAAGTGTAAACAGATATTTGGGTAAAAATGAAAGGCAACCCTGATTTTAAGGATGAGGAAAAGGATTTTACAGACAAAACTTGGCTTTTCTTTTGTTTTAAATCAGCATTTCTCGACAGTTTTCCATATTCACTCCCCTAAGGAGAAGCTTTTCATTTAATTTAATGAGAGAAATGAAATACTAAGAAATAAGATTTTCTCAGGGAGTGTTGAGCTTTGGGGGCCACAAATCACTGTGATATGCAAGATTCTCTGTGCTGTCCCCTAAGAACCAATTTTTGCCCCCTTGGGTGCCATCTCAACCCCATTGAGAATGCAATGCTCTAGAGGAGGTTTAATGTGAGTTTAACTATGTTTACATTCATGCTCTTGGTGGTAAAGTCTAGTTTAGAATTTCTGTAGTTTGCATACAATGCAAATGATTCCCATAGATAATCAGTCTGAGGAAAGAGAATTTGTGATGTTTACACAAAATTATTGACTATATTGGAGTCCAATGAAAGGAGAAGTTTTGTCTGGCTTCATAGAGACTGAAGAATTACATTTTCTCCCTATGAAACCCCATATGGGAGCTTTCTGCTCTACACCAGTTCCAAGGGTGCATTGTAGTGCTTCCCTGAAAAGGAGAAGTGAGGTGAACGTTAATTCTGGGCTAAGTAATATCTCCATCATTATGAGGGTTAGATGGGTTTTGTCCATACATTGTACTATATTTATGACTAATAGATAATCTTTATATTCCTAAATGGATATCATTATGTCAGAGATATAAAAAGAACACTTCATTAGACTTGATTACCTATCAGATCTTCACGGGAAGGGAAGGCAAAGGGGTTGTGGAATAGAAAAGTCATTTTAAACAGTGAGGATACATGTTCTACTGGCTATTCTGCATGGCTGATCACTCAGTTCCTCATAGGAATCAAACAACTTTTACTGTTGTAATTTGTCAATAATAAGTAAACATATGATGTTTTATATCCCACTTAGCTATATAAAAATAATTCTACTGCATTTTCCATAGTTAGCAATTTCTAGAGTTTCTGCCAAGCCGACTTCAGGCAATGCTTACGTGTTTGAAACAAGAATATATCATCCAATTTTATTATAAAATGTTGGTGAATTAAGTACTGTTTTCCTTAGTCAATCAGAGAAATCCTTTGGATTTAATTTAAAATAAGAGATTGCTAAAGTTGCAAGTAGTCCATGAGTTACCTACAAATTATTATACTGAGGTTGTATAAAAGAGGTGTTATTATATATTTTGAAGTGATATGAGTGAAGGAGAAAAATAAAATATAAATGTGGAAGTTCAGAAAGCTGAGGTCTCTTTCTCTAGTTAGGTAGAAATGTTGAAAACTTACCTGGATTTGTTTAAATTATTGTATATAGATCTTGGTTCTTCCATTGCATGAGACTATTACATGCCCCAACCAGGAGGCTGGTATTTTTAGGAGAGACCTTTAACCTAGGTTCTGTTGGTCTGGATGTGCACTATTTCCTTCATTTTTTCGATTCTCAGAATATGAGCCTCCTACCACAGTTTTATTTCTAAGTCCTATCTTGGTTGATGTGTAATTAAAACTTTTTATTTTTTCATATAGACTCAAAAACCTCCAGGCAAGATGCATCTGTTTTGTAAGACAGTTCCTTTGACCCTGGGACACATTGCCCTGTAGTGACAATTTGGGGGCCACAAATCATTGTGATGTCTAATGTCATAAGTAATGACAGAGAACCATTCCCAGAGCCTGTCAGTCCTAGAGTACTAGCTGTAGAATGGAAATGTCGTATGTAGGAAGTAGATTAGAGTGCCGTCACGGCTTGGTGTTGAAAACGCCGAGAACCACACCCACCCCAATCCTAGCTTCAGATAGACCATCTTCCTCATGGCAAAGGTAAGGGACCCACAGAAGTGGAGACTGTATAGGCTTTTAAGTGTGGCAATGAAGTCATAGAGTGTTATGGTTAGAAGGGAGCTTAGAGATAATTTTATGGTGGAGGAAATTAAAGTGTTACAAGGGAAAGCGACTTACTGAGGCATTTACTCTCCTCCCCCAATTGTTGGTAATGAATGTTTCAAAGACAGCAGCATTGAGAAGAGAGAAAGGAAGAGAATGAGAAAGAGAGAATCTTTATCATGAAGTTTGTAAGTTGTTGTCCTTAATTAAGGAAAACCAAGTGTGAGACATTGTTCTGTAGAGTTCTAAAAGTGTAAAATTAGGCTCCAAATTCTTGGTATGTCTTATTAAGAAATGTGTTGACCTGAAAGGGCTGGAATTGCCCACTCAAAATAGTAAATCTTTCCTTGCTTTGCTTAGTATTATTCCTGCAGTTCATGTAATAAGTGCATATTTTGTCTTTTGATATACTTCTCTACTAGTTGCGATCACATCACATTACAGCTCCCCCAAACACTGCAGAGATGTGTGTATAGTAATAGAGAATACAAAAAGTTCACTGTGTATTTGAGGGAGGTGCATTTTAGACAAGCAAAGAAATGTCATTTGGCCTCTAAGTAGTATAAATTACTCATTCCCAAAAGTAAATGTAGACTCTTTAAGACTATACTTCCCAGATTTTAAACATATACTATATCGTGAGTTGCTTAAACAGTTTAAACCATCTATATTGATCCATATCGATTTAATGGTAGGAGATCAACCTGTCCATGCCCGAATTTCCATTAGACTAAATAAATGCCAGGAAAAAAAGTGTACGTATTGTGAATTACCTAGGAAAAGTGGTGATTTAATTTCATTGGTTTGCTCCAATCCTAAATTTCCTTTAAAATAACATAGATTCAAAATTCTTCTAGCATATAATTAAGCAATAAAATGAAATATTATATTCCTTTACAAAGTGTTGGAAGTACTGAATTAATAATAATCTGGGCATATTTTAAGATACTGTTATTCATAGAATTTGTAGGGTGTTGCCCACTTGTTATATAAATTATGTGAGGTATAGTTTGCTATAAAGTTGGTCCACCAATTTATTGCTATTGTAGTTACTCAAGTGAAGAAAGCTAAATTAAATCATCTATATGAAATGCTTTGAAGTTCTTAAGTATGAGGGATCTTGGATCATTTAGGCTTGAATAACATACAGGACCTCAACAATACAGGGTTTTGTTCCTGAGAGCTATGTAATCTTCAAAATTTGTATCAGTCTTTAAAAAATGATTTAACTTAAAATCATTATTTGAACATATCCTGTACTGGACCTAAGAAAGGAAGATATATCGCAAGGAAAAATTTCTCATGGGTATTTGCTAAAAATGCACAGCTCCTCCTCCAAAAGTATGTGGGAAGCATAATAATACCCAAGTTCAATTTCTAATAGACTAGAATGTTTAACCTAAGTTTAAGGAACTAGGAAAAAACTAGATCATAAAATGAAAAATGCCATTTTTTCAGTATTTTTAATCCGTCACTAGAACCAGTGACAGGAGATAAATTCAGGCTGTTCTGCTTGAGATGCATTTCAGTTCCATTAACAGATCTTCCCCGTTTTCATGCACACTCAATAAAGCTGTGTTGAATGACTGACTCAGATGACTTTAGCAGCAAAACTGGAAGTTAAAGCTGTAATATTGTAACCGAAACCCCCAACAGTAGTATCAGATGAAGCTAAGAATAAATGTAGTATATCAGGCTTCATAAAAGGGTGAATGTGGGATACATTTATGCCCTCCTCTATCTACTGTGAGATTCATACATAAGATTCACACTCATTATTCTCGTCATCTTAATGAGATCAGTGTGGGAACATTTCTCTCCTCTCCCTTTTGACTGTCAGAAATGGGGCACTCCATTTTTCCTCCTTCCTCTCTCCACTTTTAAGGGACTAGTTACATTTTCTTGGAAGGCTAGAAATGTTAACTGGCAGCCCCAGAGTATCACGCAGAAAGGCTGAAGGACTCTAGGTAGAGACCACGAGTTGATCTCTCTCGCTTTTTTTCTATTCTTTTTTCCTCCTACATGCACTTCCTTGCTTTCAGACTTTTAGCGTCTACCCTATTCCCCAGAGCAGGGGTGGGGGTGGGAGGGTCCCTTGGAAAAGAAAGGAAAAGATCCTTTCTCCATGTGGAGGAAATTAGGGTACCTGAGTATTATCTCTATTTGCGACCCTCCTTCTCATTGAATCTATTGCCCTGATTAACTTTGCACAGTCTTCCTAAAGCAACTCTGAACATAATCGGTTCGTGTGTCCCAGCTAGACGTATGTCCAGCCTTGAACTAAAAAAGAATGGGCAAGGCACCAACTTCTAATGCATCTTGTCCTCAAATAAATTTTCAGATCTGTCAAGAAACATTCACTTTTTATAATTAAAGTTGCTAGGAGAGATTTTTAACATGTTTTTAGACCATGGGTTCCCTTCATCCTTAAGGACAAGAAAACAAGAACTTATGAAAATATTATTCAAGCTGTCTAGGCTATTGATTATTAATTTATATTATAACCACACTGGTTTGGGTACTGCTTTCCTTAAGAGGAACTCGGATTCCCTTTAACATGATTGAAGAATTTTAAAGTAGGCATTTTTAATATTTGCAGCCCTCTTAATTATAACTTGTTTAATGTACCACTGTTAGCACAGGGATTATGAGTTAATAAAAATGTCATAGTATTAGTGAGTAAAACACTGTGTAATTTTCCCCAGGTAATAATTAACAGCATAAGGCTATATTAACAATAGTCTTAGAGAACAGTCCCTAAATGTATTTGATTCTCTTCTTTTAAAAAGTAATTTTATACTGAAATTCAGTAATAAAATATTGGAGGGATTTAGTTAAGCTAGTTACCCTAAACTTCTTAGGTGCACAAATCTTTTCAAGTGATTTGCATTATATTGCTGTGTTTAACATCATCCTATTTTAAAGTCAATCTGAAAGTTTGAACTGTTAGCTTAAAGTTCACCAGAGCAACCTTATTGAGATTCATAAAGAGTTTATTTACCTCATCACAATATTTGTTAAAACAGTTGAAAAAATAAAATTAATAAGCCATGAGGTCATTATTACATAATGTTTTTGCTCACATGGATAAATGGGTTTCTTTTTCTCTCTTTCTTTTTAAATAATGTCTCTCTGGCTTTGTTCCGTGGTTGCAGCAGACTGTTAGTATGTATCTTTATACCATCAGAATGAGTGAGATATATCTGTGTAAATTATTGATTCACTTGAGCCTGCCTCTGTAATTCAGGGCTGAAAACTCTGGCAGCTTATCTAGTAGAATGATATAACTAGGAAACCGAAGTTACCTACCACAGCAACAATTGCCAGTTGGGGGGTCAAATGCCCTTTTACCTTTATACCTGAACACCTGCAAATTGAGCTGTATCCCATTCAGATTTTAAGAACAGGCCCATTGTCACAGGAAGTAGAGTTTGTTTCTTGGAGAAAATTATGCCAGTTCTAGTTCTGAATGAAAGACGAGGCTTTTATTACTCAAGGGATATTAGGGCTGACTGCTTTTTTGAGAAAACAAATTTGCTGTAACTTTATCTGTAATTTAGTCCTGAATGGGTGCAAATAGACTGCACATTGTATGGTGCAGAAGGAAGAAAATAGGGGTTTGTTAAAGCCATACAAGGGCTATGTAACCACTATATTTCCGAGGGAAGTCTTATCAGAGTTGCAGGTTATAGAGGGGGAATATTTTGGTTACAGCCTTAGCATCAAGCACCTGTTTTGAATTTTAGTTTAGAATGACTCTGGAAAAGAAAGTTTTTGTCTAAAATTATGGATGATGAAGTTGCCCTTTCCTGAAAGTTGCTGTACAGGCTGACTTTGACTTTGAGACTGGCCCCCTACCCCCTAGAAACTTCAGAAATCATTATAATCACTCCTGACTGAGGTTGAACGCTAGACTCAGACCTAGGTGGTGTGTTGACTTTTCACTTTTATAAGCAGATTAGATTTATAGCATAAAAAATAAATAAATTTTAAAATAAAATTAAAAAACAAATAGCATGCAATATTCTTCACATAAGAGGCTGATTTAAGCTTTGTCAACACTGAGAACAAGATGGATATTTTGAGTAAGGGACAAGACAAAACACACCTGGGCCGGTGAACCCCCAGGTCACACAAGTGTGCAGACTAATGCAAGATGCGTGATTTAGAATATCTCACCCCTCAGGCTGGTCACCCACACCTTAGTCAGCAAGCTCAGTAGTTGTCATAGAAACTCTCCTTTATACAGTGTTAGAGTTGATCACTGTCATGGAACCAGACTAGGTAATCAAACATCTTAGCCATATGCTCGTTCTGAGCTCCAACCTAGTCAATTAGCACATTTTCTATTAAAAACTTAGTTGTAATAGGTCTTCATTAGCTAGCAGTTGCCATAATTGAACAGTTACTCAATTATGTCCATCCCCCAACCTCATTTTCACTTCTTTTTTTGTGTCCAACTAAGAATATATCCAAGAGCATTCATGACCCCCACCTCAAACAAACTATTAGAAGGGTAAGCCAGGGTTTAATACTTTATTTTTCTTATGTTTCTATGTTTTGGCATATATAATTAGGCCCTTGAGTTCTTCCTTTTTCTGTGTATTTCAGAATTTCCAGTGGTTTTCACTGAGTAGGGAAAGGAGATGTCTGCTGGAAAGGCCCACTGTACGATAATGTCTCTAGGATGTGACAATCTTTTTACCCTTAAATCCACCCCTTCTTTCACCATTTTCCGTTCTCCCCATCAGATACCCATCCAGGCACATCATTATCCTGACATCACTCCCCATTATCTGCATTATGGTCCCTGCTACCGTCTGCCTGTGTCTGGCATTATCGTGTCCCTGAAATTCACCGTGTCGTGTATCATCTGATGATCAAGCCTATTGTCTAGGAGAGGGAATGGGTCACCCCCAGATAACATATGTGCGTTTTATCACTGGCCTTATGGAAAGTATTTCTGATGTGCTTAGACATCCAAGCCCTTACTTACAAGCAGGGGTAAAATGTTGTAACTGAGTTATCAGAGAGCAGGGAGGGAATTCGAGTGGCCCTTGGATAGCACCATACAGGACATTTCTGGCCCCAGCAACTCACACAGATGCTCTTCTTGGTTGGAAAGAATTGTACCTCTTCCATCATTATAAAATTATGAATGTGAAAAGAATCAATCATAAAGGTTTTCTAAGCTTGGGATCCTCATTGTGCTTCCCTCTGTGTAATACAAAATAAACAAAAGCAGGAATGTAATAAACAACACTTCACTTAAGAAACATAGAGTTTAAATGTCCCTGCATAATGAAACATCAGAGCTGCAGATGTTCAGCCAGTGGAAAGGCACATGAAAAGGATAGACTCAAAGTCTACTGGACTTCTGCTTCTGTCCATTTTCTGGAATACAGAAGTGTTCTTTCTAATGCATCCATCCTTCCTGACCAGGTCTTTGCGATTTAGACTTGTATGCTGGACTCAATGTAAGATGGTAAATTGTTTCAAGGATGACAGATTACACATCTGGTTTCTTCTCCCCACAACCCCCATGTTCACCTTTATAACAATTTTTTTTCAAAAAGTAATGTGGTTTAAAAATCATTTTAAGTTGCCCAACATAAATGATAAAATCAAATATTGGATTCACAAACAATAGCCTTTATTGGTTTGTGACAAGTGATCCATCTTTTTGCATTAGTGCAGCTTTCTGAACCAGATTATTTTTCATAATTGATAATTTGTGAGTCATATATTTGTTATCTGTTCTTTTATGGCTTTGAAAATAGTGAACGATGCCAAAGATCACTGTGCTTTTATAAAGAAAATTATTTTAGTGTAGTTTATTGGCTGGCATTTTCTGAAAGTATGTTACCAATAAGTTTTGCAGAGAAAGTAACAAAGATAAAAGTAACATTCCTTGCTAGAAGGAGGCCTGATAGGTCTAGAATTCATATTGATAATGTGAATTTAGTTTTAGAATTTATTCATGTTTAGCATGAGAACAATGAATATACATAAATAAGAAAAAATGTCAAATTTCTGCAGAGAGAAAATATTTTGTTGCATATATAAGCAATTTTCCCAATACAAAATCCACATTAAAACAATACACAAACACTGTTAAAAAAAAAAAAAGGAAAAGCTACCTTGCTATGTGCATTGCGATTATAACAACAGAATAATGATACTTCTTCTTGTGATCAATAATTTCAGTTGATTTTGATAGATAGCCTTAGGAAAAGTGTCCACCATAATACAATTTTTATTATTCAGCCTTATATTTTTGTTCCTAAAACCTTCATAAGCACAATGGAAAATTCTTATCCAGTATTATGGTTAATAAATATGTTATGATAGAATTAGAGTTCTACATATGAATTTATTTGCCCCAGGTAAATAATAATACGGCCTTTGAAATCCATTTTGCCTAACAGGGCAATATTAAAAACTTTTTCTTACCCTTAATTAATAATTCTCTCACACAACCTGAACATATTCACTAATTCTGTTCACAATTATACTGACTGACAAAGTATAAATCAGTTGGAAAAGTAACAACCCAATTTACTGAGGACTAATATGGTTAGCTGAATTAAATTTTAATTTCACAGAAAACTTGTTATGAATCTGCTTTTAGAAATTACATGGTTCATCTTCAATCTTTACTAAAATTTCTCCTGAACAATTTAATTATAGAGAACTATTTCTAATAAAAAGATTATATACTTAATTAAAATAAAATTGAGATCATTTCATCATTACATAATTATATTATGATTATATACAATTAAATACCATATATAAAACATTTACTCTTCAGGAGACACTAATAGTGGGGAAAAAAAACACCTGTATGTTAATGTCCTCATCACTTCCACCTTTAAAGTTATAGGTTCTATTACACACATTTATTACATCATCTAATTGCTTAAAATTCATATTTTAGTTGGGGGGAGATGCTGACCAATATACAGTTGGCTATAAATCAGGATAAACTAGCACACTCATTACTATCACAATGCCTTTTCTTAGGTGATTTTGTTATAGCTGAACTCTCATTATTAGAATTTCAACTAAGATTATCACTTCTAAATATGCCAAAGATATATTATAATTAAAATTTTATTATTTAATACCAAAATCCAATTATGAAGAATAGTCTTCCTTCCTCAACCTGAATATGCTCTAAATTGTGTTTTTTAAAATTGAGGATGTGTGGAACATCTTTATCAGATGGCCAAGCAGAATGTTTGAACTATATAAATAGCAGTGTTAAAAATGATAGCTTTTCCTTTATGCATCTCTTAGAAAATGTTGACAGTGTTATTTAGCGTCTGTAACAGTATAGGAAGAATTTGCTCTACCTTTTCAGATGTTTCGTTGGCCTCGTTTATGGTGTGTGCGGTGATAGTGGGGTATGTTTATTTGTACATATGGTGTGACAGATTGTTGATGTGTTTTAACCATAATATATTATTCAGTTTTGAAACCTACTCTCTTTAGAGTTGGAATTTCTCTATGGTTGCAGGGAAAATGCATTTCTAATAACTTGTCTTACAGTATTGAAGATCTGCATTTTATTTTTTTTCCTGACTATCCCTTTTATATTTTGTTTTTCTTTTATATTTTCTAATTGGACAATAATTGCTTTACAATGTTTTGTTGGTTTCTATCATACAACAATGCAAAGCAGTCATAACTATATATATATTCCCTCCCTCTTGAGCCTCCCTCACCTATCCCACTGGATCTGCATTTTAAACATCACTCTCCATATTTCAGAAAATGTGACTTGCTATATAAATTACCAAAATTCAGTATTAATTTGATATTTTTCCAGTGAAAAATCAGATTACTTTATTGTTATTGTTATTCCAGCTGAGCTTTATTATAAACCAAAGTATTTGATATTTTCTTAAAGAAGAAATGCAGTTTGAAATATACATGCCCTTTAAATCACTCTAAATATTTAAAGTAGATAGTTTTGACCAATGGATTTTGAAAGCTGTATAAAGTCTGGGGGAAAGTATTGGGTTGTTCACAAGTTTGTTTGGGTTTTCCATAACATCTTACATCAATAATGTAAACTGTCCCTTCTCCTCATGAGATATGTTCAAATCATGGAAACTAATTCCAAATTTTGTGATTGATCGCTCTACCCAAAACAATTGAATTTATCAATATAGATTCCCTGTGGAATTCTGTAGACTGTAGAGCTTCAGTATACATTCAGAGGTATTAGAATACATTATTGAAACAGAACTTTTTCCCAGCAGAAAAGTAATTTACATTTTTCAGAAGATAAACCTCTAGAAGAAAATAAGTAGGAAATAATAGGGAACTCTAAAACTGGAGTGTAGTTTTAGATCAAAAACTATCCATACATATCCCAATGTGTGTTATGAAACCTGTGCATGAAGAATGAGGGTTATCTACTCGTCAGTAAACGCCTGATAAAACATTGTTTATCTCTGTTCCCCACCACTCCAATTGTCTTGTATGTCATTCTGCAGTTTGGCCTGTAGAGAGCAATCTTGTACCACTAAAGCTCTCCATTACCATTTATTTAGGCTGGAGAAGCTTACAGCCTTACAGATCTGTTCAATGTAAGCAGAGTTATTTGCATAAATTCCAGACTTTGATGATGGTCTGTGGCCTGCAGATTATTTATGCAGTTGTTTGGCCTTGAAGTTCACAAAAATGCTCAGAGGTGACTTTACTTTGCATTGTGACCCCGTGTAGGTGGGAGCCAGCCAAATGGTTGGGTGGATAACGTCAAAGTGTGAGGCCTCTTGTCTGAAACGTAATGCTTTGTTTCTCATACAGCCCTTCAGATAAAAAAGAAATCCGCCATTATCTAAAATATAGAATAATATTTTATCACCTATGTAGCAAAGATGACCAAAAAAAAAAAGTTCTGAAGTCTCACATGCAATGAGGCGATTGGAAACATTTGTCAGTTTAGACCTGTTTAATCTTATTTCAATTAAGAACAGTTAAAACCCAGAAGGGCTGGCATTATTCTTGTGGCTTCTTATTTTTACAAAAATACTACCAAGTGCTGCTATGTGCATATTTTTTTAAATATGAAGAAGTATCAGTTCCTTCCCTTTTTTCTCAGCTGTGTTTTGGAATAATTAACAGCAGTGTATTAATTCAAACAGTTGCAGAGCATGTGTTCCATACCACAATGTACCTTTACTTCTAATTCATGGGTTGAAAACAGTACATGATGCTTTTAGAAGTATAACTTTTAATTTATTTCAGGAAAAATACTTTTTTCCCGCTCATAGATATATGTGCCCAATTTTGAACTGCTTTCATTCCTTCGTTGCTTCCTTCCTCACATTGACTGAGCACCGGCTCAGTGTCCAGGCTCTGTTCCACACTGGGATTCCAGACTGGTTAGGACCTGACTGTGAAAACACTTATGTTTTGTTAAAGTCATATTTGAGAAGAACGGATTGTAATTACACTAAGATCTTATTAATATAGTTTAAATTTAGGGAATTTTGAAATGTCACACCTGTGAATGTTTAATTCCATGATTTTTTGTGGAGTTAACAAAAATTTATAAACCCTCATTTCTACGTATATTCCTTTCAAGGAACTCATTGGGTTTTAGAGAATGGAACTTGGTTTATTTCAGGGATGGTGGCTCAGTCAGTAAAGAGTCTGCCTGCAATGCAGGAGACAGGGCTTCAGTCCCTGGGTTGGGAAGATCATCTGTAGGAGGGCATGGCAACCCACTCCAGTATTCTTACCTGGAGAATCCCTTGGACAGAGGAGGCTGGTGGGCTACAGTCCCTGGCGTCACATAGAGTCAGACACAACTGAACGACTAACACTTTAACATTTTTTGAACAAATTATTTCTGAATGATTATATTTCCTAAAATGGAATATTATGCTTAGGTAAGAGAGAAACCAACCTTTGTCACATGATTCACATATATCAGCATATTTCAAAATCCGAGTGTTTTAAGTTTCAGCTGTTGACCAAATTGGCAATACAGTGCATCTTATTTTGCAAAAACTGCTCCATAGTCCTAAAAACTGTATGTCATCAATTACCACCTTTGTTCATAAAACTTCCACTAAGGTTTGAAATTAATCCAGTTATCAGAAACGTATGGCTGCAATTGCCTTTTGGACCTGGCATACCTACTTTCTGTAATACTTGCAGAGGTTACTGAGTGTGGTTTCAGGAACAAGGAGAGTGTATTGTTTGTGAGGAGTAGCCTTTGATTCCTGGATCTGTGGTTGTTAGCTCTGCATCTGGTTCACAACAGATATTCACATCTTGAGTGGTTAAATAGAGAAGTCGCTTTTCTCAGAGGGTAACCTCACAGCTGGGTGTGGGCAGACAAGCTAAGAAAGAAGTCACTTGAGTAGCTAAGAAGTTTTGAACAGGCTGGTGAAACTGGGGCAAGAAAACTGACTTTAATATGATAGGGAGGCTTCTTCATTTCTTAACACTATACATTTTATTTTGAATCCTTTATTTTTCTAAGACTTTCTGATTACAAGATGGGGTTAGCAGATATAAACTATTATATAGAGGATAGATAAACCACAAGGTCCTACTGCACAGCACAGTTAGCTATCTTCAATATCCTGCAATCAGCCTAATGCAAAAGAGTGTTAAAGATTATATATATATATATATGTACAACTGAGTTACTTTGCTGTACGCCAGAAACTAACTTTATACATCAACTATACTTCAATAAAAAAAATACATTTGAAAAAAGATACAATAATGGATTCCTTTATTAAGTGTAGTTGATTTGCACATTGGTTTTAATCAGGTTCAGATACAGTATTAAGTCATTATTTTCTAGTATACGCTTTTTAACTCTGGAAATGTTCTGTTACCTACAAGCAGATCATCTGACAGCCCTTTTCTCCACCTGCTGACTACTCCTCCCCAATCAAAGCTTAGGCTAGGATACCAAATAGATAAAAGGACCTGCAGTTTCAAGGGATCAGTTCTTATCTGAGCTAAATGAGGCTGAAGATTCAGATGAAAATAGAAGAGTCAAAAAAAACAGGTGCTTGAACAGGTGGGTTTGTGATCTTTTGCCATTACACTGGTTCTCATAGTCTTAGAATAATCACAGCAAGCAACAGAGCTCCCTCTGTTACAGAGGAATCTGGGGCATCCTCACTCCAGAGCTTGACCCTAAGAGGTGACGAACTTGACTTGGTGGAAAGGACATTTTCCTCTGTCTAATTTACCCACCTCAATATATATACAAATACACACATTCCTTTCTCTTCATACACCAATAAAGATTTTTTTTTTTATACCCAGAGTTTCTTCCCCATGCGTGGGAGAAGACACAAAGCAAAGACTCCATCTCTTTTCTTTGTCAAACCCCAGAGATCCAGTTTCCAGAGGAATTAAATGGATACACATCTCAGAACTAAGGGGAACACATTAGGGATTTTGATCTTTTTTTTTTTTTTTTCTTTTTAGGGAAAAAGCAACAAATTACATACAAAGAAATTTTGACCTTTTAGTTCTTCATTTTTTCAGGAGATGTGAAAATACCCTTAGAACAGAAACAGAAGATAGAAAAAGAGTCAGAGTAACGTATACACAATACTATATTTAAAATAGATAACCGGTAAGGACCACAGGGAACTACACCCAACATTTTTTTAAAAACCCATATGGGGAAAGAATCTTATCTGTATATGAGTGTTTATTTGTGTGTGTGAGCAGATATATATGGATATGGGTATATGCACGTGTGCTCACTCAGTTGTGTTGAACTCTTTGAAACCCCATGGACTATAGCCCCCTAGGTTCCTCTGTCCATGGAAATTTCCAGGCAAGAATATTGGCATGGGATGCCATTATATGTATGTATTAATTTATAACTGAATCACTTTGCCATACACTTGAAACTAATACAACGTTGTAAATCAGCTATATTTCAATTTAAAAAAAGGAAAAAGGTTCAAGGCTGGCACCACATAGAGAAAAAAACTTTGATTCCTTTTTAATAGTTGAAGAATGGCTTCCATTGTTGAGAAATGACTAAGTATTATATTTATTAATATAATCATAAGAGTCAACTCTGTGAATACAAGCTTGAATTAGTTTTTAGAACGTTGCTTCTCAGCCTCTGATCTACACACACATCACTCAGGATCTGATTAAAAATCAGGTTGCAAACCTCAGCAGGCCAAGGGTAGAGTTCTTGAGTGATCCTGATCAGGAAGCACAGTTTTACATGAGGTGTGAACTTAGATACCAGAATTATCAGTGATCTAGCACATAGGCTTTCAAATTTTAGCATGTTTCAGAATCATCTGGGAAGATCTTAAAGACACAGCAATCTGGACCCTGATCCTGGGGTCTCTGATGTAGAAGGATGGAGCTGAGGTTCAAAGGTTTGCATTTTTAACAAGTTTGCAAATGATGATACTGGTCCAGGGACCACACCTTGAGAACCACTGGTCTGCTGTAATCCAGTCTACTAGATGTTCATGATGTGGAATACACCCACACACACCCACACACACCCCCACACCCACCTACACACACACACACACACACACGCCCCCCACACACACACCCCTACACACACACACACACACACACGCCCCACACACACACATACACCCACACACCCACACACACCCACACCCACCTACACACCCACCCCCCCACACACACACACCTACACACCCACACACACCCACACACCCCCACACACACATACCCCCACCCCTCCACCCACCCCTTCTGCCCTTAAATGATTCTGATTTAACTGGTCTTGGATAGGGGCCAGGTATGATGAGTGAAACCCAGCTATTCTCAGGTTACTCTAACATTAAGTCAGAATAGAAAACCCAGCTGGGTTCCTTCCATAGAAGGATATATAATAAAGGATATATATATATATAATAGAAAAGGAAGAATTAAATCAAAAGAAGACAAGAGACATCATTTCAAAAGACCAAGGAAAGAAACCAGAAACTGCTGCAGCAGGAGGGGAAATAATGGCAAATATTGTTTTTGAAAATCATCAATATAAAGTAAAACCTGTGAGTGAAGGAGGTTCAGAAAATGTTTCTGCAACTGCCAGTTGGGGAGCTGGCAGGATATCATTGAGACTGATATTCTGATATTCTTCAATCTTTCTCTCTCTTCCCATGCCTCCTGCCATCTTTGACCCAGAAGGAAAGGCCAGCTCTCGAAGTGGCATCCTTCAAGTTTTAGTGCTCTTTGAGTAGATGAGTGTCGCGTTAGAAGTAAATTAACGAAATGAATACAAATAAGTTCACTTGTTTGTTGAAATATTTCTAAAGTTTCCTCTCTCCTACACCTTCCTTTAAAGAATGATGAAGGAAAGGCTGGTCAGTATTTGATGTCGCCTGATGACAGTGTTATTGGGGAAACATCCAAGAAGCAAAATGAGGGGAAACATAGGAGGAGGGTGACCTTTCCTAGTCCTCTTTGGTATGTGGAATCTATTGTATCTAGAGAGTAGAATAAGAAGCTGTTTCCAGCTAATATTTTTGTTAATATTTGGAGACTCAGGAAAAAAAAATCCTATTTTTGCAAGAACACAACCTTCCTCTTTACCTAATAATTTTGGCCTGTTTCCTTCATTCAGATATGCTGGTCCCACCTTACAAATTCCAGCACCCATGACTTCCTCTCCAGTATTGTGTCCAGTTCAAAGCAACGTCTCAGTTTGTATTTATGGCACTAGTAAACTTTTGTACCTCGAGTTTTACATTCGAATATTCTATTCATGTTTTTATTTTCTGCATAAGCCACTCTGAAATTCATATAAGGAGATGCGATTAATGGCTCCAAAACGCCCCCCCCCCTTTTTTTTTTTGGTTAAGTTTAGTTGCTCAGTTGTGTCCAGCTCTTTGCGACCCCATGGACTGCAGCATGCCAGGCCTCCCTGTCCATCGCCAACTCCTGGAGCTTGCTCAAACTCATGTCCATTGAGTTGGTGATGCCATCCAACCATCTCATCCCCTGACATCCCCTTCTCCTGCCTCCTTCAATCTTTCCCAGCATCAGGGTCTTTTCCAGTCAGTCTGTTCTTCACATCAGGTGGCCAAAATATTGGAGTTTCAGCTTTAGCAACAGTCCTTCCAATGAATATTCAGGACTGATTTCCTTTAGGATGGACCAGTTTGATCTCCTTGCAGTCCAAAGGACTCTCAAGAGTCTTCTCCAACACCACAGTTCAAAAGCATCAATTCTTCAGCACTCAGCTTTCTTAAAAATACTGAAAATAAAACCCCAGTAACCATCCAAACCTGATTTCTTCCATATAATCTAATCCCTCCCTTACATTCCATCTTTTAGGCCAGAGTTGTCAGAGATATTGCTTATGTTCTATATTTCTTATGCCCTCTATGGGCAGACAATATAAATTGATCACAGCACAAGTATTCCTGTTGTATCTCAACAAAACATTCCAAGTTACTAAAGAGCACCAACTATTTCAAATTGATTCTCAAGATGAACTGACTTGCCATTCTCCAGTTGGTTTTGAATGTGTCTGTCTTCCCTCCTGGGTTGAACCTCTAAAGGAGGGAGAAGAGATTGTGTTTGTTTCTTTATTCTACTGAGGATGTGATAGAGGGCTTAGTACCTAGCAGATACTCAATGTTAATGTGTTTTGTTGAATTTTATTTTGTAGGTCAGTCTAGACCTATGGAAAAAATATATTTTACAGTTTTTCATGTAGGTTTGATTGTTCTTAATAAGCCATATCTCAACTAACAGAAAGTAAAATATAGCCAAATGTAGGTGTGATTGTTCTTAATAAGCCATATCTCAACTAACAGAAAGTAAAATATAGCCAAATGTAACTACCCCGAGTCAAGAATGATTTCTAGCTATTTTGGATGCAAATGATATAGCTAAAATAAAAAGCAGGTTTTCCAATTGAAAGTACTGGTTCTCTTCCTTGAAATCCTTTTTATGTAATTATAATTTTCTTTGGTAAACCTTTTGATCAGAGCAAAAAGTCAATTGCAACTCTAAATTTTCATAAGGCCTAACTTGATGGGATTTACACTAATGGTCTTTTTAATATTACTTCCATGGTATTTCAGTAATAAAAAGCAGGTTGCTGAAACCTATGTTAACTCGGAGTTGTGATAATTCATAGCCGTGTTTATCAGAGAGATTGTTTCGTCATAGACACCATCCATGATACACGCTTTGAGGAAGAAGACTTTAAAGTAGTTAGATTTGTTCTATTCTTATTCTATCACAAAGATAGTTTGATAAGAAGGGATTGTTTGTTCCTTTTTATTCCTTGATGACTTTTCCCAAGACAGACTACTAATTAATAATTTTGCTGGAAATCTATGTATTTCAGATGGATAAAGTGTGAAGTAGACATGGAGATAAAAGACTGCTGTATTTTAAATGACACAATCCATATGTTAGCATTTCACAAAGAGCTTGTTTGCTTATGAAGTAAAAGTGCCCTTTCTCATAGCTGCATTTTGTAGACTCTGCAGTGAGTGTGTGTGTGTGTGATTTTGATGTAGAAGCAAACGTAAAATCAAGTAAAAGTCTTTCTTTACAGGAATACTAATAGTTTCTCAATAAGTTTCCCTAATGTCTTCAGGGAGGGGGAGAAGAAAAAGGATCTTAGCACCTTTTAATTTTTTAGCTGTTTATACACTTTTATTTCCTCTTCTTTCCTCCCACATTTACACAAAAACCTTCTCAAGTCTCTTTTAAGCACTGCAGCAACTAAATCAATCCTAAGTGGCAACCACTTCTAACAGTGCTGTGTACGACTGTGTGTTAATTAGCTCCAGCAGATTATCCCCCGGTGTGCAGCGGGGTGTTGGTGGAAACTTCTCAATGCGCAGAGAGTGCTGAGGATTTCATGTTTATTTTCATGTATTGAGGCAAATTCTCAGTATGTCTTCAAATTATCTCCTTGGGGGTGTTTTTCCTGAGCTAATCCTGACAGAATCTTTCTGTCAGATATGCCCATCATCAAGAACAGGAGAACGGTACACACACAGGAACCTCTGTGCTCCGGGCTGTATGCAAATTTAATGCCCAGCTCATTTCTGCTTCTCTTACATGGATGACAGACATTTTAACAATGTGTTCCACGCTTCCCTCTGGGAATCCAGCTGGATTCCTGTATGTATGTGAATGCATATAGGCCTCCATTTGGAATGTGTCTTTGAATACAGTGTTGGGAACATATATGCATACAAATGTGCTTATGTATGTACATATAAGCACATTTATTATAAGTGATGTGGATATTGGGATGCACGTGTGAGGATGGGAAAGAGTGAAGCCGCTCTTGATCAGAGAGGCGCCTACCTCCCAGGGAGACTAATCAGCTGCTGAAAAATAGATGGGGTAGGAGAAATGATAAACAGATCTATACTGAATGTAATTCCACAACATTAGGGGTGGGAGTTGTGCCCCTATGAAATGAGGACTAGCAATAGCATAGGAAATCAGCTTTGTTTTTCAGCTGTTTTAATGGGGAAAAGTTAGCATCCTAAGAGCATTTCCAGTCTAAGTGCCAGTCTTTGTGATTGACCTTGGATTTACCACTTGCTACCTTCTGCCACCGTTGTACTCTGTCTGAGGTTGCCGACCTCTTAAGTACTTTCTTTGCAATTATTTTATTTTCCCCCCCAGGCATGTGTCCTTGAACCCCCCTGTCTTCCATCCTGGTGAACTGGGCTGGCAACCTCAGAGGGACAAAGGAAGAGCCATCTAGATCTCTCCTTTAGGTCTAGGATGCATGCCAGGTAGACAGCTCTACCCTTTTCTCTCTCCTGTGGCACTCCGGTTTTAAAGATGCTTCCCATACTAAACATTTGCTCTGTTCCAAGGACTTAGATGTTTTATCTGAAATGGCCAAACCTAAGGGTAGACTCTTTATTAACAACCCTTGCACCCCACCCCCAACACACACAAATCCATCTCAAAGGAACACAGATGCTCTGTCAACATATCTTATTTAATATTCAGATGCAACTTTTGGATAAGTAATACTGCCTTTCTCGAAATTAGGAGGCATTGCTATCTAGATTATATTGCAATTACACTATTTTGTTCTAACAAGAGTACTTAATGCTTGTAATAGTACTCCTAGTTCAGAAATGGAAACTTTGTCCAGTGAGTTTAAATCATGTGCTCATAGCTCATGGCTGGTAAGCCCTGATCTATTCAGGTGTTTCCCTCTCCCAACCCAAATTAGAAAGAAAGGGAAAACACAGGAATTACATGGAAAGGCTGAGAGCCTTAAGAAATCAAGAGCAGCCCAAGAGATGAAAAGCTCCAATCAAATGGTTCTAGGAGGGTCAAAATCTCTTCCTGCATTACAGGCTCTTCCCTTGGAAACTCTAAGCACAGCTTTTCTCTCACACCCACTTTCCCAGGCCCCTATTGTTACAACTAAGGCTTGATCCCTGGGTTGGGAAGATCCCGTGGAGGAGGAAATGGCAACCCACCCCAGTATTCTTGCCTGGAGAATCCCATGGACAGAGGAACCTGGCGGGCTACAGTCCATGGGGTTGCAAAGAGTCAGACACAACTGAAGCGACTCAGCACAATGAGAAAGAGATGATGATGCTATTTGTCACCACTGTCTTCCTCTGTATATCTCAGACTTCCTAATTTTGTTATGTTTTCCTATGAATGTCATTTGCACTCTTAAAGAAGGTTCTCTCATCATTGTTTCTTCCACTATCAGACTTACTTAGATGGCTCCAAGAATCCCCTTGTCTAATGAGGTGGATGAAACTGGAACCTATTGTACAGAGTGAAGTAAGCCAGAAAGAAAAACACCAATACAGTATACTAACGCATATATGTGGAATTTAGAAAGACGGTAACGATAACCCTGTATGCGAGACAGCAGAAGAGACACCGATGTATACAAGAGTCTTTTGGACTCTGTGGGAGAAGGTGAGGGTGGGATGATTTGAGAGAATAGCATTGAAACATGTATATTACCATATGTGAAACAGATCGCCAGTCCAGGTTCAGTGGCATGAGACAGGGTGCTCAGGGCTGGTGCACTGGGATGACCCAGAGGGATGGGATGGGGAGGGAGGTGGGAGGGGGGTTCAGGATGGGGAACACATGTACACCCATGGCTGGTTCATGTGACTGTATGGCAAAACCACTACAATATTGTAAAGTAATTAGCCTCCAATTAAATAAATTAATTAAAAAAAAATCCCCTTGAAAGTCAAGGAATGGGGGATTTTCCCTACCTACATTATTTGCATTTAGTATGGATATCACTGTGAACCCAACCCAGTTTTAGTGTATGGGATTCATTTATGGTGATTTGAAGTTGATTCAAAGGCCTTGATTTTGTGTCCCCTGTGGGGGTCGGATGTAGCCATATTTCTAGTGCTTAGCCTGAGGTCATTACTCTAGGCCTCTAATTATTACCAGAGGACATAATTAAACACTGGATCGAGGGTATAGAAAGTACTGGAATGTGATGTGTGAATTAGTTTCTTTCAATTAAGGAGAATGAATATTTATTGAGCATATATTATCTGCCTGGCGGTGTGCAAATGTCATCATGTGATTTTTATAATTGTCTTTTAAGGAAAGTGCTGTTATTTTAGCACTTCATGCAAAAGGAAATCAAAGCTCTGAAAGAGAGATTTGTCTGATATCACAGAGTTGGAAAGTGCTGGAGCCCTGATTTCAAACTCCTTGTTGGGTTTGTGCCTCATGGCTTTCCAGATACCTCATCGCCAGTAGAGCAGAGTGAACATCCATCACAAGGAGGCTTGGGCTACCCAGCATGAAAGGGACAAGAAATTTTTCTGTATCTTCACATTATTTTTGAATGAAGATGATAGCCATTCTATTATGAAACATTTTCAAGATTATTTTATATCTTCCTTACACACACACACACACAAGTTTCCTCTCTTGTTTAGCCTTACCTCTGCCTCCCATCAGAAAGCTGCTGTGTAAACTCTGGTACATTTTAGTATTCCAGTGTGAAAACTCAACTGTGGGGGGAAATAATACATATTAGCTTAATGTCTTTCTATTCTGGGTTAGCGGGGAAGGTAGGATCTGGTGCTAATGAGATATTGACCCAAGGCATGGTTACAGTTGGTTAGAAAACTTCCTGGATAATCAGATGTGGTGACTTCAACTTGGGGATGATAGCCAAGTATTGTATCTGTATGGGGGCGAAATATTTTTTAAGAAGTTGAATTTTGAGTTCTTGCATTTCGTAGTGTACAGACTGCAAGATCTCATCTGAGGAGTCTTCATGTCTGTGTCCTAGCACCTGGTTCATGGCTCAGCTAGTCAGTTCGTTGATTGGTCAGTTGGTTGATGAGCAGGTGAGCATAGATCTTCACAGTATTCCAGCCTAGGTGTTTCTGAAGACATTCAACACCACGGGACTAATTCTAGGCAAAATCGGGATGGATTTTTGTCTTGAGTCACACCAGACTACTTAGAGAATTCACCACTAACAGCTCTCAGGACCCCTTTGGTCACACCAGTCCATCCTGCCCCCATCAATGCTGTATCATTTCCCTTGTCCAGCCTCATCTTACTGCCTTCCTCTGCCTACATCCATCACGTTTACTCCAAATAGATCCTGTAAAACCCTCTGGTTGTTGCGACAGGCCAAGCGTGCATTTAATACATTGATTTGTCCATTCAACATTTGTTTACTGAGTACCTGCTATGTAGCTGCCAAGGTGCTGGATGCTGAGAGACAGATCTGGTCCTCTTCTAGAGAATTTCGAGTTCAGATGGATGATGATTTTAGATGATGCACTGAGATGTCCTCACTGCCCAGAAGTTTCCAGTGCATTTCACAGAAGTTTCTGGAAAAGGCTTCAGGGCCATTGTCCTCTGACTCTAATGCAGTGAGTCTAAAATGTAGTTGAGTCCTCTCAGAGACCCAAGAAAAAGGTCTGGGTTGTACGTGCTTGCTGCCTGTTTTCCATATCATAAGAGGTCATAGTTGAGACATTATCAGTTATAAGAACATTGTCTTGAAACTCTTATGGACTTTGAGAAATTCTCACATAGTGATTCACCAGGGGACAGAGCTAAACTGAAACACAGCAGTGACTGTCCTTTTGGAATTAGGGTTAACGCCTCCATCTTAATGAAACTTTTATAACTTACATAATATTCTGGCAGGAAAGATGCTGGGTAAGTGTAAAGCATGATGATGGCTGCTGCTGTTACTTCTGTGACATTTGGACAACTTAAACCATATGGCCTAAATGTAACTCTAGATAAGTGTATAATTTTAGGTTGATTTTGTTTCAGAGCACTTGGAGGTCTGCTTGAATTAGGAGCCAAATCAAATCCCAGAAACAGGTGTATTTCCAAAAAAAGGAAGGGATATGTGTTACAGATGACCCAGTTAACAAATCACGGCCTTAAATCAAATAGAGCTATGTGAAGGAATGTCTCAATATCATTTGCCAAAAGTCCTGTCCAAGAGTTCTGTCTCAGGATGTCTGCCTCTCTGACTCCTTGCAAGCGTAAACTCATATTAAATAAACCGATGAATACTTTCCTCTTATGTGAGCATGAAGATCCCTCTGATTTGGGGGCCTTATCGAGACTCATGCTACTTTAAGCAATGGCTGCTCCATAAACCAGTGCCCACTTCTGCACACTCAAACCCAAGCACTTTAGACTGCCGATATTTGCTTTTGAATCCCTCTGACCAGAGAGCTGCTGAGAGAACTAGCTCCAGAAATGTGCAAGCCAGCTCAGCTCTTACTCACTTCACCCATCCTTACGTTGTGCTTACCCTGTGCCAGGCTTTGTCCTAAGGACTTGATAAATAGTAACTCATTTAATAATCATAACACTCTCCTCAGGTAATTACTCCGCATCCTTACTGTGCATACAGATGAAGAGACTGAGGGCCAGAGAAGTGAAGTGTAACTTACCCAGAGATCCATGGCTGCTAAGAAGAAGATCTCCTGCCCAAAACGGACTAGCTCTGTTCTTAAGCACAGTGCTATGCTCACCCCTCTGTGGACAGTGTGACTCATTTTCACTTCGGTTAAAGCCATAGAATCTTCCTGGAAAGAGTTGAGAAGTCAGCTTTTCCACAAGAAGCTGTGCTTTTAGGGTAAAAAGGCAGTATAAGATCAGCATTACTGAGAGCCCGATATACAGTGAAGCGTATTTCCATTCAAAACCTCTTTGCTTCCTGGGATGCAAATGACCCTCATTTATAAGTCCATGATTTTTAAAGCATACAGCAGGATCCAATAATACCATGTCCTTTTGTTCAAGAGATGCAAAGATATAATAAATGGGAAATTAAATTTTATCAGCTCCAGTGTATGTTACATAAGCAACTAAGCTTGCCGCTTAGGACCAAACCATGAGTAATTCAGGGGGTCTTTTAAATCTGCTCCAAAGACAAAGGCTCAGATGGCAAAATCATAAAATCACCAGGGAAAAGGAATTTCTTAGTATAAACCTTCCAGCATTAAGTCTCAACCCTAAGTGTCTTTATAAAGAACCTGAGTTGAGTCCAACGGTCACGATAACCAGGAAATCACAGGAGACTGGAGGAATGAACAGTAATGAAAACCCCTCAACTCCTCAAGTGCTTTCTGTCTTTACTGTTCATTCAGCTCCTTCACAACATGATATCATGTTTTCTGTATTAAATCAGTTCTGTGTGTGTATCTTCTCTCCCCAGCTGGATAGTAAGCCTTTGAGGACCAGTTCCTGATCTGTATACCTTGGGTACCTCTCAGAGACATACTGCAGATGTACAGATGGGTTTATTCTTTCATTCTTTCTTCCTATAATCCAGTTGGAAGAACTATAGTGAGGAAAGAGCAAGAGGTTTAAAGTAAGACAGCCTGGATGCGAATCAGACTCAGCTGACAGTGTTAATGATGATGTCATGGTCATAGAAAATCCCGAGGAGTTGGCAGCCTTAACAGAAGTGACCTTGGTCAGGCAACCATCAGATTGGTATCCACAGAGAGAATCCCTGCTCTTGACAGACAACAACCCCTTGCTGCTGCTGCTGCTGCTAAGTCACTTCAGCCGTGTCTGACTCTGTGCGACCCCATAGACAGCAGGCCACCAGGCCCCCCCATCCCTGGGATTCTGCAGGCAAGAACACTGGAGTGGGTTGCCATTTCCTTCTCCAATGCATGAAAGTGAAAAGTGAAAGTGAAGTCGCTCAGTCATGTCCGACTCTTCGCGACCCCATGGACTGTAGCCTACCAGGCTCCTCCATCCATGGGGTTTTCCAGGCAAGAGTACTGGAGTGGGGTGCCATCGCCTTCTCCTCAACAACCCCTTAGGTGAGGACAAAACCCAGAAAGGTGATGTCTCTTGCCCATTGCCACAGAACTGTAGGACAGAGCCAGGCTTCACACGCAGGCCGTTATAACTCACTCCTTTGTGTTATATTTTCTGCATTGGACAGGTTAGCTAACTTTTCAGGTGTTCAGTTAGCTCCTTGGTCAGAATGGAGAAACTCATACCTACCTTGCAGGGTTCTCTGCAAATAAAGGAAGAACACCTAAGAACAAGATCTGTTGACTGAGCTACTCCTCTAAGAGACACTCGGTAAAAATCAGTTTACTTCCCTGTCAAAAATCCCCTCCTCAGCACTCAAACAAACCCTCAAATCTATGCATTCTTAACTGCCCACTAAACTGAGACAGACAGCGTGTGGTAACGGTACACTATTGCCTAATCCAGTCACTAGGTGTCCCAGCGAAGCGCTGTTTGGGGATAGGTTATTTTGGGTTAGATTGTTTCCAGAGAAACCAAAACATTGCTGAAAAAGAGTTAGACAGAAGAATATGTTTCCTGACTGAAGGAACTGTCAGTCCAGTCAGAAGCGAAGGTTGAGTGAAACCATGTTGAGGCTGTGGGAAGGGACCCCCTGGCTCCATCCTCCATATCCTATCCAGGTGGTCACCTGGTCAACCTGGAATCTCCACTCCAAAACCAGCTACCTCTGGCCTGCCATGGGTGTCTCCTCCTCATAGTGACCCTGTCTGTTGTCTGCTAGTCTGATAATCAGTGCATTGCAGCCTTGAGATTTTGTGAACAAAAGTTCCTAAATGTCTTCATGTCCCGAAGCCTTTATAAACTTCATAAATAAGGCTTACAGCCATAAAAAGCAGTACTAGTTTATGCCTAGAGAAACAGATGTCTAGTGGTCAGTATCTTTCTGCATGTTGTAAAAAAATCTGTCTTGAAAAAATTCTAGAATATGCTTAAAATTCAAAATGGCTAGTTCTGAGGAGTGTTACATGGGTGATACCAAATGTCTTTCTTTCCCCTGACTAAAAAAAAAAAAACAAAAAAACAATAGTTACCTACTTCTTTATCAGCAGTTGTTCTGAGTGGCTTCCTTAATGGCAATTGGAAAGACTAAATAATATAGTCAGGAGAGCTTCCTCTGTTTTGCAGTGGTTAAATTTTCACTGCCATAAAAGCCTGCATTTCTTACTTTTACGAACTTGTCACAAACTTTTCACCATGATGTCCAAGTCTCCCCTGAAGATTGTGCAAAGCAAAAATCAAAAATCTTGCACAGCTTTAATGATGACATCAGTGGTGAGAAAAAGATTATGCACGCACATACACAAATCCAGCTGGCACATGAGCATAAATAACAGTTTGGTGACAGCAGAAAAGTATTGATGCCTTTCAAATTTGATGTCTTTCCCTGAAGAAATTTGCTGATTTGCCGTGTTGAATTTAGGATAGTTCTCTCTTTTCTTGATAAATCTATTTTTTTTCTCACTTTCTTAAGTTATTATGCATTCGAAACTGCATCTTGAAAGATCATAGTTGTCATCACCCACCCCAATTTTTCTTCTGTAGATAATCTTGGGAACTTTTTTAACCTTTATTTTGGCACTTGATGAACAGCGAGATATTAATACATTTAACAGAAATGGGAAAAATAACTGGAATCGCCAACAGCAGAGCTCCAGAAAAGAAAAGTTTTGATAGCACAAACAAAGTAATAATCCTGGTAATAATTTAGGAACATGCATATATTAGTATGCCTCTAATTTAAGAGCTAATTATCTTTGTTTTCATTCTTAAAAACAAATTTGTTTTTTCCATTAAATATAAAAATGGTTCCACCTTCTAGCAACCCCTTCATTAAAACTGTACAAATAATTAAAACAAAGAAATTACCACATAATTGGGCCATATTACGCATAATTTATTATACCTTTTCAGTCTTTAAATAATAGTTTATTTGTATAAATAATTTTTATAGTACTTTGTTGTTGGGTAGGGAGGATACAGTATCTAAGATGGAAGGAAGCAGTGTGATTAGTTGATGAGGTGTTGACATTGCCTTTATTTTATTATAGCTACACAGGTTGATTAACATCATAACATTAGAATAAATCTGCATGCAATTAAAATAAAGCATATTGCCCAAAAAAGGCACACAGAACTTATCAGCCTGATTCAGTAACTTCTGGTATAGCTGAAATTTTGCTTTTAAAACAAATTGCTCGGAGCTCTCCTTTTGCTTATATTTTTGGGTGTTTTCTTTGACTAGCTTTCTTTACCTTCTGAAAGATATTTATAACTCTCCAGGGTGCACCAGCCTACTGAGATAACTGTGTTCTTAGATGCTTGAAAACAAAGATGAACAACTCACTTGTGGTGTGTGGTTATCTCATTATATCTACCCACCCTGTTGTAGGGCATTGCTAGAGCTGCAGTGATCTGTTTGCCCTGCTGGCAAACAAGCCCCTTGCAGCTCATGACACGTGTTTTAACCGTTATTTAGGCTCGCTCTTCGCAGTAAGCCTGAATATGCCCTTAGGCTCCCAATGAAAAGGGAGCTTAATGATGTGTCAAAAATTGCACTACAAGGGCCCACGATAAATTCAGATGCTGTAAATACAGGAGCCAACAGGGCAGCTGAAATTTAAGGTAGTGTTCAGACTCAGACCACTTGTCATGAAGTCATTCAAAGGGGAGTGTGTGTGTGTGTGTGTGTGTGTGTATTTTCAGATAACCGAAAGCAAGAGAAAAGAACCTATGTCCAAATGACTGGGGGAAGAAGCTGCAGGAAGTGTGGACTGAGAGTCAAAAAGGCCAGATGGACTTTCTTTCCAAAGCCATCTCTAGAAGGAGATCTAAACGTTTAAGTTGTCCATCAAAGAAATCACAGACATCTTTTCCCCAGAAGAAATAGTCTTGGGTAGAACTGAAGCTCTGAACGCTGGGGAAGGAATGGCTCCCTAACTCTTGGCAAGGGTGTGGTGATTCCTTGCAGGCTTTCTTCCCTACATGAGGGAAGCTGTGGCGGAACTGGATAACTTTCCTCTCTCCTCTGAGTGGCTTCACAGTCTCCTATTTGAATCTAGTTTAAAAGAAACAGTTTATGCAAAAAGGGGACCACCTTATAAAATAACTCCCAGTTTAAAAGGAATAGCTTATGCAAAAAGGGGACCACCTTATAAAATAGCTCCCAAACATATGTGTAAAGAGATGCAGGCCTTTTGTTTCCCTGAAACAGTTCCTAAATAATGAACTCAAACTAGAACCACTGGGAATGCCCTGTTTTTAAAGAAATCTTTGACTTCCCTGGTGGCTCAGACGGTAAGGCGTCCGCCTACAATGCAGGAGACCCGGGTTCAATCCCTGGGTTGAGAAGATCTCCTGGAGAAGGAAATGGCAACCCACTCCAGTATTCTTGCCTGGAAAATCCCTTGGATGGAGGAACCTGGTAGGCTACAGTCCATGGGGTCGCAAAGAGTCAGACACGACTGAGCGACTTCACTTTCACTTCACTCACTTTAATACCCTAATCAAACATCAGCAAGTTCATTAAAGAAATTGTCCTAGGCCACTACTTGATCAGTAAAAGACCCCATACAAGTGTTCCAGGACTTTTTCTTTCTTCCTTTCTCTCTAGTTTGAATATCACTGGCACTAACACATTTCTTCTAATCTTTTTTATTATTTGAAAGAAATGAATGCCTGAATTTTGCCACCAGAAAATGTGTATATCCTTCCCATGAAACCATTGCAGGCTTTTACATTCTTAAAAATCTTAATCTGCATTTAATTTTTAAAGAGCATTTAAAAGAACACTCAGTGAATTAGGTGAGCTTAGGTGAATTACATCACACAAAGGATCCTTCTTTAATCACCTTTGACTCCTAAAAATGGATCCTGTAGATGAGATGGAGTACCATGCTTGGAGGCTAAAATGCCAGGTGTCTGTCAGCTGTGAGAAGAAAGTTTTCAGTGTGTCTTTAAAGGACATTCAAAAGTTATTTCTGGCACTAAATTTGGGTGTTTAAAAACTAACCAAGAGTGTTATAAAAGCTTTTTTTAACATATTTTTATTTGCATATGATCACAAAAAACAAGGAAGCTATCAGCTTCCCTGATAGCTCAGTTGGTAAAGAATCCGCTTGCAATGCAGGAATCTTCGGTTCAGTTCCTGGGTGGGGAAGATCCCCTGGAGAAGGAATAGGTTACCCACTCTAGTATTCCTGGACTTCCCTTGTGGCTCAGCTGTTGAAGAATCCGCCTGCAATGCAGGAGACCTGGGTTCGATCCCTGGGTTGGGAAGATCCCCTGGAGACAGGAACGGCTACCCACTCCAGTATTCTTGGGCTTCCCTTGTGGCTCAGCTGGTAAAGAATCTGCCCACAATGCGGGAGACCTGAGTTCGATCCCTGGGTTGGGAAGATCCCCTGGAGACAGGAACGGCTACCCACTCCAGTATTCTGGCCTGGAGAATTCCATCGACAGTCCACGGGTCACAAATATTCAGACCCCACTGAGCAAATTTCGCTTTCACAAAAAACCAAATGCTTTATAATTTGTTGCAAGTTGGGAGCTTACACCAGTGGTTTGGAGGCTCTTACTAGATACCAAGTAATGAAAAAAATGGAATGAACTGGAATATAATATGAAGGTCCATTTTGCCTTGTCAAGACTATCCTTGACTTAGTGTCACCAACTCTAAACTATATTAACCTGTAATACTATAGTAGTTAGAATTTTTCTCGGCGTTCTCACTTACCAACTGAATTCTCCATCTGCAGTCTGCTGGCCATGCTCACTGTCTTACTAACACTGGTGTTGAGTTCCTAATATGACCCTGCCCTTCAGTAGCCGACTCTTATCAGAAGTCTATGGCACCATGTGTCCTGGCATAATCTTAACAGCACTCAATAAATGTTAGCTAATTGGCAGCAGCAGAATGAAAATCTAAAGTCTTTATCTGTATCTAGATATGGACCAGAATCTGGACCTAATTATCTTTAATTGGTTCCTGTTTTACCATCTACAGAGCATGTTCACATACCTCATCTTCACAACAATCTGTTACAACCCATCGGGCTGTGGTTTGCCCAGGGTGGCCCACTTCATGGCTGGTGGATTTGGGGCTAAGCCTGGGACAATTCCAGCATTAGCTTCACTGTCCTGTAGTTCCTTGCAGCTTGTTAATAAGAGTCAATGCAGTTTTAAAATGACCCAGCTTGTCTGTGTTTAGAAATCTCTCGCATGGAGAAGATACTAGGGAGACATGCCAAGACTGTGACAGGGAGGCTGTGTTTCCATGTAGAAGCATGAGGAATGTGTACCCCTCTTTACATATTTCTTCCACAAGGAACCAGCTGAACAAAGACCTAGATTTGATCTAAAAAATTAACCCCAAATTCTCATTTTTAGAATGTCGATCCAAGTTGGACCTACAGAAATCAGCAGTTTCATAGCCTAATTCTCTCAGAGACTATCAGTATGCTATATATTAAATCTTGAAGGTATTACCGACTGGTAAATTCACAGACACCTAGGTGGTTTTAATGTGAACTTTTAAAACCCATACCATTCCTTAATCTATAGCAGATCCATTAAAATTTCATAGGAAAGAGAAATCTTCATTTTAAAATACATCTTAAATTTGAAAGTAAAACATGGAAGCTGTTTCCTAATACAGCAAGGTCTACTTTTAAAGTGTTTCAGAGAGTTCATTATTAATTCATATTCCAGGGATAACTTATTCTGATGTATATGACCCCATGTAAATAGCTGTACCTCTCAAGAGTGATTTGCTTTCCGCATTCACCTTTTATATCCTTGGCTGTGGAAGGACACTAAAATGTGATGTTTTCTTGGCCTAGGGTCAGAAAAACAAAGGAGTTTGGTTTCGGCTTTGTTTGTATGTGTGTATGCTTAAATCTTTTGTTTATTTCTGTGTGTGGCAACAGACAAGTTTACTTGGACTGAAAAAAAAAAACAAACCACCAGGCTCTTTACTGGAAATCAGCGTTATAAAGCATCATGAATGCTGCTTCTGCTAAGTTAGTGTTGTAAAGAGTATGGTCGAATTCTCCACCAAGTGATGGAGTCCACTTGGGTTGAGAGCAGAAACACAAAATGGGCTAAATAACGATAGAGGGGAGCAAACACTTGGCCAAAGGAGTGCTTCAGAAGAGATACAGAAGTTTATAGTGAAGAGCAGGCATTTGGGTGTTGATAACACTAGTGGCTGAAAGGTCAAGAAAAAGTCTTTCTGAGAGTTCCTGTGATGATACACTTCAGAGGCCCAGTCGTGAACATATTGCATCTCTGTCCCATGGTCTTCCTCTTCTCTGTTGCTTTTCATTCCTTTTCTCTCCCTGACTTTTTATCTATTTTTGCTTGCTCCCTTTCTTCTCTTTAGGGGATCTTTTCCCCCATCGTTTCTTTTTCCTTTCTCTCACATATCATTTTGTTCCCATTCTACTGTGTCCATCTGTTCTTAACTGACCATAATTTGGAGCTGAAGAGATATAGCGTAGTAATTAGTAGTTCAGATTATGGAGTCAGGCAGAAATTTAGCTCTGCTGTGTGACTTTGGGCATTTTACTTAACTTCTCTGAGCCTGATTTTCCTCATCTGCAAACTGAGGCTAATAATGTAATCTATTTCACAATTGCTATAAGGACTAAAAAAGAAAATATGCCAGTTAGCACAGGTCCTGAGAATAAATGTTCAATAGGTACCAACTTTTTTATTTGGGTTTGATTATATTCTGTCTCATTCTGGGGAGATAATGGAAGTGAATTATAAAGCTACACATAGCATAGCAAGTTAATGTGTAAGTAAAGGAATCACACTGATGATCAGAAAGTGGGAGGGTAAATAAAATAATGCTGCTGCTGCTGCTAAGTCGCTTCAGTCGTGTCCGACTCTGTGCGACCCTATAGACGGCAGCCCACCAGGCTCCCCCATCCCTGGGATTCTCCAGGCAAGAACACTGGAGTGAGTTGCCATTTCCTTCTCCAATAATGCTGGTGGCACATAAAATTCATAGCTCAAGTCCCAGACAGAGGAAAGTCAAAACTTGGAATCTGGGCTTCCCAGAAAGTAGATTAAGGGGCAAACTACCAGTGACATGATTCACAATCTTCTTAATATTTTATATGAAGCCTATTTATTCAGTATAAGCCCAACTATTTCTGGTACTAAGACCTCAGAAATTCTCATTCAAGAGCCTCCATCACGCTGACAATGTATAATGTGAACAAAATCTCCAGAGTTAAATACAATGCTGTACTTCATAGAATTCTTTTTTATACTTTCCTTCAATAGGGGCTGCTGTAACACCAAAATGCAATTCAGTAAAACAACACCAGCTCTGTATATAGGGCATGAAATTTGGAGCCAGACAGACTTTGGTTTGAATTGTGTTTCTACCGTTTTACTTGGTGGGTGGTCTTGAGCAAGCGATTTGATGGTGCTAGGATTGTTTTCCAGATATTAACCCCTGCTTTGCACAGTTATTTTAAAGATTATTAGCAGTGTTTGGAAAGCACCTAGTTCAGCGCTAGGCACATGACCACAAACGATAAGTATCATTTTGAAGTGGCATAGCCATGGCATTTAAGTATGTTACTCTCAAGTGGTTTGGCTAGATCCAAAACTAAAACTTAGAATATCTAAAAGGGAATATATGTCCTTCAGGCAACCTTCCATAAATACGATTTCTCATGACTGATTTTTGATAGGCACTGGGCAGCAAGCATTCAGTGTTATCCTCTTTTGACAAGTACTTGGAGTGCAAATATTCTGTTGCCAATTAGGGACAGACCATGCTTTAAGCCTCAGCTGAGATGGGAATATAGTTGACAACTCTTTTAAAAGTTGAGAAGCCTAACCAAAACATACGTCTGTAAAATGCCACCTCGCCTCCACATGGACATGGGCTGAGAATGGGACAAGATTTTTCTCACAAACCTCAAAATTCTATGCCAAAGAGCATGACTGTGATTATTTTAGCCTGCAAAAATGTTAGAGTGCCATAGACATAAGGAAGTTCCATTAGAGCACCCGTGGAAGAGCTTACCTCTTCACTTCCTGTGAGTCTTCAGCCAAAACTTTCGACCCTTAGGTGATGGACTCCTGCTCAGAGGGGTTAGCTGTAAGTGAGCTAAGTGTTACAGAGCACCTGCCAGGAGTAATTATTCGGGTTTTAGGATGATTCATCTTAACACCATTTTTTTCAATACTAAGTAAATACTAGGCTCTTTGTTTTTTAAACTCACGCCTATTTTGTGACAATAACACCGTGACATCAATACTTTAGGAGACGCTTTTTCTCTCTGTCTTCCCCGCTCTGCATCTAGCTCAATCAGGAGATAACAAGGTGCTAAGGTGTGAGTTAAAAAGAAGAAAGTGAGAGCTGGTGTGAAAGAGAGTAGAACACATCCTGTTTCATCTCATTGGAAATTCCTTTCCATTAGGACAACTTGCCTGTAAAACCCAACTCAAAATGGCACAAAGGGACAGGTCCATAGGACCACTAATTGTTGGAGACCCAGACGACCTCATGCAGCTCGTTCATAGTGAATTCCTGTCCATTTTGAAAAATCTCAGCGTGAGCCATCTGAGAGCATGTGGTTCAAAGTCAGTTTCCAAAAAGGTTCAGTTGTCAGTTGATAGAATGCTGTGCCTAGAATCTGTCTGCTTTTTAGACAAAATGTCAGCCTGAGAAGGTGGACTTGCAAGTTTTCATGGGGAAAACTAGCCCAGAATGTCCAGTGATGTAAAAAGATTGATCATTTTTATAATAATTATATTAAGTCCTTCTTTTTAGTGGGGCTTCCCTGGTGGCTCAGTGGTGAAGAATCCGCATGCAGTGCAGGAGACACGGGTCTGACCCCTGGATCGGGAAGATCCCCTAGAGGAGGGCATGGCAACCCACTCCTGTATTCCTGCCTCAAGAACCCCAGGGACAGAGGAGGCTGGCGGGCTACAGTCCACAGGGTCGCAAAGCATCGGACATGACTAATGCAACTCTGCATGCACGCACTCTTTTCAGTAGAATGGCCATCCTGGGCCTATTGCCCACCCTTCGAGCTGGCCAGATGGACAGGTCTGCAGGAATTGAAACCACCGGTAAGCAAATCTGAAGGCAGGAAGTCCACTCTGAAGCGTTTGTCAGGCTCAGCCTCCCTAAACGACTGGACTGTGAGAAGAGTGTTATTGGAAGCGCATCAGGAACCCAGGAGGGTACACTTGGAGTAATTTCTCTTGCTTTATAAAATGGGGGAAAAGAAGCCTAGACACTCAACGGAGATCTCACTCTCCATTCACACCTCAGGAAGCTAGGTCCCCCAAATCAGTCCTTACCTGAGTTCTAAGATCTAACAGACAAACTTGTTACAGTTCCTTCCAAGCAGATTACCTGAATTTTCTAAAACAATGAGAAAAATTGAATTTGGGTGTTCCCTTTCAAAGTGTATTCTAGCTTGCCATCCTACTTTTCTCACCAGTCCTAGTCAAACAGATAACAAAAAAGTAAATCCCACAATTTCCAGAACACACGCCCAGGAGAGTACTTTATCAGGAAGCTGTTGAGAAGAAGGAAGAATGGAGACCTCCCTTCATTAAAATCTATTCCACATAATTGCAGTCTCTTCTCTTGACTGGAGGAGCAAAGGAGTGGCAATGGCATTACAGCTATCACAAAGAGAATTACTCTGGTCCTCAGCCTGCTTTATTTTGCAGTTCTCTGCGAAGCCTCTGAGGCATTAGGCGAGCTTCATCTGGCCTGTTGATGGTGTTGGGAAAGGAGTGAGAAGTTTTGATAAATGCCCAGAGTAGTTCCCTAAGGTAGGTGATCACCAGAAACATTGAGGGAATAATGAAAATGTTAGATTCTAGGCCCCCACTGCCAGAGATTCTACTTAGATCAGTCTGGTGGGAGCCAGGAGTGGTGGGTGAATTCTACATTGTTCAAAAGCTGTAAGGATTTCATCAAAATGTTTGAATTGCCCTTCCTCTCCTCTTTTGTATATGTATGTGTGAGAGGCCAAATTATGCTTCTAGACATATCTGGATTTGGGGGCTTAAGTGATTCAATCAGAGCTCAGCTTCTTGGTATCTCTTGGCTTCATCTTCATTGATCTTGGGCAGGATTTCCCCTGAGGGGCAATTCACACACACCCCACCTCCCACCCCCACCAGGTCTCCATGCTTCTAGTTTTTGTTTAGGGAAAAAATAGACTCTCTTTTTCTCAATAGGCTCAAAGACCCAGAGTTGAGTCTCACTTGTTCTGATTGGCCTATCCTTGAACCAATCACTGACCAGGTTTGAGTCAAATGTCCCTCTCTCTGCAGCCAGAGGCAGAGTCCGAAACCATCAACTGAGAGTGTTAGAGGGTTTGCACAAGTTCAGGGCATTGAATCAAGAAGCAAGAGGTGTCCACAAGGAAGGGTGACCCAGTAATTCCTTAAAGAGACAGTCATCAGCATATAGTTGAACTAACAGTTATGAGACTAGGAACTACTACATGTAAGTAATAAACTGATAAGCTGATTTGGGGTGTGGCATGGTGCTCTTCCATGTTCCCTCCCCACACTGACTTTCTTATATTGTAGATCAAGTCAGCCTCATGCAATAAAATTTACCAGTAATTGAGGTTGAAGTAAAACCAAAGAAACAACAGCAAAAGCAGCAACCAAACAAAACAAAACAAAAGCAAGCAAACGAAACCCAGCACTGCTTTTTTAGGTCACGAGTGCGTGGGGACTAGGACCCGTGTAATTGTCCAAAAGGTGACGGAGTTGAAAGGTTATGATCTAGGAAATTTCAGCTGCTCCTGTGTGATAGGCCAGGCATATTTTAGTTGTGCTGAAGCACTGGGTGAGTCTTGACAATGTGAGAAGATAAGAGGTTTTCAGCAAGGTATAGGATTTCTCTGTTACACATTTCCAGTACTGATTATCAAGAACATTTTCGTATCTTTGACACCTTTATCTTTAACACAGTCTTTTAAATGGATCTTAAAATGGGAAGGAAGTTCTAAAAGCAGATTAATAAAACAATGACTTTAAATTATATAGGAATATTCTTTTACATTTAACAAGCTTTAAAATATATTTCTGTATATTTATGATCTTTTCATGTGATCTTGAAGAGAGGCTACAAAAATTATTTAAAAGCCTTCCAATTTTACCACTTTATTTCTGGAAATAAGATAGTAAAGTAGATGTTAAAAATGATGGCCAATACACATGCTATAGAAAAGACTTCTTCCACCCTAAACTCAATTTTCCTATCTGTAATATGGGAAGAAAACTCATTAAAAATTATAAAGGTGAAAAGTTAAATGGTCCCTTGGGGTTTAGAAATGCTTAGATATAATTATTCCTCCATAGTAATAATTTTACCTAATTAAAATTATTTAAAGCTGGTTTCATTTTCAATTCCAACTGAGCTTTCAAAATAATAAAGTTCCTTAATATATTAACAGTACTGTGTTAATATATATCTCATGTAAAATTTTTCCTTAGAAGTGAGATAAACTATATAATTAGCAGCATTTAATGAACTCAGTTGTGTCCGCAAAGAGTCGGACACAACTGAGTGAACTGAACTGAATGAACTTTCACATTATAATTGAATTGATACTTACATTCTAGAGTTAGGGGGAGGGTCCCATAAATAATCACTTAATATTTATAGTTACATACTTTCCATGGGATGGATGAATAAAAGTATAGATAGATACAGATACAGTATAGATTATACATTTATATATATATATCTGTTATATCCATATACACAAACATTTTATGATATAACTTAGTAAATGTATTTATGCATAACTTATTTTATCCTTAACACTGAAATTTTTTAGCTGATCCGGGGCTCTCATTATCCATAAGTTTCTCAATAGAGAAAGGCTTAATTGTTTAGCAGCAGAACTCATAGAAAAGATTTTTATAGCCCTTTTTATTTTATCTTTCACAGTTTTCCCTCTTAGGTTCTGCCCCCAGTCACACTCTATTTTGCATAGGTTAATCATAAAAGAAAAAAACAAAGCTATATAGACAATCCAGAAAATTCCATGCCCTGGGTTTTGTTTTTAGGGGGTATATTGCCTTCTCTTTGACTCCAACCCCAATCCATTTACTGTTGCTGTGATTTGCAGTAGAGGTGCTCTTTTCCAGGTAATGTTTAGAAGCCATGCACCTTTCCCTGCCTGCTCTAGATCATAAAGGAACTAGAGAAGAGGACGCATGTCACTCTCACTTATTACACCAGCAAACACTGAACCCAGAGTTGCCACTAAGTCAGTCTCTTTATTAGAGCGAGAAAGGTGATGAACACTTCAGCACCAAGTGTGGTCAAACATGTCTGAAAGGCAACAGCGTCAATGAAAGAAGCGCGATGTTGCCACAACATGAACGATGAAAGGTGAGCTGTATTTGGCCCCATGTCCTGCACTTGGAGGACAAAGCCGCACCTGCCGCCCCCGGAGATAGAATAGCTCTGCGGCACCGACGGCAGAACAGGGAGGCAGTGTAGATTGCAGCAACTGATAGAGAAAATGCCTGTGAAAACAATGGGAAATCTGCCAGGGCTCACCTGCTTCTTCATGCCTGCTCTAATTTAGTTAACTTACAAACACTCGTAGTAAGCTTTATTGCAGGAAAAAAATAATAATAATCCGAGACATGTATGCAGCAGTCTAGGAAGATACAGGATTAGCCTAGAGTTTTCAAAGTACGGGAATGGAAACAGTTGGAAGCGGTTTTCAGATTTATTTCACTCTTCCTGCTGGGTTCAGCAGTTTTCCTTTCTACTTGCTTGATGCAGTATACCGAGAAAAACAAACCCAACCAACCAAAGGGAGCTGCTGACCAGAAAAATAAATCCCTCCTAACGTTTTCTTGCTACGTTGGTGGATGGAAAAGTTTTATTTCCTGATAGCTGGTACTGTAGATAACTTGGTAATAGACATCACTGAAGAATTCAAATGAACACCGAGGTCTCTGGACCCAAATTCAAAGAGCTCCTCAGCATGACTGCAAAGGAAGAAAACATGGTCATATTTATGCAGTACCAGAGAGCTTTCTTGTGGGCAAAATGGGAAGATGACCTTTTAGCTCTATCCTCATTTTCCTATACGAAGGTTTGATTCTGTTTTGCTCTATCTATCTGATTTTTTTTTCCTTCCAGCCTGTTGCTCTAAGCAGTCCTTCCTTCCTTCCTTTTTCCCCTATCTTCTCAGACTGAGTTTTCCTTAGCATTTTTTGTTCATACTTTGTGCCATTCTTTATTCACAGGGTAAGGAATTCAGTATGTTCGTTTCAAAATGGATCACATTTTATCCTGGAAATTTAAAACTCATTGTAATAATAGTCTCACATTAGTATTGCAAGCATTTTATTACATGTTTCATCACCTACCTCTAGGATGTTGCTTTTCTGATTATAATTAGCTATGATTGATGTTGATACTTGCTTTAGCTGTTTCTTAATAGCCTTTGTGGAACTTCTCTGAACTCAAAGGAGCAGCAACTGTTAGAAGAACCATCATGTAGATGGTGTCATCAACTAGCATTTTAAATATTTTGAGCAGATTGGCAAACTACATCCAAAATCTATGATCATTCATTGCCTTGGCCTAGTTTCTCTCTGTTCTTTGGATTGGAATTACCGCCACCAAAATTATCAGTTTTTATTTTAAACAACTTTACTGAAGTATAATTTATAAACCATAAAATTTACCCATTTTAAGTGTACAATTCCCTGATTATCAGTAAATTTATAGTTGTACAACCCCTCTTGTCAATTATAAGGACTTCCCTACTGTAGCTGAAATGATAAAGAATCTGCCTGCAATGCAGGAGACCAGGGTTCAGTCCCTGGTCAGGAAGATCCCCTGGAGAAGGGGATGGCAACCCACTCCAGTATTCTTGCCTGGAGAATCTCATGGACAGAGAAGCCTGGCAGGCTGCAATTCATGGGGTCACAGAGTCGGACATGGCTGAGCAACTAACGCACATACACACGTCAACTACAATCATCCGCACCATCAGCCCTTAGCAACCACTGGCCTGTTTTCTGTCTCTAGTGATTTGCCTAGACATTACACATGAGTGAAATCACTTAAACATAGTCCTCTACGTCTGACTTCTTTCATTTAGCACGGTGATTCTGAGTCCATGACAGAATGTGTCAGGAGTGCCTTCTTTTTATTGATGTAGCATACCATTGTATGGATATAGTACATTTTGATTATCCGTTCACCCATTGACAAACAGTTGGGTTGTTTGCAGTTGGGGGCAGCATAAATAATGCTGCTGTAGATGAGCATTCATGTATAAGACTTTACGTGGGCACATGCTTTCATTTCTGTTAGGTAGATAATTAGGAGTGGAATTGTTGGTTTGTATGTTTAAGTTTATGTGCATTTACCCTTGAAACTACCAAACTGTTTTCCAAAGTGACTGTACCATTTTACATGCTCACCAGCAATGTGTGAGCATTCCAGTTCCTCTATGTCTTCACAATTTACTACTTTCTGCCTTGATTATAGCCATTCTAGTGGGTGTGAAGCAGTATCTCCTTATGGTTTAATTTACATTTCCCTAGTGACTGACAATGTTGAACTTCATAGGCTTATTAGACATGCGTGTGTTTGCCCTGGTGAAATGTCTATTCAAATCTTTTGTCTATTTTTTAATTGGTTTTTTTTTAATTTAGCCTTAAATGTCTTTATATACTCTGGATACAAGTCTTTTATCAGATAAATTATTTGCAGTTTTTTCTCCAAATCTGTGGTTAGTCTTTTCAGTTTCTTCATAGTGTCTTTTGAAGCACCAAATTTTCAACTTTCATGAAGTCTAATTTTTAAATATATATTTAGGTCTTGTTTTTTAGTGTTATACATATGAGTTCCTTACCCAGCCCAACTCTTTTCTCGTATATTTTCTTCTAGATTTTTTTTTTTAAGGTTCCTCTTTCCTTTTTTAAAAAAAATTATGTCTAGTGTGTGTTTCTGGCTGTGCTGGGTCTTTCTCACTCTGCAGGCAGGGGCTATTCTCCAGTTGCGTTGCCCAGGCTTCCCACGGTGGTGGCTTTTCTTGTTAGGAAGCCTGGGCCTCTAAGCACCTTGGCTCCAGGAGTTGTGGCACAGGAGCTCAGTAGTTGCACTTCCCAAGCTCTAGAGCCCAGAAGTTGTGGTGCCCAGGTTTGCTTGCTCTACAGCATGTGAGATCTTCCTGCACCAGGGATCGAACCTGTGTCTCCTGCACTGACAGGTAGATTCTTTACCACTGAGCCACCAGGGAAGCCCCTCTTCTAGATGTTTTACGGTTTTAGCATTATGATCAATTTTTTGCTAACTTTTGGACATGGTCATTTTATTACTTTTAAAGATAGATGAAATTAATTAATTATCACCCTGCTCATTCCCACAAGTATACCTGAAGATATCTTTGGGAAAGTTCTGAAGGTGAGTAGACAGGTACAGTTTTTTTGTTTTTTGTTTTGTCTGACCTAATCTCAAACTATACTATCTTTTGCTTTAGTTTAAGTTTACTTTCTGAAACATCCACCTGTTAATAGATCATATTTTTCTTTGAGAGGGCGTTATAGTTCCAGAACCCTCCTGAAGCTTGTGAATAACTTAAAAGTTAAGTAAAACTGTCTTTTATGTTACTGTCCTATCAATGAATATTCCAGGAATTTGTCAGCAAGAAACATATAAAAAAATAAACTAATGATCATCGCATGAGAGTTTAACATCAAAGCTGTCCCATCTGAACCTATAGTTATGACCTCTGAATGTCCTCCTTTGTTTAAACAAAAAGCAGTATTTAGTTATTTGATGAAACTGACAATAGCACACTGATAGAAAAAGTTCAAAAAATCTTGATTAAAAAAACACAAAAGTTTCTGCTTGTTGAGAATCGTGTGTTAGTGCTTTGTGGCCCAACAAAATGTGTCCACTCATGACAGGTCATTTTTAGAAATGAGGTTGAAAACCCCATCAAATATAACTACAGAACATGCCTGAAAGATGATACATGTGAGTCTCCCCATGTCAATGAAATGAAAGCTTTTCTGAAAATGAAATGGCCTTCTTTTAGAACTCTGGAATCCTAAACTACCAGACATTTCAGGAACTATTTTGGCTGCAAATGATAAGAGAGATTTTTCTTTTTCATAATTTTTATTACAGTGGAAATGGTTTTTGTATTTCTAACAGTTTGACAAGAGCTAATTACAATGCGCTCATCTGTTTTGCGGACTAATTTGAGCCATCGAGCATCAACACCACAGACATGCAGCAGCATTGCAAATGATACTCATGCTTCCCTTGCTCCAAGAATTTGTACTTGCTATAAAAGAAAACAGATTTGGACAGCCCTGAAAAAGTTGGGTTTGGTTTGAAGAAAACATTTCAGAATTACATTAGAGCTGGCCTACAAGTGAACTAAAAATACCTGCTCATCTCAGTGGTCTTGGCCCAGGGCCTTTCCTTTTACTGTAAAAGTCAGGCTGTTTGAACAGTTGGAGTGCGGCTTGCTTGCTGTCTAAACTAGTGTTCTCTGATAACTTCTGTTACCATTGAAACACAAGCCCTATTGCAATTGAAGAGAATGTTTAGGGGTGTGGAAAATAGCCAAGAGAAATGTATACTTAGTGTTCAAACCTCTAGGCTTCCCGTGTGGTAACTAGACCACTTAGATCTGTTAAGAAATGGGAGAAAGACATTCATTAGTAAACATTACACAGCAAGGGTAAAAGATGGAGTGGAGTAAAAGAGGCTGTTAAAATCAGCCTGAGATGATTATTTGAATTGCAAACAGAAATGTTCAGACATAGCTAGAGCTGCTAAACATAACTCTTGAAGTTTTTCCAGAACAGAGGGATCGGAGAGGGGGGAGAGACCAGTGAAGGAGAAAATTAGAAAATTATAAGACAGAATGGGAGATGAAGTTTCAGAAACTGGTAAGATTGCTGAAATATATGATATTATTAGGTCTTAAATCTATTTATGAGGGTGAACATTTAAAAACACGCTTTCTGACTTTGGCTCTACGATTTTAAGATGGAAATGAAGATATTAAATCTGGATAAAAAATAAGCTGCAGTTACAGCGAGGTTATGTCATGAGGGATTAAAAAGAAAGATCAGAAATCAGTAGCCCAGGACAGATAATCATGGCAAGTTGGATAAGTGTGAGGGAGATGATTTGAGTGGAAAAAAATCAGAATGGTACCAAACATCCCCAAACTTGGCAGAGAACAACCCTCTGCATATCAGCTACTAGATGAAAAAGCAGTTACCCATGATTGATCATCTGCTCTTTTTCCACGGAGTTTCTGTTTCTCTTCCGTGAGATAGGTGGAGTATGAAGACCACAGGACTAATTTTTAAAGTAACTGGTATTGCAGACTTCACTAACATGTGTTTGGCTTGTTAGATAGCTGCTGGGTATACTTATTTTCTGGCATGTCTTATGGAACAGAGGGAGTTTTCCCCCCATGAGCAACTGAAGTGCCAGCTGTTGCCCTAAATATTGTACCTGTTCATGATGGAGAGAGCTTGAGAGCCAGATTTCAAGCTTAGGGAAAAATTTACATTTGGTACATCAGCAAACATTGTATCAGATTTGTCTCTCTACATGCTGCATTTACACACACAAAGAGGGAAGCTGATCAAGAACCTGCTTCAAAAATAGTAATGATAATAGAGTAACTTCTTTAAAACTTGAAAAGATAACTATCTCTAATATGCTTTAACATTTACAACATTTCCAAAGCCCTAGAAAATACATTAAAATGGCACATTTGTAGGACAGTATCCCTAACTATCACATTTAACCCAATAGTTTTATTAAATAATAGTGTAAGAAGTTAAAAGACAGAAAGGGCGACTAGAACATTCTATAATGACTTGCATATCATAGAAAAATAGGACTTTTTCATTGGCACTAGAAACAAGTAAAAGGAAAACAGAAACGAATTGACAAACAACATTTAAATCACCCCCCCCTTTTTTTTAATTAGAAAGTAATTCAAGCATGAAGTGTTCTTTACCTACACTAGTCAGATAGTCTTAATAGGGCTTCCTTGGTGGGTCAGATGGTAAAGAATCCACCTGCAGTGCTGGAGATCTGGGTTCAATCCCTGGGTCAGGAATATCCCCTGGAGAAGGAAATGGCAACCCATTCCAGTATTCTTGCCTGGAAAATTCCACAAGTCCCTTCAAAACCTGTTGGATTCTGGAGAAATGGGATTCTAGGAAAAGACAAGCTTCAGTGAGCTTAATAACCTTATTTATTCTATGTTTTTTGACGTACCTTAAGTATTTTTTAAGAGCAACTGTTACTTGAGAACAGCAACCTCCTCATGGACCAGGTAATACCAGTTCGTCAGTTCCTCTTTATTGTTCGTATTTGGTCATTTATAATGATAAATATGTGTTGACAAGTAATCTGCAAGGACAACTTTACATGCAACCTGTTTTTGAATAAGCAGAACTTCTGTGAATGATGAAGCTATTAAACTCAAAAACATAACTGTGCTTGGTTCTGTGGTAAGTGTTATAACTACTAGGTAAAGTACTAATTTCCAATGAAAGGCATCTCGGAGAATCAACATTCTCCAGGCATGTGTAAGCATTTGTCACTTTCATTCTACATCCAAACTTTAACCAACATGAAACTCACAACATTGCTGGGATTGCTTATCAGTTATTCATGTGTGGTTGATGCGATGCTCTAGTTGGACACACTCTGGGCTTTACATTTTGGAGTTGTCAGTGTTCTCAAAGCAAAGCCAGAGCCTTTCATCTCTGACTTTGATAAAGAAAAAAAATGACATGAAGTAGTGGTACAACTTGTAAACTGAAAAAGAAAAAAAAATCTAAATAAATAAATACTTCCCAAGCCTTTTGGCTGGCAGATTCTGTTGATATAATATCTCCATCAAGGCGAGTAGGGTGCATTCTGCTGTGATTAGTTGATAGCACCATCTTTGAGCTTGTTTTGGTCCATTTTGTTGCAGAGATTCTTCAGCAGGTATTTCTGTGAGTCATAAGTAAGACAGCTTCAGATGAGTCCTAGCTTGTTGTCATGCTTGTTTCTTTAATAGATGAAGCCAAGCTATGATTTTCAAAAAGGCCCGGATGTACTAAGGTGGTAGACTTTAAAGTTTCAGGCAGCAACTTCCAAAACCCTGTGTACAGTTTCACAAAGTGAAGAACTGGAACTTTCTGATATGTATTTATAAGTGATCTAAGTAAATCTGAACAAACAGTGATTTTTTAACACCATCAGTAAACAAATGTAGTAAGTTGTGGGTTTCACCAATGGCTCAGCGGTAAAGAATTCAGCTGCCAGTGCAGGGGATGCAAGAGATGTGGGTTTGATCCTTGGGTAGGGAAGATTCCTGGAGGAGGAAATGGCAACCCACTCTAGTATTCTTGCCTGGTGGGCAACAGACCTTGGGGTCACAAAGAGTTGGACACAACTGAGCATGCATGCAGGCACATTGTATGTAGATTCAATTCAAAGCTTTGCCAATAAATCAACCAATATATAATTTTTTTCTACTCCTGACCATATATCTCATTCTGTCACCAGAACAACAGAGACAGATGGTTCTCTTCACATATTTTGCCTAATCAATATAAGTGATCATTTGGTAGAGTACACTTTGACTTTTTTCCTTTAAACACATAACCACTCCCCACCTTACCCTGCCCCAGCACATACACAACAGGCCTTAACAGTTTGGTATCTGGTTGTAACTATTCAAAAAGAAAGCAGTAGAGGCAATCATCTTGGTTCTCATTCTGATTGGAGGGGGGAGAAAAACCACTGGGTATAAGCAAGTATATGAGCCGATCAGGTTCCCTGGGTCAGTGTGGCAAGAACCCTAGGAAACAGTGAAACAAGGTGCAGCAATCCACTGGGTTTAAGGTTATCACCAACTTATTTTCAAAAATTGTCCAAATAAAGCAGAGCTTCTCTTCAAGAGAGCAATGTGTCCTACTTAGAAACTACCTTCAAAAGGCTATTGTGAGGCTGGGAATTAATCAGGTTCACAATTGCCTATCTTCTCTCCTCTGTTGATGGAGGTGGTACCAAAAGTTTTAGTGGAATCAACCAGAAATAAAGACCTGAGAACAAGTGGTGATACCATCTGGCTGTTGAAATCAAGGCGTCAAGACCACCCCTTTCCCAGAAGATGAAGTTCCAAAGTCCCTGATGCTGTGTAGAGCCTAATTTAATCCAGGGGAGAGTAGGTGGGCAGAATGTTTCCCCACACCCGGTTCTTCTTTAGACAGATTTTTTTTAAAGAAGTAGTGAATATTAATGATGGAGAGAAACAGTCTAGTGCAAATCCGTCTGAATGAGCACATTTTGTTTTCTCTGCTACCTTCGTGCCATCATCTAGGAAATACACCTAGCCTTCTTACGTGCACCTTTGAGTGCATATGTACAAACCTGGTTCTTTTTTTCTAAGTTAGTTGTGGAATAGCCTGGTGTCTATGTGAGAACTGGCAATGTTTCTCAAAGAGGAGTATTGTTAGCACTGGGGAGAGGAAATTTTATTGGGGAGAACTGTCCCACATATTTCACAGTATTTCACACCCACGCCCCACCCAACAAATGTTGGTATTACCTTTATTATCACCCAAGTCATTGTGATAAATAAAAACACCCCCACGTTTTTCTAGATGTGCCTTGGTGGGAGAGGTGGCAACCTCTCCCCTTCCTCCCCTTTCTTTCTTTGTGCCAAAAAGGATTTAAAGGAGGCAACTGATGGGACTGATTGGCAAATAGTGCTTTCATTTGCTCCCTACTGTTCTTAGGAACGGTTTTTAATTTTTAAAAACAGATCATATTTTTAATTTAGGAATTTTATAACCTTGCTGATGGCTTTTTCAAAAAAGAAAAGACAAATGGTTTTGGTTCCACTTTATATCCACTTGTTTTTCTCTTTAAAACAGTCTTCATGGTAGACGTAAAATAGTTTCCTTATAAGGATTAATCATCAAAATCAGTTTTTATATGTGGCTAGGCCCCTTGCAGTTTTTTTGTTTGTTTGTTTAAAGCATTGCCTAATTCTTCAAAAGGCAAACCTTCTACATTTATTATCTTTCTAATCTGAGGCCTCTCACATCAGCAAATATTCTCACACCAAATGCTGTCAGCATAAGCCTGTGTGTACTTTTGATACATTTCCTTATTCTGTTTCATCTGAGATAGACATTTTTGCATGATGAAACAGGAAAACATGAGATGGTGCAGGTTGGGTGGAAATGGGTTAATACTGTGAGGGTCGCAAATGTGTTAAGTTTAAGAAAAAAAATGAATTGAAATTAAGGAGGAAAAGGATTTTCTAAAAGAGCCATGAAATAATTAATTGTTTTGTAGGAGATGGCCTTTCCATGTAGGCAGAGCATTTTCTCTTCACTTCTTTCTGAAGAGACAGTCAAATAGAGAATCTCATTTCTTAATTAGAAAGAAAAATACTCATCAAACACATCTCATCACTGGAGAACTAATGACTCACAGCTGTTAGTCTGAAAGGGCAGGCTTTTTTTCCTGAACAGTAGGAAGTGTTAATCATTTTGGATGAGATTTCTTTTTTAAAATATACTGTAGTTTGCAGAAGAATAGGATATTCAATATTCCAACTTAAATGATTTTTTTTTGAAGCGCGCTCCCCCAGAGATACTCTCCTGTGCTGCAGTGAATGATCCTTGAATGCAGGCATCTTCCACTGCACTTCAATGCGAGCATCAATGGATGGGACGAGGTGGATGGCCCAGTCCTGCCAGGGACTCTTAAAACCCTAGGCTCAAAGAAAGAGAAATCAGACATCTTGTGCCTCCTAAGAAATGGTGTTGCTGTAAAACCTGAATATTTTGAATCATACACTCTACTTCATATAATTTGCCTTATTTAAATGTAAGTGAAAAGCCCTGGTCCACCTTCATTAGCTTCTGAGTAGAAAGGGTCTTTTTATTTGTTTAATCTTTATGTGAAAAAGTAAGGCTTTTTTTTTTCCTTTTTTTTTTTTTGTCTGTAAAATGTAATTGGCTCATTCATTTTCCAGTCTTTGCCTTTACAGCCACCTTGCTAACCTCTTCTAAACATTTTGGACAGAGGAAAACCCCATTTAATAAGAACCTTCTGAATAGCTGACTTTGATTATTCAGACAGTGACGATAAGGAATAATAAAATCGGCTCCACAAAACTCATTCTGACCATTAGTATTTGACCTCTTTGCCATGCCAAACTGTTACCAGAGCACCTAAAAGTGATATTCCATTTCTCTGCACTATTGCGAAAGTGGTTATCCCAGAGCAAGAGGAAGCAGGAGAAATAAAGTCTACAAATTGAATAATCAGTCCCTAAATAATTGATACCTTCAGAGCATCGACATTCACTGTGAGATCCTTTACCTTAGAGGCAGTGGAGCATTGTGGGAAAATCACACTGGATTGGGAGTCAGCCGACTCTGCCACTCAGTGGAGGATGTCCTTGGACAAGTCTCAGCCTTCTCGTCCTCAGTTTTCTCCTTTGTAAAATGAAAATAGTCTCAGCCTTCCAGGCCTGTCATGTGGGACTTGCCCTCTAAAGTTCACTTTATGCAGTGTGATATGATACTTGTTAGGACAAATTATGTCATTTTCCTTTCAGATTTTCAAAAGAGCCATTTGGAATACTTATGATTAAAATGTAGGTTGCTCTTAAGGTGAAAGTGAAAGTGAAGTGGCCCAAAGAGATATTGAAGGATTGTGTTTTGTGATGTTAGTGATAAAAATCATAGGCAAGATAACACTGATTTAGCTAAAAGGTATCTGGATTTAAAAGCTAAAAAGTTGTGGACAGGAATTGACATTCATAAGATTGATTGTTCAGAACAAGATACTTTTATATCTAAGGGCATGAGGTTGTTAAAAAATTGTTAACATTTTAAAACTTAATTTTTTCAATTCAAGACTTCACAAAATCTATAATGTGTGCTAATGTCATTTACCAGCACTACTGAGTCTCCATAAAAATCTAGATTTTTCTTACTCTGATTACTAGTAAAAAAAAAAAAAATTCATTGCAACCCTTCCTAAGTTTAATACTTATGACTTCCTTCCAGCAAACTCTTCCTTTCCAGACCACACAGAAATCCCTCTTAGAAACACCACCCACCTTCTATAACTGCTCAGAGAACAATTATCATCTTGACTTACCTTGGAGTATTATTTTATAAAGTCTCTTTAATTTTTCAGAAATAATTTTAAATATGGAAAGCATAAATTGATAGTACATACATTAATACACTACTTTGTAATAAGCATTTTTACATGTATTACATCACTTGTTGCCCACAGGCAACTTGTGAAGTAGGTATTACCATCTTCATTTTGTAGGTGATAGACTAAAATAAAAGAAAAACTGACCTGCCCAGGGTCTTATGATGATCAAATAGCAGAACTAGATCTAAGACCACTTCTCCAGGCTCCTGGTTCAGACCATGTTTTATTATATCACATTATCTCCATGGAGAGAACATACATCAGCTGACATTTGCTGTATAACCACTCCATTGGTGGTGTGAAGGAACGGCCATTCGTTTAGTGATGATTCTGTAGATGAACAAGCCAGATCAGTTCAGCTGAATATTTATTTTGTTCTCCTCCAGGCTCAGTTATGTATCTGTGGTCAGCTTCTGAGCAGTTAGGCACCTCTGCCTCTGGATACTTCTGGATCCTGGGGCAATGGAGACAACTGCGTCACATGTCTCTCATTCAGCAGACTAGCCTATGCTTCTTGACATGGTGGCTCAGGGTTTGAAGACAGCAGAGGGGGAAACCCAGGGAGCAAGTACTTTTTAAGCCTCTGTTCAGCATTTTTGCAACTCTTCCCTTGGCCAAAACAAGTCCTATGTCTAAGCTCAGTGTCATCGTGGGAGAGTATTTCAAAAGGCCTGAATACAGGGAGACTTCAACAAATTGGGGTCATTACTGCATCAAATCACTATAAGTTAACTATAAAAATACTGAAAATCGCACTCACTTCATCATCTCTTCTATGGTAGATGACTTAGCTTTCTAAACATAGCTCTTTTGCTTGAATTCATTCTATGGATGCTAAAGTGGTATAGGAACAGTGATGAGCTACAAGAGCATCAAAAATGTTACGTGTAGTATGAGCCAAATATATTCCTGCTTGTAATAATAACTAATGCTTACTGGGCATCTTGTAGGTCTAAGCACTAGGCTAATTCCATCTCAAATCTGTAAACAGTGTAGTTTCCATTTTTCAGAAGATAAAACTAGGAATATTCTAGTGACTAACCTAAAGTCACTTAGTTAAGGACTAGTGAACTTTGATACAAACGTGGGCCTAGTTCACACACCCGTGCTCTTTCTTGGGCACCACACTACAGCAGTTTTTTGAGGGATTCCCACGGTCATGGCTAACAGTCCAAGGAAGATTAACAAAGAGCTTCTACTATCCAAAATAATGTGCAAAACTCACAATATCCTTTTTCTAATGAAAAAGGTTGTATGTACTTAGTACCATTTGACTAATGTCCCGTGGAGATTTTGTGATATAGAATTTTAATTGTAAATCACAGCCATCTAGTTACTTGAGAAAGAAAACCAGCAAGTTCTTGGAGCAGTTTTCATTTCTAATGAACAAGGCAAACAAATGTAGGACTGAAATGTTTTATTTTGAATGGAGTCATGGATTTTATGAAAGTCATATATAGATCGCCCAAGTTTCCTTATTAAAAGTGTTGGAAGGAGAGAGGAGAAAAGTCAAGGAGACTGTGACAGAGAGGAAAAATTAGGAAAAGATGTCATACACGGTGATGAAATCAAGGGAAATTAAACACTGCACAAATGTGTAGAAGTCCTTATAACCTAGTTTAACCTGGAAAGTGAAAGTTGTTCAGTCCTGTCAAACTCTTTGTGACCCCATGGACTATACAGCCCATGGAATTCTCCAGGCCAGAATACTGGAGTGGGTAGCCGTTCCCTTCTCGGGATCTTCCCAACCCAGGGATTGAGCCAGGGTTCCCTGCCTTGCAGGTGGATTCTTTACCAACTGAGCTATCAGGGAAGCCCTAGTTTTTAACCTGGAGAAATTCTATAATCATCAGATCCTCTTTCCATGTCCCATGCAGGCGTGAAGTGTTTCTGGATATATGGGTTGGGAAAATTCTAGGCATTTTTGGTTTATATTTATGCTCTGTGGATGTGTCAGTGATTTGTGTGTGTGTGTGTCATTTTAGTACATTCTCTCTCTCTCTCTTTTTACCCAAATCTATGAAAAAGTGTGGTCAGGACCAAGGACAGATCCTGCATTGTCTTAGCCTCCATGTTTCGCTGAGCTGCTTTCTTTTTCTGCTGCCCTCATGAGACATTGAAGACCCATTCAGGAGTGGTTGGGTTTTTTATAGGAAAAAGGAAAGGATCCCATCTTAGTGCAGGTGGGCTCCATGGAGAAAAAAATTAAATAGCTTCAGTGTGGAGAGAATATGCTAAAAGGCCCTTTCTTGCTTTGAGGGTTCTCTTTCTTAGAGGATCATCACCATTAACAAGAACTGGTATCGTCACTAGTACTATAGAGAATAATTGCTTTTTTCTTACTGATTCTTAGCAATATGAATCCAGAGACTGTGTCTTATCCTAATTTTGAACACCTAGTATTATATAGCACCTAGACGTTCAATAAATACCTTTTATTGTTAATCTGTGTTCATGCTCTTTTTTAAAATTGATGTTTGATTGACCTATAATGTTATATTATTGTCAAGGATTCGACATAATGATTCAATATTTGTATATATTGTGAAATGATCCCCACAGTAAATCTAGTTACCATCCTTCACCATACATAGTTATAAGTTTGTTTTTTATGATGAGGACTTATAAGATTTATTCTTGTAGTGACTTTCAAATATGCACTACAGTATTATTGACTATAGTCACCATGCTATCCACAATATTCCCATGGCCTGTCATTTTATAACTGGAATTTTGTACCTTCTGACATCCTTAACCCATTTCACCCAGCTCCCTCACTTTTGGCAACTACTGATCTGGGTTTTTTTTTGTTACTTTTTTGTTCATCTGGTTTCTTTGTTTCCCCCCTGATTTTTTTTTTTTTTGGCTGCACCATAGGGCATGTAGAATTTTAGTATTTCAACCAGAGATTGGACTTGTGCTTCCTGCGGTAAAAGCATGGACTCTTAACCACTGAACTGCCAGCAAAGTCCCTGTTTTTTAATCTGTTTTGTCTTTAGATGCCACATAAATGTGAGATCATAGGGTGTTTTTCTTTATCTGTTTCATTTCACTAACATGATTCACTTAGCATAACACCCTCTGGGTCCATCTTGGTTGTTGCAAATGGCAGAATTCCATTCTTTTATTGGTCGAATAGTATTCTATTGTTTACATAACATCTGTATCCATTCATCCATTGATGAACACTTAGGTTATTTCCATGTCTTGGCTGTTGTAAATAATGCTGCAATAAACATGAGGGTGCATATATCTTCTTGAGTTAGTATTTTCATTTTCTTCACATAAATACCCAGAAGTGAATTACTAGATCATATGGTAGACGTGTTTTAATTTTTTGAGGAACTTCCATACTGTTTTCCCCAGTGGCTGTACCAGTTTGCATTCCCACTAATAGAGCATAAAGGATCCCTTTTCTTCACATTCTTACCAACACTTCCTATTTCTTGTGTTTTTTATAATAGCCATTCTAACAGATGTGAGGTGATATCTCAGTATGGGTTTGATGTGCATTTCCCTGATGATTAGCATCTTTTCGTGTGCCTGTTGACCCTCTGTATGTCTCTTTTGGAAAAATGTCCATTCAGATCCTCTGCCCATTTTTTAATCAGTTTGCTTGGTTTTGGTCTGTTGAGTTATATGAATTTTTGAACATTAACCCCTTATCAAATGTGTGTTAATAATTTACAAATATTTTCTGCAGTCAGCCGATTGGCTGTTCATTTTGTTGACGATTTGTTGTCTCCTTTGCTGGGCTTCTTAGTTTGATGTAGTCCTACCTGTTTATTTTTGCTTTTGTTGCCTTTGTTTTAGAAGTCAGATCCAAAAAAATCATACCGAAGATCAGTGTCAAGGAGCTTACTGCCTATGTTTTCTTCTAGGAGTTTTATGGTTATAGATCTTAACATTCAAGTTTTTAATTTGATTTGAGTTGATTTTTGCATATGGTGTAAGATAGTCTGGTTTTATTCTTTCGCCTGTGACTGTTCAGCTTTCCCAACAACATTTATTGAAGGAACTTTCCTTTCCCAAAAGAAGAGACAATTACAAGGCCAGTTTCCTTGATGAACACAGATGCAAAAATTCTCAACAAAATATTAGCAAACTGAATCCAGCAATACATTAAAAAGATCATGTACTATGATTAAGTGGGGTTTATTCCAGGGGTGCAAGGCTGCTTCGGTATCCATAAATCATCAACCAACAGGATATAAAACATTAATAAAATAAAGGCTAAAATGCATATGATCATCTCAATAGATGCAAAAAAAAGCATCTGACAAAATTCAGTATCCATATATGATAAAAAGAACTCTCAACAAAGTGAGTATAGATGCAACATGCCTCAACATGATAAAGGCCACATAAGATAGGCCCACAGCTAACATACTCAACAGTGAAAAGCTGAAATCTTTTTCCTCTAGGATCAGGAACAAGACTAGGATGCCTACTTTGCTGGGTTTATTTTACAAAGTGTTACAAGTCCTACCAAGAGTAATTAAGCAAGAAAAAGAAAAGTCATCCATATTGGAAGAAATAAGTAGAACTGTCACTATTTGTGGATGACATGGTTTTATATATAGAAAACCCTAAAGACTCCTCAAAAAAAATTGTTACAATAAATGAATTCAGTAAAATTGCATGACACAAAGTCAACACATAAAAATGTATTGCAGTTCAATGCACTATGTACTATCAGAGCCAGGAATTAAGAAAACAATCCCATTACAGCTGCATCAAAAAGAATAAAATATTTAGTAATAAGTTTAATTAAGGTAAAATACCTATCACTAAAAACTACAAGATACTGATGAAAGAAATTGAAATGCAAATAAATGGAAAGCACCATTCTAGGCTCTGGGGATAAAATGTGAGCTAAAAGGAAAAGTCCCTATCTTTAAAGAGCTTATATTTTAGTGATTGTCTAAATTTTACTAATAAATATGCAAAGAATTAATACGAATCCTAGCCAAAAATAACTCTCTCTTTTATATGTGTTGATGTCTGTCAAATTTGCCTTAAATCACTTCCTGAATAAAGTACATTTTTAAGATACATTTTAATAGAATAATCATAGCCATCAGTTATAATTTGTGTCATCTTTAAATATATTACATATATTTCAAAAATTAAATGGAAATATTTTCCTTTTCTGGAAATCTTTATACTTCCCTGGTGAAAGAGAAGATATGGCTCATGTTTCATGCATTAACATATTTGAGATTTTTCTTATTCAGGAACTTGAATCTATAGTTACCATGTAATTCTGTCCAAAATTCATTTCTTGGGTTACTAAACCATTATTTATGCTTTTTGGTGTCCATGTGGGTTATGAATATAAAAGAATCCAATAAAACATACAGTCTTCAAACTTTAATGTCACATTAAAAAAAAACAACAAACCCTGATGGTACAGTAATGTCATTTAAAATATTAAAGAAGGGATGTTAGTGGTGATCAGGTCTGCAGAGTTCTGTTGAGAACTGAACACACTGAGCAGGGTGACTTTCTAAGGCCCAGAATCTGCCTTCTGGCCCATGGGCCAGGGGTCCCTCTGCCACTCTATACAGGTTTCTTTTCTCTGCAGTTTGAATAGGCTGTGGGCTTCTCTGAGGTTTGTTAAGAAAGCTGTGAACAGCCCGTGCTGCTGTACTTGATGTGAAGGTTCTTAGGGCACTGCTCCTTGCTCTTCTGATCTGTCAAATGCAAGATATCAGCATGACCCCCACCAGCCGGCTCAAATTCCCAGTTATACTCTGGTTCAGCTAAATCTTAGCAGACAGATACTTTCTAGCTTTCACTATTAGAATATGTATTTCCTAAGGGCCTCAGTTGATAAACAGTTAATTTCATCAGTTTTGTAAAATATTGATATCGTTTACACAGTCATTTTTTTGAGCACTTACTGAGCACCCAGTGTGTTAAACCTGAAACACATTTCAACTGTTAATTCTCACAACCTTTCAGGGGGACACTCAGGATTCCCATTTTACAGACGAAACCAAAAGGAAGAGACGTACCATGCCAGAGGTTAGAGGACTAGTTACCTTTAGGGGTGGAATGTAGCTCTCAAATACCTTCTGACTTCAACTACCTTAATTTGGCAGCAGGGGCCACAGACCCAGAGAATTTAGATGGTCTGTGCAGGGTTATAAGAGTCTGGTGGGGAATGAGAGTGAGTCACACTTTATATCCATTGCTGGTTATTTCACCAGACAATTGCTCTTAAAGTGGTTTCTTCTGCCAGCCCAAGTGAGTCTCTAATCTTGCATCCTTCTTACTGTTTAAAAAACAATTTACATACTTAGACAAGTAGGTAGTTTTAAAAGATAATTAAAGTAGACATTTAAAATTTCTCTTTGACAAAATTACTCCGTTTTTAAAATAGCCGTTTGATTTCTATGGTAAGGCTGAATGTTTTTACACTTGCTGGGAGCAGTGCTTCTATTCATCATGTGAAATCTTGAGGACTCTCTTGGTGTAGATGTGGTATTTTCATCTGCCTATTATGCTTGTTAAGTTGTATTATCCAAGTGAGAATTTTTTTTAAAACCCCTGATATTAAACGGTGATTCATCCTTTATCATTAAGGCAGATTTACCGTTTATTTCTGACAATGTAGTGAAGCTCATTTTGCTGACTTTTTTTTTCAAACTTGATTTCATCCAGTCTAACAATAATTTCACTGGAGGAGAAAAATTAAAATTGCCCCACTGACAATGTGATAATATCAGTTTTCCTTCAGAGAAATTCGACAAAGTGAAAGTCTTCATGATTTTCCAGGGGTCAGTTGTCCTTTTAGGAAAAATGCCTAACAAGTTCTCAAGGCTTTGTTTTCAAGATAAATAAATCTTTCTGTTCTGCAAATTTAGTTGCGTGTTTTTGTTTTGGAAATGCAGTATGGATAAGCGAGTCCATTTAATGAAATTCAAAGTTGACTCATCCTTTTCTTTGCCCTTCTCTCTCCTCCAGCTCTTTCTCTTTGTCGTCTGGAACTTTGAGCTCTACATGATACCACTGGTTTTGTTGTTACTGCTGACATGGAACTACTTCTTGATAATATCAGGGAAAGATAACAGGCAACGCGATACAGTAAGCCTCTTACTTTCTTATTTGTACGTGTTTTTGTTCTCAGTCTCCCTGGCAAGATCAACAGTGCATTTGGTTTTGCACACCAGAAATTCTGTCTATAAATACTCAAGTTTGACAGAAAGTTTTCCCAGTTCTAAACTAACAACTCTTTGGTTCTAACACAATGTAAAGTATTTGCCTATTTTTAACATTACTCATTTTGGTAGGAACTAAAGTTGAGAATATGCTGAAGAATGAGTTATGATTTGTAAGTATAAATTGTTTATTCCAAGTGATTATTTCTTTTTATTCTCCTTAGTTGTGTTTATGTCTCAATGAATCCTGAGTTAAGATACAATATTGCAAAATTATCTATTTGGTCAGACCAAGTGAATGTATTTCATACAAGACATTTCTCTGTGGTCCGCCATTGGAGGGAAGGAAAACTTGATGGTTGTTGGCCTAGATAAGTGCAAAAAGTACCTTAATTCAATGTTCATTCATTGAACAACAGCAAATATCTGTGTCAGGGGTATATTAGGATACTGGTTTATGGATCAAGACCTTTTGTTTAACCTAGGGAAAGTTATACTGAACTCACCTGTGCTCTTTGACATTTTTGAAAATTTTTAGAATGTGTGAGATGACTTTTTATCTCTCAAAGTGTTTTAGATTGAGAAGCAGAAGCTAGCCATGTTATAATCATGTTTGTAATTCTCCCACCAGCCTTCATTTCCTTAGATTATCTCAGTCACTACACCCCAACCAAACTGAACAGCTTCCAAAACCTCCTCATAAATAAACAAACACAAGTGTCTTATCCATCTAGAACATTTAAAGTTTTATAATAATGTACAGCTGTTGAGAGTAATTTAAGGGTTTTTCAAACATGAGAATCTATTTGGTAGCTATTAGTCCACATCAGATTGCATCGATTCTTTTCTTATTTGCCATTAAAAGCCTCTATTTGACTTCTAATCAAGACTTTTGCCAACTATTGTGCCCATAATGATGCAAGAAACAGACCTATTTGATCATAAATTTAGTAGATGGTGACTGCAGCCATGAAATTAAAAGACGCTTCCTCCTTGGAAGGAAAGTTCTGACCCTGTGAAGAAAGCTGAGCACCAAAAGAATTGATGCTTTTGAACTGTGGTGTTGGAGAAGACTCTTGAGAGTCCCTTGGACTGCAAGGAGATCCAACCCGTCCATTCTAAAGGAGATCAGCCCTGGGTGTTTTTTGGAAGGAATGATGCTCAAGCTGAACTCCAGTACTTTGGCCACCTCATGCGAAGAGTTGACTCATTGGAAAAGACTCTGATGCTGGGAGGGATTGAGGGCAGGAGGAGAAGGGGATGACAGAGGATGAGATGGCTGGATGGCATCACCGACTCGATGGACGTGAGTCTGAGTGAACTCCGGGAGCTGGTGATGGACAGGGAGGCCTGGCGTGCTGCGATTCATGGGGTCACAGAGTCAGACATGACTGAGCGACTGAGCTGAACTAATATTACTTTATTATAAAGTAGTACATAGTATAGTTAGCATCATAATGTTTGCACAGACATACTTATGACATAAAAGAATTTTCCTTTTAAATAACTCAAGCACGGTATACTTTAAATGGTTACAAAAGAAAAATATATAGTTTTTGAAATAATTTTCTTTAACATCAAAGTAAAAGAAAAATCCAGATACACAACTACCAAATAGATGGCAGAGTTGCCAACAACAACCACGTTTATTTCCCTATACTATTTGTATATATTTCTGTCTCTCTCATGAGGTTATAAATTTGAAGTGGCGAACTATTCATCTTTGTACTTGCTTCCATCTCTAGCGTGTGTTTTGTAAGTTAGAAATGTTCAAACTTTTTTTGTAAAGTTTATCAAACCAAACATGAGATTTCTCTGAGAGATTTTAATGGTTAGACAGCGTCAACAGACAAGAAGTTATTATTATTATTGGCAAGGATTTTGTAGATATATATATTTAACTTGCACACTGAGAGACAAGTCCCACATGGTGTCATGGGGACTAATAGGTACTTTTGTCAATTAATCCAGAATGTTTTCTTTAAGAACATAGTACTCTTTTAGGCAATTGCTTTTTTGTTCCATTTATTTCTGGGAAATTGTTGAGAGAGAAGAAAATCTACTTTTCATTCAGTTGCCTTGAGACAAATTTGCAAATAATAATGTTTGTAAATAAGAAAAAGTGGTGATTTCATTTCAGCTTCTTAATCCTATGAGGGGGCTTATCTTCAATATTTAGTCATTGGTTTGACTATTCTCAGTTTTAAAAAAAAATTCTGAAACTGTAGACTTTGCTTGCTGTTTTCTTCAAAATATACCAGTCTTGGCTGGAAAGGTCTACTTTTAGAGGGAAAGTAAAGATATATAAAGTAACCCCTTTTACTTCAAATTCTCTGAGAATTTTTATAAGCCTATTGAAAAGTTATGTATCATGCAAATTTTTCTGCTGCTCTTTCCCCCCCAAAATATAACTCCAATATGGTAATTACACGTCTTTCCTTGTTGGCACATCTCTGACAGTATCTCCCTTTTAGCCATGGACAACATTTTCTTCCCCAGCACAGCCCACTGTGAAACGTTCTTTAGTCTAACTTTGCATGGAATGCCAACTGCGCTCCATAACTCCCAGTAATTGCCTTTTATTTGCCCAAAACACACATATCCACATATTCTGTTCTTTCTAGGCACCGGAGCAGCAATCACAACGTTTCATTCAGCTTCTCATTCACTGGCTCAGTTGAGACCTTACGTAACTCTTCAATCCAATTTGTCTAATTATGTGTTTTCTGCCATACCCAGCTGTGCATTTGAACTGGTTGCTCCTTTTGAAAAGAAACCTGGATTATACTTTGGTGGTTATAGATTACATACACACGTGTATGTACATATATATTCATACACATATATGTACACATATGTCTATATTCACATTCATATGTATGTAAATTAAGGGAAAGTGTTCGTAGGGGTGGCCATGCTGTGCCTAAAGACTACTTATCTACTGCATAGTGGAAAGCATTGAAAGAATGGTACTTTGTCCTAAATCCCTATTGCTTTCCCCAAAACAATGCAGAATTTTTCAGCATGTGTGAAAACTTGAGGGAATCTCTAAAGTGCATAAATCATACTGTTGGCTGATTCTAAACCAGGAAACTTTCTGTTTTAGGAGAAGGGGATGTAGGGGTGGAGGGGAATATTCTGTCAGGCACACAAAAAAAATCTTCTGCACGTTATTCACCTGAGAAAATCCAACTAGGATGAAAATTATAGAAGAAAAACAAAGCAAAATGAACCTCAAGTTTGTGTGGCAAAGAGCAAAAAGGAGATAATATTTCCATGACATGAGAGAGAGAAAAGGAAATGAATAGTGTAAAAGATTAAAAAGTATATAGATGGGTAAAAATTCTGTCTTCAAAATATTAATGGAGAGTTGAGATTAATACTAAAATAGGAAAGGATTTCTTTGTCTATTGTTTTATTAGGGAGACCACTTCCATTTTGGAGACTTAGGATCACAGGAACTTAAATCCCCTACTTTTTCCTCACCATGGTGTCTGTTTTACTTTAATGAAAAAAATGAGATCTAATCCTTGCCAAGTAAGTTTTGTGGCATTTAATGAGCAGTACTTGTTGAGGAAAGGATAAAGAAACAGCCATTCCAATGATATAGACTTAGAGTTGCACTCGAGAAAGAGCTATGGTTAGCAATGGTCTTTTGCCTCCATTGTCTCTCAGTCAGACTTATTAAAAATAAGCAATTCTGTATCTAAATCTATCTATACTCAGACCATGACATTAAACTTTCTAGCATAAGAATTGCTAGACTTTTCCAGAGGAAACTGTTTAATATACACTTCATTCAGAGATGTCTCTGGCATGAACGGGATATAAAGATAGGGCTATCATACTTCTCTTGGTTTGAGCCATCACTCCAGAACCAGGGGAAATCGCCCCTGCACTGCCCATTAGGCTGGTACCAACTGTCCGTATTACAGTTACTATAAACTGAGATTTTGTAGAAGTACATGCCAAGAAGTGGTCTTTACTTTGGATTTAAAAATTACCAGTTCTTCATCACACCCTGGGCACTGTGTTAAGCAGTTTCTTTCAAGCATGGCTACAAGAACCCTTCCTTGAGAGAGAGGAAATCAAATCTCAAGATATAAGAAATGGGTTGGCCAAGCAAACCAGAGCTCTGTTATACTCACGCAGAGACAAATATTATTATTACTACCTTACATACAGGGAAACAGGGTAGAGAGATTAAACAGTTCCAAAGGCACATGGTTAACCCGAAAGTGCCAGAGAGGGAATTAGGATCTGCCAGTCTTTCTGAAGTTTGCACTCCTTACCTCCAGTCCATTAAATTTCCTCTTAGAGCTATTGTTTGGTCTATTCTAGGTCTTCCTGAGTACCTTTTAAGCACATTTCTCCATTGCATTTCAGAACAGTCAGTAGGAGGAACTCTACCTTTGAGCAGACAGATTGTTTGAAAACCCTCATTTCCCCCCCTCCACCCCCATCTCCTCCTCACCTCTCATTCAGGAGAGGAGCAGGTACCTATTCAGCCTTTGGATTTATCAAATATCCTGTTAAACCCTTTTAGAAGCCTGGTCTCTTTGAATTCTTTATAATAACAATGTCATGTAGATGATTCTAAATGATTGTATCTTCATTTTATGAATGGGGAAATTCAAACTCAAAGAGGATCTCCATAGAGTAAATGGGACTTGAGCCCAGCTCTGCCCTGTCCTGAAAACTCAGGTTATCTCTGTGGTGCACGTTCGGGCATGCCTTTAACCAAGCCATCACTTTCGAAGCGTCTGGAGCCTTACAGAGACTCCTAGGCATCCCCAAATTCCTTCCTGTGAGGTACCTGGTGACCTCTCAACAATGGGTACTGGTCACATATTTGACTCCAGGTGACCTCATTCGTTTAAAAAAAAACAAACAACTTCATGACCTGGAGGAGTACCTTCCTCCACCCAGATGAGTATGGGGAGAGTAAATCAGAGATAATAATCCTTCACATTCGTGAAGAAAGTCTCTGAATGTCTGTGATATTCAAACATTCTTCAAGCAGTATGTTTTAATTACATTCTAAGAGAGCATTCACTTTGACTGTCAAGATAGGCCTCCCACAGAACAACCTCAGTTGCCTAATCAATGGAGACTTTAAAAGACTGAAGAGTAGGCTAGATCAATGAAATCATTCTCTAACTGATGGTCTCACTGTGATACAAGTTGAGCCCCAGCCCGTCTACTAAAATACTTCAGTAAATACTGAAATGTTTTGTTAGTTCCACCACATGGCAAAGCCCTCCACGCTTCTTTTCCTCTTTAGAAGAGCACTGAATATATTTGTTGTTGTTGGGTCTATTCCAATTAGGCCCAGAACATTGATGTCTAGAAATAAAGCTTGTAAGGAGAGCATTTTCTTTGCTACCATAAGTGCTGTTGATTGGACAACTGGGAATCATCCACCAGATACAAACCACCAAAGAGACGTCTGACTGTTTGACCTGGCTTCCTATAAATCAAACTCATTTATTATTTTCTCAGCCAGTACTCTCAGCTCCAAAGAAGTCCAGGGTGGAATATTTGAAGAAGCAGACCATTGAATATGAGAAATATTCCGAACAGGATCTAAACAGACTGGCCAGAGCTGAGCTAAGAGGAGCGCACTCCATAGAAAAAGCACCGGGGTGTGTGGTCAGACCCTTGGTACTTAAATGAGGACTTTATCATTGACAGAAAGTAGTGTGGATCAGAGCCTCCTGCGTTTGCATCTCAGTACCAGAAAGACCGTGTACTTGCTCTTAACAGAAGCAGCACTGAGTCATGCAGCCTGTAAACACATCTAAAAATAGATGATCACTCTTTTCTTTTTCCTACTTAGTTCAACAATTTTCTCAAATTTTTAAGAAGGTCACCAGCTTGCAAAAACGTGAGGAGGATTGTGCAAAGTATCAGACCTCTAGTTTTCCAGCACAATCACAAGCAGAAAGAAACCAACCACCAATCGCGTGTCAGTAAAAAATGTCATCGCTTATGACCCCTAAGCACAACCACTTAGATATGCCAGATGATCACTCACTGTCCAGACTGGTGCCCTGTACCCTGATGACCATCACCTCACAGGCTCTGGACACACCCCCAGCAGGATCTGCACATTTTTCCCACTCTTCTCAAATGCTCCCCCGACTCTGTATCTCCTCCCTCCCAGTAGATGACCACGCCCTTCTACTTTGCAAAGTTTCCTCAAAACTCCAACCTCTGAAGGCCTCTGAAATTGTTCCCAATTTAGGGTTGCCAGATTGAGCCAATAAAAATACAGATGCCCAGTTAAATCGGGATTGCAGATAAACAACAGGAGATATTTATACAAAAATAATATTCATTATTTATCTGAAATTCCAATTTCACTGGATGACTTGTATTTTTCTGGCAACTTTCCCCAAAATCACAGCTTGTTTTCTTACCTCAAGACTTGTAGGAAGGTGATAATTCTAAAACAAAACGCTGATTTTTCTCCCTCTGCTACTTTTATCTTTCCATAATATCTTCAAGGCTGTCAAAGAAAGATTCCTCACGTGTACACCCCGCCCAAACCATTTGTTGTGGCGGTTTAGTTGCTAAGTTGTGTCCGACTCTTTCGCAACACCGTGGACTACAATCTGCCAGTCTCTTCTGTCCGTGGAATTTTCCAGGCAAGAATACTGGAGTGAATTGCCATTTCCTCCTGCAGGGGGATCTTCCTGACCCAGCGATCAAACCAGTGTCTCCTGCATTGCAGGTGGATTCTTTACTTCTGAGCCACCAGTTCAGTTCAGTCGCTCAGTTGTGTCTGACTTTTTGTGACCCCATGGACTGCAGCACGCCAGGCCTCCCTGTCCATCACCAACTCCCAGAGTCCACTCAGACTCATGTCCATCATGTCGTTGATGCCATCCAACCATCTCATCTTCTGTCGTCCCCTTGGCAACACCAGAGTAGCACCCAAACCATAGCTGCAGTTTTATCTCCCCTATATTCCATCAGGATCATTTGTGTGTGTGTGTTTGTTTTTGAGAATAGAGTGCTTCATGAGCAAAAAGATAGATGTAGTGGGCACAAGTGGGGAATGCTCTTTTCTCATCTCTCATCTAAAAAGGAACCATTCACCACTTGGGAGAGCAGGAGAACGAGGCTCAGAGAGTCTGTACCATGGGCAAACACTCACACAGCACAGCAGGGCGGGAACCCAATTGTGTTCTCAGTCTCTCCTGCAACACACCCATTCCTCAGGCCTGGGGAGGGCAAGGGCTTGGTCCAGATAACACAACAGAAGTTGAAGAAGGAAGGAAGGATGCGTCTCTCTTTGTATAGGGGCCTAAGGTAAGGCACTGGCTTCTGCACAGGCAGTGAGTGTTTGTGGGTGGGACAGACGTCATGGCCCAGGGAGGCGTGTTCACTCAGACTTAGTGGAGGTGCTCCCGCTGTGCCTGGGAGCCCCGTGGGCACCAGAGCCGATGTGCAGTGGGCCAAAACTGGCGTGACCTGGGGCACCATGCCAGGACAGGTGGCTGGAACCTTTGAAGTCCTTCCTTCGGGAGCCAGACATTGAAGGAGTTGAGCTCAGAAGGCCTGCAGAGAGATGGGAGCACTCCCTCGCAAGGGCCTGGCTCTCTGGGGATCAACTCACTCCAGGGCTGCTCTCCAGCTCCTCCATGAGCTTAGAGGGGACCCTGTTGGTGCTGATGAGCCGATGGCAGCCTAGGTATGTTCAGGTCCAGGCCCCAGAGCACAGCGGAGGAGCAGGTTCAAGGAGGGCTCTTCGGCCATGTGGGGAGGGCAGCATGGAAGGATGGAAATGGGGTCCATGGTCTTGAGAGAGAACGACCCAGTGTGGCTGGGTGGCCGTGGCCCACAACAGCAGTATCTGGAACCGAGTATATTTGTATCAATACTTTCCAAATAGTTGACATACTCTCTCTATAGCTTCTACTCTTTTCTTTAAAAAATAGGTTTATGAATATAAGATGTATTTCTTGCTTGTCATATATATTTTGTTTTTTACAAAAATTGGATCACATTAAAGACACTGTTAGCACACCTACTTTGAGATTCCCTCAAATTGCTGGAAAATAACAGGATTTTTAATAACTAAATAGTTTTTGCCATGAATACTTTATTTTTTTCTCAATTAGGCACTCATTTTGGAAATGTTTATTTCCAGTGTTTCTGCCATCTCAAAGAATGCTGTGAATAAAAATCCTAAACAGATCTCTGAGCATGTCCTTTGGAAAAGTCCTCGAAGGAGAATTTCTGGGTCAGAGTATACATATTTTGAATATTTGGGGGAGTTAATACTAACGTGCCACTCACTAAGCTTTTAATATTTTTATATGTATGTGCCTGGATAACCACCAATTATCTTCATCATTTCCCCGTGAGAGCCATCTCTGCCTTCCTACCCATTCTTGCACACCCCTGGCCCCCATCAACCCATCCCTACCACCAAACACTCTGATTTCCTGTTTTCCTCTCACTCTATAATAATAATAATAATAATAATAAAACCTCACTTGGGGTCTTCTTCACCTGCTCCAGATTGTTCTAATGGTATCTTCCATTTGTGCATCTAATCCCAGCACAGAGCAAGTCACAGCAGCACAGTCGTTGCTCAAAAAAGATCTAGTGAATGAATACTATGTATTTTAGTTCAGTCTTTTTTCCACATCAAAACTTGTCTAATTTTCATAATTTTCATTCAACAAAAATGCACTGAACTTTTGCAGACACTGTGCTAGCAGGTTGTTCAAAGGTGATTAACAGCCAGTCCTAGGATATCAATTATACTTCAATAAAAATAAAAGAAAGGGGGAGAGAGAGAAGAAAAAAAAGACCTGGTCCTTGCCCATTTTGTGGTCTAGTGAGGGAAACAAACAACTAAATGGAATCCGTGGCTATGACCGTTGCAGTAATGGAGGTCTGTATATGAAATGCAGATGCGTGCAGCCAAGAGACATTTAGATTATCCCAGATCTGTGTGTATGTCCTGCATAGATAAAGAAAAGGTCTATACATTTGTGGCCACAGCTCTTATTCCACCTTTCAGTTCAGTTCAGTTCAGCCACTCAGTCGTGTCCAACTCTTTGCGACCCCATGAATCGCAGCACGCCAGGCCTCCCTGTCCATTACCAACTCCCAGAGTTCACTCAGACTCACATCCATTGAGTCAGTGATGCCATCCAGCCATCTCATCCTCTGTCGTCCCCTTTTCCTCCTGCCCCCATTCCCTCGGAGCATCAGAGTCTTTTCCAATGGGTCAACTCTTCGCATGAGGTGGCCAAAGTACTGGAGTTTCAGCTTTAGCATCATTCCTTCCAAAGAAATCCCAGGACTGATCTCCTTCAGAATGGACTGGTTGGATCTCCATGCAGTCCAAGGGACTCTCAAGAGTCTTCTCCAACAACACCGTTCAAAAGCATCAATTCTTCGGTGCTCAGCCTTCTTCACAGTCCAACTCTCACATCCATACATGACCACAGGAAAAACCATAGCCTTGACTAGACGGACCTTTAGTCTGTCCTTTTTACTCAGTAGCTCCATGTTTGCTTTTAATTATTCAGTGTATTGTCTGTCTTTTTTACTCTATTCTCAAACTGCAGCTCACCTTCAAAGTGGAAAGGTAAAACTCTAGAATGGTAGAAGGTGAGGGCTACCTGACCGTGATGTGTCAGTTCACATAGCAAGAGATGTAAAGGAAAACAGTTCTATTCTTAAAAATCAATTTACTAAAGAGTCTCCTCTCTAGAAGGCAGACTTCTTTTGTTTTAGTTCTGTTAGGACTCAAGAGAGATGCTTAGAATTTAAAGTTAGCGGTAGCTACCTTGGAGGACACTGGCAGTCAACTCTCATACTGTAGCCCCCCCTCATTTCTTGAATCACTCCCACCTTGCTCGGACTCCCCAGAGATGCATATAAGAATGTAACAAGATAAAAAGATACTTCTCTTCATTCCTATCAAGGATTTCTGCCCTAAAACCCAGCTCTTTTTCCACCAAATGAATTGTCTCAGTGACCCCAAAGAAAACCTGAAGATCTCACCCTTATAAATGGCTGGATTTCTGTTATTTGAAGCTCAGCTGATTCCTGGATTCCCAGGAACTCATTAGAAAATCAACTTCCTAAAGTCACCCCAAAGTCTCCTATGGATCCAAAGAATTACCATCTAAATGGTTTTTCAAAGTGTCCAGGCCAAGCATCAACCCCTTTGTCAACCAAATGGTTTTATTATTTCTGTTCCCTTTCCCAAAGGTTTGCCCCTACAATTTTGTCATTTCTGTAATTGAAGAATGGGACTTAGGAGAGGACAAGAAAGAAAATCCACAGTTTGGGTGTCACTTCTCAGGATGGATATGTTTTTCCCATCTATTTCTTGTGATATCCTGTGGGTTCTTTCTAAATTATTCTATACACTCATCTTTGTAGGTAGCCAAAACTCCTTGACACAGTATGGTGAGGGAGATAAGATATAGGATTCACAGAAGCACCTTCTGGCTGACTCATAACCCCATGACTGTTTGTATCATGCCCTGTGGGGTGGGGTGGTGTTGGCAGAAGGTTTCATGTGATATTTGCAGAGAATAATTGTTCCTAGTTCAGAAAGGTGACAAGAAATGACAAGTTTGTTAAATTATCAAACTAAAAGTAGAAACCAATGACATGTCTTTTTATCTGCTTGTGGAAAATGTTTATAAGGCAGAACAATTATTAGGAGCCCAATAACCCTGAGAGTTTTGTATTCATTATTTTTTTAGTATTGCATGAGATAAGCTTATTAAGAGCATGTAATTTTAAAACCTTTATGTTCATAGAATTGGAATAACACCTGTAGGTAACCAAACCGAAAGACACGTTCAAGGGCATTTTCTGTCATGTTGTTATTGAATTTATTTCATCATACAAGAAAAAGAAAATACCATATCACTTATTTTTTAAAATAATGATATTCTGGCAACATGCTTAAATGAAAGACAGTTCACCTAAACATAGTTTCCAGATAGGTTACACTCCCATGGGCAACAGCAGAAACATCTTAAAATAGAATGTTGCCACTGCCCCTTTATAGCTGGTAGAGGTTAAGGGTCCAAACTTAGAAATTATGAAGAGAGGGTATTACATTTCAGACCTTCCATCTGTTAGCTGTATGAATTTATTCCTTTCCCTACGTCTCAGTTTCCTCACCAGTGAAATGGAAATAATACTTACCTTTGTTGAGATCTTGTGAGGATTAAAGAGACAGTCCACTGTGTTAAGTATATAGTGAGTGCTCAATAAATGATAATTAGACACCTGACTATATTTAAGATAGCGCAAGCTGGTGCGGGTATAGAAGTGAGTAACCTAAGGGAGGGCTTCCTGGGTGGCTCAATGTTAAAGAACCCACTCGGCAGTGTAGGAGATGTAGGTTTAGTCTCTACGTCCGGCAGATCCCCTGGAGATGGAAATGGCAACCCACTCCAGTATTCTTGCCTGGAAAATCCCAGGGACAGAGGAGCCTGGCGGGCTACAGTTCATGGGGTTGCAAAGAGCTGGACACGACTGAGCGACTGAACATAAATATAGTGGAGGTAACCCATTTCTTCAAGAGTTCCCTAGTAAGGCCTTTTGACGAGAACGGTTTCCCATGGCCGTTCTCCTTCCTGATTCTGAACTTGTGGACAAAGACAGTGACATTGCCGCAGAAAGATTTGTTTATAATCCCCCTGCTATGTATATGCAAGGCCCACAAAAATAAAAACTGTATTTTTATCAACCAAAAAGGCTAATGAGGAAATATAAATGATCTCCTGTAGATAAAAGTTTCTTTAAAATGGAATTTTACAAAAATACCAAAAATGCATGTCATTTTACAGATCCTATCCATAGATTTTTGAAAGGAACATTATCTTTGATTATTGTAATCCAAATCTCCACCACACACAGTGCATAAAGACAAAGGCCAGCTGCACTGTGAGCAAAGAACAGGGCATTTCCCTGAAATCATCACTGAGTCCAAAAGCAAAATATTCTTTCCTAACAGCCTCACTCTGGATGTCGACTAAGAGAAGGAGAAAGGTAAGCCCACTAGCATACCAGGCCTAGGCACAGGGACTAATTTTAATAAATCAGAACAGAACATGAAAATGTCAACTTAATCAAGCATTTAAATTTTATTAATCAAGCCTAATTTTTATGAGTGCAAATAATCACTGAAGCTGGACAAATTTGTTCTCGATTGCATCAGAAACATAATTTTAATATTTAATGGACTGATGAATTTAAATGGAGAATTATCTTTATGAAACATGCTCTTCATAATTCGCCATTAAATGAGAAATAAAAAAAATCAACATAAATCTTACATAAAGGTTATTTAACTAAATGTTGGTACTATAAATATTATAAATACATTATGCACTAATTTAGCAATCTCACAGTACACTACATAAAGCCGAAATGATAAGTGGACCAGGCAAGGTTTTCCTAGAATATAGAGCTCTTGTATTATATTGTGGGAAGCTCATGATAAAACGGTTACGGAGGTTTGGTGTGAGGTTTCACGAACATTCTTTTCATTCAGGCTTTTGTGCTACAATTCACCACAGACATTCTTTCCAGTTCCAATGCAGGTCTAAACCCACATGGGCTGTCTTTTGTGAAGTGATTACTCTTTACAAAAAGATAAAAAATATTTTATCACTATTATTTGTAGAAAAGAGATACAAGGAAAACGCTGAAGTTTTCTGACTGATTTTTTTGACATTCACAATATGCTCCATTTTAAAAGTTAGACTTTCTGACGTAATGTCTTCAGGCCTCAAAATATTCTAGGCACAAAGAGGGGAAAAACAGAAAAAGAAAAATCAAATTAGCATCAGAATGTTTTTCTCTTCAAATGTCCACCTTTTCTCCTCACCTCCTCTACTACTCCCAATTATAGTGCTTAAAATAGGCAGTAGCAGTGAATTTTTTAAGTTAATCAAACCTAACAGAGCAGTATGGTTCCAAAGTTTGCTCATATTAATCGCCAAGATAAATTTTTTGTTTTGTTTTCAAATTCTATTCTTTAAAGGAACCTAATCTTCCCAAAGTGTAGCATTCCCCTTATATCTGCTAAACTATACACTTACCTGTAAAGAACTTCTTGCCAATTGCATCTCTAATGCTCCTGCATATACCTGAAAAGATTGGACATCATAGCAGCTCCATCTTTCTGCTTTGCAGAAAATGTTTTAAATAGATTATGTGGTCTCTTTATTAAGTGTATTTAAAAATTCCTAAGGTTGCTTCTAAAATCTGAAAAATGTACAATTGTGCCTTTTTTGGTTACAAATCTGGGTTTCTGGAATGGAAATTTGGTTTTATAGAGAGATGCTAAAGCACATAATTTTCTTTTTGATTTCCAATCCATCTATTATTAATAAACAAAAATGTTTTGCTTTGAAAATATTAAATTTTCATAAAATAGATTACTAATAAGACTAGCTAGTTTTTCATTTCATTTGAAGAAAACAGGTTAAACAATTCAGTTTTTTTTTTTTTTTTTGTATAATTTTTAACCTGAAAAATTTTGCTTCAGGAAAGCATTAATTTTTAAAAAGCACATTGCAGGTTAATAGTTGACCTATTTTTCCCTACTCAATCAAATTAATATGCAATATCCTAAAGATGCTGAGATTAGAATTTTCCCTGCAAGCAAAAATACATTACATTGTGAAGCCTTTAGATGGAGACATAGTTCAAATAAACACTAGAAATCTGTTCACAGTGCTTTGTGTAAGCATAAGAATGAACATTTAAGAATACCAAGAAGGAAATATGAAAAGAAATTCATTTAAGATGCTTATACTGATTATAGAATTTATACTGTATTTAGCATTTCTGAATGGAAGGGTTTTTCTGCATATTAAGCTGACACTTAAAAACTAAAAGATTACATACTGCTGGCCAGTAAAGTAAATTTACTGTCCTTGCACCCTACAGCAAAGCATATTATACTGCAAATAAGAATGCTGTTGTTGATGATGCAGAATACAGGCTGTATGTAATCAGTGGCATGCATCAAAAGTCATCTGATAGCCACATTAAAGCCACATTTCCTATTAAGAATCAGACTAAATTACAGCATGGCACTTCCCAGAATGAGCCAGGGAAATGCATTCTGCAAGAAGAAATAATTGTATTTGAGTGTCTCTGTAAAAATCAGGAAGTCTTTTAGCAGTAAGTAATAATGCTTTTCTTTTTAGTCTGCCTTCTTTTGTATCGCAATATATTCAGCTTCACTGGCAAGCCTATCACACTAATTATTATTACATCTAGTGATTCAGTTATCTTGATGACTACTGTAGCTGAAATACTCCAAGGTCAAATCCTTAATAGCGTGAATCAAACTAAGCAGCCATCACACATGCAGTTGCTTTTGAGATAGGCTGGATGAAACAGTATATTCCAGACCTGTTTATGGGTTGTATTATTCCTTCAGATGTGGAGTAAATTATACGTACAGTTTAATTGCGCCATTCATTTTGCAAAAGTTCCTTCTCAGAAATCTTGAGAGGTACAGGTGTCTTGTGGTGAAAATGGGAGTGCAAACGCACCTGTAATGATCTTATTGACCAAGAACGTCTTCAGCCCAACCTCCGGTGCTTTTAAGTGATCTGAAATAATCTGAGCGGTTATATGCATCTTCTCAACTCATAGACTTTCAATAATTTCATGTGATATTTGCACATGTAATACATCCATTGGCACACAAATGCATGTTCTGCTTGGTTTATGTACCCGTGAAATGATGTAAATGAACTCTAGACCATGTTGAAACAAACTGCTCTACCCAAATTCCTCCATATCTCTAGGGTGGAAATAAGCATTTAGTTTGTAATGTACCCAAATATAAGCATCTGTACACATTTGGATGTTCTATGACTATGAAATTAAATAGGAAATGTCTTTCTTTTGTGACAATTTGTTTAATTTTTTAACATCACAGTTGCACATCTGGGCAGCAGTGATTTCTTCTTTAATTTAAATGTGTTGCTTTTTTATAGACCGTTTAGAGTAAGGCAATTTGAATTGTGCAACTCTTCATTCTGAACATAGCAAAACATCCATTTAATTCAAGGATTACTTCTGAGGGGAAAAGTAAACATACAAAAGAAACTGGTTTGTGTCAGCTTTGGCATTCCAGGGTTTTTGACTCTGTGGTACTCAATACTTATCTTACAAAGGTAATATAACCAAGATTCGTTGCTGTTGTTTAAAGAGATATAAATCAGTGGCAGACTTTAGCCTAGACAAAATTATAGTACAACGTGTTTTAAGAATTGTTGGTGGACATTTTATCGCCTTCTTTTAAAAATCATTTTAGCTTTATACCATGCAACCTGAATTAATATTTAAAAGCAGTGCTTAGGATCCACTGTCTTGTGATGATTTTAATAATGAAGTTTACCTGAATCTACTTTCCCTCATCCTTCCACTGTTTCGTTATCTTTTTTTTTTCTTGCTGGTCCCCCCCAACTTATATGTCTTTGTCTAGTGGAATAATTCTAAACATAGTTATCCCACCTTTATTCAGATTACCAGCATCATTTTTAACATCTTCAGCCAAATAAAATTTTATTTCCTTGCAAATTATAAAGTATTTAGTTGTATCAAATTATCATTAAAAGTCATAATATTAATAGAGCATCTATACAGCTGTATAAAATATATAGGTTCCACAGATACTGTGTTGCTCCATTTTGAAAATGGCTTTTTTACAATAAACAGCCACATGTTATGTGTTATATGTTAATGACAAATGTTCAGCAAATATGGACTATGAAAGAAGAAATATTATGCTTTTAAAAATAGTGTGATCTGCTTATCCTTTGGCTGTCAGGTAGCTAGAATGCTGCATTTGGGCCTGTCTACATGTGTTTTTTAAAATGTCATCTTTATTAGTATTACGTTCAAGGAATAGTACCAAGAATCAGTTTCTTTCAAGACCTTCCTCCACTGTGTGGCATATAAGTCTGTGACGAGCGACATTACAGAAGGTCATGTCACTTTTAACTGCTTGCATTACATCTTTCTGATTTCCCTAGTGCCCTTCCTTTGTTTGATTAATACTACTTGCTTTCAAGCAAGGTATCAGAAAGTATAATTTGGAAAAAAGAATTCTAGAGCCAATCTGAGGTAGCCTCCCTCAAGAAAAGAGGAAAAAACCCCAACTTTGCAAAAATGTATCTTTTCTAACACATGCCTTTTTTGTCACTCTTCTTTTTTTTTCTCAAGGAAATCCTACAGATGTGTTGCTATTAAATTATTGCTGACAACTCTTTGGGCAACTGGACTTTGTATACATGAAAACAAAACTATGTAGTCCTTACGTGGTTTTATTTGCAGAGGAAAGAACTGGAATTTGAGACCGGACTTCTTTATTTGTTTTCCTTAGTTAAGTGTTAAACTCCAGCCCTCTCTTTCTAAATAGTAGGTGTTACTTGAGTTCTCTGGGAAACTTTGCAGTTTTGTGCAATCATTAAATGCACTTCAGTGATATATACAGTTTGTTTTTAAAAGCTCAGTTTGCAGTTTCTGTATTCATTACATTTGGCCAAGGCTCTTGTCTTAGAGCACAGTCTAGCTTCTGAGATACTTGCCGTCAAAGTCATCCGTTTCGTTGGACTGTTAAAGCCTGAAAGTGAGTTGTGAAACCATTATCATTTAATCGGGAATCTTTATCCACAGCTCTACCTGTGCCCCTTTATGCATTTCTTAGTGTCAGTGAAATATGAATCAGAATTATATGTGTCATTCACAACCCTGAATGTTTTTGTCCAGGAAAATAAATGCATCATTTAATTTCCAAAAATTAATGTTAAAGTATTACTAACTGGATGTCTTTTCTATTTTTATTAGTCATACACATTTTTTAAGTACTTTGGTATAGGTATTGTGCTGAGCACTTTAAATATTAATACATTATCTCACTGGATACCTAATCAATGCTGTGGGGTAGGTACTATGATCATCTTCATTTTCCAAGGCACCTTAAGTAAGCATCATCTGAGCAAAGTATAATAGTGGTATACATTCTGAAGCCACTTAAAAGGCATCCCTAGGAACCATCTGTATTATACATCCTCACTTGTAGATGTTTATGTTGTAACATTAAAATATCACTGGAGGAGGGGAAAAGCCGTCACTTGGGGGCTGCAACACAACACAACGGGCTCTCTTGAACACAGCACTTTGCTGCCAAATGTAAAAGCAAATGGTTGTGTTGGGTGGTTCTGGCTGCACATTTGTGGAGCAATTGTGCGTAGCCAATTACCCACTTGTGCAGGGTGGGAACTGTTTGGGTTTTGCAAATGAAGGGTCTGATTCTGTAGACCTCTTTTGAGGTGTTCTTGAACATAAGGTCTGCAGCTGACTTGTGAAATGTGTAAATTAAGTTCTTGGTTTGTTTCCTGGTTCAATAATATTTTTAATTTTGGAAAATTAACTTGAAGATATTGGAGAACTCCAAATCTTGAAATAATAGTTAAATACCCATGCTTTCTCTTGCCTGGCAAATCTTTGAATACACTTTGAATATTTGCTTTTATTAATCTGCATCATTGATTCGATGTCTTTGCAGGTGAGCTGGTTGAGTTCTATGAAATTAATGACAGGCCTTCTACCAGTTGTTCAAAGATATGAAGCATAGATTATGTATTTCTCTGTTCAGTCTATCAGCAAATATTTCTTGAACACTTATTACAAACTGCTAGGCCCAATCTGTGGAGAAGGCAATGGCACCCCATTCCAGTACTCTTGCCTGGAAAATCTTATGGATGGAGGAGCCTGGTGGGCTGCAGTCCCTGGGGTCGCGAAGAGTCGGACATGACTGAGCGACTTCCCTTTCACTTTTCACTTTCATGCATTGGAGAGGAAATGGCAACCCACTCCAGTGTTCTTTCCTGGAGAATCCCAGGGATGGGGGAGCCTTGTGGGCTGCTGTCTGTGGGGTCACACAGAGTCGGACACGACTGAAGCAACTTAGCAGCAGCAGCAGCAGGCCCAATCTGACACCATTTTGCCTTGCTTGCATCTGTAGTGTGATATGATCATTACTGAAGAGGAGAGACATATAATACAGTCTTAACAATAACTATCTAAAATATTGTTTGATTTTTTATGTACAAGAATAAAAGTATATTAATTTCATATTTCATATATGACTATATGGGTAATTTTAGGGGAAAATTACTTAATCTGATATACATCAAATAATCATATTATATACCTCAATATACATAGTTTTTTAAAAAATAGGTAATGACCAACCTTTAAAAATTACTTAATATAAACCTAACATTTGAAACATCATTTTATTAGAGCTACAAAATTATGATCATTAAAAAGGTCATGTAAGGGTTAGATCAGTCCTTCTCTTGTTTTCCTTTTCATCCCCACCCTTTTTTTTTTTAAATTTTTTTGGTTTTTGAACTGGGCAGAGTTTAAGAGCTGGCTCTGCTATCCCACAACCTGAGTTTGAATTCTAGTTTAGCTACTTGGTGTTTGGTGGATTCTTTTGATGCAACATAATGTACTGAAATACTGTGACTGCTTTTCCTGTATCAACCTCCCTCACAAAGGACCCAGTTTGGAATAGCCTGGGATACAGCACCTCAGTTACACATTGTCACTGTTGTTGCTGATGTGTGTACAATATTCATGCTTCAAATTTTCAGGAAATTAAAAGGAAACATGAAAGGCTATGTCATATCCCCCATTTAAATTCTATTGGATTATAAGCCTCTTGAGGGCTGAAATGAAGTATCTGTGTTATCCATCTTTGTATTTCCACAATCACTAGTACCATATGCCTTGGACAAGAGCATTTGTAATAAATGCTTAAGGAGTGACTGAGTATAGTTAGAATGTCAAGAGTCCTTCATTCTTGCTGAGGTTGAATTGCTTTAGATGTTGCCAAAATAAGTGTAAACTCTTCCCCGATACTGGAAACAGCACATTGTGTTACTCTGGTTCTTTTGAAACGCTGAGTGTCCAAATGAAAGGCCATTTAATAGAAAATATAAAGTATGATAGTAAATTAGGAACAATTTCTCAGTTTGTCAAATGCTTTTCATTATATTTTAGTTCATGAGAACTAGAAGTTTGTGTTTGGGCTCTTATTTTAAATAAGTGGATGCTTTTAAAATATTTGAGAAAAATTATTGGACTACCTGAGGGTCCTGATATGTTACTTCAGTCTATGTAACTCTCTGTTTAATATTCTTCATTATTGAAATTTTCATTCATAGCATATTCCTGTGTCTATCATAAAGCCACGTGAAAGAAGAGTTAGCTACCTCTGTCTTCTAAAGTTATGAGCTTTGGAGAAAGGTTTAAGAATATTTGATGACCATGATTTTATTGAATTTATTCAGAGATAAAGATACTGGATAAAAACATAAAAGCACCACAAGAATTAAAAGTTATATTAAATGGCATAAATACAGTCATAAGTTGGCACATAGCTGAACAATAACTCCCTTCAAAGTTGGAAAATTTTTGGTTTCCATGAAGTGTGTGTATATAAAAACATACTAAAACACCTGAAATGAGGTGAAGTCTCATTTGTAATGCCTGCAGTTATATATTGATCCAGGCAAAGGAAATTATTTAGCAAATCCAAAATGACTATTTCATTCTGCTGAAGAAGATAAACCAGGAGCCATTAAAAAATATATGTATGCATGTCTGTCCTTATGGGCGATATATACATATTATACACGCTTGGTTATTGAATGAATTTCTTATTTTCTTTCAATAGTAATGTCCATTCTCATAACATAATCCACATGTAAAATCGCAGAGAATAAACATTAGAGTTTCAAGTAGTCCACAAAAGGAACAGGTAATTCAGAGATAGTCAAGAGTTGACATTTATACATCAGAATTCAGATTGGAGCCATGAAAGATATTGTTAGTTTTATGCCATAGATCACTAGCATGAATCAATGAACTGACAATTTTTTATCTTAGGGTTTGGTGACAAGTAAATTAGAAACAGCAGAGCTGTAGTCTGCTTGGTTATCTAGCTCCAAATTTAAAGTGCCTAATTAATACAGACAGTGGAATAGGTGGAAAAAAAAAAAAAAGAAAAGAAATCTCCTGATTTAAAGCATCCTTCAAATTAGTGTTGGTGTACCTTATGCATAGTTCCAATTCTTTAAGTCATCACAGAACATTTCACACGAATAGGGTTCCCCTGACTGGGGACTCAGGTCCCTGGCGCTCATCAATTAAATGCATAGCATTTTCCTAATCCCTGCCTCCAGATCAAAGATTCCCTCTCAGTGCCTCTGTTTCAAATGTTAATAAAGTTTTCATTTCCAAAAGGTTCAAAATGACAGAACAAAATGGTCTCTCTTAAAAAGCAGGAAAACGACTTCTGTTTCTGTCTGCAGGTCGTGGAGGACATGTTGGAGGACGAGGAAGAAGATGATGACAAAGATGACAAGGTAATTATCTTTCCCAGCACTCGGGTACCTGGGGACGGGGAAATTTAGACATGACGCTGTTTTCACAGACAGTTAAAAAAGGAGTTGAAGTGTTTTGAGTCCAGAAAATTGGACAGTGCTGTTTATCATCCTAACAATGCCACTGCGTGTTGCAAAGAGGCAGAGAGGGCTATAAATCGTCTTCGCTTTTGTCCAGAGCTGGGTCAAATATTTTTCTGCCAGGAACAAAAAATAATAATAATAATAATAATAATTCAGCTTGTCTGGAACTTGATAGCTCTCACGAAGATAACGGCAGTGACAACTGTTTTTGAAGGGCAAAAATTTGTCCTATCTCGAGTATTACAAATCAGGCTATACTTTGGGGGAAGAGAGAAGTGAAAAAGTAGCAGCCTCTGTGTGTTAAACATGGATATCGTCATCTGTAATTTTCCAAGAATTGCTCAGCAAATGAACACGTGTACACAGGGCTCTGGAGGGCATTTAAATAATCCCAATGCTCACTGCCCCTGGTCTAGGCTTGGAAACAGCCCTACGGTTCCTTGGTCTGAAAAGTATGTGCAGAGAGGCTCATGTGTCAATTGCTGGTTGGCTTGCGGATGGTGACCACAGTAAATAACAGCTGGTTTCTGGGACAGCTTGAATTGGTTGTCCCCTGGGGAGAGGGGACAAGTAGAGAGAGAAACCAGAATGACTTTGCCCTGCTGCAGCAGTGCCTGGAGTCAGGAGGACAGCTTTCTATGTTGCGGAGACTACTGATGATGGTTTATAGCGTCATCTTTGGGCATTTCTTCATCTAAAACCTAAAAAGTCTTAGGGTGAGATTGGGAGGAGGGGTGAGAATGAGCATTCGTTTTGACCACATTGTTCGGCGTATAAAGCCTGATTTTTGACCTACACTGACTCTGTCTGACTTCTGTTCTAGTAAAGCACTGAAATTTTTTGAAGGAAGGAGAAAAACAGTGTATCTTAATTTATGCCCTTGACCTTTGATTCCACTAGAGATGTACACTTATATCCCAGTGTAAGAATCTGTGTACTGGAAGCAAGCATTGGAAATGTCAAAAAAAAATAATCGCAGTGATTAGTGAACTTCCTGAATGATTTTTTCCCTAATATTCAATCAATGCTAGAAGGAAAATAGACATGCATACAGAAGCACACACATGTACCTTCTTTCTCCAAGTACATTCTTTCTCCCTTCTGCTATTTCAAACATTTTAAAACTGATAGCGCTTTTATGTAAAATGTTTCTTTTGGATATCATTTAGTCATTAGCAACATCCTCAAGCATTAACAAAAATCTCCTTTCTGCAAAAACACATATGTGCTTGTTTCTAATGTTGAATAACATGAGCATACACTCCCAGCAATAAATGATATGATTTATTGTTAAGGTCAGTTGTGGAGCTGTAGAGAGCTTGTATTTTAACTCAGCACGCCAGCTCTGAATCATCATTCCTCTGCTGATAAACACTGAGCTGCCATCCATTTATGGCCATTTTTCCCTTGCTTGTTGCTGCTTTATTATTAAAGCCACCATAAAGATCCATCCTAGCAGCAAGTGTCTCCCAAGAAATGTTCATAAATGGAAACCCTTAGTGAAGTCTGGTACTTCAATGCCCCTGCTTGAAGTCAACCTATATTTTTGTAGCCGCTTTGTCGATATCCTATACACTAATCTCCCTTTGTGGTCATTTTTTTAATAGAGAAGATGTTTGTGGAAAACCAGTAGCGTACCTGGTTACCAGCTTACCAAAACAGATATCAAGTAGAAGGTGTCATGGTGGAAGACAACTCAAATCGCAGGAGTGGCATCTGTTGTTATGCGGTGTTTGATTGTCTGGAATTGACACCTTGGTTCTAACACATTTTCAGATCTGGTTTGCTAAAGTTGACTGAAGTTTACTAATGTTTACTAAAGTGAGTGCTTAAATAACTCTATGAATTCACCTCTATTCTGCATAGGATGCCAAAAAACAGTGGTGTTTTCCATATGAAAGGATTGTGAGCTGATTTTCATAAATCCGCCCCTTTATTTGAGTGATATATAAGAGGGTTTTGCTTTTATTCACTCATAACACAATTGATAATATAAAAACCATATCTGAACAAAAAGAAAATCTCAAATGTAATAATTTACAATAGACTTTTAGGGACTTGAATAATAGAGGGAAGAATCTTAGAGTGTATTCTGAAAATATAAAGTTTTTACTATGATAAATGAAAATATGAAAGGATACTTCAAGTTTCTATTTACCAGCTTCTATATCTCGGCTGATTCTCGCAGTGGTAAATGTTGTAAGTCTTGGCTATCAGAGTGTCTGAGTGGGAGAAGGGTAATTTCCTACTTTGAAAAATTCATTGGTTCCTCTATTTAAAGTTTGTGTATAGAGTCACGCGTAATGGAGTTTCATGAGAAAACAAATGTGTTTTTTTGCCATATGAGCAGGTACTGACCTCTAACTCTCATTATTTCTCTGTTTTTTCATATGGTATAATAGTGGGGTCAGGTCAGTGGGTCCTCTTATAGGATAAAAGTAAAAAAGATTAATAAATGTGCCAAAGCCTCACTTTAATTGAACCTGAAGCATATGTTGCAAGTATGTAAAATATGTCCCAGATGTTTCACCGGGGCTAGTGTGTTGGCTTTCGTTGATTACCACAAGGCAGCTATTAGTCCTGTAACCTTTGGACTTGGGGGTAAATGGGGTATTACGTGGCACAGAATGAAAGCACCTGTTTTCCATTCAACAAAGACCCCTGGCAGGCTTCGCCTAAGCCCATCCATATGTTTTCACTTAGCAGATTGTTGGACGATTATGAAAAGTGTCTTTCTTTAGAGCCAGCATTGATATTAGTCACTCACAATGAAAGGACAAGTCACTGGCTACTTGACAAGGTCCGTGTGAGCAGAAACCAAAGTTGTTCACTTCTTTTGAGCTTGGAGTGTTTTCCCTCATCATAATTATATAGCTGGCATAGACACAGGTATAAGAGATTGAGGCAAAGATGATAATGGCCTAACATAATAGTTTCGTGATAGCTTTTCTTTAGTGCTGCCTTGAGCACCTGGGAAGACTTTGGGTAAAATTGGTAAAGGCAAAAAATCATGATTTACCTAGATTCCCAGATCCTGAGATTTTTCCACATTATGGACTTTGAGGTTTTTTGTGTGTGAGCTCTTCCTTTTTATTAAAGCAGCTAATCATTATTCAGATGAGGGTTTGTGATGCTCAGATTTATCCTTCATTCTAGAATCCATTGTCCACATTTGCTTAAATCTAAAATTACATGGCCTCTCTCTTAATCCAATTCCATGGTTTTCACAGAGGCAGTGAATATGGGTTTGCAATGGTGAGTCTCAGTTATGAACCACTGACTTGGTAATATTTCCACTTATATCTGCCTTGTGTGGTAGCACCAGATTAAGCTATACTGGGGGGTGGAAATTTTCTTGAATTGAAAGTTAGAAAGACACCATATTGCATTCCTAGTTCCCTCTGTGGTAAGGCATTCTTTCAGCCATCAGCCACAAAGTCACAGTGTGATTTTCTTACCTGATACCAAATCCTGCCTTTGTGGTTAATAGAATATCTTAGCAAATAAGGCTTAGATAAATTACCTACATGGAACTATCAACAAACTATATAATCGGGCTTTTCACCATGTTATGCATAGTAATACAGTGGTCGGTCTGCATAGTCCTGACATCTAATTAATGAAGACCAGCTTTCTGTTTTGTAGCTTTAAAAGTTTAGGCATGGTTTCTGTGGTGTCTCCTACCCTTGTAATGGGATCCACCTGCAGTATCAGGAAGCAGAAGATAGACTGCAGGTTTTCCTCAGGAAATGCACAGATCCAACCAAATGCATGGCATTCTAAAAATGTTTATCGATAAAAGATATTTAAATGTTCAGACGTGTGTGCTTACATTGCTTCTCTTTTTTTCTTCAGCCATGATGTCAAGGTTACTGTGTTTCAAGATAACTAGATGTATGAAGGAAACATATCTGAGTTACTTCAAAACACAGATTGTTTGCTTTAATTCTCAAAATCTGTGTTTTCTGGCTTGATTCTGCAGCCCTACATGTATATAACATACCCAAGATGACTACATCTCTGCATCTCAAATCAACCGTGAGGGGGAAGGGAAGAGATAACTCTGATAGGTGGTATGAGACAAGATTGTAATCAGACAAAACGGCATTTTCTAGTTATAGTCAGTGAAATAACTTCATGGTAGGAAAACAGATCAAAGCTTTGGAGAAAGGCAGGAAAACAGGAGACAAAAAAAAAATCCTATTTTATGTTTAACTGAAATACCATTGTATTAGCTTATTGGTATTATTAGTATTTTATGTGTATGTATTGTTAATTTTATTTACTATTTTTAAAATTTATTAGTAGTATGTTATTAGTGGTATTATTAGTATTGTTAGTATTATTGCTTCATACCAAATTATCACAAACTTAGAGGCTTTTTAAACATTTTAAAATATTTATTTACTAAGGCTAGCAATAGTCCATTGTAAAATATTAAAATAAGATTTCTGGTTTTTTTAATATTTTAATGGGAAATAGATGGGGAAACAGTAGAAACAGTGTCAGACTTTATTTTTGGGGGGTCCAAAATCACTGCAGATGGTGACTGTAGCCATGAAATTAAAAGACACTTACTCCTTGGAAGAAAAGTTATGACCAACCTAGATAGTATATTCAAAAGCAGAGACATTACTTTGCCGACTAAGGTCCGTCTAGTCAAGGCTATGGTTTTTCCTGTGGTCATGTATGGATGTGAGAGTTGGACTGTGAAGAAGGCTGAGCACCGAAGAATTGATGCGTTTGAACTGTGGTGTTGGAGAAGACTCTTGAGGGTCCCTTGGACTGCAAGGAGATCCAACCAGTCCATTCTGAAGGAGATCAGCCCTGGGATTTCTTTGGAAGGAATGATGCTAAAGCTGAAACTCCAGTACTTTGGCCACTTCATGCGAAGAGTTGACTCATTGGAAAAGACCCTGATGCTGGGAGAGATTGGGGGCAGGAGGAGAAGGGGACGACAGAGGATGAGATGGCTGGATGGCATGATGGACTTGATGGACGTGAGTCTGAGTGAACTCCGGGAGATGGTGATGGACAGGGAGGCCTGGCGTGCTGTGATCATGGGGTCACAAAGAGTCGGACACGACTGAGCTACTGAACTGAACTGAACTGAATTTTATTGGAGTATCAGTTCAGTTCAGTCTCTCAGTCGTGTCTTTGCGACCCCATGAACCTCAGCACACCAGGCCTCTCTGTCCATCACCAACTCCTGGAGTTTACCCAAACCCATGTCCATCGAGTCAATGATACCATCCAACCATCTCATCCTCTGTCGTCCCCTTCTCCTCCTGCCCCTAATCCCTCCCAGCATCAGAGTCTTTTCCAATGAGTCAACTCTTTGCATGAGGGGGCCAAAGTATTGGAGTTTCAGCCTCAACATCAGTCCGTCCAATGAACACCCAGGACTGATCTCCTTTAGGATGGACTGGTTGGATCTCCTTGCAGTCCAAGGGACTCTCAAGAGTCTTCTCCAACACCACAGTTCAAAAGCATCAATTCTTTGGCACTCAGCTTTCTTTCTAAACCAACTCTCACATCCATACATGACCACTGGAAAAACCATAGCCTTGACTAGATGGACCTTTGTTGGCAAAGTAATGTCTCTGCTTTTTAATATGCTATCTAGGTTGGTCATAACTTTCCTTCCAGGGAGTAAGCAAGCGTCTTTTAATTTCATGGCTGCAATCACCATCTGCAGTGACTTTGGAGCCCAGAATATTGAAGTCAGCCACTGTCTCCACTGTTTCCCCATCTATTTCCCATGAAGTGATGGGACCAGATGCCATGATCTTCGTTTTCTGAATGTTGAGTTTTAAGCCAACTTTTTCAGTCTCCCCTTTCACTTGCATCAAGAGCCTCTTTAGATCTTCTTCACTTTCTGCCATAAGGGTGGTGTCATCTGCATATCTGAGGTTATTGATATTCCTCCCAGCAATCCTGATTCCAGCTTGTGCTTCCTCCAGCCCAGCGTTTCTCATGATGTACTCTGCATATAAGTTAAATAAGCAGGGTGACAATATACAGCCTTGTATTGGAGTATAGTTAATTTATAATGTGTTAGTTTCAGGTGTAGAGCAGAATGGTTCAGTTATACATAAACATATATTCATTCCTTTTTAGATTCTTTTCTCATATAGATTATCACAGAATATTGAGTATAGTTCCCTGTGCTAAAAGTAGGTCCTTGTGAGTTAGTTCAGTTCAGTTGCTCAGTTGTGTCCAATTCTTTGCGACCCCATGGACTGTGGCACACCAGGACTCCCTGTCCGTCACCAACTCCCAGAACTTGTTCAAACCCATGTCCATCGAGTCGGTGATGCCATCCAACCATCTCATCCTCTATCATCCCCTTCTCTTCCTGCCCCCAATCCCTCCCAGCACCAGAGTCTTTTCCAATGAGTCAGTTTGCATCAGGTGACCAAAGTATTTGAGTTTCAGCTTCAGCATCAGTCCTTCCAATGAATATTTGGGACTAATTTCCTTTAGGATTAACTGGTTGGATCTCCTTGCAGTCCAAGGGACTCAAGAGTCTTCTCCAACACCACAGTTCAAAAGCATCAATTATTCAGTGCTCAGCTTTCTTTATGGTCCAACTCATCACATCACATGTGTATGAGGTAGATAACATGTGAGTTATCTACTTTATACACAGATTGTGTGTGTGTGTGTGTGTGTGTGTGTGTGTGTGTGTATTCATCCCAAGCTCCTGATTTATCCCTGTCCTCCTTGTTTCCCCTTTGGCAAGTTTGTTTTGGATATCTGTAAGTCTGTTTCTATTTTATAAATATGTTCATTTGTATCTTTTAAAATTAGATTCCACATATGAGTGCTTTCATATGATACTTGTTTTTGATTTCCTTCACTTAGTATGACAATCTCCAGGTCCATCCATGTTGCTGCAAATGGCAGATTTCATTTTTTTAATGGATGAGCAATATTACATTATATACATGGAAACATCTCCCTTATCCACTCCTCTGTCAATGGACGTTTAGGTTGCTTCCATGTCTTGGCTGTTGTAAATAGTACTGCAGTGAACATCCTTTCAGATTATGGTTTTCTCTGGATGTATGCCCAGAAGTAAGCCTGCTGGATCATATAATAGTTCTATTTTAAGTTTTTTTAAGAAACTTCCATACTGTTGTCCATAGCGGTTGTGCCAGTTTACATTCCCACCGGCAGTGTAGGAGGGTTCCCTTTTCTCCACACGCTCTCCAGCATTTACTGTTTTTAGACTTTTTGATGATGACCATTCTAACCAGAGTGAGGGAATACTTCACTGTAGTTTTGATCTGCATTTCTCTGGTGCTTAGTGATGCTGAGTGTCTTTTCGTGTGCTTTTTGGCCATCTGTATGTCTTCTTTGGAGGAGTGTCTATTTAGATCTTCTGCCTATTTGTTTTATTGAACTGTTTGGTTTTTTGACATAGAGCTACATGAGCTGTTTCTATATTTTGGAGATTAATCCATTGTCAGTTGCTTCGTTTGCAAATATTTTCTCCCATTTTGTGTGTTGTCTTTTCATTTTGTTAATGGTTTCCTTTGCTGTGCAGAAGCTTTTAGATTTAATTAGCTCTTACTTGTTTATTTTGTTTTTATTTTCATTATTCTAGGAAGTGGCTCAAAAATGATATTGTTGCAATTTATGTCAAAGAGTTTTCTGCCTGTGTTTTCTTCTAATAGTTTTATAGTGTCTGGCCTTACATTTAGGTCTTTGATCTATTTCGAATGTAGTTTTGTGTATGGTGTTAGAGACTGTTCTCATTCCATTCTTTTGCAGTAGCTGTCCAGTTTCCCCAGCACTTATTGAAGAGATTATCTATTCTCTATTGTATGTTCTTGCCTCTATTGTTGTCGGTTAATTGACCATAGGTGTGTGAGTTTATTTCTGGCTACAACCATTTATTAGCTCTCAGTTCAGTAGATCAGAAGTCCAGGTATGGCTCAACTGGGTTCTCTGCCCAGTCTCACATTCAAAGTTTCAGTCAAGCTGAATTCTTGCTTAGAGGCTCTGCAGAAAAATCCACTTTCAAGCTCATTTAATTTGTTGGTAGAATTCAGTTCTTGGCAGTGAGGGGACTGAAGCCTTGCTTTCTTGCTGGCTCTCTGCTCCTAGTGTCTACTTGCCGTGGCCCCACCCATCTTGATATCCGTCAGTGGAGAATCTCCCTATGTCAAGTCTCCTTCGTACTTCAAGTACGTTTCTTCAAGAGCCCTGTTGCTTTAAGGGGTCGCCTGATAACGTCAGGCCCACCAAAGATACTCTCCCTTTTAAAAGTCAACTGTAACGTAACCTAATCATGACAATGACTATCCCATCATATTCCCAAATCCCTCTCACAAACAAAGGCAGGGGATTATATAGGACATATACATCAGGAGGTAGGAATCTGGACAGCCATCTTAGAATTCTGCCTAATACAACCATCTAGTCCCACCCATGCTCTAAAGCAGAAAGGGAGCAGTTTCTGCATTCCTTGCTTTGCTACAACCTGATATAACTACCTTGCAGCAAACAAATTAGGAAATCCTGCCTGCCTGGACATAGCCTTTCAAAGATGATAGGAAACATCTTAGACCAGAGTATAAACTGAGATATATTTTATAGTCTTAATACAATATGTTCAGGTTCAATCCTTGGGTCAGGAAGATCCCCTGAAGGAGGAAATGGCAACCCACTCCAGTATTCTTGCCTGGAGAATTCCATGGACAGAGGAGCCTGGCAGGCTATGGTCCATGGGGTCGCAAAGAGTCGGACATGACTGAGTGCACACATGCACATGTGTGCGTGCACACACACACACTCTCACACACACAGTATGCTCCAGTTGCTTATTATCTGATTCACCTCTGCTATGAGGAATGGTTAAGAATGCAGAGAGCCCAATGAGCTCTTTACCCTTGTTGCTTCCTCCTGGGGAGAAGAGCAAATAAGAATAAAATCAGCAATAAGTGAGAAAGGACCCATTCTTCCTTTTGGTGCCTGGACCCACTGAGCAGATAGACACGTGACCTCGAGTCAGTAGGAACAGGCTCTCCTTCCAACTAGAATCATAGCAAGATTGAAACTGGAGGATACCCAAGACAGGTGAAAGAAGGCTGCCTTGTTGCCCTGGGCCTCCGTCTCCTGGAAGGTCGGAGGCTTTCTGGCTATGCACTTGTGGTTCACCAACACCCCCCACCCCGTGGGCCTTCTCAGGGGCTGCCTCTTTGCACAGCCCTTGGGTCAGAGTCCATCCAGCACATCCAGCTGGCCCCTGGAGCCAGGCTCCATGCCAAGGTGACCCTGGCCAGGGCATCAGGGGAGGTGTTCATGATGCCTGAGCTTTGTTTGATAGAGGGCATGGACCAGAGTCCTTAGCAGGAGTCTGGGATTAGGGCCCTCTAGCACCAGGGGCACCCAGGTGTTTCTCATCCCAGGACTCCCTTGCAGGCCGCTGGAACCCCTGCAGTTTCATGAGAGCTCCCTTCCTTTGAGCCCCTGACACTCAGCACATCCCAGTGCATCCCCTCCCTGCCTCTCCTAGTTTTAAAGAGGAAGCTATGCTTCTAATACAAACTTCAGTGAATCGCCAAAGGTGATGTAGACAGTCAGTGGTAGAGCCAGGGCTAAACACTCAGGTTTCCAATATCGCATCTTTACTCTTCCTTAATGTTTTCCAGGGGGGGAAAGAATCAGAGTATAGATGCGAATGATCTCAGGGATGGTCTGTAGTAGCACAATCAGGAAACATACCATCCCAGCTAGCAAGGGGCTATTTACACCTCTGTCTCCTTTTCTTCTCACTCTTCTCTTTCACTTTCAGCTCTTTCCCATCATACCAGCTGAGGGGCGATGTGGTAGACAGAATAATAGCCCCCTAAGAGGTCCCTGCTAATCCCTAAAACCTGAGAATATGTTACACTACATTGTAAAGAGGCATTAAGTGGCAGATGGAATGAAGGTTGCTAATCAGCTCACTTTGCAATAGGGAGCTAATCCTGGATTATCTGAGTGGGCCCAACATAACAAGTGTCCTAAAAAGTGGCAGAGACCCTCAGGGTGGGTAGCAGCTGGCAGCCTCTGTGCAACTATGGCCAGAAGCAATGCTCAGAACCTTCCCAGCGAGAAGGAAGAGCTGCTGAATCATCTGGACCACCTGAAGCGGGAGCTCTCCCAGCTGTACATCGCCAAAGTGACAGGCGACACGTGATTCGAGCTCTCCAAGATCTGCACTGTCCACGAGTTCACTGCCCTTATTCTCACCGTCATTAACCAGACTCAGGAAGAAAACCTCAGGAAGTTCCATAAGCCCCAGGATCTGCTGCCCAAGAAAGTACGTGCCCTGAACCCCAGGCTCAACAAGCACAGGAAGTTCAAAGACCATGGTGAAGCAGCAGCCACAGAAGACACGCCGCCGTGGAGACACACAGGCACGGCTGGAGCACCGGCTGGAATCAAGCATACACCGAGCGGGAGTGCAGAGGGGTGGGCGGGGCAGGGAGGTAAGCAGCTATACTGGCTTTGAAGGTGGAGGAAGGGGCCATAACCCAAGGAATGTGGGCAGCGTTTAGAAACTAGAAAGGCCCCTAGACACTCCAGAAAGAAATGTGGCCTTGCCCACATCCTGATTTTAGCCCAGTGAGACCCATTTTCAACGTCTGGACTGCAGAATTGTAAGGTAATAAGCTTACATTGTTTAAGCCACTAGGTTTAAGATAATTTGTTACAGCAGCAATAGGAGCTAACACTTCAAACTTCATTTTCTATACTTCTCAAAAAGCCCTAAATCTGAGCTCCTAAGTTTTCCTTATTGTCTTAGTCCTACTGTGCTATATAAATATGGCTATATGATTTTTCATTTAATGTGGAAACTAAAAGCAGAATCTAACAAAACAAATGTTTTTATTCAGATTGCCTTAATTTTTATTTCAGAAAGCTTGTCCAAATCGAGAGTGAGTTAGAACACATCTCTAGTACAGTGGGTTACTTTCCTATTTAGGAAAGTATTATTATTATTCTTCATTGGTGAGTGGAGCACCAAACCATGGTTAACTTCATTTTTCAACAAAGGAAATCCACTTCCTCACAACATTCATTCTATTTCTTAAAATGTTTCATTCCACAAAGCAGGGGGACACAGGATACTAGCTTTATTTAGGTCACAGACCCTTTCAGAATCTGAAGACAGCTGTGGATTTTCTCCCCAGAAGAAAACACAGAAACACATATGTAAATAACTTTTTGTGCCATTTTCTTTTTGCAACAGAAATGGAATTATTTTCCAGAGACTATAAAGTATCTTTCTAAAGTCTTATCTCTGTTGCTCTCACCACATTTCTCTTGACATTAATGCCTATTTTCCTCAAACACCTGAGATATATGCAAATTTTTCAAGTAAAAATAAAGTTTAATTCAGCTCAAAAGTAAGATTCTACTAGAATGCTGATGTTTGGCTTTGATATTGAAATTATGGAGTGGTTTTTTTGACACAGCAATAGGCTTGTTATTTTTGACATCTGTTTGACTATGACTTTTCAGTTTCATGGCAATAAGTTCTTGAAATACTCACTTGGCAGAACAAAACAGTAACAAATAAAATGGGAGCTGCTGTGGCTTTATTAGATGAGGGTTAGACATAGTGAGATTCCTAGAGTTCTCCAAAATTCTTGTTGAGTTCATGTTTTGAAAAGTCTGCATCGTTAATGCTTTGTCATTTTTTTTTAAAGGATCAAATATTCATGGTTGCATGTTAAGGTCATCCGAGGCAGGATTAGCTTTGAAAGGGTTATCTAAGGACTCCAGCTGCCTATCGGTTCCTACCTGTAAACAAATTGGAAAGCTTTGTTACGCATTCTAGCTTGCGGAAGCCCTTCTCCAGCCTTGAACTCCTTAGGTAGCTGTCTGCCTTCCACGGTGCAGTGTTAAAGAATCCACTTGCCAATGCAGGAGACGCAAGAGACACAGGTTCGATCCCTGGGATGGAAAGATCCTCAGGAGAAGGAAATGGGAACCCACTCAAGTATCCTTGCCTAGGAAATCCCATGGACAGAGGAGCTTGGCAGGGCTACAGTCTGTGGGGTTGCAGAGTCAGACTCAATTGAGCGACCTAGCAAGTAGACACACACATATTGCCTCCCACGTGCTCTTCCAGAGTGGCAGGTGAGCTGACAAAAATTTAAATGAAAAGATTGACCTAGGTAACTTGGCAAGAATATCCATCAAGTACAACAGAGGATGAGATAGTTAGATGGCATCACTGACTCAATGGACATTTGGAGTTTGTCCACTGGACTCAGTGGAGTTTGAGTAAACTGGGAGTTGGTGATGGACAGGGAAGTCTGGCGTGCTGCAGTCCACGGGGTCACAAAGAGTCAGACACGACTGAGCGACTGAACCGAAAGTGAACTGCCTGGACTCTTCCCTGTTGCGTTACTCTAATAGTTGGATTTCTTTGGCCTCAAAAAAAAAGTGGAATTTGCATTTGAAGGTCAACCAAACATTTGAAGACAGGTCCTCTGGAAAGCTAGTTAACTTTGTTTTGCAGCCCTGAATTGACTCTTCTACTCTCATTTCTTGACAAGACTTCTTGAAATAGCAGTGTGTCAGCCCTGGCTCTCAGGAGGTTGATAACGTTCATAGAAATAGACACAGTTTTTTCATGATCACTGGCAGAGTCGTTGACATGGGCTGACACCACTGCATGTTGAGATGAGGAGTCTGTTTCTTCACCAAAGCAGCAGAACCAGATGTGTTGCCTAGCATCACAGATGCTCCATCTGAGTGCAGGGTGCCAAGATCTTTATTCCGCCTGAAAGTTTGTTTGGCAAAGAAATCCTTCACCATATTAAAGACACAGGTTCTATAAGGAGTTCACAATGTAGGAATTCTTCCTTGATTGTGATAACTTGCCCACAGAAGTTGGCTATGGAAATAGAGGTATATATTGTCATTAAGTTATTAATATATGCAAAAGAGGAAATATTAAAGAGAGGTCAGAAAATCTGCTGTGGCAACAGCATTTGATGAGAACACAACCTCAGGAAACATGTTGCTTAACCAAAATATTTCAGTGGCCAGGGAGTGGGTTATTTTTCTTGGTCTTATGATGAACTCAAAAAAATGTTTGAACGTGAGTCTTTTTGTCTTGGGGGATATCCAAAGCCAGGTAAAGTTCCAGTTTGTAAAAATCAAGATATTTTCATATAAAGAGAAAGATCCACAATGTCATATAGATTTTTAGAGCAGGCAGCTTTAGGTACTTCTTCAGTTTTGTTGGTTCAGTGATTCCATGGGCCGGAGTCTTGTCACACAAGAAATACTGCCCCTTTTGTGTTACCCTGCACTCCATAATTAATATAAAATTAATAGATATAAAAGTTACGTGGTACTTTTTTTTCTTTGTAGTTTTCCAGCTGTAGCCAAACTCAAAGTAAACAAAGGTATATGCCTATGGCTATAATCACGTTAGCAGGGTGAGTCTCCTTAGATTCCTGTCAATAGGAAATGTTCTAGAGGCCTTAACACAGTAGTGACGATGCCAGCTGTCTCTTCACCTCCTGTAGCATCGATGGCAAAATGCCTTCTGTGCTGCCCTTTCCTGCCGACTGATCTTAGGCTGGGCCATGGACCTCTCTTTGGCTGACCCATGCCACTTCCCAACAAGAAGGCTCAAGAGCTGTCCTTTGGCTCTGCCCTCTCTCTATCCTTCTGAAATGCAACTGGAACTTTCCATGTAGAAGGACTTCCTTCAGCCTGAATTCTGGAGTAGAGATGACATGGTGTGTGTGTATTAGTTGCTCAGTCGTGTCTGACTCTTTGCGACCCCATGGGCTGTGGCCCACCGGGCTCCTCTGTCCATGGGATTCTCCAGGCAAGAATACTAGATTGGGTTGCCATGCCCTCCTCCAGGGGATCTTCTTGACCCAGGGATCAAACCTGGGTCTCTGGCCTTACAGGCAGATTCTTTACCCTCTGAGCCATCAGGGAAGCCCCTTTAGCCTGAATTCTGGAGTAAAGATGACATGGAGCCAGCCCATATGATCATGAATTTTGAGCAAAAAATAAGCCTTTGTTTTTATAGGTATCTGTGATTTTGAGGTCCTTTTTTCACTGCAAACACATGATTTAGTCTAGGCTGATAGGTACAGCATTCCATGCCATATCCTCTATGTGAATCAGTGTCTTCATATTATCTGAAGAGCAAAGTCTTAGAAAGGAAGTATTAAAATGTTATTTTCTTCCCAAATCCAGAAACCTAGCCCCACCCTTTGAAGTCCAGTCTCAGATATAGGATGAACTAATTTGCTCTTGTGTCTCTCATATTGAAAACTGATACTTTTTTATTTACCATAAACATATATTGAAGGACAAGCCACTAGGTAGACAAAGATAAATATGACACAGTTCAGGCCTTTCAGGAGTCGTTGTCTGATGGGACCCTTGGTGATGTAAGCTAATAACTGTAATACAGTGAGAAAAATGTCATAGCAAAGTAGTGAACAGAATCTGGGTGGGCAAAACAGGAGGATGACCATATTCATAGGACTGTCGGCAAATGTTGCACAGAAGAAATGGCATTGGGTTTGGGTCTTGAAGGATACACGAGGATATGTGGTGTGAAAGTCAAGTAATGTATGAAGCCACAGGAGCAAAGTGGAGGAAAGTGTCCTGGTCAAGGAAATTTAGGGTTGCGAAGGCTTGTGTTATTCAGTTTTGAATTGTGTCCGACTCTTTGCAACCCCCTGGACCACAGGACTCCAGGCTTCCCTGTCCTTCCCTGCCTACCAGAGTTTTCTCAAACTCATGTCCATTGAGTCGGTGATGCCATCCAACCATCTCATCCCCTGTCGCCCCCTTCTCCTCCCGCTCTCAATCTTTCCCAGTTTCAGGGTATTTTCCAATGTGTCAGCTCTTTGCATCAGGCGACCAAAGTATTGGAGCTTCAGCATCAGTCCTTCCGATGAATTTTCAGGGTTAATTTCCTTTAGGATTGACTGGGTTGATCTCTTTGCAGTCCAAGGAACTCTCAAGAGTCTTCTCCAACACCACTGTTCGAAAGCATCAGTTCTTTGGTGCGCAGCCTTCTTTATGGTCCAACTCTCACACCCGTACATGACTACTGGAAAAACCAGAGCTTTGACTATACGGACTTTTGTTGGCCAAGTGATGTCTCTGCTTTTTTATATGCTGTCTAGATTTGTCATGGATTTCCTTCCAAGGAGCAAGAGTCTTTTAATTTCATGACTGCAGTCACCATCCACAGTGATTTTGGAACCCAAGAAAATAAAATCTGTCACTCTTTCCACTTTTTCCCTTTCTGCTTGCCATGAAGTGATGAGACTGGATGCCGCGATCTTAGTTTTATGAATGTTGTTTTATGCCAACTTTTTCACTCTCTGTTTTTTGCCATCATCTAAGGAATTTGAAGTCTATTCTCCAAGCAATGAAGAATCAAAGGCAGTTCTAAAATAAGAAACTGTCGTCTTGAAATTTGTGCTTTATGAAGGAAACTTTGGCAACAGGGAAGAGGATGGCATAAGAAGGAGATGAACCTTGAAGGGAGGTGGGCTGGAAGGTTCCACAGTAGCCCCAGCAGTAAAATAATGGCAATCTTGTACCTACATGGTAATAGTGACAATAGAAAGAAATTTGAGAGATATATTTATCTATCTCTGTAATATGATTATTGAAAAAATTTATGTGGCTAGAGTAAGATCTGATGCAAAGAGCCAGCTCTTTGGAAAAGACCCTGAGGTTGGGAAAGATTGAGGCCAAGAGGAGAGAAGGGGGCGACAGGGGATGAGATGGTTGGATGGCATTGCCTACTCAATGAACCTGAGTTTTAGCAAACTCCGGGAGACAGTGAAGGACAGGGAAGCCTGGCATGCTGCAGCCCATGGGTCGCAGAGTCGGACACAGCTTAGCGACGGAACAACAACAGAGTAAGGGAATATTGGGGGTTTTAGATAACTGGGAGCTGCCTACCTGCAGCATCCTTACATCTGTGGAACACTTCAGTGTTTCAGAGAACCTCCCCTTCCTTACGTTAGTTAATTTCTCTATGATTGTGTATTGGCTGAGCAAGTACCATTATCATGATGAGGAAACAGCTAAGATTAGAAACCAGATAATGTGACTAAATTAGAAAAGTAGTTGAGCCTAAAAACCAGTTTACTTGTCTAATAGAGAGGAAGCTAAGACTAGGAATTAGGTAGCTTGCCGGATGGTGAAGAAACAGAGATGAGAAAACAAATTCTCTCATTCGTTTTCCTGTTGTGTCTAAACCTGCTGACCCGCCTAGAGACGACTTGGAATGCGATTCTGCACAGCCCACTTGGAATGTGATTCTGCACAGCCAGAGCCTGTTGGCTCCAGTATACACAGGGAAGGTGTCCTGTGGGCCTGTCCAGCCCTCTTCGGCATGCTAGGTCTTGAGAAAGTAGACCGAGCTTTGGACAAATGATGGCAACAGTGTCTTTTACTCATTCGGTGTCCTTCCAATCGGGACGCCCAGATCCAATGTGGAAGCAAAGAACATGAATGTGAAGGGAAACCAAAGATTTTTAACGCCTCAAAAGTTGGTTCAGAGCAAAAATGTATAGAGCAACCATGTTTATTCTGGCCTTGCTCTAAGAGTCACTAAGAGAGTATGATGCTGGAAGAATATGGGTCAGTTGAGAAGCAGCTACTGTCGTCAGTATTTTTCGATGAAAACCAAAACCTCTGAGACATAAAGTAACTCACTGAAGGTCACAAAAGAAGGGAAACAACCAAACTTCAAACTCTAGTCTGTTGCCTCAAAGCCTCCCCTTTTCTGCATAACAGTCTTACCGCACACCCTCCCCCTCAAAAAAAAAAAAAAAAAGTAGTGCCCTAAAGCAATGATTGTCCATGTCTTCACCATGCAGTGGCCTAACTGGGCTCACCTGGGCTGTTCTTGCCTGAATTTCTCATGTGGTTCCAGCCACATGCCTGTGGTCACCTTCAAGGCGGCTCGGTCAGGTGATTAGAGGTTCTTGCAGGTTTCTCTTAACGTGGCAGCTTGGTTCTGAGAAAATTCAAAATTGATCGTTTCAAGAGATCCAGGTGTTGGAAGTACAAGAATGTCACTTCTGCCATACGCATCAAGCTAGTCTGTAAAGCCAGCCCAGATTCAAGAAGAAGGTGAATTTGATTCCACCTCTTCAACAGGAGCGTCAAGGTTATTGGATAAGAAGCTAAGGGATAAGATGTGTTGTGTGGCTATCTTTCAAAAATAAATCAGCCACAGTTTCCAAAGAGCAGGAGCTTCTAAGAGGTGTCCTGTAGGCTTCAGGAATATGAAGAGACTGTTTAAGTCTTATCCAGACATAGTGCTGGATTAGGTTATCTCAAAAATTAAACAAACTAGCACTTTCCATGTGCCAGGTATATCTAAATTTTATCACGCTATTAATATTTATTTTTATTTCACTTTTTGTGTTCGATTTATGAAATGAGAAGCAACAAAGAACTGACTAAATTGTCATTCTTGACTTCTCCACTGAAATCTCAAAGGGCTCGCTAAATATCTCTTCTTTTGCTCTGCCCAGAGATAATGCAGTCCAAAAATTTCATCTTCTACCTAAGCTCTCCTTTGAAACTAATTTGTGGGGGGCGCGGGGGCTGCCGAGTAGGAAGGAAGTTGTAAAGAATCCTTTTAAAATTCCTATTTAAGTTGTAATGGACATTCATTGTCCTCTACCAAAGGAAGACAGAATGCCAGTCCTGTGTTCTGGAAGTCAGGCTTTACTTACTCTGACTGGCTGCCAAAAAGAAAAAGTCAAGTGAGGAAAAGAGGTTGCACAACATTTCCTTCTTAAAACATAAGGGTTTCTACTTTTTAGAAAATGTAATTTGAAATTGCCAACAGATCACATCTGGTATTTTACTAATTTGTTCAAGGTCATTTCTCATAGGATTTCAAAGATCGCTTATATCTCTCAAACTTGTGTTGTAAGAACTCTGAGTAACTCGGTCAGAACTCTTTTCCAAGATCCTTGGAGCTAATATTTCTCTGTCGTAGTAAGGTAGCCTTATGTAAAATATATATTCAGCACGTTATACACACGCATGCTATTTCTCAGTTCTGGTGTCTTAGCTGAGTCTTCTGATCAACAATGATTTAGAAATGGGAACAGCATCTGTATTCTCTGTGATTCCACACTTGAATATTTTGAAGACATACAAGGCAACAAGATAAACTAATATACAGCTGTTGCAGTCTGATAATGTAAGATTTTATGGATTATCCAACAAGAGTAACTACCGTGGGTATTAGATTTGCTTGTCACAACCTTCAGTGCCTGGGATAGTTGAACAAGTTCTTTTCTTCCACTGAGTTGACCTCAAAGTCACATAGTTTCTGAATCAAGGTCCTCAGATTTCATACTTTGGCAATTTCTTTCCTTTCTAATGGGGTATATTAGAGAAAATGTGTCACCTTTTGCACCATGTAATACCAAATCAGATCAGAATTCATGCACAATTATGTCAGTGGAAATCTAATAGTACAGGCTGGCTTATCTCTAGATAACACATGGAAAAATAAACTTCCACAACTGACAGATTTACTTGATTTTTTTTTTCAGATAATTTATTTGTAAGTAATCGAGCTAAAGACTGTAACTGGATTATTTTTCATACTATTAAAAAAAAAAAAGACGCTCTATGGTAAAATGTTTCCTAAGTATTCAAGCTCTGTCAATCTGCCTTTTTCTCCCCCTTTCTCTTCGAAAAAGTTCCTGTATAATGAATGCAAGGAAAGAACCAAAAAAAAAAAGACATTTTGCCTAAGCTATATTTATTAAGAGAACTAAAAACTTTAGGCAAACAAAATTTACATAAAACACTTACGTGAAAATTACATTTGTTGCTAGTTAATGGCATTTAAGTAAGACAGGTTATGTGGTAGTCTACCTGGAAATGATATTAGGCTGCCTAAAAAGCATTCATCTGTGTTTCTCTTTTATAATCAGGAAAAGTCAAAGCCCATTACTAATCTGAAGTCTTCTTGAAACCAATTAAAATAATTTAAGATAAGTTGTACTGCAAATGTGCTTTTTAAGTGTTTTAGACTTAGGATGTCTTAGGGATGTTGTAACCCCTTTTAACGTTACTATTTATATATAACTACCATGTGTATAGTATTACACCTTTAATGCACTGTATTAGCTGTCACTTGAAATTAAGTGCAGGCGTGTTCTTTTTTGGCCTTCAGTTTCTCCTACATTAAACGTTTAAATAATGATACCAGTAGTAAAAGGGTAGGTAGCATTCCCAGCGGAAACTCGCTTCTGCATCTGGTTGGGTTGTGTTCGGGTTTCTATGTGAAAGATATCGTAATATCAGAATCTCTTAGTGTTTACACACCTGGTATCCAGAACTCTACCTGATGTCTTTTCTCGGGGAATTAATGGAATCAAAGCTTAGGGTAGGCATGTTTGATAGATATGCCTTGTCTGGAGAGATCTGGTGATAATTCCATCAAAATTTGTCCCTAGCTGGTCATATATCTATGCATTTTTATATCTTTGTAGTTTTCTTCACCAACTCTGCTTGCATCAGTGCCTTCATTAGAAGGTCAGGTTTTGAGGATTTAGTAATTCACCTTGAAATGTACTATAAGTTGAACGTATCAGGCATGAGTTTTCTCCACTCAGCATGAATTTCATAGTGTTAAAAAAGGCAAACCCAGAGCTAAAATATTTTCTTGATATCTGTTTCTCATTTAGATGGGGAAAAGTAAATAGATGCTTATTGACTTCAGGTGTTTTTTTTCTGTTTCTGTAAGTCATGTTTGCTTTTTATGGTATAAAGACATTATACAGGCCTTTCTACATGAAGATAAAATTGTGCATTTTCCAAACATACAGAACAATTAGTTTTAATAAAAGAAACTATCCAGATGGGAGCCACTTGGAGAGGTTATAGTTTATACTAAAACAACTGATATGGAAATCAAAATTCCTTATATTTACTCATAAATAATCCCCTTCCCACAGCCTCATGCACAGTGATCCAACTTTCTGTGCGAGTCTTCTCCCCATAACAACAGGAAAAAGAGGAAGATGTTAGAAAGAGATAAGTTTTTTATCCTACAAGTTTTGACCACCTTTGTCACCTGTGAGTCCATTCGCATCTGTTTACACACTCACAGCACAGAAATGAAGGTGAAATTTTTCTGACAAAGAAAAAGCAATCCAGACGTATTTTTCACATTTAATATGAATGATTCGTTCAGTTCATTCATCCACATATTCATGTATGAGTGCGCTTCATTATTTGCATACCTATGACAAAGGTTTACTCTGTGCAGCCCATCCTTGCACATTGTAAGGAAAACATCCACCCCTTCATTCACCTTTCATCTCAGGCCTCCATTTACTCCCGTCTTTTGTTCGGTCTTTTTTCTTTCCTTTGTGGCTTCCATGTGTAACTCTTGACTAAACTAGTTCCCTGAAGACATCGCTAACCTCACTTGAGCTTCCACTTTTTGGGTGCATTTATCCCAGTGCCCTTTGAACCACCATTTAGGATCCCCCTTCTATTTCCCCACGCACGTGTGGTTTTTTGTTTACTCAAACTCTTCAATTTTTGTCTTTTGTCTCCAGTTTGGGATACTCCTAAACTTGTTCTTCCTTAGAGAACTGATCTATGCCCACAATGTTAACTGTCACCCCAGGGAAGATAGGAGAAGGAAATGGCAACCCGCTCCCATATTCATGCCTGGGAAATCCCATGGACAGAGGAGCCTCACAGGCTGCAGGCCAGGGATCACAAGGAGTCGGACATGACTCAGTGACTAAACAACAACAGGGAAGATAATGACACAATTTTTACTTCCATTCACTTACTCATTTGTCCATGTAACAAGTATTATGTTCTTGGAATGTTGAAAGCACCATGCTAGGTGCTCTGAGGGATAAAAAGAGAAATGAGACCTAACTCCCTCAAGGAGCTAAAAATCTCTGGTTTTGCCTTTTGTCCCAAGTCTGCTGCCTCTTTCTAAGACATTGAAAGTTGTTCCATTTTAACCCCAAACGCAGGGTATTTCAATCTGAACTTGTGTTCTTCCTCTAAAAATAGCTTCCTTTTGGAGTCTGTGGATTTCTACCAGTAGCATAATTATTTTGCCCATGAAGACCCAAAAACTCGAGTTATCTTTGGTGGTTTTCTGTGTCTAATCTGTAATAAATTTTCTGTAGATTCTGTGGTTGTACTACTCTTGATTTTGTTCCTTCTGCTTGGATTCTCTTGACATGCCCTGCCTTGCTATCTACATGAAATGCCCTTCCTGCTTGTTCAGGACCTGCCCATCGTTTAAGTCCCAGCTGGAATCTTCTCTTCCCACCCTAGCCAGTTGACTCTTGAGCCAATATTGAGCTCCACTTTGGAAAATATACTAATGCACTTGTTCTCCTCCTTTGACACTCATCTTTTTTCCCCCTTCCATTCTGTGTGCGTGTGTGGAAACAATGAGTGGTAGGAGGGGAGCCGAAGGATCCTTGTCATGGAAGCCAAGAGTTGTGAGAAACAAGCTACTTGAATTAAATATGGCAGATGCTAATGGAAGACGAGAACTAGGAAAAAAAAAGTCATGCACATTGGTGATTATGTTAGTCATGACCTTGGTGCTCATAGTCTCCCTAGAGTGGTGGGAGCAGAAAGCTGAGGGCATATTGGCAGCAGCTTGTATGAACCGCCCTTCAGAATAGTTTGACTCTGAAAGGATAACAGGAGATAGGACAGGAACTTAACAAAGTGGGTGAGAACTTGGGGTTTGCTTGAGTAGTGGAGAAAGAAAGAAAGTGAAGTTGCTCAGTCATGTCCGACTTTTTGCGACCCCATGGACTGTAGCCTACCAGGCTCCTCTGTCCATGGGATTCTCCAGGCAAGAGTACTGGAGTGGGGTGCCATTTCCCTCTCCAGGGGATCTTCCCGACCCAGGGAGTGAACCCGGGTCTCCTGCATTCCAGGCAGATGCTGTAACCTCTGAGTCACCAGGGAAGCCCTCCATATTTTAGAAGGAATCACTGGAGAAGGTGGGATTCCAGAGATAGAAGACAAAAGGGCCAAGAGGTGATGGATATGGATGCAGGGAAGAAGGGATGAAGTTCCATGGGGGAGTTCCTGAGTGAAAGGGTGAGGACTGGGGAAGCACATGTGAAATTGGTTCTCTCAAGAAAGTGGGAGAAATAGTCAGCTATTACAAGTTGAGAGTTGGGATGGAAGGTTCTGGAAAAAGGAAAAAGACTGAAAGGACACTTGGGAGGAATGTGATGGCCGGTCAACACAAAGTGAAGAGATGGTCCAGTAACTGAAGGCTCAGCCAGGGCTACCTGCAGAACGGGAGAGTCTACAGCAGCCAAAGCAAAAGAGATTGCAGCTCAACAGCCCAGAATGATCTGTACAGAAACAGGAAAACACAAAAAGGGCACAAGGACACTGAAGTCCATCTAGGCTGCAGGGAGAGGAGACAAGCGAAGTTAAACCAAGCGGATGAGCTGGTAGAATGGTGAAGAGCCAGAAGGGTGAAGTCTGTTAATGAGTAGGCTAGAGAAGGTGTCCCTCACAGACGAAGGAATAAATGACAGAACAAGATAAATGTTTCTACTCTAGATACTGAAAAATTCTCTCCCTCTCCACTATCTCCTTCCCGCCCTTCCTCTCTCCCTGCCTCCCTTTCTTTCTCTCCTTTCTCCCTCTCTCCCTTTCTCTGTTTCTGTCTCTGTTTATAATAGAAGACTCTTCCTAGATAATAAAAGAGGATATATATTTAAAGTTAAATGGACGTTGACACTCCTGAAAGCGTCAATCAGTTGAGTAAGGACAGCTGAATTTTGTTCTCCATCTTCTTTAACTCTTCACCTATGGCTTCAGATGGAGTCTGTTTTAAAAGAAAAAGAAGAAGAAAAAGATGTCAGAGAGAGTTGTAAATTATAGAACGACATCCACCAGGCAGTTCTTCTGTCACTCTGACTAATATTGCTTACCATTCTGAGTTTTAAAAATAACACAGTATTGAGATTTAAAAGTCTGTGGATGCAGAATACATTTTTAAAAATAAGACTTTTTTACTATGCATAGCCAATTATAGTCCACTGAGAAAATGGACTATTTTTCCAATACATTTTTATTATGTACTTAACTGACAGACCTTCCCAGCTTCTTCATGGACGTTCCACGCTGTCAGCCACTGTACATAATATACTTCTTAGAAATCTACTTAAATTTGTATTTACCTGTGAGGCTAGATTGGCTCCAGAGGACACAGTCCTTTTTTCCTTGAGTAAATTATACATATTTTAGAAAACTATCTAAAAACATATTTACCTCCTATGGAATTCTGATCTCAAGGGTAATTAAGACCAGTTTTTGAAAATCATAGCCAATGCACTTTAACTCTCTCAGGTAGATAAGATGTATTTTATAATCATCCAAGAAAGAGTTCTCTTTTCCTTTCCTTCCCTTTTCCTTCTCCTGTAACTATCACCATACCTCCTTAATACAAATATTTAGTAATTATTTCAGTGTTTCCTCAGATACTGCCCGGGGTCAGCACACCAATTATGCTTTCCTTCCATTCCAGGTACAGGCAACCATACACAGAAGAGGCAGAGTTACCCTTAGTGTACTTTCTAGAAGAAAAGTTATTTTATGAAGATTCAGATTCTTCTGCATATATACTTTCTTTGGTCTTCACATTTTAAGAAGGAAGTTCCAATATTAGGGAGTTTACTCACAGAGCCAAGAGTAGAGTTTTTAGGGCACTATTACAGTATTTGCAGTGATTGCTAGGCTTTGAGTAGAGTTTTGTTCACGAAGACATGCATAGTTGAATGAATACAGTATTTTGAGTTTAAAAATGAAAGTAATATCTGGAAGTAAGTATTGCAATTTCTACTTCCATTGTATTTATTTTCAGATTCGTTGTAATTATTTGCAAAAGGCAGCTGTAGGCCACGATCATTATTAAAGCCAGAGAAATAAATGAAATTTCCTAGGAAAACGTACTTTCTCATTTCACTATTTTGCACTTCTAAAGCATCCTCTGTACACTGATTGCTTTATCTATATTGTTTAATGAAAATGCACGGCCCACTCTTCCTTTATCTTACAAGTATATTGCAGTAGTTCCTCTAGGAAGAAACCAGTAGAAAAGTCACATGACAGTAATTGTTAGGTGGTTTGTAGAGACTGTATGAGAACAGAACTAAAAACCGGGGAAAGGTGTTTCCTAAAAGTGTCAGATGGATATTGGTATAGAGTAATGCCTGGTTTGTTTCTTCTCTTCTCTGCCTTTGAGAACCAATCCTTTTCATGTCATGAGACTGTTGCTGGGGATGCATGTCACTGCTGAGAGCATCCTTCCACTGGCAGGTCACGGTTTCTGCCGGTCTCTTCCCAGCCAGGGTATTGGGATCTAAGAGTTCATCCTGCTTGCCTAAACCAGTGTGAGCCTCTGAACCGGATTCTCTGGCTTTAGGGCCCTATTAAAATATTTGCAGAGACTGCTAAGCTTTGAGGCTTGGATGAGAGCTTCTGTTGGGTTAGTGACCTAAATCTTAATCAATTTTTTTCTGCCTAGATTAGTCTTACAACTCAGGTAAGCATGAGTCCTGGTTTGCCTAGCAGAGTCCCAGTTTACACCTGTTATCCTGCTATAATTATTGATAGTCCCTAATTTCAGTTTCAGAAGTGTCTTGGTTTGAATGATAGAATATGATTTCTCACTCACATGAGTTCTTTGGATTGAGCTTTGTTTTCTCAGGTATGTTTGTGTTTGTGACGTTTATGTTTACGAAGGGTTACACTTTCTTTTTTCTACTCAGGTAAATGTGAGAAGATTAGAAAAAAAAAGACTCTAGTCTTTCTTGAAGTAATCTAGGAACCATGTTAAAATCAATTGCTTCGCCCGATTTCAAGAGGTTTTAATTCAGAGAGGATATGGTGGGACATAGGAATTTTTTTTACTGAGGTGATTCTTTGGCATCCTAGAGTTTGAGAACTTTCGTTTCAACACACACAAACCCAGCCTAGTTATCTGACCCCTGAACTCTGAACTCAGCTCCATGCAAAGGGACGTAACGACTTCAAGATCCTCCGGTGAACATTTGGTCCAGCTGATGGGCTGCAGTCTGGCTTGGTGACACTGACAGGCTTGAACAACTAAAATTTCCCAGGCTAGCTCCCAGGGCTTACCCTCACTACCCTGTCAAGACTGGAACTCAGGTTGTCATTTGGGGATAAAATTCAGTCAGAAGAATTCTTCCCCAGTTCTCTGGCCAAACACACAGACACTGCTTCAGCCGGGTGAATGAATCGACATACCTGAGAAAGCTGTTTTGAATTTTTTGTGTGGTGAGTGCAGACTGAAGAGCGGTGTATTTCTAGAAGGTTGGTCCTAGAACCTAAGACAAATCATTGAGTGATGCAGCCCCCACCCGCAGGTTCCTTCAGGAGGATTTGTGTGGAGCGTGCTCAAGGACACACGCCATTCGATGGCGGCTGGCTCGGCTGACACATTCAAAGTCGTTCTTTCCTTTCACAGCCAGCAGGGCTCTGCACCCTTTTGCATTCCTTCTGGGCACTCCACGTTCCACCAGGCAGGAGAAGCTGGCACCTGAATAAAAGGAAGCCAGGACGCCCCCTGGCCTCCCAGAGATGAGGGCCATGGGCCTCTCACACATGTTTTTATTAGTCTTTCAAGGGCACCTGTATTGGAGGGTCTTAAACATTTTTTTTCCCTCACTCTCATCTTCACCCTCTTCTTCCACACCACTGTGCCCCTTTCTCTGGTACACTATCTTACACGCCTGGGCTCTGCAGAAGGAAATTAAGCTGTGATTTGGTATGCTAAATTACCTGAACTAAAAACTATAATTTGCAATATTATTAAGTCATCACTGTCATGGATTTCAATTTCTTTCTGTTTAAACCCCTAACTCACAACCCCTAACCCCTAACCCCTAGCTCTTTTTGATGATTACTGAAAAGGAGAAAAGGGAGAGAGAAAAGCCACTGGTTGGTCTACTGACGGATCATGTCTGTCAGGAAAGTTAAAATAGTGTGCTTCCGAGTGGCTGCTTCAGAACCACCACAGAAACTGGCTGATTTTTAGTTTAAAAACTCCTCAGTGCTTTTATGGTGTGCTCACTGAGGTCCAAGGGCATATGGGAATATATGAGGCTTCTGTGGTGCTACTGACCGCTTGGGTCAATTGTAGGAATTGGAAATTTCACATTTCTGCTTCCAGAGAAATCCTGACTGGGTTTCAGTCCTGGGCATGAGGACTTTTTCTTTCTGTTCTGCTGTCTTTAGTCCTTTTGGAAGGGCCTGGATGTTTCCTGTTAGCTGGCAGCCTTGATGACCTTCACTATAGTCAGAAGTCCAGTCTCCTTCTTCTGCCATAGTCACTGTGTCACGGCTTTAGATTAGGCGTGAGTATTTTCTGTAAGAGTAGGCCAGTCAGGATAGGATAGGTTTTGCTGCGGTAATGATTCCAAGTCTTGCTGGATAATTTCTTGCTTATAATGCTTTCTTTCTTTCATATCAAATGCATCCAGGGAGCTTTGCTCCCTACTTCCACTGTGTCCTCACCTTGGGTAGCCACTGTTTGGAATATTTCCTGTTACCAAATCTGAAGGATAAAGATGGCAAAGCATTCCCTGGCTCTTCAAGCTTCTTCATAGAGGCAACAGAGATCACTTCTGCATATCTTTCACTGGACAAAGCAAGTCACTTCCAGACGCTGGAGAAGGGCAGTCCTAAAAGAAAGAGAGCCAGAATATTTATGCATGGCCTTAATGATTGTGACAAAGGTCCAGGAGGTTCATGAGTCTAAAATAATGAAGGGAGAGAATGACTATAAAAATCAAGTGTTTTTCTATTCCCAAAATATATGCCTTGAACCATTAGGAACTTATTACTTCCGACGGAGGAGCCTGGTAGCCTGCAGTCCATGGGGTTGCTAGAGTCAGACACAACAGAGTGACTTCACTTTCACTTTTCACTTTCATGCATTGGAGAAGGAAATGGCACCCCACTCCAGTGTTCTTGCCTGGAGAATCCCAGGGACAGGGGAGCCTGGTGGGCTGCCGTCTATGGGGTTGCACAGAGTCGGACACAACTGAAGCGACTTAGCAGCAGCAGCACTTCAGTAACATTCTGAAAGCAAGGTGCAGACTTTGGTAACTGTTAGGAAATAGTAATGTTAACATCTGATCACGGGTTCCTGTTGGTATCTCCCTTTGTGACTGCACAGAGCACATTTGTGGACAGTAACACAAGGTGGGTTGTGCTCTATAATAGGTAAGCAGTGATCCAGGGACAGTGGGACTGAAACATACCATCTCTCATTCAGCAAGTCTCTCTGTCTCTCACTCAGCAAGTTCTCTACTGAAGGATATAGATTTTACAAGCTGATAATACACGTTTAGAGTAAAAGTTCATTCAGGTTCTGGGTAGAGTCAGACCTCTCCAGTTTAGATCCCATCTTCCTCATTTACACCACCTTGACTAAATTGTTTAACTTCTCTATAGCCTCAGTTTCCTCTTCTGTATAATGGATATAATAATGGTGTTTACTGCACAGCATTGATAAGATATATTTATAGTTCTTGGCCCCAGGATACATGGCAGAAGATCACTTACCATTTTCTTATTTACTTTGACACAATAGTTATAGATTCTGAAATTTGAGGAAACGAACTCTTTTTCCACTGCTTTGATAATGTGTTTTAAATGTCTTCCATTCTTCAAGAGCTGGCTTCAGGGCACAAGGCTGCATATATCTTAAGTTCTAGGTAGTGCCAACTAGTAAGATACTACTGCAGGTATCTTGTGCTCAATCATCCCCAGCAAATACTTCTATGTATTTCAAAGAAAATTTTTTTCCCTTAGTCTCATTAACAATAGATTGGGCAGGCAAAAGTTATATAGACTGGTGAGGATTCTGAACTTCTTCCGTAGTTGATCTAAATATTTAAATATGATGTGCATAACCTAATAAGACATGGATGCTCAGAATCAAAATACCACCCCAGGTCATGGCATAAGTCAAGGACAAGAGCGCTCTGGAACCACAATTAGAGGAGAGGCATGAAAGAGCTGTATTTCTTGACCTTCTAGAGTCAGCTCCTCTTCCAGCCTCTGGTTGTGTTGAGTGCTCCTAAAGAGGCTGGCCAGTATTCCAGTGGTTAGTCTACTATGAACAGTCAAGGTAACAGCATCTTGTCTTTACTCAGAAGAGTAAAGTGTATTAGATACAGTTTATTTCTCTCATTTTCTGATTAGTTTGTGGGCCCAACAGTGAGCTTAAAATATCATGTTACCATACTTCTGGCTCCAGGAAATTCTCCTTGAGAGATTCTCCTGTTTGTATCATCAAGGTGTCCTAAGACAATGATTGATAAACTTTACTGCAAACAGTGCTCATGAAGTGGATGTGCAAGGGAATGTTAAATGTATTTTCCATGACATTCCCAGGCTATTAATAGAAGGAACAAAGGTCACAGAATAACAGCTTTCCACACAGAAATTTTATTTCCTGTCAAAGATTTGAATCAACAATGCAGAACTAAATATTTTAGAGCCAGCATGGGGCTAAGGAGGTCAAGCAATCGTGGTTTGGTCTCGTAGCCACAAAGGGTATCCTGACCCCTTCTAACCATGTCAGAGTGTCCCCTGGTAAAATAGGTGGCCAGGTTTCAGCCTTGGCAAGAAGCTATGTGTACTCAGAACCACGCCAGAAAGTCTTGTCAAGGGACTACTGTCCTGACAATGTTTCTGTAGTTCCAAAACCACCAAATCCTACTTTTTAACAAGCACTAAAAGTCTTAACTATACAGTTGTGGTGTGTTTGGTGTGGGAAATGCTTTTCTCTGCATGATAAGCAAGTAACTAAATTTAAAAGTCCATTTACCTTTGGAAGATCCAGAAGATGGAATAAAATCCACCTTGGGTCTAATAATCTAGGTCAAAATTATCTAATTTGTCGATAGTATCAGATCTGCCTTAGTTTCTAAAGCTCAGTTTATCATGGAATAATGGTCCCAATTCAGTTAGTATTAAAGACCACTGAAGAACTGATCAGAAGATCTGGATTCCAGGCCCACCTCTGGTGCAGTCTGAAACGATGGCTTTACCTCTCCTGGACTAATATATAAATGGGCTATTCAGACTATAGCAGAAGTTAGCCAACGAAAGTTGAAGGGCCAAACCCAGCCCATTGTCTTTTTTTTTTTTTAATATAAATAAAGTTTTATTGGAACATAGCTGCATCCATTTGTTTACTTAGTGTCAACAGCTGCTTTCATATGACAGTGGCAGAGTTAAGCAGTTGCAGCAGAAACTGGGTGTCCTCTAAAATCAAAAATATTTTACTCTTTAGCTTTTTACAAAAAAATATATATTTATTGATTCCTGGATTAGGAACTATTTATTTCCTCTGTTTCCTCATCAGCAAAATGGGCATAAAAATAGTACCTCATAAGATTGTTAAGGATCAAATGATAGTTTTTAATACAGTTCCTATTTAGGAAATGTAATCTACTGAAATCATTAATTGCATGGTCAGTCTAATCACTGTCAGAATTTGAGAAATCAGTTTCTTATTATGGAAGGAATCATTGCTATTATAGTGCTCTGCTGAGTAAGATGTTGCATGGAAGGAAATGTGATCAGTTATTCAAGTGATTCTCGGAAGCCTGGAGTAACAGAACCCAACATGGGCAGAAGATATTCTGTAGACAAACTGTATTTCCAACCTACAGAATACTGGAAACTCATGTTATCTAAATAGCAACTCGATACTTGAGCCAACCTTCATAGGCTACGTCTGATTCAGACAAGCCAAGAGAGGATTTGAATGTATTCAAGGTCAAGGGGAACAGACTGCTTAGGAGCCATGGAGAGGCAGTGAGTAGAAAAAGTTGGCTGGAGTGAAATATTCTGATAGAAGAGTTATGAGGGACAGAGCTAGGAGGATTGGTTAGGGCCAGGTTATATAGCATGTTAAGCCCTGGAGTGAGGAGTGTGGAAAGTTTTTCTGTGCCTTGTGATCCACTGAAGATTTCTGAACCTGAGAGAATGAGTTTTTCTAGAATAATTTGTCTATCTTTATGGTACAGAATGCATTAGAGGATAAAGAAATAGGAAATTAACTTCATTTAGAGATGAATTTCAGTTTTGTCTGCATTGTTGTTACAATTATAAGAATGTTTTATGTTTGTTGTTTATATTTGTTCTTATATCTCTTTCTGGAACTTCACTTAAGCCTGCTTTACTTAGTGTGTTTAAAGTGGAATGGTAGTGAATGCACAAATGTGAAATGAGTTTGCTTTTTTCTTTTTATAGCTACTTAAAAAGCTTCGTTTTATATGCACTCCAAAAGAACATTTATAATATTTTCCATTTATTTAACAACACTTATTAAGGGCCTACTGTGTAAAGGATATAGGAAAATGAGTAGAATATGGGTTCTGCCTTCAGTCTGGGAAGGGGGGAAGTAAGTGACGTAAATTAACACAAGGCCTTACTTACTGACCACCTTCCTGTTTAGGAGCAATTCACCCATAAAGGAGCTAACCTTTTTCCCAAATAGGTCTGTTATAACATACTAGATGAGGGTTCCACGACTCTACTCCCTCTTGGACCTTGCTGTACCCAGGCTACAGCAGAAGGAAACCCACAAGGATGAGACGCAGCTGGAGAGCATTTTTATTCCATGTAGCTGGGAATGTATCATAGGAATTGCTCTGGAGTCTTTTCTTGTTTTCCATCATCTTATAGCCAACTGGTTATCTAATAGGAAATGCTTTGTGTTCAGGTTCTGTCTTTGCTAGTGTGTTTTGGGAAATGAGCTGAACATAGGTTTAGTCTTGGCATCAAATCTCTGGATGTAATCCAATTAAAAATTACCTTTTGGTCAGAAACCCTAACTGCTTCAGAAATGATCACTTGGCCAAGATGCTCCAGTGATGGAGCTGTTAACAGACCAGTGCGCCATTTACCAAAACTACTAGGATGGAGTCAGCTCACCATTTTTGCCAACAAACTGGTGTCTCCTCTTAGCATCTTTGTTTCTGCTAATGCCATCCCACCAGCCGCTTCCATTGCTTCTCTCTCCTTACCGTCTCTTGATTGAGCTCCTCAATCACCTTGCTAGCACTGCCTTAAATCAGGCCCTCATTAACCTATCATTGGAACTAGCAGTGGCCCAACAACTAGTCCCCTCAACCCCAGACTTCTGTAATGTAACCCATGTCTGCTTCCCTTTTGGCTCAGCTGGTAAAGAATCCATCTGCAATGCAGGAGACCTGGGTTCGATCACTGGGTTAGGAAGATCCCCTGAGAAGGGAACGGCTACCCACTCCAGTATTCTGGCCTGGAGAATTCCATGGACTGTATAGTCCATGGGGTCGCAAAGAGTCCGACACAACTGAGAAACTTGCATTTCACTTCATGTCTGTTTCCTATTGCCTCTAGCATTTAGGGTCATGGAACAGTGACTTTGTTTGTTTTGAATGAATGAATGGCTTCATTCATTACTGCATCCTCAGAACCGAACGGAGTGCATGGCACGTAGCAAGTTCAAAGTAAATTCTAATTAGATGGACACATCATATAGGACCACTCTCATTTGATTTGGATCCCTTGCTCAAAACTTTATTGTCTCCTCATTTCCCCTGATGTAAAGTCTAGCCCTCCCTAGGGTGGCATTCATAGAGCTCCAGAGCCTGGGCCACTGTCTACCATTCTGGAGTTCATTCTCTCTTCCCTCTGGCATGTACTCTGTTCCACCTAAACCAGACGGCATTACCTTTTTGCCTCCTTCCAGCATCCAAACCTTTGCTCTCTCTTCCTAGGATGGCTGGAGGGCCCTCCAGGCCATCTCTGCTGGTCCAAATTCTAAAGCCTATGTATCTCTTAGGAAACAGCTCTCATCTTGCTTCCTTGAATACATTGCTGAAGCCCCTAGCCTCTGTGATCTCATCATCCACCGTAATTGTTCCTGGCATGGCTAGGAGGCACAGAGGCTACAAATTCAGCTGTGGACAGTATTATAAAAGCATTCTTCGGAAATCTGGAGATCTCATAGGAACAATGTGAATCTGAGCTCTTCTTGAAAAACAGAAAGTTCTGCAATACTGAGTCAGGGTTCCATGTGGCCATGATCCCAGGGAGCTGGGCACTCCTCTGCATAAGGCCTGTATTCTCACCCCGCCTGGTCTGTGAGGCATTTGAGTTTGTGTCCCTGAGAGCAACTCATTGGCACCTGTTATAAAGCATTTTTCAAATTCTCCCTTATCTCATTTCATCTTCCTGAGACTGCAAGCTCTGTCCTTTATTTCTCTCTGTCTTCCTAGCATGAAATCAGTACGTGGCATATTGTAGGCCCTCAATTATCTTTTTACTGAATTGAATATAAGTAAGTTTGCAAGTTTCCTAATAAGCCCAATACTTAATATTTCCCCAACTAGAGATTTGGAGTTAATTTGAGTATAGTCAATTCTATTTGTAAATAAAAAAAAAATTGAAGTGACAAAGCAGATTTTTTTAAAAAATTGGATTACACTGATGTTTTCATTAGATTTTCATTAGGTGTTTGTTGCTGATTGTTCTCAATCATAGATGATAAATCATTTTGTTTCTCTATGAAGTCTTCTCTGCTTCCTTTAGTCGGCCATCTCCCCACCTCTCTACTCCTCCAATGTAGAATTGATCAGATAGGATCCAAAGAATTTGTTTACTAGCCTCTTCTCTTGTGAGCGGGGACTAGGTATTATTCATCTTTGTATAGCTCACACTCAGCAGAAAGTCTGGTGGATAATACATGTTCAATACATTTTCAGAATTATTTGCCTGAAGCACATACACAGTAGCTATAAAGACGATCTAAACTGAAGCTTTAGTCTGACATGAAGGGACATAGACACTACTTCCTCAAGGTTAATCAGTGGTATTGATAGGTTAATACAGCATTTTTCTTGATATTTCCTTGCAGTTAAAAATTTAACATTGCAGTTCTTCAAAGGGGAGATCTTGTTGTTGCGTTTGGGGCAGAACCAAGAAGCTTCAGCAGTTCCTTCTTTCTTCTTCAGAAGTGATTTTAAGAGGCAGTAATTGAGATCATTAGCCCGTGCGTCTCTTTGCCTCTGTAGGCCACCAGGAGACCCTGTGCTGGGCTTGCGTGTTTGATCTGTCAGCAGCCACAGTTCAGGACTCAACTCTGACTGCACTGACCAAAACAAACCAGGGTGCTCCGTTTTCTTGGTATCACCAAACCCAGGAAATTAAAAACCAGTTCAGTTCAGTTCAGTCGTTCAGTCGTGTCTGACTCTTCGCCCCCGAATCGCAGCATGCCAGGCCTCCCTGTCCATCACCAACTCCCGGAGTCTACCCAAACTCATGTCCATCGAGTTGGTGATGCCATCCAGCCAATCTCATCCTCTGTTGTCCCCTTCTCCTCCTGCCCACAATCCCTCCCAGCATCAGAGTCTTTTCCAGTGAGTCAACTCTTCGCATGAGGTGGCCAAAGTATTGGAGTTTCAGCTTCAGCATCAGTCCTTCCAATGAACACCCAGGACTGATCTCCTTTAGAATGGACTGGTTGGATCTTCTTGCAGTCCAAGGGACTCTCAAGAACCAGTAGAAGGACTTAAAGTTAATAACAACAACAAAGACATGTCCTTCCTTCTGTCTTCTGTTGTTGGGCAATAGTAAAAGCGTGATAGAGTCATTTCTTCTTGGTTTCCCACTTTTTAGGAGTTGCACCCTAATATTTTATCACCTTGATGACACTCTAGATTTTGTTCTTAAACTATGCAGCTTATGTGATGCCATTTAAACATTCTGGAAGTAAAATAAGCTAACTAACATCTAACATTTATGGAATGTGGCTGCAGACTGAGCCGTGGGATAAACATTTTTTTGGATTTTTGTATGTGATATTTATAACAACTGTAACAATGAATACTGCTATTAACCCAGGTTTTACATAAGAGGAAACTGAGGCTGAGAGAGGTTAAGAAATTCATGCAGGGTCACAGGTAATAAATCACAGAGTGGAATTCTACCAGCTAGGCAAGCATTTGCCCCTCTGCTGTCATAGGGTAGGTAGGATACCCCCGCCCTACCGACAGCCCCATAGTGGCATTAGCACAGCCTCCAAAGTAGCCGTCCAGATCTGAGTCTGGAGCTTGCATTATTTTTCTTTAATTAGCATTGTTTTCAGAGAAGGCAGTGGCATCCCACTCCAGTACTCTTGCCTGGAAAATCCCATGGACGGAGGAACCTGGTAGGCTGCAGTCCATGGGGTCGCGAAAAGTCGGACACGACTGAGTGACTTCACTTTCACTTTTCACTTTCATGCATTGGAGAAGGTAATGGCAACACGCTCCAGTGTTCTTGCCTGGAGAATCCCAGGGACGGTGGAGCTGGATGGGCTGCCATCTATGGGGTCGCACAGTGTCGGACATGACTGAAGCGACTTAGCAGCAGCAACAGCAGCATTGTTTTCATATCAGACACTGTCTTGAATTTAACACCATCATTCAGTTCATTGCAGTTCAGTCGTTCCGTCGTGTCCAACTCTTTGCGACCCCATGGACTGCAGCACGCCAGGCCTCCCTGTCCATCACCAACTCCTGGAATTTACTCAAACTCATGTCCATCGAGTCAGTGATGCCATCCAACCATCTCATCCTCTGTCATCCCCTTCTCCTCCTGCCCTCAATCTTTCCCAGCATCAGGGTCTTTTCTAAGGAGCCGGTTCTTCACATCAGGTGGTCAAAGTATTGTAGTTTCAGCTTCAACATCAGTCCTTCCAGTGAATATTCAGGGCTGATCTCCTTTAGGATGGACTGGTTGGATCTCCTTGAAGTCCAAGGGACTCTCAAGAGTCTTCTCTAACACCACAGTTCAAAAGCATCAATTCTTTGGCACTCAACTTTCTTTATAGTCCAACTCTCACAGAAATACAGTCGTTTTCTTTCTTTTCTTTTTACCAAAAGCAGATACAAATATTTGAATGTTTAAAACCAGAGTGTCTCTTTATGTTTTCTCTCATACTTTGGTTTAGGAAGCAAAGTACAATTAGAAATACATAAACCAGCATTTCACCTTATATTTCTATGGTGAAGGGATCTTTTATTTTTAAGATTTTGATTTACAAGAATCACTCCTGGGAGTACATAATGGAAGCCGAGTATTTTCTGTGAATACCTGAAATCATAAGTTTTGGCAACAGAGTCGTGTAAGACTAATTAATTTGCTTCTCAGAGTTCTGCCACTCTATGCGTAGGCTGAAAATGAGTAGTTACTATGTTATACTTCAGGGGGAAAGAGATGGTACCAAGATGGCTGAACAGGAGCCCCTGGTTGCTGAAGCTCCCGGCAACTTCCCACCAGCTTCCAGTAACCTCAGTTCTCCTTGATATAGATCCTCAGCTTTAATCTTCACATTGTCTCATCCTCCAACAGCAACTTGTATGTTTCTGCATCCTGTGTCCCCACCTTCTCTGGGAAGTCTTCTTAGATTCATCCAACCTTCTTCAGAATCACTCCCCCCAGAATGAGTACACTGAGGATTCTCTAGTGTTTTGGAAGCATTTTCTTGTAGGGACTCTTTAGCTCCTCAAGGGTACAAAAGTCCACTGTACCTTCAAATGCCTGATTCAGGACACCCTGCACACAGTGGGTACTCAGGAAATAAGGACTGACTGACAAGATAAACAAAGGCTGGGCCTCTCACGGAAGCCCTGCGTATTTTACATAAGAATGGCTAAGGCATCAGGAGTAAACGTCTCCATTTGTATTAAAATTATGAAATCCTACAGACAGATTTTCTGCCACTTGAAACTGCGGCAGATTTAATCCCAAGGGGCAGCTAGTTTACTGGGAAAACCTGACTCAGCCGGTTTAAGTTATTTCTTTTGAGTCACTTAACTTCTGAATTTTCTCATTCAGTGTCTTAAACTCGACTTTAATACTGCATGCACTCCAAACATTTGCATTTAATTGCAGCACTAGTCTGTTTTCCTGTTGCCATCTGAAACATATTCATTATCAGTGTCAGGCTTACACTGAGAGAGTTTGGTTATTTATATCTAAAAAATCAAATTCAAAAAGATAACTGAAGGCGTGTAAGTCGATTTTTCTACTTTTTTATTGTCAGAATATGCAGGCTGTAGATACACAAATTCACATCCTTGGCAAATCGTATTTGCAATGACTGTTTGTCTAGAGATAAATGGATATGAGTAGAGAAAGTTATTTTAGGAATGATAAGTCAACATGAATTTTATTTTTGCAATGTATATATATATATATTCAATATGTGTATGATTCAAGAAAATATTGTGTCTGGCAAGTAATTGCTGTAGCACTTCATGTAATGAAGAGATTTGAGCCTTATAAAAATGTATTTAAAACTGTCTTAAACCTTATTCCAAATTAAAGAGCATTAAGATCTTGTTATATGCTTATAACCACGGGGTTAAAATGGAGGTTTGCGTGGGCTGGATATCTACTCCCTGGATTATCCATTTTATTAAGACCAACCCATCTCCCTATTAGAATGTGGTGCCCTTGAAGGCACAGGTGGCAAAGTTCAATACCTTTTGTTATTCCAGGATATATTTAAATTAATTTAAGGACAAAGTGTTCCTGTAGAGCCATCAGTTGTTGCAGTAGTTTTAATCAGAACCAGAAGCCTGCTGACTTGCTTCAGGTGATATCAGGGGAATAAACGTTGATTTCATGAATCCTCTTTCCTGTTGATCAACCACATTCTTGTCTAACGGGTTTGTGAAACGGTAAGTTTCTTTCCTTAAAGGAGAAGGTTGCTGCTAAAGATTGATGTATTTTAAGGATGGATAGTGACCTTTGAAAGGTTTTCATAAATCATTTACAGCTGACCTGCTAATACAAAGTGAAATGAATAGATGAGACAGATCCTTGCCAATATTAACCCTAACTTTCACCTTAAATGCCCAGGTTATCCAAGAAGAACTCTTCTCTTGGCTTAAATTACCAGGAAACATCATGCCAGTTGTCTTCCCAAGTGAATATGCAAATGTATTGACATGAAGGCTCCTGATGCTGCTGAGAAGACCATCTGTGTTTTAACTAGAGAAAGATGATGGGGTGGTCAGAAGCCACACCTCGGAGTCACCTGTAGGCTCAAAGATCAGACTAATGAAATACTATTAAGGATTGGAGCAAAGAGCCCTTCAATATTTATTGAGTCTGTTTTTCACTTGGCTGGGTCCAGTGGAGAGGGAATATTTAAAAACATGCACGAAGAATTGCTGCCAGTAGGGTGTTGCCCTCATTAGCAGAGAAACCATCTATGAGTCTACAGACACAATGGACCCTGATGAAAGGGCAGAAAAAAACAAGTCAAGGGTGAATCTCGGGCTGCAGACCATCATTATTCTTAAGATTCATCACAGAAAGACATAAATGAACTGCAGTTGTCAGGGAAGTCTTCTTACAAGCAGTGGGCTTTGAACTGCGTGCGTCTCAGGGAGTGGGTAGCCGTTCCCTAGGTGGATTTGGGGTGAGGGGAGTTCCAGGTGGGGAGTTCAGTCTGGGGACAGACTGGGAAGGGTGACGCACACCCAGAGTGGTCATAGCTGAATTCAGCTTGCCGAGCAAATTCAGAAAAAAGCACTTCCTAACAGCCCCAAGTGCTTCAACAGGATATGTTGCAAAAAAAAAAAAAAAAAATATATATATATATATATATATTCTGTTCCCTAAGTGAAGGAATGATCTAAATGGCAGTGTTTGAGAGGCACTGGACAGTCCAGTCAGGGTTGTCTAGTACCCCAATGCCAGCAGAAGTAAGGGCAATTGAGTGTAGACATTGAAGTAGAGATTTGAGGAGGAATAAAAAGAGAGGTTATTCTGTTGAATTGCTAGGGGCTAAAACAAGAGAAATTATCTAGAAAATAGGAGTTATCTCTAACACCTCTGATGTGTTCCATGAGTTAAATTAGAACACACCAAGTGTAACGTACCTGCTGTTTCCTGAAGGTGCCGCTAGGTGGGGAACGTGCCTTATTTGTGGCTTTAGATTAGCTCTTTGCTTCTCTTCTGGTGAAAGGGGTTTAGTGCGTTTTGAAAATTCCAGCTCTTATTAAGTTAGATTTTCTTTTTGTGAAATATGACTTAATAACTTATGGAGCTAGTTATTAATAGGTACAGGAAACTGAAATATTACTCAGTGGTAATTATTTCAAACACATCAGAACCTGTGTTGCAAAAATTAGAGCTATCCGAGTAAAACTCCTATAGGATTCCCTATTTTATTTTAATTTTTCCTATTTAGTACCCACTCCAGAAGCTTCCTTATTTAGTCTTCAAGTAGTGACACGTATCTTTGGTAATAAATGACATCAAACCGTTTGGGTGCTTAGAGATTGGAAATTGTGCTACATTCTAATATTGGAGCTGACTGATCCAGGTGAGAGCCTGTTTCTTCTACTTGGCTGTTTGCAGTGATGTGTTAGGTAATACTCGTATCTGCCAATGCTTCTGCGAGCACCAGGAAGCTCCCTGAATGTGCTGTCTTAACTCCACTGTCTTCCTCACAGTGTCTTCTCTGACTGTAAGCACCAGGAAGGTAAGACCCACGTTTGCTGGGCTTTGCATTCTATTCCAGTGCCTGGTATGGTGCCGAACATAGCAGACCTTCAGTGAGTTAATGAACTTTTTCTGCTAGTCAAAAAAATAATATAGTGTCTTTCCCACCTGATCTCAGTAAATCAGGTACAACCGTATAGTGTATTTTTGGCAATCAGAGCTTACCTCTCTTATCGTACAAAAATGATTCAGAAATTCATGCAGAATTTTCATGTGTGTGTGTATAAGAGGCCTGGCACTTTGGTATTAATCTTTCTAGATTAACTCAGCAATATTATGATTTGGGTTAGGCTAAATTCTCAGAATTAGCCTATATTTATATTGCTTATATTTAATCTATATAAGGAGAAGGTGATGGCACCCCACTCCAGTACTTTTGCCTGGAAAATCCCATGGATGGTGGAGCCTGGTGGGCTGCAGTCCATGGGGTTGCGAAGAGTCGGACACGACTGAGTGACTTCACTTTCACTTTTCATTTTCATTCATTGGAGAAGGAAATGGCAACCCACTCCAGTGTTCTTGCCTGGAGAATCCCAGGGATGGGGGAGCCGGGTGGGCTGCCGTCTATGGGGTCACACAGAAGCGACGCAGCAGCAGCAATCTAAATAAACGTGGGAACACATCTTACAATGGGATAGAATATTTGGATTTGGGGCAGTGCTTCCCTAGCAATATCGTAAGTGTAGTGGTAGTCGTCGTGTTCAGTAATTTGTATTTGGCATTAATATTTCCAGTAATCAAGTATTATCGATAATATAGTATAGATTTTAAAAAGCTGAAGCCCAGATGGGATAAGTCAGGTACACAAGGACAAACAGTTACCCAACGATGGTCCAAACCGAGGGCTGTCTGGGTAAATAGCCTGTTATTTCTCCTGATGCTGTGTTTCCTGTCTGTACTACCATGCTGAATTTTTCTGCTTGAATACCTATCCAAAGTAGTAAAAGAGAGACATTTATCTGAACATACTTCCAATGTTAGATACCTTGGACGTAATAGCAGTGAGTTGCTCAGTCGTGTCCAGCTCTTTGAGACCCCATCGACTGTAGGCTCCCAGGCTCCTCTGTCCACAGGATTCTCCAGGTAAGAATACTGGAGTGGGTTGCCATGCCCTCCTCCCAGGGACCCTTCCAACCCAGGGATCGAACTCAGGTCTCCTGTATTGCAGGCAGATTCTTTAACATCTGTGCTACAGGGAAGCCTACCTGTTAGATACCTTGGACGTAATGTATAAATACTATTAAAATCTCTTTCAGAATAGCCATTTTGGTGGAAATTGCCATTTAACAAGAAAAATTCTACTTCATCTACTAGGGGTTTAGAAATTATTCATGACCCTTCGATATTATAAAATAGTCTATGGATTTGGCCATTTCTATAGCCAGAGGAAAACTATCCTCTTGTCTAGCATGTATTACGTGCTCAATCATCTTATAATTCACAATGATCATCATTTAATACAAACTGAAGTTTGAGTATCACTTCATGTTTAATACAAAATGTAGACAAATACTTGATTAAAAGTGTACAAACTGACCCCCTGGAGCTGCCACAGCAAGCAGTCTGGGCCTCCAAATACTCTTGAAAATACAGGGGAGAGCAGAGGCATGTGTCTGGTGCAGCCTGGCAAGGACCCGGGCACCTGCATGTCTTCCTGGTGGGAGTGGGAACAGTGCAGTCTCTTTTGGAAGGCAATTTGGCAGTAGCTATCAGCATTACAAAAACACAAATCCTGTGGCCAAAACAATTGTGCTTCCAGAAGTTTATCCTACGGATATATGTATCTATGTGTGAAATTATCCTATACACAAGGTATTCTCTGGGGCTTCCCCGGTGGCTCAGTGGTAAAGAATCCGCCTGCAGTGCAGGAGGCACGGGTTCAAGCCTTGGTTCAGGATGATCCCCTGGAGAAGGGGATGGCAACCCTCTCCAGTATTCTTGCCTGGGAAATACTGTGGACAGAGGAGCCCAGCAGACCACAGCTCATGGGGTCACAAAAGGGTTGGACATGACTTAGCGAGTCAACAGCAACATTCTTTGCTTCTACTTTTTTGTAATACCAAAATATTGGTAAAGAACCTAAATATCCATTAAGGGAAAGCTGATTTTTAAAAGTTGTAGTGCATCAATATAATGGACTATTATTTCAGCTGTAAGTATGGGGATTTTTTTTTTAGCACTGATAGGGAACAACCATATATCTATATAATTAGACATAGGTATAATCTATAGTTAAGTAAGAAACAAGGGCATCGCAAAGTTTAAAATATGGCACTATTTGTGCCTTAAGAAAAGAAAAGGAAAGAACACATATACACATATACTCATGACTATATATATTTACTTAGAATAATATCTGGGAAAGTGTATAAGAAATTGATAACATTAGTTCCTTACAGAAAAGGAAGCAAATTGACTGGGAGCCAGGGAGCAAAAGAGAGGCTTTTCCATGCACTTAAACATATATTATCTATTTTTAAAAAAATTCATTTTTTAGTTTAAAAACTTTTAGATACATGTATATCCTTCATTCCTGCATTTCAAGTTCTAGGACTTTAGCTTAAGGAAATCATAAAAGATATACGAAACACTTACATACAAAGATGTTTTTTATATCATTATTTATAAAATATAGAGAGATTAATCAATGAAATGTTCAGCATTTAGACATTAAAAGCATGAAATATGTGCATAAGTGTTCACACGATACATCTTTGTAAAATGCAACAAATTTATTTGTTAAATATCAGGGTTTCGGATCGTCTGTCTTGTTCATTGAATCCTTAGCATCTGACACAAATGTTTGACACATAATAAACACATGATTAATAATCATGAAAAGATTAATAAACAGAAAAGAGACTAGAAGAATATTCTCTAAAATGTTAATGTTTACCATAGGTGTTTGCTTTCTTTTGTACGTGTTTTTATTTTCCAAATTTTACATAATGAACATGTACTGTTTTTATGATTGGAAAGAGGGACATTAAGTGTTGTAAGACTGCATCCTAAAAAAAAAATTCATGTTTTTCATGTCATGCCTATGTATAGAATGAATAGCTATTTTAATGAGTACTAGTGAGTGTTTGCATTTGATCAGCAGTGCTTACAGAAATTCTGGAAAGGATGGTGGTGGTATGTAGGTGGCAGCTGGTACATTTAGTGAGTATTGGAGGTACATGAGGGGATAATTTGAATGCTAATTGCAATATCACTCTGCACTTAGGAGGGACCACAGAACAAGGATTAGAGTTATTTGATGAAACAGAGTTATGTTTACACTGAGATCTTTTCTGTAACATTAAACCTGATTTTTGTGTTTTCCTTGTTTTTGACTACAGACAGCTCTAGGTTCTGGTCCCCAAGCAGTACCTTGCATATTCTGTGATCTTTCTAAGATTATATTTCTCCATCTGCAAAATGAGGCTAATAGTATGGTCTTTGCAGGGTTGTTTGCAGAGTGTATTTCTAATGCAAGTGGAGAGTTTAGCCCAGGACCTGGCATGTAGAAGACCCTCAGGGGCGCTTCCCTCCCTCTCTGCTTCTCCCACATCCATGCCTGTGAACTGGGTGTGAATGAAGGACTAAAAGTTGGTTTTTCTTCTTTAGTCACCAAGTGGTGTCCGACTTTTTTGTGATCCCATGGACTGTAGCCCTCCAGGCTCCTCTGTCCATAGGATTTCCCAGGCAAGAATATTGGAGTGGGTTGCCATTTCCTTCTCCAGATCTTCCCAACCCAGGGATCGAGCCTAGTGACTAATTTTTTAAGCAAACATTTTACTTAATCATACTTATGATCCTTTAAGATGCAGATCATCCCGTTTTATTAATATGGAGAGGGAGTGCCGCCTGAGGAGCTGTGACCATCCTAAGACCACAGTGGCTAACCCCTAGCACGTGCTGATACCAAACACACAGACCCTCTCTGTGGCCTCCAGGATTTTGTTCTAAGGGAAGAAGATGGAAATCCTCTATTGATTGTATTGCTGTGCCTGAGGACCCTGGAGAACTTATTACATTAGTATGGGTTCTGGATGTTTGCCTAAAGCCACCCACCTTTTGATGTCCACCTTCTAGTCCTGAGAAACTCCTCATCATTCATGTAATCCCTGCATATAAGATAAAACAGGACTTTTAATGAAACATTGTTCCTCCTTGCTGTCTGATTTCAACTGTTTAAAAAAACATATTTTTTTGGATACTAATTTCACAGAATGGTTTTCCAGTATGTTTTCCAATTAGTTTTTACTTAGTTTTGGCTGTGCTGGATCGTCGTTGCTGCGTGGACTTTCCTCCGGTTGCAGCGAGCGGGGGTGACTCTGCAGTTGCGGTGCAGAGGCTTCTCACTGCAGCGGCTTCTCTTGCTGTGGATGCGGGCTCTAGGGCGTGTGGGCTTCAGCCCTTGTATCACATGGGCTCAGTAGCTGTGGCTCCCAGGCTCCAGAGCACAGTACTGTGGCACATAAGCTTGGTTGCTCCCCGGCATGTGGGATCTTCCCTGATCAGGGATCAAACAGTATCTCCTGCATTAGCAGGCAGATTCTTTTCCACTCAGTCACCAGGGAAGCCCCTACTTAATGTTAAATACATCTAAACACAATAAGCATATTTAAATAACAAAACTGGTGAGCATGATTGATTTGTGAAACCAAATTCCTATATTTGGAATAGGTAAAATTAGTCTATAATTAATTATGTAAAATTAAACCTTAAATTTCAACAGTAAAAGACTTCAATATATAAAGACAATATCCTATCTGAATGATATGACTAAATTTTTGTGTGCTAAGTCGCTTCAGATGTGTCTGACTCATTGCAACCCTATGGATTGTAGCCCACCAGGCTCATCTGTCCATGGGATTCTCCAGGCAAGAATACTGGGGTGGGTTGTCATGCCCTTCTCCAGGAGATTTTCCTGAACCAGGGATTGAACCTGCATCTCTTACGTGTCCTGCCTGCCAAGTTCTTTAAATGACTAAAATGTTGATTAACTTTCTCAATTAAGCTAATAAGCTACTAAGGAGAAATACACAAACCATTTAGATGGATGAATATTTTATCCTGGCAGGAAAAAAACCATAGCAATAAGCACTATTAAAAACAGTTTTCTTAAACCATGTTTCTTAAAGGCAGTCACTGAGGACTTACTTCACCCTCATACTGATGAAACTCACAGGATGTGTGCCACTGGTTTTCTCTTGCACAAAATGACCTTACCTTGATTCCTGGCATCACTGCCTTATATTTTTAATTGATATTTCCCATTATCTTTGCTAAGCTAGAGGAAATAAATAAATGCCCATTTCCTAAAGAAAAGTATTTAAATGATCCTTAGAAACAGAAAAACAATGCAGAAATTAGAAGGAAAACTTTGGATTTGAACTAATAAAGTGAATAATAGAAATTCTTCTTTTAAAATGTCAATTTATAATGTCTTTGCCCCAGCTAACAATCTGCCTGGAGAGTGATACTTCTATTTGTATTTCAGCATAGCAGCAGTCTGGCTCAGATGAAATATCTAATTCTTAATACTGGTAGATGTGCCAAAAAGCCACACAAACCAGAAGGTTAAAAATAATTTCTATCAACTCTGCACAGTGTGTTTGAGGAAGAGCAGATTGTTGTAACTTTCATGCTTACAATCAGAGTGCATTCATAAACATGGGAATTTAAACATTTATACATATCTGATATCCGGGACATAGTGGAGGGCAGGGAAGCCTGGCATGTTGCAATCCATGGGGTGGCAAAGAGTAGGACATGACTGAGCAACTGAACAACATCAACAGTGTACCTGATATCGTAGAAACACCAAAAGCTGGGTAGGAGAAGCAACATTTATTGTAATCTATCTTCTAACATTCAATGATAGTAATAAAAATAATAGTGATAGTATTTTTGAGAACTTACTGTATACCGAGAGGAGGTGAAATATTTTACAAATTCAGAGTTAATTTATTATATTAGACATATATGTAAATCTTTACTGTATTTACTACTACTACTACTAAGTCACTTCAGTCGTGTCTGACTCTGTGCGACCCCATAGACGGCAGCCCACCAGGCTCCCCCATCCCTGGGATTCTCCAGGCAAGAACACTGGAGCGGGTTGCCATTTCCTTCTCCAATGCATGAAAGTGAAAAGTGAAAGTGAAGTCACTCAGTCATGTTCGACTCTTAGCGACCCCATGGACTGCAGCCTACCAGGCTCTTCCGCCCATGGGATTCTCCAGGCAAGAGTACTGGAGTGGGGTATAATTTTACATCCACATATGTATTTACTATATACAAAAAATATATATACTATATAAAAAATATATATTTACTATATATATTCACTATATTTACTAATTTATATGTCTTTACTATATTTACTATATATATATATACTATATATCTACTTTTACTATATATATGTAAGTCTTTACTATATTTACTGTAAGACTTTGCTATATTAGATTTAAGAACAATCTTAAATCCCTCTAAGCGTGGTGATTTAGTCACCTGAGAGAAGGTATCCCTGAAATAGTCTTCTTTGTCCTCCTGGGAAAAGTACGCAGAGAAAAGTTCTAGAAGTAGATCACACCCTCTTGCAGCTGCACTGTATCCTGCCTCCTTGCTACTGGGGTTTTCTTGATACGTTTTTAAAATAGGTGTTTGGTTTTATGTTGGTCAAGTTCTCATGCAATTTGTGTGTGTGTGGTATTTGGCTTGAGTTGCTAATATTAGCTGTGATCCAGAACTCAAAGTGTTTATGATTTTATTATAGAGGTTCCTGAATGGTGGTAAATATGTATTTCTAACTCCCTTCTGAAACACATGGGAACAGGGGGCTAGCAGGAAAGGATGGAGCTCGAGGATGGGAGGCGTGTAACTCACAGACAGCAAGCAGGGGCACCTTCGTGAGATGTGCAGTGAGTCCTTCCTTCTAGCAGGTATGGCTTTAAAACTGGCCTCTGGGTCACCACCTGCGTGCAGGGCCTGTGCCATCCCCAATTCTTTCAGCTTCTATGGAAAACAATTCCTCACTCTTCTTCTTTTTTTAAAATATTTATGTACTGGCTGCACCGGCTCTTAGTTGTAGCATGTGGGATTTAGTTCCCTGACCAGGGATTGAACCTGGGCCCTCTGCATTGGGAGCATGAAGTCTTAGCTACTGGCCAAGCAGGGAGCACCCCCCTCCTCATCCTTCTTGATGTTGGCATCTCTGACACCAGGGCTTCCCTGGTGGTTCAGATGGTAAAGAATCCGCCTGCAAGGTGGGAGACTTGGGTTCGATCCCTGGGTGAGGAAGATCCCCTGGAGAAGGAAACGCTCCTACCCACTCCAGTATTCTGGCCTGGAGAATTCCGTGGACAGAGAAGTTTGGTGGGCTACAGGCCATGGGTGGCAAAGAGTCAGGCGTGACTGAGCAACTTTCACTCACTCTCTGGCACAAAGAGGATTGGCGGTAGAAGGCCCAATCAGAATATAGACTTGAGAGATGTTTACTTCAAGAGTCAGACCAAGTACAATGCACTTTACTAAAACTAGAACAGGGTGGGACAATGGTAATCTTTTTTTCCCCTTTACTGTGATCAGCAAATGCATCTGAAAATCAACCAGTTCTCCTCCTTGGAGCAGCAAATATAAATCTGATGGGGGTATTCACATTAGAGCCTGAGCTCCTGCCTTCCCACCAGAATAATGAAAGTGAAAGTGAAAGTTGCTTAGTCATGTCTGACTCTTTGCGACCCCATAGAGTTCTCCAGGCCAGAATACTGGAGTGGGTAGCCTTTCCCTTCGCCAGGGGATCTTCCCAACCCATGGATCGAACCCAGGTCTCTCGCTTTGCAGGCAGATTCTTTACCAGCTGAGCCACCAGAATAATGAAACATACCTTCATTACCTGTGATCTGGCCAAATTCTAGATTGTTTTGTTTAGTTACTTAGTCAAGATCTGTCTTTGGTCTCCTAAGAAATCAAGAGAGCCAGGAATAAAGAGCAGGAATTGATGGGAAAGAAAGAAAAAAACAGAGCCCTGTCTTTCTGTTCTTCTGCACCAGGTTAGCTCAAGCACAGGCTCAATCGCCAATTCTGCTGGGGAGTCGATCGCAAAGAAAAGACTGTTATTTTCCTTAGAGGAGCAAATTGTGGCTATTAAACAAAATTCGAGTTGAGACGTTTTAACAGTAACATGACGTCATTTCAAGGTTCATGAAAAGGGGTTAAATGAAAGACTGGCTAGGCTAGATGGATAAAATTCTTATTTTATGAAGGCAGTGAAAGAGACAGAAGTGCAAAATCAATAGCAAGGAGAACGATGCAGAGCTCAAATAAATCACCCAACAGGGCCTGTGAACAGACCTGAGAAAGATAGTGTATTTCCTGGTGAAAAGACACTTTCACACCCACTGCCTTGCCACCAGCTTCCTCTACCAAGGCCCTGCTCCAGCTCACTCTGAGCGAATGACTTTTCTACTTGTATTGTTGAGAAAGGGCTTCCCAAGTGGCCACAGTGGTAAGGAACCTGCTTGCCAGTGCAGGTAGATGTAAGAGACGTGGGTTCAATCCCTGGGTCGGGAAGATCCCCTGGAGCAGGGCATGGCAACCCACTCCAGTATTCTTGCCTGGAGAATCCCATGGACAGAGGAGCCTGGCGGGCTACAGTCCACGGGGTCACACAGTCAGACATGACTGAAGCAACTTAGCACACCCGCACACACACGGTTGAGAAAACAGAAGCAATTAGGAACCCCCGCATCGTCATGTCTTTCTTCCACCAAAGTCTCAGGCCAGAATCTCAGACCTGCCTCCTGTGTACGACAGTCTTACCTTCCCTCCCATCACAGGTGGGGAGGTATCTCTGCCCTTCCCTCCATAGGGGCTTTGTCCTGTCCCTTCCCACACGTCACCCCTGCAGTAGGTACCCCCTTTTCTGCAGCATCCCTTTCGCCTCTGCACTGTATCATTCCTAGAGCAAGTAATGCATGGTAGCAGTGAAGTGAAGTGAAAGTCGCTCAGTCGTGTCTGACTCTTTGCAACCCCATGGACTATACAGTCCATGGAATTCTCCAGGCCAGAATACTGCAGTGGGTAGCCTTTCCCTTCTCCAGGGGACCTTCCCAACCCAGGGATCGAACCCAGGTCTCCCACATCGCAGGCAGATTCTTTACCAGCTGAGCCACCAGGGCAGCCCACAGGGTAGCAGAGCACTTCTCAGACTTTACCTTGCGTGTGCATCACCCAGGGATCTTGCTAAAATGCAGATCACCGTTTGAGTAAGCCTGCATTTCCCATCTTAAAAAAACCAAAATCCCTCTTTGACCCCATGCATATACTTGCTAGTCCTGTCCCCATTTTTTAGCACCCCTTTACAACCAGACTTTCTGAGAGAGTTGTTTGCAACGTGTCTGCTTTTCACTCGTTGCCCAGTCCGTCCACCCCAAGCTTCTGTCCCCACCGCTGAACCGAAATTGCTTTTGTCAGTAAACTCCATTTGGTGAAAAACCCACGGACAGGGGCTCCTTGACCTTGCTGAAGCAGAGTTTCAGAGAGATTACCCCTCCCTCCTCCTCGACACACCTGCCATTACCTTCTGAGATGCCTCTTCCTCATTTTTCTTCTACTTCAGTCTTTTTCCGCCTCTTTTGCTGGCTCCTCCTGGTCTGCCTGACAGCCACATTTTGTTGTGCCTGGGACTCCGTCTTGTCCCTGGGTGATTCTTATTCCCAGGACTCTGTGGGCCTTCCACATGCCACGGACTTCCAAATCTGTGTCTCCAGCTCTGGCTCATACCTCCATCCGGCTGTTGCTGTCACCTCCTGAATATCTAACAGGCATATTTTTTGCAGCCCAAATGCATCCCTACATCTCCTTTCTCCCCTAAGTTTTTGCTATTCCTCTACTCTTCTCTAGTTCAATAAACAAAACAAAACAAAAACAGCCTCATTTACCATGTCCCTCAACCAAGAATATAGGCAATTCTTTCTCTTTTTCTTATCTCGCAGATCCAATCTAGTATCATGTCTATGACGACTTTATTTGCAAAACATCCTGAATATGCCTACCTGGGTCTAAGCTTTCATCCCCTGGTGGACCGAAGGGGATGGTCTCTTGGTCTCCATCGTGCCTGAATGGTCTTTTTAAAATGTAAATTAGATCTTTTTTTTTTTTTTTTTTTTTGCCTGAAACTCTCCCATGGCTTCCCATCAGGCCTGGAATAAAATCACCGCTGCTCACTTTGCTTTATTTGCCATGTGTGGCCTGGCCTGCTTCTCTGATACCTTCTTGCTCCGCTCCGCTCTCCACCTGGCTCCCTGCGGTGGGCATCCTTTGTTTCCTCAGAGGAATTCACTTTGTTTCTCCTTAGCACTTGTGCATTGTCTGTCCTGGTTCCCCCGCTCTTTCCCTGGTGAGTTCCCGGCGTGTTCTAGTGGTCAGCCTTTGGCTTCCAGATCAGTCTCCCCCTACCCCTTCTCCCACACACCAGCTTTTCCAGCTCTCTTGACAATGGCTTGGGGGGACTTGGCTGATGGGAGGTCCTGAAAGGAGGGGAGAAGGAAGAAAACGGGAGAATTTCCTTCTTTCTGTGTTTTCCTCTTTGTTCCTCCCCACTGTCCCCAACACCACCTTTGGAGACATCTTCCAGAGCCATCCTCTCCTCCATAATCCCGAGTACCGCCAAGCAGTGGAGACCACGGCTCCAGCTCTTGGCCTGGTCCATCCACGTGGTCTGGCATCTGGCCCCATGACGCCCCCTCGCTCTGGGAGTGGCTTCCTGCTTCACTGATGTCTGTCACATTCTTATTCTCAGTGCAGCTGCTTCTCTGAGTGAAATTCTGTGTCTGAAATGCCCGGAGGAGTTTCTATCTTCCCGACCTAAGTGGGTCTCAGGGATGAAGTCTGTCCCCAAAGCAGCCCTCTCAGACCTCTGAGTCACTCTCCAGCCCAAGCACCTGTTTTGACTCTGTTCATTACCTTTTTCACTTTCTGCAATTTTTTTCTTCATTCACCTACGTTTGTTTGTTGCTATCTTGCTTATTACCATTTGCCCAGAGTTTTGAATAGTGTCTTACATGTAGTTGGTATTCAGTAAGTATTTACTGAATGAATGCATAGAGGAAATGGACTGAGATTTGGCTAAACAGAATACTGCTCAAATGTGTGTGTGTAAGTTGCTTCAGTCGTGTCTGATTCTTTGTGACACTATGGATTGTAGCCTGCCCGGGGGACTCTGTCCTTGGGATTTTCCAGGCAAGAATACTGGAGTGGGTTGCCAGGCCCTTCTCCAGGGGATCTTCCTGACCCAGGGATTGAACCTAAGTCTCTCCTGTCTCCTGCATTGACGGAGAGTTGTTTACCACTAGTGCCCCTGGGAATGAAGTTAATAATGATCAGCCGGCTTCTAAAACTCAGAAAAGAAAAAAGACAATAAGAGAAAGGGAAATTAGGCAAAAAAAAAAAAAAAAAAGAAGAAGAAGAAAATGTTTCCCCTTGGGAAGAAGGAAAATTAGTGAGGAGAAGGAAACTAATCCATATATAATATCTACTAATGCACCAGTGGCTTTATGTACATGATTTCTTTCTGTTCCCATATCAATGTTCAGGTAGACATTATCTCTTACTGGTGGGGAAACTGAGTACCTGAGAGGCTGAGTAAATTGTACAAGTTTGCATGGCTGTAAAACGCACAGCAGGATTCAAGCCCACAGTGGCCATCTGCTGATTAGGACAGGCCCAGGAGCTGCTATCAGTGTGATAGAGTGGGCCTTTGTTGTTTTCTTCCAGGTTGATTTCAGGATGAGCCTGTTTTTGTGATTTAGTCTGCAGTAAGAAAGGGGTTTAGGGGGTAGGCCCACCTCATATATCAGCAGCATCCCGTCAAAGCACAAAGTTGTTTTTCAGGGACGTGCTACATATGGCATCGATAAAGAAAGATGGGCCAGTTCCCTTCAAATTCAGCAGGCCCTTTATTTGTACCTACGTTGCCTCTGTTTTGTTGAATTTCATTGAAGAGCCCTATTATCTTCTTAATGTGCACAATTAAGTTCTCAATTTTGTTCTCAACTGCTACATTATGGCCAGGTCTGAAATGGTGGATTATATTAGATTATAAGCTTCGCTGGTGGCTCAGCTAGTAAAGAATCTGCCTGAAATGTGGGAGAGACCTGGGTTCAATCTGTGGGTCGGGAAGATCCCCTGGAGGAAGGCATGGCAACACACTCCAGTCCTCTTGCCTGGGGAATCCCCATGGACAGAGGAGCCTGGTGGGCTACAGTCCAAGGGGTCGCAAAGAGTCGGACACGACGGAATGACTGAGCACACATATTAGATTATCCAGTTTATAGGGAAACTTGGGAAGAAAAGCCCCAAATGGTGGAACAAATTATTTTTTCCTAATGCTGATCTTCCTCGTCTGGCGGATTCAAGTCAGGTCAGGCCATCAACATGATTTTAACATTGCGTTTTCCCATTGTTCTTAAGACCTTTCTCTATCCCCAAACATCGTGTTCTCAGAACCCTGAAAACTTACAGCAAATAAACAAATCACAGAAATTAAATAGCAATAAAACTGTTGTTGGCTTCATATAAAAAAATATTATCCAGTATTTAAATGGCAATTATTTCCAGAAACTTGGCAATTGTAACCGTACAAATGATGAAATTGATTCCAGTCGCAGTCCATCTCTGTTTGGAAAGGAAATACCAGTAGTGTTTGAAAAATGGATTATTAAAGACCTTGCTTTGCTGAAGGTGGCTCATATGTTCTATTTGCTAACACAGCATCTTGTTGGGGGAAAAAAAAATAAATGCAGCTTTTCCCTACCCCAGATTATTTTCACTACAGATCTTTAGAGCAGGAAATAAAAAACAGCTAATGGTTCATGGGGCATGTGGAATTAGTTTAGGCAAAGCCAAGCCCTGGTCCTGCTGACCGCCTCCTCTTTCCTGTGCTGTTTCGTCTATGCCGGCCTTAGAATATGTCAACAAATCTCTTTTAAGCTCTGATGGGAAGAAAGGAGGGCGATTCTCTCTCTTTCACTAAGGGAGTAATTTACAACAGATGTGTTTTTTTTTTTTTAGAAAGGTACAAGTTTGTCTTGTAAAATATTTGTAATGAAAAATAGCCTCCGGATTTCACAAAGTAATCCTTACTTGGTCTTGGAGATGTCACAGAGAGTGTTGCTTTCATAACACTAATATGATTCTTTGCTCACACAATTTGATTAAACTCAAGATTAGTTTTTGGGAAGAGCCAAGTTTAAATATCTAAAACAATGTAGTGAAGAAATACCATATGTTACTTGGTGGCTTTTTGACAGTGACCTGAAAGGAGTCCAGTTTCAGTCATGAGACCTGGAATCCCAGGAACTCTAACTAGAGTAATGAGACCCTAACTTCTCCAAGCCTCCCTTTCCTTATCCATAAAATGGGGAAACCACCTGCCCCTGCCATCCAAGTGAGAAGATAAGTTAAAAATGCTTAATAAAGTCCTATACAAGGTGAACAATTTCCAACAAACCTATTCAAGAAAACATCTTCCAGGGTCCCATACCTTCATGTATATGCTTTTTTTTTTGTATAGTTAGTAAAAGGAATCTTTTTTAAAAACTACTTTTTTAGTAAGTAGATTGGCAGCAAAGCTTGTGCTGTTTAAGATAAAATAATAAATCCTGGCTCTGATTCCTCCATGAGGCTCGCTGAAGAAAAAAACCACTGATTCTAATGGGAAGTGTTACCTGCATAAGTGCTGACAGATAAAAATCACATGAGAAAAAGGTGTATGCTTTGCTGAGTATGACTGACTTCAGCCTTAGAGAGTGTGCAGCTTTCAGCAGGCAGGGAATACTGGAAAGAGATGAATTAACTCCTCATTTTTCAAATCTCGTATCTCAGACGAGGACAGATATGGCTGGGGGCACCAAACGAGAGTGAGCACAGATGGGGGTAGAAGTTTGAGTTGGATGAAAGGCATCTGGTCTTTGGTTTGCTCATGTAGGGAATGAGAATAATACCACCCTTCACCCTTGTGTGACTGTTGCAAAGATCATGTAAATCAATACATGCTTATGTAAAATGATACAATCAGAGATAACCTGATTGTATTTAATGACAATGAAATTGTATAAACATAGTATCACAAATTAGGAGGAGAAAATTCTCATCTTTATGAATATTTAATAAAATTTATCATTTAAAAGTTTGTCAGTGCTTCCTTTTCAGTCTCTTCAAACTGTTAAGTAACATTAATGGCTAGTATGTACTGAGCACTTTCTGTGTTCTAGACATTTGCGGTAAATGCTTTAAATAGTTTAAACTCAATTTTATAACCATCAAGGAGGGAGGCTCCATAATTATCCCCATTTTACAGATGAAGATAAGTAAATTGCTCAAAATCACACAGTTAAGGCCATAATGGAAGCACAACCTGAACTAGGGTTAACCAAAGAGCCAGTTAGTCAGAAATCTAGAGTAGGGACAACAGAGGATGAGATGGCTGGATGGCATCACCGAGTCAATGGACATGAGTTTGAGTAAATTCGAGGAGTTGGTGATGGACGGGAGGCCTGGTGTGCTGCAGTCCATGGGGTCGCAAAGAGTCAGATGTGGCTGAGCGACTGAAGACTGTGGCTGTCTAGAAGGTTTACAACCTTCCCTAAACTCAGTTGCCCCCCAAAGCTGTGGATTTGGACTCCAGTCAGATTTTAAAACACATCTGGAAATGAAACAAATGATTTCGAAAGAGGCTTTTAAACACACATGTACACACAACTTTTTCATTAGAAACTGGGATAAAGAAGAACTCTCCTGGCATTGCTGTTCAGATTCAGAAGCAAGCCCAGGCTTCTGCTCCCTACTCAGGCTGACAGTACTGGACCCACAGAAAGTGCAGGAGAAACTCTATTCCTGGCCATGTCCTCAAATAAAAGTTGTCCTCAAATGAATCAGCCAAATAGCCCCGGGGGGCAGAGGCTAGTTTACACCCTTGCTATCTCCTCTGTAAACTGGCTAATCATCACCAGAAGGGACTTTTTTAGGACATACCTAACTTTTTTTTTTTTCAAAGGGTCCTAAGGACAGGCAGTGACTTGTCTTAGGCTACCATAATCCTGAGTGTGCTTTCACATTTTCTAGACCTTTCTACAATGCGTGCATTTTGACTTTGCAGAATTCTTATCTCAGCACTTGGACTGTCCTGGGTGAAGGTTTCCTTTGTCACTGATTTTCCTGTCTGGTTGCTTGGGAACAGCAGCCTTGGGGCTTCTGCTGTGGCTTCTATCAAGGTCAGCCTGGAGCCAGGCCTTGTGGCCCTTTCCCTCGAGAGTCCATCTGAAAGCAGAGCTTCTCCTGGGACAGAGCGCCCTGAGATGGCATCATCTATAGGACCGCCCCCTGGAAAGTGTACTTCCTGCCTGCTGGCAAGGAGATTAGTCAAAGGTTTTGACATTGATATATAGCCGTAATCTTTCAAGCGATTACATGAACTAACTGGACAGTTACAAGGAATTTTCTTAAATGGTTAGAGGGAGACTGGCAAATCCCTTGAGGTCTACATGATGAGGGTTTTGAGTAGCAAGAAACTGGGCTCCAGGGAACTCTCCCTCCCAAGAGCAGATTCATCTGTGCCCCCTGGGGACTTTCTATAAGGTTTATCTACATTTATATTTAATGGAAATATAACATTTTATGTATAGCCTTTTTACAAATAATAAAAAATTAGAACTTAAGGTGGGTAGTCAACGATTTCGTTTTTGCCTGACTTCAAGTCATCTTCAAGAATATTCACCTTCACTTCCTCATATTCACCCCCAGGCTCTTTATCTGCTCCTCATCCTCCTGTCCCGTGGGGTGTCCCTTCTTCAAGTTTTCCTCTCCCCTATTTCCTTTCTCTTTCCTTCAGTCTCCTCTTTCTGCTGTTTCGTCCTTTTCCTTTTCTCTTCTTCCTTCTTGCCTTCCCTCTTTTTTTCTCCCTCCCTTTCTTTGCCCTTGTTTTCTTCTGTTCCTTCTTTCCTGGCTTTCATCACAACCTTTAAGAGTGCCAGCTGCCATTTTTAAATGCCCATTTTCATTGCTTGGCCCAAGGGATAGCGCTTTCCAAATTTTTGTTATTTTGCAATCACCTTTAAAGTTACATGCAAAATGTTAATGGGGTGAGGAACAACTAAATGTGATTAAAAATTGTACTGTAGAAAATGAGTACTGAAAAGCGAAGTATACTAAATAGAGGAAGCAAAAAAAATTAAGACCAGGTAAATGTTCATTCTGGGGGGAAAAAAAAGAAAACATGTAAAGTCAGCAGAAGGAGGGGGGAAAAAACCTCAATGTGACATTATAAAGAAACCAATATCACTCTCTAAAATGGAATCTGACAAGCTGACACGAAGTCATCTGGGGCACGACTAAACATGCATAAGAAGTTTCACTAGTTGAGGCATACTCAAGTCGCTTCGGTCGTGTCCAACTCTTTGCGACCCTGTGGACTGTCACCCACCAGGCTCCTCTGTCCATGGGATTCTCCAGGCAAGAACATTGGAGTGGGTTGCCCTGCCTTCCTCTAGATATATTGAGGAGTTCTAATATTTCAAAATTTTGTTTCAGAGGAACAAAAATAGATAAAAATAATTTGAATTGTCTTGATAAGGAACTGTATGCCAAGTTTTACTGCTATACTACTGCTACGGGACAGTTATTTGCACCAGATATTGTACTAAGAGCTCTATGTGGCTTATTTAACTTAGTCCTCTTTATGACCATGAAACATAAATATTTTTGAGAACTGTTTTACTTTTATAAAAGAAAATATTCTGTCTTAAATGGTGTCCATCTTTTTTTTTTTTTTAAACAATGGGGTAACAATACTTCTTACTTTTTAAAAGAAAATATACTGTCTTAAATGGTGTCCATCTGTCTTTTTTTTAAAAAAAAACACTGGGGTAGCAATACTTACTTCAGACAAAACAGACTTTATTTTCCTTTTAATTCTGTATTATTTTCGGCTGTGCTGGGTCTTCGTTGCTGCAGACTTCTCTCTGGTTGCGGCGAGTGGGGGCTGCTCTCTAGTGTGGTGTGCAGGCTGCTCATCGTGGTGGCTTCTCTTGCTGCAGAGCACGGTCTCCAGGCCCTGGGCTTCAGTATTTGTGGCTCCTGGGCTCTAGAGCACACTCTCAGCAGCTGTGGTGTGTCGGCTTAGTTGCTCCACAACATGTGGGATCTTCTCGGATCAGGGATCAAACCCGTTTCTCCTGCACTGGCAGGATTCTTTACCAGGGAAGGCCCCCCCATCTGTCTTCTTGACCTTAACCATACCTGGGACACTTTTAATATTTCAGTGGAGGGTTCCTATTTTCAAGGCGAATATTGGAAAAAGAGCCACAGCACCCAGTAACCTGGGTAAGATTTGATATCATAAAAACTGAATAAGACACTGAGGTGAGATTCAGTAGTCAAGAGTCCCTGAGTTGTTGATTTCGATAAGAATTTCAGTATTCTAGATTTAAGGCTGCAAGGTAGGTTTCTATGCCTGAAAAAAAGAAGGAATATTGCCACAAAGAAAACATTTTGCCACTTTATGTGCCTTTATTCAACCTATACGTCATGTCTAACATTTCCTTAGGTTAGAAGTATAGATCTGAGAGGAAGTCAGTTTTGCAGGGCATTTTACTGAGTGAACTAAAAAAGCTGTACACTAAAACCATCTTTAGCATAAAAAATAAATCACATAAAACATAAACATATTCCAAACACAGTTGTATACTTGGTGCTATGTTTGCTCACAGAAGAGCTGTAGTCAACAGTAAACTATCACGATTATGTATCATAGAAAATATAAGTCTTACTGCTCACCTTTTGCGAGGTTACCTAGCAGGACTTCAAAGGAAAACCAAAATCTGCATGCCTCCTCCAGAAGATCATAAAGTGAACATATGCTCTGGTTTCCTACGACAGTTCTGTTTTGTGCTCATCCTGATATGACACTTTATAGCACTCCCCTCTTACACTCTTCAGACAAGCTCTCACCCTAGAAAGTGAAATAAGTTGAATTTTATAACATCAATATTTTGAGCAACACATTCTACATGCCTGCTATGTTGAACACAGCACAGGTGTCCAACAGATTCATTTTCTCTGACATGAACAGGACTGACAGTGACCTCTTTGGTGTGACTGACTGTGGCAAGATGCAGCTGGGTGCACAAGGAACCCACCCCCACAGAACACACAACCCCTGACACCCATCACCTTGGCTTCCTGTTCTCTTTTGGAACAGAATCTGTGACTGGCAGCACATACTGATTCCTTAGGTCTTGAGTTTCCTCAATATCTCACAGCTAGGGACCAGAGAGTTATTTGGAAAAATCCAGTTCATTTTCTAATGGGATACGTGATAGTAAAATAGGTGAATATGAAAGAGTCACTATATTTCAGGTGTGCAGTTATTGATATTTTGTGGACTACTGAAAATAACTAAATTTTAAAAATCATATGGAATTTAGAAAAAAAACTGGATAATATACATCTCACATGTTTTCAGATTTACAGTTATAGTTCTATTTTACAGGTAAGTTTCTTTTTACATCTTGAAAAGAAACCTTAATAATGCATTTAAAAAAAAGGAAACAATAGTGTCATTTCCAAGCTTTTCAATGATTCAGTACCCTATGATATTTTTTTCCATTCAGGCTGGTTTATAAAGGAAAGTAAAAATGACAATAAAAGTAATGTATCAATTTATTCTCTACTAATAAAGTACTGAACATTAATGAAAAAAGTGTGAAATATTGGAAAGCAACACAGAGCAATTCCATTACCCATTGCAGTTTTGGGTCATATACTGTATATAAAGAGTAATTACTTCATTGGTTGGAGACCTCAGTGGAGGAATATAGAATTTGATGAAAGATTTTAAAATAAAAAATTTTATCCCAAAGCATTTCCTTTTCAAAATTTGCCAACACTCCAGACTTTTTTACTTTGAATTTTGGTGGTGAGGGGTGACAAGGATGGGTATGCAGAAGAAAGAAATTTTAAATGAGGTTTTTTAAAACTCTTTAGCCAATACTCAACATTAGTACTTGGATTTAAAGTATCTACTAAAAATAGTCTTTGTAGATGCCTAAAATGACACATCTTATTAATGAAGGGCTCATATTTTATATTTGCACACTACATTATTAATGTTAAATCTGGTGGTTTCTAACAACCTTCCAATTTCCATTTTTGAATCAAGATTCTAGATTTCATTTTCTTGCTGATCATGGTGTTTACAATAATAAGTTTCCAAATCTTTGCAAGTCTTTTCTTCTTGTTTATCCTCACAGGGATCCTGTGTGGGAACTGAAATCTTCTTGGGTAGAATGAGAAGGTCACAGTATATCATGCAGAGAATAGACTCTGAGTTGGCTAGTTGTAGTCCTAATTCCAAGTGCTGTCATTTTCCGTGAGCCTGTTTTCTCTTCTGTAAAGTAGGGAAAAATACATTGTAGGGTGGTGGTGAGGACTAAATGAGCTACGTGAAGAGCACTTTATGGTGCTTAATGAGTGTCTGTTTACATTCTACTTCTTTCTAAAAATAATTTAGAATACAAAAAAATAAATTAAGGAAAAAACACATAAACCGTATAAAATCATGTCCAGTGAGTGCTGATTCATTTATGTCTTCTATCCCTATTACTTTTATAGTGATGTTATAGAAAATCTGGGAACTATTCTGGTTATAAAAGTATATTGATTGCAAAGAATTTGAATATTATAGGAAGGCATGAGGAAGGCAAATATCCATTTTACCTTTAATATTCTGACATATTCCCTTCATCAGTTTTCCATCCTACCCATTTCAAAAATGTTAGGATTATGCTGTATATCACATTTACTTCCCATTCTTTTAAATTTCTAGTAGATCATAAGTATTTTCACTCTTTTAAGCAGTACTTTTTGATTTCCTAATAGTCTATCATTTGTATTAACATAATTATATACCCAACATGTTAATGATTTTTGTTTTTGTTACTATAAAAAAAAAAAACTGCCATGAAAACTGCTTCAGATGTTTGTTGAATATACTGGAAATCCCATCCCTTCATTTGTCATATTTTTCAAATTTTTTTCCCACTTAGCCTTTTAAATTTATAACTTTTGATATAAGATTTTATGTAACTTTTGCTACTAATTATTTTTCTTTGTGATTTTCTTTACTGCTTGTATGTTTAGAAAGTTCTTTCCTATTCCAAGGTCAGTAAATAACTTACCTATCTTTTCTTCTGCTTTTATAATTCTTTTTTAGTTATTTTCTTTTAAATTAATTTAATGTATATTTGGGATACTTTAGTTTGAGACAGATGCTGAGGTAGATTTGAGCTATCTCAAATATGTTTGAGAATCTATTAAGGCATGATTTAATATAATTTTCCCCAAATAGTTAAAGCAATTACCCAGTAACATAATATTTTCTTCTTTATGATAGATTTATGATGGTGCTTTATCATACAATTCCTCTTTTAATGCTTATCTTTCATATTTTAATTACTTAAATATCTGGTACAATAAATGCTTTCTCATTATTTCTCTTCTGCAAACATTGCTTAGCTATAGGTACTCTTCCAAACAAATTTTAAAAATACTTCATCAAATTCTCCCCATTTTACTTTACACCAAACACATTAGGATTTGGTTGAAATTGCAAAATTAAACCTTTATGTTCAACTAAAAGAATACATTCTTTTAATATTTAGTCTTCCATTGCAGAAATTTATTATCTCTGATTTCTTAATAAAGATTCTGTGCATTTCTTGTTAAGGTATGGCTAAGTACCTTATACATTTTATTGCTATTGTGAAAGAAATATTCTTCACCTCATAATTTCAGACTGGTTAGAGTTTATTCTCAGTAAACTTTCATTGTATAACCAGCATGCTTCATCTTCAACTTGATTTATTCTGGATATAGAAAAATATTTTGTAAGAACACATTACTTCATAGATGTAAATGAACTTAGCTGGTGCTTGATGGAGAACACTGAAGGCCGTGGAGATTATTAGAGCAGACCAATTCTGCAATTATAAAAGGAACAAGGAGCCACTGATTGTCCATTTTATTCTAAAATGTACAACTGCATAGGTGAAATGAATGCATTTTGTTTTATTCCTGGGGAGGGGGAAAAAAGACCAAAAATTGATGCACCCGTGTTTGTAATGACAAGTGAAGGGCAACTTTTGAAGACAGTGGGGACTCCAAGAGTGTGTCATTGTTCTCTAAACTTTGAGCCTCAAGCATTTCATCTACCTCATTGCCTGACAGTCCGTTTGGCATAAGTGAGATGAATCATGTAGGCAGTATCTCCTGTGGGAATTAAATTTAAAGTGAAGGCTCTAAGTAACTGGTATCTAAAGATCATGTTATAAAACTGGCATCCACATCCCCAGTCCCACTGTACCCTGTTGTCCTCGGAGGCTGCCCACACACCTGTCATTCACTTGCCCTCACTTTCCAAGGTGGCAGGATGCCAGCCCCAGCCAAGTGTTCACAGTGCAAAGTGCTTTAGACTCTGCTAAAATGAAAGTCAGTATGTAAATGTGCAACATGACGACATTATTATTCTGGTTTCCTGGCTGCTTCCAGCAAGCACTGACTGCCACATGAGGTCTCAAGTGTTCTGGCAGTGTGCAAGTGTTCAGAAGAAGTTAAAAGTAATGAAATTGGATCTACATTTCCACAGAGATTCAAGCTGGCATGGAGAAATGGAGTCATGGGTTGGATGGTCTCCACCAAACAGCCTAGGCAAGTGCCTTTGGTGCCAGGCTACTAAGCAGAATTTTCTATCATGAAAGGCCACCATTATTTCTTCCGCTGGGTCTGAAATTACAAAACGTGCACATTACCCCCTAGGTTCACACCACTCTTTGGGTGCTTTATGCTGAATCCGCACCCATTTGCTGGAGCACACACCAGCTTTGCCTACGTCCAGCACAAGTTTTAAGATGAGGAATTAAATACAAATAGAGGGAAAATGTTTAGTTAAAACCCTGACTAATCACCCATTCGCTGGAGCACACAGCTTAGGGCCAACACAAGTTTTAAAAGGAAGAATTAAATACAAATAGGGGGAAAATGTTTAGTTAGAACCCTGACTAATAGAGCATGAAGTGGAAGCTCTATTCTTAAGACAGGGACCAGGCTATGTATTTTGCTGTCCCTAAGGCGCTGTCTAGAAGTGTCCACTTACTGGATTTCAGTTGATTTTATTATTTTTAATTAAAAAAAACATTTTTGTGTGTGCAATTTTCATTGCTCACAGGTTTTCTTATTTACACCCGGCATTCCCTGCTATTAAAATAATCTGGAGCCAAGACCAAAGTTAGGTCTGTGGGTGGCAGGCCAGAAAACTGGGTCTGCTAAGTATTGTGTCATGGTGGGCCCAGGGTCAGCAGAGATTCCAGATTTGGTCATTCTGAGACCTGATCTCCCTCTTACCACTTCACGCTTCCTGTCCGCCTGCTGAAATGTTTCTGTTCATCAGGGCAAGAGCCACAGAATCTGAGTCTTGTGCTTTGCAGCCACCTGTACCCTGACACAGGTCTACAATGCTGAGTGCTCTTCCTGGTCCACCTCCCTTCTTATCTAAAATTTTCATGGGCTGCACGCATCCACTTATATCCATGGAAAAATGAAGTTCATTTAAGAATGTACGTGTTGACAATGAAAAGAATCCAAGCCCTGAAGGATATAGATACCTTTACTCACATAGAATCTCTCTTTTTTATTGTTTTAGGACAGTGAAAAAAAGGGATTTATAAATAAAATTTATGCCATCCAGGAGGTATGTATCAGTGTCCAGAACATCCTAGATGAAGTGGCTTCCTTTGGCGAAAGGATAAAGAAGTGAGTGATGCTGACATGCGAGCCCTGGCTTTCTGGGGGACAGTGTCCATTTGTTTCTCAGAGGGTGAAATGCCACATTCTTTCTGGCAGGGGACACTCCGTCTGGGTGATCTATTGCTCAGTTTCATCATTATTTACTTTGTTTCTGCCAGTCTTTGGTTTTATGAAAGTTCTGTCAATTTCCTCCTTGAAATTTAGAACATACTGGTTGGAAAGAAGTCATACTTGTAGCTTTGAAAAAAATAACACCGTCCTAAATTTTAGCACATTTTCACAGCGAGACTTTGTTCTTAGAATATGAAATTGCAATAGGAAAAAAAAAAAAAACGAGTTAAATGAGGATTTCAGGTAATCAAGACACACCTGCATTTTATTATTGGTCAAGTTAGTTTCATCAATAAAGTTAAATTAAAAAAATATTATAAATAGCACCCTGGAAAATAGTCTTTCAATTCTAACTAGCTGAGATCATAATTATAGATGAAATAAACTAATACTTTGTCATTTAGAAAATAAACAATTTTTATAATTTAAAAGTTAAGAATCAGAGATTCACGGAGAACAAAAAATTAAGAAACATAATTTGCATTTTACTTTATCTTATATACTTATATTTTAAAACAACTAATTATAAAAATGGTAAGGCAGATTTATAATTAATAATCAGTAAAAAGTATACTAAGGGCTCATGCCACTAAACTACATGAAAATTGGCCTGCATATTGATTTCTAAATGGTCTGTTCAAGAAGGGGTGCTTTATACCTGGATAAGCCTGTATGTTTCTAGTTTCATATCTCTATTCATCGTTTATTATTCATAACCAAAAGTGTGCAGCAGACTTGGATGCTTGGGCATACACAGAAATTGAAAGGAGTAAATTATTTAAACTAAAGGTGTGGGTCGTTCATCTGGTGCCTTTCATGTTTCAAGGCATAATGCATTTTATTTTGTATAATTTTTAATACATTTCCACATATGCATAGGTGCTGAGTTTCCACTTTCTCACATTAGACACAACAGCCTCCCTCTGACTCCCAAATGGGACTTTTAAGCAACATTCAGTATCAGACTTCCTTGGGGAAAACTGGATTTGGTCGAACTTTCTAAGGGGTAGACAGAAATAGAGGTATAGGCTGAGGTACAAGAACATAGCATAGTATTTAGTGAGTCTTGTAGGAACCCTCTCTTATGCATAATCATCTTTGGACTACTAAAATGAGACAAACTCCCCTGGAGTCACATTGGATAAAATGGATCTATCTAGAAACCAGATTTAGATGCAATCTTTAAGTACAAAATGGAAGTCTCCATAATTACATCTTGTTATGAAATAATCCTCCCAGAACTTTCTTCAATAGCATCTCTTGGGGGGGGAGGTTGGGGGGGAATGGTATAGGATCACATTCTAGATTTAGATTCCATGATACACTGTGGAAATAAAAAGGGTGGTCTTTTTTTCCTCTGACATTAGCTACACTGGTGTTCATTGCCATTTATCCTTCCAAGAGGAATAAGAACACAGGGAGCACTTTAGTGAGGCTGCCCAGGAGGAGGGTTTTCCGCGTGAGGATGGTGTGACGGATGGCTCTGAGCTCAACCACGGGAGAGCGCACAGACCCTCAGCCTTCTGTTCTCTCCACAGCGGGCAGAAGCAAGGGGACTACAGGTGTCAGTGAGGAAGGAAGGCATGCTCCTTTACCTGGTGGCAATTACAGGACGCTCACTCTGGCCATAGGACATAAAAAAACGCAACAGAAAAGCCAGACCCCAAGAGTTACTAAAAATAAGACAACCTGGTTGGATCCAACTGTGGCTTTTTTATTGGGGGGAAAAAAAATTAGGAGATGTGACCTAGAGAAAGACAAAAAGCAAGTCATATGCCACAGAGTTAAGGAATAACTCTGTATTAGGAATACGTATTAGGCTGAAGGGTAGTACATGAGAAAATCTCGTGACAAACATCCTTTATTGGACTACAGACTTCTCTGGAAAAACCCAGTCCAAGTGAACGGAGCATCCATTACTAGGAAATTAGAAGAAATGAACACTGACAGTTATCCATATCATGTACAATTTCAATATTTTCTCCAAGTGTCTTTGGAGCCCTTCTCACTGCTAAGAAGTGCTGAACAGTACTTCTAGAGCTTAATGGCTCTAAATAACATCACCTTGATTCACGTAAACATACTGCCATCACTACCAGTCTTTCTGGATACAAGAAAAGCTGTCCTCATTTTTATACCAGGAAAGCTGATGCTCAAAGAGGTCGACCACCTGAAGTCACATAACAGAATCTAGGCTTTGAACACAGATTTGCTACTTATTTTGGTTGTTTTCATTAAATTATGCTAAAGAGTCACTCAAACATACATTAGTTCCTCCTTGGAGGCCGAGCACTGAGGCAGTAGTATGCCTGTAAATGGAGACACGGTTCATATACCTGACCTCGAAGGCTCCACACAGTGAGTCTGTTTATAATTTTGTCACTCTCTCTTAAAAACTATCAGAGACTTACTATGGATGTTCTACACAAAAAGCCTGAAAATATCTGTTCTTTCCGTGTTCTGTTTGCCTTCTGTCATGATTTTTCCTTTCTTTTTGTCCCACTGAAGTCTTTCCCATCTTCTTGGTACTATTTTGTAACTTCTCCTTCTGTTCGTTGATCCCACTTTTGTTCTTTGTTCTGATGTTTTATCCCTGTCAATACTCAAGTCTTGCTTCCATCTCTGGCTCTAACCCTCTACATTATCAAAAGCCCACCCTTTTCCAGCTTAAACTTCCTTTCTAGTCTTCAAATGTGCCATGTTCTCCTTTGCTGAAACAATGCAGGGAGAACAGCAGATAATGTGTTGACTTTACTTTCTAATTATCTATGTACTGCTGGGAGGAGGGCAATGATGGGAACCAAGTTTTTACAAAATTTCCCCTTGCTGACTTCTAGTTCCATCTGAAACATAGCTGAAGTGGAAAGTATTTTTCTAAGGGTTTCTGAAGTTCTGAGGATTTCCACAACAGTGTTAAGATTTAGGTCTACAGACAACTGCTGGCAATATTTTATTTCCACTGTGGGTAATCCTATGTGAGAGTTCACAGAATAAAGAATGGTAGGGGCATTCTCCTCTATCAGAAGTTGGAGAAAACAAGATTGAGTACTAGTTTTAGAAGTAGAAAAAGATTTTTAAACCCTTAGAAGTCGCCCAAGTAGTACGACGACTACACCCTGAAGTCACCTCAGCCAATGTGGAGGGGGTTGGTGTCAACAACCCTTACCTGGGTCCTGTATTCAGGAAAGCCCATGACCATTGGCATCTCTTCCCCAAAGAAATAAGTCTTTACTAGATCTGCAGTCCAGAGTTTGAATCACCTTCGTTTTCATCTTTGAGAAACGTGTGAAGTGCTCAGATTGCTGATGTGTTGATTTCTCATTCAGTACTTTCAACTGGACCGTCCCATTCTTAAGCTGGCTGGCCATTGTAGCCCTCTGTGCGTTCACAGTCATCCTGTACTTCATTCCGCTGAGATACATTGTCCTTGTCTGGGGTAAGTAAAGCCTCTTTAAAAAAAAAAACTGTCATAGCTGTTAAGAACAAACTATTTTTAAGGGATGAGTTATACTGTCAGTAGCTCCCTGTATTTATGGTCATGAAGCTATTCTATGATGAAAAGAGACAGGTCAGTTTAAAATCACAACAGTCTGAAGATTTAGGTCTACCTGCAAAATGCATTTCTCTTATCTGGCACCATAGGCTCCATCATACTATAAACATGTAGTGGTGCAGATTCTCCATACATCAAAGTGTAGCTTTGTCTAGATAGCACTGATTTATTTTCACCACTTACACGTAAACACAGGCATTGCGATCTATATGGTGCACTTAGGACAATATGCTTCTGTGCTGTGGTACTTTATCTTGTGGAGGTGTCCGTAAACATGGTCCTATATACGGCTGCATGTTTAAGAGGTCACCCCTAGGAAACAGGAAGAGGGTCTTTGGCATCGGAAGGCTGCTCGGGAACAAAAACTTCTGCTCTGTGTGTACCCAACAAGAATGCTTCTGTAAAAACCCACTTTCAAGGTGCTATCTGGGGAGGGGCTGTCCTAATTTTTACTGCAATTATGCTGCATGCTGACAGTTCCTATGTACCTAGACTCTATTCATGGCTTCCCTGGTGGCTCAGATGGTAAAGTGTCTGCCTGCAATGCGGGAGACCTGGGTTTGATCCCTGGGGCGGGAAGATCCCCTGGAGAAGGAAATGGCAACCCACTCCAGTATTCTTGCCTGGAGAATCCCATGACGGAGCATCCTGGTGGGCTACAGTCCATGGGGTTGCAAAGAGTCAGACACAACTGAGCGACTTCACTTTAGACTCTATTTAAGGTGGTACTTAGAGCACTCTTCATAGTTTGGAGTTTGTTTTCCTCAGCCAACAAAATTCTTTTGATTGGAAAACTCAATTTTCAGTCTCTGAGACTGATGAACGTATAAAACTACATTAATGAGATATATATATATATAAATGAGACTGGGTAGGAGTAGAATGCTCTACTTGCCCCTGGCCTGTATACACCCGAGATTACTAAACTTATACAAAATGCAGAGAGCCAAATGGGTTTTAACTTCAGAAAACATGGGACTTACTGAAAGCATAAAGATGAAAAGGAAAGTTTTGGTTTTTTCCTATCAAGGCTTTTAAAGAAATATGCTGGAATAAAATGGAAAAGGGTCTGATGTCTCCAGGCCCCCCTGTCTTAAAATCCTTGAATCTCACTCTTCTTTTTGGCTGTCTTGTCATATCTTGAGCAAGCCGCTTGCCCTTTTTATCACCATCATTACCTTTACATCTTGGGTAGGGAGTGGAGGGTGAAGGGAAGGGTGATTAGGTTTTCTTGTCTTAATTCCTATAATCTAAAGAAACAGAAGAGTGCTTTCATTATCCAAGGGAAGAGGTATTTCCCTATGTTCTTGGGATCGGATTGTATGTTCTTTCATTCCTTCCTCTGATATTTAAAACAGATGTTGTTTTATTGAAGGCATTAGGGTAGGGCATTAGGTGTGGCAGTTTATTACCTCTAACCTACCCAGGTCAGACCTGCCATCTCAGTTGTGATAGGTGGGGAACTTCTGGTTTCTCTTCCCCAGGCTGTCAGAAAGTGGAGCCCACGGCAGACATCTGGTTGTATAACCTGGGGTGGCCTCACTGGCAAGCTGTCTTAAACGTAATTTTCAGAGAATGTGTTTGGGTCTCTTGTTTCATCAAATAAAATAAAACAAAGAACAGTATTCCTTTAGTGGTAGGTGATTGCTGAAATATTAAACAAAAATTTAAGACATGGGTCTCACATGGGGAGACAGAGACCAAATCATAATTGCATTAGCTTATTCTGCCGAAATCCCTGAAGAAGAGCCCAGATGCTCTGGTTTGTGACCCAGTCTGTTGATTTCACAAAAAGCTCTTTGTTTACATTTATGTGAATATGCTTGGTAATTTATTAAGTCCCATATAAATTTAACACAGTAGACTGATCCAATTGAAATTCTGCATTATACCATAGAATATGAAGAACAGATAACTCTAGTTTTATACATTATTTTGACATTTCTACCTCATCAAGGTTTTTTTTTTGTATACTAGCTCCAAATTCACCTGTATCTGCTCCTCATCCATATTTGCTCTTCAGGTAGTGCAAAGGGTTCACTGTTGGATAATTTAGCTTGGGTAGATATGCCTCATTTTAATGGGTCTTGGCCGTTCTAATCCAAGAAGTGATCCAAGTCAGTCAATCACAGAAGCATCTTTTGCAAGCATTAAATTTAAATTCCTTGTAATTTAAAAGGAAAATTGGCTTCTAAAAATTTCAATGCCAGAGATAGAGAAATGGAAACACTTTTTTTCCGTGTGATGAAGATCTACTCTCCTAGCAACCTTCAAATGTGTATTGCAGCATTATTAACTATAGTCGCCATGCTGGATGTTATATTCCCTTGACGTTTAAAAATTCTTTTTTGTGCTGTGCTGGAACTTTGGGGCTGTGCGGGCTTTTCTCGAGTTGTGGCAGGTGGGGGCCAATCTCTAGTTGCGGAGCGCGGGCTCTAGAGAACAGGCTCAATAGTTGTGGTGCTTGGGCTTAGCTGCTCTGCAGCATATGAGACCTTCCTGGATCAGGGATCGAACCCACGTCTCCTGCATTGGCAGGTGGACTCTTTACCACTAGACCACCAGGGAAGCCTCCCGGGACGTTTTATAACGGGAAGTTTGTACCTATTGACTCCCTCACCCACTTCCCACTTGCCCACCTCTGTAACCATAAATCTGTTTCCTGTATCTATGAGCTTTGTTTCTGTTTGTATTTTAAGGATTCCACATGTAAGTGGAATCTTACAGTATTTGTCTTTGTCTGACTTATTTCACTTAGCATAATGAATGCCCTTGAGGTCAATCCTTGTTATCACAAATGGCAAGATTTCTAATTGCCATTTATTATTTTTTTTAATGGCTCAATAATCTTCCATTGTGCATATGTACACCACAGCTTTATCTGTTCACCCATGAACAGACACTTAGATTGTTCTCATGTCTTGGCTATTATAAATATGCTGAATGAACATGGGGGTGCACATGTATTTTTAAATTAGTGTTTTTGTTTTCTTCAGATAGATACCCAGAAGTAAGATTATAGGATTATAGTAGTAGTTCTATTTTTGATTTTTCGAGGAACCTCCATACTTTATTCCACAGCTGTTGTTCAGTCGCTCAGTCCTGTCCAACTCTAGGGACCCCATGGACAGCAGCACACCAGGCCTCCCTGTCCTTCACCATCTCCCCGAGTTTGCTCAAACTCATGTCCACTGAGTCCATGATGCCATCCAACCATCTAGTCCTTTATCATCCCCTTCTCCTCCTACCTACCTTCAATGTTTCCCAGCATCAGGGTCTTTTCCAGTTAGTCAGCTCTTTGTATCAGGTGGCCAAAGTATTTTCCATAGTGGTTGCACCAGTTTACATTTCTTCCAACAGTGCACAAGGGTTCCCTTTTCTCTAGATTTTCACCAACAATTGTTATTTATTGTCTTTTTGATGATACAGTCATTCTGATAGGTGTGAAGTGGGATCTCATTGTGGTTTGTATTTTGCTTTTCCTAATGATTGGTAATATTGAGCATCTCATGTACCTGTTGGCTATCTGTCTTCTTTGGAAAAACATCTATTCATATCCTTTGCCTAGTTTTTAATTGGTTTGTAGTTTTTGACTATTCAGCTGTGTATGTTTTTAATGTATTTTACCTATTACCCCCTTATCAGATATAGGATTTGCAAATATTTTCTCCCATTCTGTAGGTTCCTTTTCATTTTGTTGGCTTCCTTTGCTGGGCTTTTTAACTTGATGCAGTCCCACTTGTTTACTCTGTTACCACCTATGTTTTCTCCTAGGAGTTTCATGGTTTCAGGTCTCTCATTCAGGTTTCAGTCCATTTTGAATAATTTTTATAAATGATATAATAGTCCAGCTTCATTCTTTTGCTGTGCCAATCCAATTTTCCCAACATCAATTTATTGAGGAGACTGTCCCCATTGTATATCCTTGGCTCCTTTGTTGTAAACAATTGACCATATATGCATGGGTTTATTTCTGGGCTATCTTGTTCCACTGATCCATGTCATGTTTTTATGCCAATACCATACTGTTTAGTTATGAGAGGATTGTAATATAGTTTGAAAGCAGGGAGTGTGAGAGCTCCAGATTTATTCTTTTTTAGTATTGCTTTGGCCATTTGGGGGACTTTTGTGGTTCCATACAAATTGTGGGATTGTTTCTATTAAAATATGCCACTGGAATTTTGAAAGGAATTGTACTGAAGTTGTAGATGGCTATGGGTAGTATGAACATTTAACAATATTAACTCTTATAATCGTTGAGCAGGGAATACTTTCTCATTTATTTGTTTGGTCTTCAGTCTCTTTCATCAGTGTCCTGCAATTTTCAGTGTATAGGTCTTTCACTTTCTTGATTAAATTTGTTATTTATTTCTCTGGTAGTACACTGTAGTATATAGAAATGCAATAGCATTTTATACATTGCTTTTGTATCCTGAAACTTTACTGAATTCATTTATTAGTTCTTACAGTTTTTTGATGGAGTGTTTTGGATTTTCTATATATAAAGCCATGTCATCTGCAAACAGCGACAGTTTTACTTCTTCCTTTCCAATTTGGATTGTTTTAAAGTCTGTCTTATGTAAGTGATAGCTTCCCTTGCTTTCTTTGGATTTCCATTTGCATGGAATATTTTTTTTTCATCCCTTGACGTTTAGTCTCATGTGTCCTCACATCTGACTTCATCTCTCAAAGGCAGCATATAGAAGAGGCTTGTTTTTTTAATTCACTCAGCCACTCTATGTATTTGGATTGGAAAATTTAGTTCATTTAAAGTAATTATTGCTCTGTATATCTTTTGCTATATGATTACTGTGAGGCTTACTTATAAAAACAAGTTTGAATGCATTTGAAAGTTCTAGATTTTTTACTGTTTCCCATGTTTCATATGTTACATTTTACCTTCTTTAAATTAGTATGCTGTGTGTAACTTAACTATTATAATTTTACTATATTGTTTAATCGTCATAATAGTTTTATAAATGATTAATCCACTACATTTTATTATGTATTTACCTTTATTAGTGACATTTGCACGTTCATGTGTTTTCTTGCTACTTATAGCAGATTTTTGGCTTAAAGAAATCTCTTTGACATCTGTCATAAGGCCAGTTTAGTGATGATAAACTCTTGGCTTTTGCTTGTCTGGAAAACAATTTTTCAGTTCTGAAGGATAGCTTAACTTAGTAGAGTATTCTTGTTTGGAAGTTTTTTTCTTTTCCTTTCAGGTCTGTGAAGTTTCTCCTCAAAAATCTGCCAGTCTTCTGGAGATTCTCTTGTATATGACAAGTTGTTAAGTCTCTTGATGCTTTTATTATACCTGTCTTTAACTTTTCATATTTTAATTATATGGCTTGATGGGGATCTCTTTGGGTTTCTCTTATTTGGAACTCCCCAGGCTTCCTGGATCTGTACGTGTTTCCTTCCCCAGATTAGGGAAGTTGTCAGCCACTATTTCTTAAAACACATTTCCTGCCCTCTTTTCTCTCCTTGTCTATGACTCCCTATAGTGCAAACGTTAGTATGTTTCACTGATCCTTTGTATTCTTTTTCATCTAGCTTGCTGTTGAATCCCTCTAGTGTATTATTTTATGCTTCAGCTCTGTGTCTTCTATTTGGTACTTCATCTGTTATTTCTTCATTGACGTTCTCACTGTGTTCATCCATACTATTCTGAATTTGGTGAGCATATTTATGAGCATGACTTTGAACTCCTTATCAGGTAAATAACATCTGTTTCATTAAGGACTTTTCCCCCTGAGGTTTATCCTGTTCTTCCATTTGAAACATGTCCCTCATTTTGCTTGAAGCTCTATGTAGGGTCCTATGCATTAGATGAAAGAGCCACCTCTCCCAGCCTGGAAGTAGTGGTCTTGTGTAGAAGATGAACCTTATTATCCAACTTTACCTTAGCTCTCAGTAGTTGAGGATGTGCCAAGACCTGTGGGTGTCTCGAACAGGAGGTGCTCAGTCAGCACCTAGACTCAGGCTCACTGAAAGTCAGCCCTTTGGGCTGCAGCTTTTAAAGCAAATACATACAGTGGGGCTGCAAATGTAGGCCCAGCTGGCTGCCAGAGGATCTGGAGGTGTCCCCTGGGTGACAGTCACAAAAATTGGGGCTTTGGGTGAGTTTGTAAGCTCCTTTCTGGGAGATAACTGATGAGCTGTGGTGAGGGAGAGTGGCAATGACAGCACCCCCTGGCCTCTGCTCCCTGAGAGTCCCTCCACAGGCCTTCAGATGTGTACCAAAGCTGAAAGTGGTGCCTCAGGCCAAAGCTCCAGAACAAGCACGTAGGATTCTTTCATAGAAACACTGCGGGTGCGTTTCAGTCTCCCGTTTGTGCAGTGCCCTGGTGGGGGCAGCTTGCTGAGACCTGTCTCTTGAGTGTTACAGTTCTAGCGGACCCATGCACACCAGCTCCCCTGACCTCCAGAGTCAGGTGGTTGAGGGGTATCCCCTGGGTGGCAGCTGCAAAAACTGGGGCACCAGACATGTGTAAGAATGCCCCTCTGAGGTGTCTGGAAGGGTTCACAGTCAGCTCTTAGATGTGTGTTTAATTAGAAGCCTGCCCCTCAGGCTGCAGCCATAAGCTTACAGACCTGTTTCACAGAGAGACTAAGCTCCTTTGTCTATACTTTTTGCTGTGCCCTGAGGGTGTCAGAACTCTTTTCTCCATTGGTCATAGTCCTTTAGAACCTGCAAACATCAGGCCCTCTGGCCACCAGAACTAGGCAATGTAGGGGTGCCTCCTGAGAGCAGTTGCAAACACTGGGGCACCAGACAAGGCTCTGGGAGCTGCTGGCCGGCTGGAGAAGGCAACGACTGCATCCTCCAGCCTCCACTGTTTCCTGACAGCCCTTCCATAGGCTCCTCTAAGCAAGCCAGACAGTAATCCTGCCACTCAGGCCAAAGCTCCCGGACAAGCAAATAGCCCCATTCTTAGACTGGGAGTGTGTCTCAGTCTGCTGTCTGGTTCCCTGGGAATGGTCGTCTGCCAAGAACTGTCTCTCCAAATGTCACAGTTCCACAGACCCAGGAATACAAGTCCCATAGCCTCCAGAGCCAAACAAACACTCAAGGGGTATCCCCCTGGGTGGCAGCCACAAAACCCAGGACACAAGACAGATGTAAAAGTTCCCCTCCAGGAGATACTGGTGTTCTGAAGTGCAGTGCAGGCAGAGCTCAGAGATGGGACTCACCAGCTTCCATCCCCAGAGAGTATCCCAGCAGGTCCCTGCCTCTCTGGCCAACACCTGAAGATTAGTTGATGGACTTTCTTCACACTGAACCTGGGCATCTTTCAGAGAGTTGCGCTTCTGTGCTGGGTCCTGCGATGAGTGAGTACTCATGAGCTCTTTAGGAGCCATTTTCCTTTCACTACAGGCTTCTGGGTCCCATGGCTGCAAGCCTGTTCGTTTTGAAAGCCAGGTGCCTTGAGGGCTCATCTCTCAGGTGAAGGTCTTAAAAGCTGAGGTGCCTTACATGGTATACAAAAGCTACTTCTCTCTTGGCTACTCTGAGAGAAGCTCTGGGTTTGTGAGCTTCCTCCTGATGGTGGGTAGCTGCACTGGGCCTGGGGTTATGGTAAGATTCTCTCCAAGAGGTGAATTCATGATTGTCCTAGGCTGCCATCTTGAACTGCCTCATAGACATAAAACCTCGGGCACCAGATGTGTAACAGCTCCCCTCAAGGAGATGCTGGTGCTCTGGAGCATGGCAGAGGGTGGGCATGAAGACGGTACCAACTGGCTGGAGTGAGGTAGCTGGGGAAAGATGGTTCCTGCCAGGAAAGAAAAGAAAAAAGATGGCTGCCAGTCTCTGTCCCCCAAGTAGGCAGGCTCCTGAACGTTTCACATCAGATGTCTTCCCTGAATGACTTCCATTCAGACCTTGGAGGCAAGCAAATGATCCTTTCCCACAAAAGGTCTGGTTGCCCCTGGATCAGCTATTTCCATGCTGGGTCCTGGAGTGGGTAAGCCTGAACACGCAAGTTGGTTTTCAAAGCTATGTGTTTTGAGACAAAAATTGAGAGCCCAGAAAAATCCCAAGCATATATCTAACCAGGGAGCCAAGAATACTCAATGAGAAAAGACAGTCCTTTCAATAGATGGGGCTGGGAAAACTGGACAATCACATGTAAAAAATTAAACTTGACTCCTATGTTACACTAATCAAAAATAATAACTTGAAATGGACTGTAAGACCTAAAACAATGAAACTTCTGGCAGAAAACATTTTTTAAGAAGTTCCCTGACATGGATCTTGGTAACAGTTTTTGCAAATCACATCTAAAGTACAATCAACAAAATTAAAAACAAACAAGTGGGACTCTATAAAGCCAAAAAGCCTCTGCATTGCAAAAGAAACCATCAACAAAGTGAAAAGACTATCTACAGAATGGGAAAAAAAATACTAGCAAACCGTATGTATAATAAGGGGCTAATATCCAATAAAGGCCCCATATAACCCAAGAGCAAAATAATCATCATAAAAATGGACAAAGGACCTGAACAAACATATTCCCAAAGATATGTATGAATGGCCAGCAGGTCCATGAAAAGATGCTCAATAACCCTAGCCACTAGGGAAATGCAAATTAAAACCACAATGAGATAGCATCTCATAGCTGTTAGAATGGCCATTATTAAAAAGAAGAGAAAAGGGAACCCTTATACACTGTTGGTGGGAATGTAAGGTGGTACAGCTACTACAGAAAACAGTATGGAGATGCCTTAAAAATAAAAACATAGAACTACCATATGATCCAGGAATTACACTTCTGGGAATTTATCCAAGGGCAACACAAAGACCAACCCCAAAAGATATCTGCACCCCCATGTTCACAGAAGCATTATTTACAATAACTGATTCATGGAAACAACTTAAGTATCTACTGGCGGATGAATGAAGAAGCGGTATATGATGAAATATTATTCAGCCATAAAAAGACGAGGAAATCCTACCATCTGTGACAACATGAATGGATTTGAAGGCATTATGCTGAATGAAATAAGTCAGAGAAAAACAACTATATGATTTCATTTATATGTGAAATTGGGAGGGAAAAAAGCAAAAGACCACTCCCCCCAACTTATAGAAAAAGACAAAAATTCTGTTATCTATCAACATATGAGATGATGGATATGAACTAAACCTATTGGGATAATCATTTCACTCTATGTGTACATGAGACCATCATGTTGTACACCTTAAAACTTATACAGTGATATATGTCAATTATTTCTCAAAACTAGAAGGAAAAAAAGCTTGATGTTTTGGGGGCTTCTCCCTCTAGGTACAATTCTTAAGAGTCAAGGAAGCCTGATGTGGAGGTTCAAACCCTCACTCCTCAGAGAGAGCTCCCTCCTGACCATGGGTTGTCAGGCTAGGAGTGGAGTTTATGGTGAGACTGTGCCCCTGCCTCTCCTACCTGCTTCAGTGCGGGCCTTCTCTTGTTGGTGTGTAGACAGCACTCAGCCAGTTTTCAGGTTATTCTCAGAGGCAGCTCCATATGCAGCTAGAAATCCCGCGTTGGTGGGTTTACGATGCTTATGCGTCGCCATCTTCAAAGCTTTTTATGTTTTTTTTTTAAAAAGCTGGTTGGTAAACCTTTTCTAATTCCAGGTCAGTTTAAAATTAAAAAAACAAAATACCAGGTCATGCATTTTTGAACATTTATTTGCGTAACAGGAACACTTCCCCACCACTGGGGGAAAAAAAAAACCCCACCAAAAGCGTCTCTGTTGAAAATGGGGAACCAGTAAGTCAGATTTCTCTCCTTAATCCCAATCCAAAATGTAGGGTAGATAAGTTTTATCATAGATGAAAAACTACAACAAAGCTTCTAAGTATTTGAGGGGAAAGACAAGATAGGTCACTGCTTGTGCCCTTTGTTTCCCAAACAGAAAGCCTTTCCTGCTGGGAAGAAGCCACTGAAGCACAAAGAGAAAAACAGAGCAGCCACTGAGTTGGAAGGTGGAAGGAAGGGAGAAAAGGGAGGGAGAAGACTGGGTTTTCTGGTTCAGTCAGTCAAGGCTGAAAATCAAGGCAGCTTAACCTAGATCTTCAAATCACCAACAATACTTTTTTGCCAGAAATGTACCTTCAGACTCCAAACTGTATAGGTTTCAGTAATATTTGATCTGTCACTTTTTCAGGAATCAATAAATTCACAAAAAAGCTTCGGAATCCGTATGCAATTGATAACAATGAACTACTCGATTTCCTTTCCAGAGTCCCTTCAGATGTGCAAGTGGTATGTAGATTTTATTAACTATTACTGTAGGCATAATTCATTTTATTGGGCTTCAGAAAATATTTGCTTTTTTACTAATTGAAGGTCTGTGGCCACCCTGTATTGAGCAAGTCCATTGGTACCATTTTTCCAACAGTATTTGCTCACTGTGGGTCTGTGTGTCACATTTTGGTAATTCTTGAAATGTTTCAAACTTTTTCATTATTGTATTTGTTATGGTGGCCTGTAATCATTGATGTTACTGTTGTAAAAAGATTAATGCTTACTGAAGGTTCAGATGATCCTTAGCATTTTTTTTTTTTCAGCAATGAAACACTTTTAAATTAAGGTATTGCTTTTATAGATGTAATGCTGTTGCATACTTAATAGACTTCCATACATCATAAACAGAACTTTTATATGCACTGGGAAACCAAAATATTCACGTGATTTTACTGCAATGGTCTGGAGATAAACCTCCAATATTTCTTAATCCTTTATCATTTTTAATGTAGTATGGCACTGGGTTTTCACGTTCATATCCATTTAATTTTGAAGGTCTTAGAAGAGCCAGGTAAAGTTAATAAAGCCTGTAGAAGATTTTGCCACCCAGGGATTAGTCCAGTTGAGGTGTTATCCAACAAGAAGCTTATAGAGAGAGCACTGCATACAGAGCCTACCGGGTGTCAGGGAGGGAGAGCAGTCCTCCAAGGAAGATTCAGCTGGAGTTTGTGAAGGGAAGTCACCATTACCTGAAGGAGGAATTAGGAATATTAGATGATGAAAGCAAAGTGTGCCAGCAGACACTGAGAAAAACACTTCCCTAAATAAACTGCATGAATTAGGTGAGTTTTAAAGATGGCTATTTTAGAGATAAATAAAGGGGTGGGGGGGACAGTAACTGATTTTTTTCTAAAACTTTTTATTTTATATTGGAATACAGACAATTAACAACGTTGTGATAGTTTCTGGTGCACAGCAGATTGACTCAGCCATACAAAAGTAACTGATTTTTTAAAATGGGGGCATATCTTAATCCTTTGAGGTTAACTAGTGCCCGTTAATCATTAAATATTTTCAGAGTAAAATGAGAAATGTTTTTATTCAAACTTGAAGCTGGGTTGCAACAGTACCTTTTTCCTTTGCTTCTGCTGAGTCTTTGATTTGGTATCTGACCCGAAGGTGGGCTGGATGGAGATGAAGCTTATATTAAACAAGCACATAATAAATTGCAAAGAACCATTATTCGGCCCTGCAAATAGATGGAGATGGTTCATATGTGTATGGGTAGTGGAGATCCTGGCCTGTCAGCAAAGTTCCTATCAGGGCTCTCGTCTAGTTTCTGGCAAGATTTCCCTTGACTCTTGCCCTGTCCTTCCGTTGTTTTCTGCATCCCAGCTGCAGGTCTCGTACAGCTTCCAGAGTGAGCACTTTTCCCCCAAGCACAGTCTCTCAATTCCTTTGCTTTTCCTTCCTTTGCCAGAAAGTGGCCACCTGACCAGCCTTTCTCTGAACTCTGTTTAAACAGGTGCAATACCAAGAACTGAAACCAGATCCTTCTCATAGCCCATGTAAAAGGAAGAAAAACAATCTTGGCTAGCCAGCTCCCAGCACTGGGGAGACCAGCATCTGTGTGGGAGGATAAAAGAAAAAGACTTCAGCCTCAGCAGCACTTCCTTTCTTTCTGTTTTTTATTTATTTTGCCTTTTTATCATGATTGAGAGAATTTGTAAATAGTGTACAAAGGCGTATGTCTTTGAAAATATACTTCCATTGTACAGAAACAATTTGATAAAGGTTTAGCTATTGCTGCCTGAAAGCCTTGCTAGCTGTGGATAATAATATAACACTGGAACAACAAATGTAAGAATGGTTAACACTGGGAGATACATACTTCTCTAATTACAAGTGGAAAAACTAGAATATTAGATTAAATGCTCAGCTGTGCTCTGATTAAATCTACATAAAATGTAAATGTCAATTTGAATTTAAAGTTTTTTTTTTAATGTGACTATTTTTTATCTGAAAAATAATCCATTACAGTTTTCTATGTTTTATACATTTCAAAAGGGAGGGAGGGAATCCCAGAACTTAAATAATGGAACAGATGCATTTCAACTTTCATAGGTTCAGATCCTGATATTCATTCCTGTGCACATTATTTAGCTATGACTAGGCTGATTTCAAGCTAGTGAATGAAAGTATAGTCACCTCAACAAGAGAATTTTCCATACACTGATATCCTACAAAGAAAATTTCCAAATCTTCTATCATTCCATCTAAAACTTTAAAATGTCTACAAGACGATACAAAAAATACTGCCATGTTTATAAATGATTGCCTATAAGGATTTTTATACCAACCACTATTAATTTGTACGAAGTCAACAAATTAGCAACCCAGTTCAGTTGTCAAAAATCTAGCAAATTAAATTCACATTGCTTTGATGTCAGATTATGCCTCTGTGCATTTAAAAATATTTAATACTCAAGTATTTCACAGAAAAAAAAATGTATGTACTTTCTCATTAGGTTATTGAAATGTTTTAATGCATTTATGATTTTTGTTATTAGTGTGAATTTTAATGTAGAGGAGAATGCAGTGTACTAAGTGATATGCCAGTGTCTCATTACATTCATTTTTAGAAAAAAATAATCATTCTTGACAATGAGAATGCATGAAAACCTATTTTGTAAAATAAACTGCTTATGGGGAGGGGAAAGTTTGCCTTTAAAAATGTTTCACTATTACCATAGAATCTATACTTAAAAACTGCATTCCCAAGACTCTCATGTAGTTTTTATACCTAACTTCCTGATCTATCAAGGGAGTATACCTCTAGAGAGAAAACTTGGTGAGGATGTCTTACTTCCCTGACTTGGTAGGGGACTAAGCTTGGTTGAAATTGCTGCAGACAGGTGTTTTGTACTACTTTATTAATAATGGACTGGGATAGGGTGAAGGTGAGGGTTATGCTGGAAAAATGCAGAAAAGCTAGAGCAAGAAATATATATTTCATTCTAAAAGAAGATACTTTAAAAATAAATTTAATCCCAAAGTTGATTTTTAAAGCATTTTTATTTTAAAGCTATGTTGTTAAATACTGTTTCTTATGATAGAACTATTTTGATCTGTTTATTACACTATGCTTAAAAGAATGTTAAATTCCCTTTCTACAGAAAGGCCTTGACCTCAGTATGTGCTATTTAGTGCATCATGTTTATAATGACATGTTTACGTCCGCATACCATCATTATTTGTTGCTAAGACATTATTCTCCATGAAGCTGTTATTATAGAAAGTTTACTGATAGTATAATCTGTTTGAAGTAACTTTTGATTATACTTTGTGTGCTGACATTGTCTACTCAAAGTGTACAACCCTGATATTCTACCACCTCAGCTGTGGATAGTAACCATTAACAGATGACTGATTTCTCTGTTTTATTCTATCAAATTTCAGATGTTTGGTTCACTGGTAATGTTGACTATTCACTGCATTAAATAAAAAATAATCTTTTCTAAGAATAATCAGTACTTCTTTTTGGTGTTGAGAGAGGAATGATGGAAGATTATGTGTTTGTTCTCATATAAATGATACTTAAAGAAACTCTGGTTTGGCTTGGGGAAGGAAAAACAAAAAAACACGGTTTTCCTGAAACCTCGACTGTTGTTAAATAAAACCCAATACTTCTGGAGGGGTAAGTATCCAGTGATGCTGTTGGAGGAATTAAGAACTATCTTGAGGCATGAAAGTGATATTCGGAGGAATCGTCACTGCTTTCAGAAACTACCACACTCACAGACTGGAAGCAAGAGGCTGTGACTAATAGAATTTTAACCACTTCTTTCCCCTTCTCCCCAATTCTGCCTTTTTAAAGCTGCTTAACCTGATTTGGTTTTGAGAGATTTGTAAACATGTAAATATTTTAAGATATCTTAAGAGCCTGGATGTCATTCTAACACCTATTTGGACTGCGATATACAGTAGTCACATGAACTATTATATATATATATATATATATATATATAAAACTATATATTCCTCAGGATCTTTTAGTGAGTAAATTTATTGAAAGTCATTCATTATCCAAACTACTATTATCACCACTAACTGTGGTAATTTATAAGAAATACATAAGATTTTTCCATTTATACAAAGAATGTGGTACTTGTTCATTTTGGTACTGTTCCACACATTCAAACTGCTAGATGCTGTCGGGATTCCAAATTAATTGTGAACCTATGCACTAGGATAATCTGAAATGAAAGATTCTTTAAGTGACTCTGCTCTGTGTTATTTTTATTCAGTACCAACTATACAACTTCCTCTGTCATAGGCAATGGTCAAACCAGTGAAAATATTAAAATCAAATCCAGAGCTAAAATACAGTGAGAACAAATTTTAACCCAAGTGATTATTCTGAAAGTATCTCTTAGAGAATCTCATTGTATTAGTTTCTGAAAGTATCTTTTATGGAACCTTACTGTGTTATTCAAAAGTGAAAAATTTAGTAGTAAGTTCTGTTATCCAGGGACCAGGTTCCCATTTTGATCTCAATATCCAAATATCTACAATGCTGAAAGCTGTCTACTTCTATGTTAACAGGTCTTATTCAAAGGCTTTAATTTCAGTTTATATACTTGTTGCTGTTGCTGCTGCTGCTGCTAAGGCACTTCAGTCGTGTCTGACTCTGTGCGACCCTGTAGACGGCAGCCCACCAGGCGCCCCCATCTCTGGGATTCTCCAGGCAAGAACACTGGAGTGGGTTTCCATTTCCTTCTCCAAGGCATGAAAGTGAGAAGTGAAAGTGAAGTCACTCAGTCGTGTCCGACTCTTAGCGACCTCATGGACTGCAGCCTACCAGGCTCCTCCGTTCATGGGATTTTCCAGGCAAGAGTACTGGAGTGGGGTGCCATTGCCTTCTCCATATATACTTGTTAAATATATTTAAATGTTTATTTTTGAGTTTTGTAATTAGCATTAAAAATAAACCAAAATATAAAAGACAGTTACTGCTCCAGAAATATACGAGAGCCATCATCATATTTCTTGCAAAAGCCTCAGGTATTATCAAATTAAGGGTTAAATTTGGGGCTTTAAACTATGACTGTGTATTTGTGTACAGATACCTATTTATGTGTTTCATCAATGTATCTAGAATCAGCCTTTTCTAACTGCTTGGTCAAGTATGAATTAAAGCAACATAAAAAATAATGAAATGAATACTTACAGTACTGTCACTCCTTTGGATTATAATTCTCCTTCCAGGATGACTGGTATAACTCACTGAAAGAAAAAATATAAAACATCCTGTATTTTTTTGTTGAAACTGTTCCTCTTCTGCCTAAGTTTCTTTCTACATTTGTACAGCGGCAGTCATGTCATAAGACTCATCCCAGTTGAATCTCTGAGAATTAAGAAATATCAAGGAAAATTTCTCATCATGTAAGAATACTGTGCAGATAAAAACTGTTAAATGTCCAAAGTGGTCATATGCTCTATAAACTAACAATACTATGAAAGGTTTGATGGAATTTAATAATTCTATCTGTGCTTTTCCAAAGGGATCAAGGGTTAAGTATCACTCTCCCACAAAGGTGGGTGGAGAAGAATCAAATATGTTATTAGTTTCAAGTTTCCATTTATTGGGCTATTTCTTCATATGCTGAATTTGCAACAACAAAAAGTGTTCTATCGCATGTATAAGCAGTATTTTTGTAGACAGATTTTTTCTTTTTTTTATGTATATGATAGTTGTGTCTCCAAATATCACTGAAAAATTATATGACTCCACTTAAAAAAAGTTAACAAAATGGCACTGCTCTTTTGCTTTCCTCTATTCAATGTTACTAGATTAAGTCGAAAGCTCTATTTGTATTAAGGAAAACAGAAATAGGTTAAGTAGCTGTGCCAAAGTGTTTTCAGTTTGTAGCAAAAATAAAATTGCAACATAACTGTCCCCTGCTATAGATTCTTCAATGGTCTTTCAAAAGTGAAAAAGAATGACCAACCTGAGAATCGATGAAAGTGAAAGTGAAGTCGCTCAGTCATGCCTGACTCTTTGCGACCCCATGGACAGTAGCCTGCACCAAGCTCCTCCATCCATGGGATTTTCCAGGCAAGAGTACTGGAGTCGGTTGCCATTTCCTTCTCCAGGGAATCTTCCTGACCCAGGGCTCAAACCCAGGTCTCGTGCATTGTAGACAGACGCCTTACTGTCTGAGCCACTGCTTATTCTTAAACACCAACCACCTCTTATTTTTTCAGAAATAAATAAATGGATCTGAGGAGACCTGGCTAAGTGAGGTTGTTCCTGCTACTAGTGAGGCAAGATGGTCATACTAGGCTCAGCTAGTATTCTAGCTAGCTTGCCTCTTTTCTCCAAGCAAGAATACTGGAGTGGGTTGCCATGCCCTCCTCCAGGGGATCTTCCCAACAAAGGGATCGAACCCAGGCTTCAAGCTTGCAGGCAGATTCTTTACCATCTGAGCCATGAGGGAAGCTTGTTTTGGACAAAGCAAACTTCAAATGACACAAGTCAACTTGAGGCATTTTATTTTGCCGGGAGTTCAAATGGTAAATTTAGGGGAAATGCTAAATGCATAGAGAAAGGTGCAGCCGTGGCCCCAACCACTCCTGCCTACTAGAAACACATTTGAGACAACAGTCAAGACTAACTATAGAGACAGCTGGACCTTAGCAGAGAGGTGAGGCAGAGGAGATGCCAAGATTTGTTCCAAGTTCAGGGATCTTCTTAGGTAAAGTCACTCAGAAACCTGGAAAGCTTCTAACTAAACTCTGTATCTTTTTCTCAAAACATTCTTCTTCTGGTACTGATTATGACACTTTTAAAGTCAAAATCTGTGTGTAACATGTCATAGTGAAACCATGGAAAACAATTTATTGATGTCAAGAACTAATAAACTCTCCAACCTTACACAATAGTATACCTACCCCTTAGCTTTGTCCTGGAACTCTTGCAAACTTCAGATTTCACTAATACAGAGACTGGGTAAACCACAGGAAGGTCTCTGAAGCACATGGTAACCCACCCAGAAAAGTAAAATACTATGTACGTGTAAAGTAGTATTAATAGTTTTATTAAAAATCAATCAATCAATGTGGTATTCCATTTTGTTTGAAATTACTGAACATTACTTTTAAAATTTCCCTATAGGATGAAAAAAAAGCATTTTCAGATATAATAGAGAAAAAATTTTGGGAGGATATCACAGAACGTCCAGCACTTGACAATTTAACCAGGAATCAAGCATACTAACTTTTATAGTGTGAATTACCATGTACATACCATTCCTGCGGCACTATGATGCTAGTACAGAGAACACACATGTCCTTGGATCTCCCAATGACTGTGACGACAACACAAGCAGGCGAGAAATGTACCCAAAAAGACAGTGATGTGATACTCCCCAGTGTACTATAATTATGATGTAGGTATACAATGTAGTTAAAATACTGTATTTTGAATTGCACTGCTTAAAACAGTAGCTTACGAGAAGTCATTTTCCTCACCCTCACAGAAGAGATGAAAAATAACATGCTTTTGTGGCAAGACATTTTCAGAAATCTCTCAGTAGACAACTGACTGCTTACATCTGAATTTATGTTGTAAATAGTATGTATTTAGAAGGGAACTTCTTCCAGATCTATGATAGTAAAAGACAACAATTATCAATTTAATCACACAGTACTGAATTCCCTTTAAAGAAACTAAAGATTTGTGCATACGTGCTCAGTTGTGTCCAAGTCTTTGCGACCCCAGACTGGAGCCCGCCAGGCTCCTCTGTCCATGGATTACCCAGGCAAGAATACTGGAGCGGGTTGCCATCTCCTCCACCAGGGAATCTTCCCGACCCAGGAATGGAACCTGCGTCTCCTGCATCTTCTGCATTGTAGGTGAATTCTTTTACCATCTGAGCCACTTGGGAAGCCCAATTAAAGGTACAACCTTTGATAAATTTAGCCATCATTTAATCTTACAGCTTTTCCCTGCTTTTTGGTGTAGAATCTGGAAAAAAAAAATCAGAACAAGTAACTAAAATCAGAAAAGGCTAATAAAGAAGATATGGTAACATGACTCCACAAGGTATTATTAAATGATGTTTAATCTTTAGCAATTCAGGAATCCTTCTCAACAGTAAAGACTCCACTCAACATGGTAAGGCTACTGCTTTGAAGACGCTCAATAGAAGACAGAAGCAGCATATCAGTAAAATAAGACAGATTTACTTTCAAAGGAAGGGCATATAGTCCGAGAGTACTGAGATCTACGTTAGGTGATACGAAGCTTAATTATATCCTTACCTTGAAGAAAAGTGGCATATTTAAAAAATGCACTTTATATTAAAAAAATTCAGTAGATGCTAATTTAAATAAGACCACTTTAGAAAAATTTCAAGACTGATTCTTATTTATATTAGGAGCATTACTTAAAAAAATACACTGGCTACTAGTATTACAGACAAATATAAATCATGTTACAGGGAAACTTGGAGAAGTGAAAAAGAAATATTCAAAATTCTCTCAATAAATATAACCACTATTAGCAATGATGACTTGCTTACAATCTTTTCCCCTCTGTGATTTTACTTAGAGGAAATAATTTAAAAACAACATTTAAGTAGTTTCTATTTTTTTTTTTAAAAGGACTAAAATTAGTTCAGAAAAAGGAGTTATCAGGAACAAGTTAAACCACTTTTTATAAATGGTTTTAACCTCTCAAGTTTATATCCTCTGTATGAACTTAAATTAGTATTTTTATTATTTATTTTTGACTGAATTTTTAACTAAAAGACTCATCACACTCTTGATCCTTGGTTTTCTGAACATTATTCAAAATTTACAGTTTATTCCTGAGATTAGGAGATCTGTCTGCCCTTTTTTCTGACTTTATACCTTCACTACATTCTCAATATATTAAACATCATCTAGAAATCTTTACCCTCTTTAAACCACAATGATTCCCAAACATTTCCCTACTTATCCCTTTGCCAACTTTTCATCTTTACAATTCTTCTAAGTTTTCAATAAAGATCTTTAAAATGCATATTTTATTATCATCAAATTTTACCCACTGCTGTATAATTCTATCTTTGTGTTGTAAAAATAGAAACAATTCAAAACAGGAGGAAAAAAATCCATTTTTAGGATGAAGTCAGATAACCAAGGCATATATTCCTTAAAACAAAAACAAAAAGCTATTACAGATCAAACCATTCTGGTCATTAGAAAAATTTATCAGTGTCATGACAAAAGCCATGGCTGACCTAACCTTTAAGTTGAGAAGTATTGACAACAAACTAAATTCTTTTTATCTGTCACCACTTTAAGATTAATGATTTTTTTTCAACATGACTATTTCATTTGAGGACAGAAGAATGTAAAGTCATTGAAAATTTTAGTTCATCTGCTATTAAGATAAATGATAGTATAATAGGTGTAAATTCAAAGCTGGGTTCCAGACTTTCAGCTCAATGCAGCTTACCTGCTGGAAGTCCTAAGCCCTTAACATAAAAACTTCCATTCTTTGGTAAAACTAAATCATATGTTCCAACATAGTCATTCTCTATTAATGTTTAATGCCCATTATGCATTAATGTTCACTTGATCTAATTTAGATACTTCTGAAAGGAAGGAGATTAGATTTACCAAATCTGGGTTCAATAGTCTGAAAAGACTTGGGGACCATGGTAAAAAGAAAGCCAAAATCTGGAGAAAATGTTTCATTTCTAATTGAAGACAGCTCTTTATAGACATTTGAATAAGGAACTTAATTTTTTTAGCCTATGTTCACAGCAATATTACACATTACCAATATATAAAAATAGTAAATACTTATTAGGATATTGGTTTTATAATAACTGACCATTGATTGATTGGAAAATATCCTCTTTTAAAAATAATTTGATAGAATGTTTCCCCTCCCATGAGAAATTCACATAAATTCATGTGTCTTGGAGAAAAAGCTGCTTGGTACTTTTACAAACTGGGAAACATGAATTAAATATATTTTGGATATTCTCAAAGATTAGGATTTACTTAAGAGAACTTTTTTGAACATCTAACAATCAACAGTGTTAAAACTATCTTGTTTCCTTTAAAAGGTCTTCATTTATTGGGATTTGTAGTACCCTAAAAGATATATGCTTAAAACCTAACAATACCACAGTCTTTTCTAATTTATAGTCTAATAGTCCTCTGAATCAGAGGAAATATCAAAGTGTATCATCCTACCACAATTCCTTTTAACCTACAAAGTGAATTTTTTGACAGCATAATTTGATTTCCAAGAAAGAGTTAACTATTCAATGTCTTCAGTTTTGATATCACCAGGCACAGTGTTTAATTCCAATAATGCCACCACTGACTCAATCCACATTTGCTATAAAAACAATTATCATTCTGAAGTTTGCAAGCTCCACGTCAGCAAGAGGTGCGACTCGTGTGGAGGCTACTTGATAAGCGCCTGAGGGAGAGAGTGCCTCACGTCACTCAAAGATGACCCCTTCCTACTGATTAAGGAGCAACAGTGACAGGCTCTCATCAAGTTCATCACTTAACTGGAAAGGTGTGTAAATGCATATGGATTACACATTCCCCAATAATTTCTTCATGCAAAGGTATTAATTTAACTTTCTATAAAAGAATAAACAAAAGTGGCAAACATTTCTTAGTGTTTAAATTAAGTATCCTAGCATTAATGCATTTGCGTTTACCTAGGGGAATGAGTACTGGGTTTCACTAATATTGCAAAAGCAAACACCACATTCTATTCGCTCTAAAATTGGTAAAGTCGTAATACTCATTAAAGGATTAAGCGATCAGACCCTTGTAATGTTCACATTTAAAAATGAAAAGAGAATACCAATTACTGCAAATTTAAGAAGTTAATTTTCTTCAACAGGCTATACAGAAGACAGTAAACTGGACTTACCTTCCTAGAATGTAAGCTTTCCCTCTGGTATTGTAGTCGGCCCCTGTCAAGCATACCACCTGGTACACAGTAGGTGTTTAAGAAACTATGAATTCAAAATACTGATTAATTTAGCATTTGATTTAATGAGGACAAGTGTCTTTCTGGTTATTTTGGAGTTGATGAAATGACAGAAAAAGGTATATACTTGGACAATTTATTATGCATAGGAAAATTAAGAATAAGCTAGATAACTTCATAGTCCCTTCCTAAAAAGCTGACGGTGAATATTCTAAAATCTGTTATATTCCAAATACCTGTGGGGATTATGCATTGAGAAAGCTGAATCTTAACAGCTCAGAAATCTCCTTCCAAGCTTTATTTATATTGTAATAAAGGCTTTCATAGGCTTTTTTTTTTTTTTTTTTAAAACAACTCCATTGAACTATGATATGAAATCCGGCAGAGTACAATGAAGAATAATGTTACTCAGCTTTCTATTCGGCTGCTGCAACTTTGAAATACCTAAAAGTGAAAAGTCAGGGGTCAGAAAGTCTATAAATTTTTTCTATTAAAATTTCCACTTTCTTTATATCTAAAATAAATTTGAGGCAATTATGTTTTCTAAAACAAAACATTTAAGAGGTAATATGGAAAATACAGTTTATTACTGCAGGCTTAAATTCATATATATTTACCAGTATTATTAACTAGGCCACAAAACACTGTAATCTATTTGCCAAGTTATACTTCTAAAGAAGTACAAAGTGCAATGATACCTTCTTGAGGCAGAGACCTGGCAGTTTAGTGTTAAATATTTCATGTCAACATGACTTGTAGAAATTGGCAGACAGAACAGTTATGAAATATTAATACTAACTGCAACTAAATGAATATTTCTTGTGAACATTTAATTTAGAAAACTACTTTTTCTTAGCAGCACAAAACCCTAACTCATGATGGTGATTATCTCATTAACTTAGAATTATTAGCAACTTAATAAATTACTATCTAAATGATTTGTTGTAGCTAAAAAGAGGAGTTAAAATAATAAAATACAAAGTAACATTAAGTACCATATAAGGTGATAGGCTAGTAATTCTATCATGACCAAGATACCTGGTGTTATTTCCATATGACAGGTTTAACAACCAAAATTCAGAAAGGAACTTGCTTAATTAATAAGAAATTACACAAGAACTTGAAACTATGTCTGTCTGATGTCAAAGTCTATATTTTTAAGTTTATATTCATTTATCAAGCAAATGTTATTCCACATGCCTTCACAAGTAAGTGATGCAAAGTCACTGTTCTTCAGAGTCAGAAACTTCTTTCGCATCATCTGGGGAAGCACTTCACTCTAAAAGCATTATAATGTGCCTTAGTCTCTGCTACATCATGTTTTCTCTGATATTTTGGCAGTTCTGTGTCACATCTGAAGGCTAACTAAAAACTATTTTTTTCAGTAGGTGTAAGAAATTACTGATTTTAAAATGTAGAAAAAAAACTTGATTTTTATTCAGAGGTGATATACTAATGTAGCAATTTTCAGCTTAAGACTATAAACCTAGTAATAAAACTCTCAGCATTTGTATCCTGCTAAAATATCTATTTCCAAAATAAAACTAAAGAGTGCTTCTTTAACAGATTATAATAACTGTTGTGAGATCATCACTTTAGTTACATAAAATCTAAATAGAAGTTCTAATGGTTTTTTTCCAGCTGTATCACAATGTAACTTATTCCCACTAGTGAAGCAACTCCAATTTCAAAAGTAATTATTATCCATACTCTTTTTTAGTTTTACTATAAATCAGTGTTAGGAAAAACTGCAAAATGAAACGTTACTACTCTGTAAATTCATACTGGACCGTTAAGATTTTAGATAATCTCAAATCCATTACTTTGTTGCCATTTATGATCTTAATAATTAAAACATTATAAAACAGATTATTTTACTTAGAGAAGAGTGGTTACATGGAGTAGAAATACACTTTGTATAGGAAATGCTAAAATAAAATAGATCAAGGGATCAAATTATCAAATTTGCACGTTTATTACATTTAAAAACCAAAAGAATATATTATTGTGAGCTCTGAAATGTTTATTTTAGAAACACGTAAAACTAAAATGAGTATTTTATTCCAACAGCCTACAGAGAAGAAACAGGAAGCTACATGTTTATAGGTGCATATTTGCATAAATAGTCTCATCATGATTCTAAGACCCCAAACACCTAAAATAGAGAACATTACATTTTGATTTAAAAAAATATTTAAATTAAAATTTTTTACATGTACAATGTAAATAAATAACTTTTAAACCAAAAAATAATAAAGATTAATAAAAGCAATGTATTCCAAACAAAAGTATTTTTTAGAGTTAAATTCTACACACTGGAAAAAGAAGCCTATACTACAACTTTGCATAAGTTCTTTAAGTGCTTTTAAAATTAGCAAGGTTGCAAATTCTGTCAATAAATAAATGCAATTAACATGGGTTAATAAGCGACGAAGTCTCTAATAGATGACAAAGCAAGCTGAGCAGGTTTAGAAAGCTGACCCCTATTTTTTGGCATCATCATGAAATCTCTGTGACCGACCTACACATTACTTCCAATGTCACCAATAAGGCCTCAGTGTGTACTCCAGGACACACTTTTACATTCTCAGGCAGTTCCTTCAGAGTATTTGGGAGCTTCTGCAATGTCTTTATATTTCTAGCATAAAGATCCAATAACCAGTCAGTATGAGCACTAGTGGTTTCCTTATAATTCTGACAAGCTATAAGCAGCTCACTTAGATGAGTTAATCCTTTGAAAGCTAAGAAGGACTCTGAAGACAAACCAAAAATTGAACAAAAATTTAGTAACATCCTACTAAGTAAAAATGAGCCAAATTCAAGCTGCTGGTGGTAAAAATGTTTTTCTGCTTGTGCATGAAAGTTCTCCACTGTATCTTCTATTTTTGTGATAGCAAATAGTTCTTCCTTGATTTGAGATGATACCACATAATCCAAGGGCAATTCCCCCTTAGAGTTCCTCTGCTGTAGAAGCACTGGGCCTGTGAAAAAGAAAATGCAAAATGTTAAGTGTAAAACATTTTGGCAGCTTAACAGCCGTATTTTCTCTTTTTTTCCCAAAGCCACCCAGGGCTCAGTTTACAGTCATATTTTGCAGTAATTCATATTGATGTAATTACCTAGCTATATATACTAACTGCCTAATAAAGGTGCTTTAGGGGGAAAAAAAACACCTAGCCAATTGCCTAACAAGGTTTGCCTAAAAGTATATGCCTTAGTTCAATAAATAACATATATGGTGTTTTTTATATATACACACATATATATAAAACTTTGATAAAACTTTATAAATTGTCATCTTGAAATAACAATATCAGTGTTCCTGGGGAAATTAACAAAATACATTTATCTTAAATTCTGTATGAGAGTCTTAAAGATATTTCCTAATACCACCAAGAGGAAAAAGTACTGCCGCCCCCTTCCATTGCTAATTGGTGATAGCAGCAGCGCAGACTGCAAAACTTTGCCCAGAGACAGAACACATTTTCCATTACCCTTGCTTATGTTCAATTTTTAGTAAAGGTAACTGATTCACAAAAAGTAAATATTAAATGCTCTGGGACAAACTCAGATTTCATTTTACCTATGCTAGTTAAACCCATCTAACCATCTACTTAAGACTTCCCTGGTGGCTCAACTTACAAAGTACTGAAGACAGAATTTATCCCCTGGGTAGTAAAAGATGATATGGGAGGGGCAAAATAACAGTGACTCAGTATTTGGTCACACTGTAAAGAACAGGAGTACTTTGTACCTCTGCCAATCAAGTTCTGTAATTAAAGCATCTGCCTCCAATGCGGGAGACCCGGGTTTGATCCCTGGGTAGGGAAGATCCTCTGGAGAAGGAAATGGCAACCCACTCCAGTATTCTTGCCTGGAGATTACCATGGACTGAGGAGCCTGGTGGGCTGTACTCCACGGGGTCGCAAAGAGTCGGACACGACTGAGTGACTTTACTTTACTTGCCATACAAATGTTACAAGGAATGTAAAGGTTTGAGTACTAGCAGACCTAATCAGAAGATTCTATCTTACAACACAGATCTCATCAGATCACAGCTGCTTAATCTCTTCATGATGAATCTGACTCGACCCCAAGATACCACAAGTAAACAAAGTTTTTAAAAACATAAATAAATTTTTAAAATTATTGCTCTCAAGAAAGACTAAGCAACTCACAACAAAGAGATAACATAGTTTCTATAGTGATCATATCAAACCATTCAATAGGTCCAAACTCAGATTATAACTAAGGCAAAGACAAGTCTATATGATTGCCAATCCAAGTACAAGTAGATATCCCTCTCTTAGGATAAAGAACTCATTTGTGTACTATTCTTCACCAAAGGTCCTAAAACAATTCACAATGGTTGATATAATGCCTTCTTCTTCTGAAAAACTGGACTTAATGCGACAAAGGTTTTATATCACTTAGACCATGTGAAGCAAAGCCAAATACTGGCTTGGTATGCCACATTCATGGTTAAGCAGAAAAATAAAACACTTCAAAGATAGAACAGTATGGTTCTGTAACCATATAATACTAAAAAAAGTGTTAAGAACTGAAAAATATATTGATTATGAAATGGTATAAGTAAAAGAGACACACAAAGGCCTTTAGGGGGCAGGAGAAGACTATAAATAACCAAATACACCAAACTACCATGATATAGATAGAGCCTTCCTTAGACAAATGAGAGCTAGATATAGCTTATAGTAAAGAGATATCTAAATAAAATATACTATTTATTTTCATCCAGAATCAAACAGCTTTAGTTACTGGACAAATAGTACAATAGTATTTTTAATGCAAATAAAAGTAACAGGAAATTTATACAAATCTGCATTATAAGCTTATAATCACTTTTCCTTTGTTTTTCCTTTTAAAACAGTTTTTCCAAATCAGTTTTGAATATTTTGATATAAAATTTATATTATTCAGTTCAGATATAAGAAGAATATCACTGAACTGGGGGGCTCGGGAAGGGTTTGGAAAGCAGAGATCAGAAAAGAAATCAGCAGAAAAAGCAGTAGATGAATACTGAGCTCAAGTTACTTCCATCACAAACCCCTACACAACAGTTATCACCATTTGGCAATTCTCCTACTTAATTGACTATAAAATGTGAATGAAGAAAAGGTATTCTAGGATATCTTTTTTTGTAGTATGTAAAGAAATGACTCATTAAAGAAAAAGAAGAATCACATTAGCAGTTATATACAGGAAGTGAAGTAAGAATGAAATATCCAAGTACTCACAAATGAAGATTTACATATACTTATTAATAAGCTTTCAGAAATAGCTGGTTTATAGACAGTACATACTTTTAAGTAAAAGGATTAACAGTAAAAACCAACATACCCAATTCAAAATATATTCTCAAAACAAAGGTAAACAGGTTTAATTTTATGACACAAGAAATAAATTGTTTTATCAAAAGGCTTTTATCCTTACTAAATAAAAGGTGCTTATATGCTAGCAGATTTTTCATGTTTACTTTTCATTAAAATGTAATAAAGGCATCTTTCCTTATAGATCTTAAAATATAAAATGCTTTCTACCTCTGAGGGATTCATCAAAAAAACTGGATAATTTATCATAACCGGCTTAGCATAAATGCACTCACCCCCATGCTGGAGCAGCAGCTTGCCAATTTCTACATGTCCGTTTGACAGCGCATCATGCAAAGGAGTCACCCCGTCCACTTGAGTGAGCAGATCTACCTCTGGACAACGTTGCAAAATTTCCTGGACACACACTGTGTTGCCATAGTTACAAGCTTCATGCAAAGGCGTCCAGCCAGCATTGTCTAAATTAGAAATCAAGGCAAATTTTTAAACGGCAAAAGTACGACTTTCGGTAGTGAAGTACTGAAATTCTACTTCCCTTATCAGTGTGACTTCATAAAAGTGCCTTATATACAAACAGAATGCTTTGATATAAATGCCTAGGGCTATAATATTTCTATTTGTAAAAAATAAAAGACAAACTATTTTAAAATGTTGATGGTGGGGTATGTCACAATATAGATGCCAAAAATGACTGTGTACTCTTCTACATCAGTATGTGATGAATTTCCTGGTTTTGCTAACAACAATACTTTGAAGATGTTAGGTAAATATACTTAAGTGATTTTTAGTAATGATGAAATTAAACTATTTAATATCACAAATATAAAACACTGAATTAAACAACAAAGATTTAGAACTTACCTTTAACATTGATGTCTATTCCTGGCGTAGAGAGAAGAAGAATCAATCTCTCCACTTGGTTATTTATGCAAGCTCTATGGAGGGCTGTTTCTCCTGCCATAAAAAATTAATAGATTATTCCAGAGAAGACAAGATATCAACTAAAGAAAATAATCAAAGGGCATGAACTAGGAGATCTGGCCCCATGCCAGAAAATTATTTATTGAGTTTCCTTTTGACTGGTTTAAACATCTTTCACATTAGGGAAAAAAAAAAAAGATGGGGGAGGGAACCCCACCCTCTTTATAGAGCCTCTCTGTCAGCAATTCAGCAATGAAATTCTGCAAAAGGTTTAACACAGGCATTGTCTCCTCGTAGTTCAAGGTTTAAGGCTTCAATCCTGCTATAAAACCCCCAAATGATCAGAGAACACCAAAAATACTGGGTTTTACAGCAATAAAAGTTTAGAGTGCAATTGCCCTCTCTTAAATTTATTCATGAACCTACGTTAAATGTATGGCTCTTTTTTATATAGCATTGATAGCTTAATTCAAATGAATGTTTCTGGCTAAGCACGAGTGCCTCTACACACTCAAGTGTAATTCAGAACTTCAAATCCATTAACAGATGGTTTGCTGCTTCTCAATAGGCTGTCTGGCTTGGCTACAGCAGCACAGAGACGGAGAAATGGGGGAATCTTAATATAAACACACACACACACACATGCATGCACGCACACACATGCAAAAAAAAAATCCTTGGTACCATTTAAAGCTGAACAAGAATGAAAAATAGAATGATAAAGTCTTTCTCAGGGTGGTGGTGGTGGTGTGCAATTAGTGTCTGCGGCTTAAAACTGTCTATATTCCTCTCTGTTGTAAACAAGATTAATAAGATACAAGTAATGATTTGATGTAAGGGGGATTAAAAAAATATTAACTGATTGCTTTGAAAATGAAATACATACTGAATCAAACTCTTTCTTGCTATAAGATACTAAGCAGCACATTTTCCCAGCGTTCAGTTTTTACAGATTATTTCTACAACTTCTACTAAAACATTTCTTTTAAAGGCAGGGAAAAGCTTTTGAAGTTTTCCTCTACTATTTCTCAGTTCTCTTCCTCCCTCCCAGTTCCTTCTGCTGTTCAGCCTAAAGTCATTCATATTCATTTTATTTTCTGACACAATAAACAAAGAAAAAGGACACCTTTGTGAAGTTAATATCTAAGTTCACATTTAATACATTTTTCATATTTTGAGGCAAACGGGCAGTTGTTTTACATTTGTGATATGCTATTATGAACTTATGCCATGTAGAAATATTATGAAAGCTTGATACCATAATGATAACATTTGTATTAAAAACATAATATAGGTCATAGACAAGAGACTTAGCAATTTACTTTGGTTGGATATAGACTCTTGGAAGGTATCATAATTTTGAGTTAAAAGGGCACCTAAGTTAAAGAAGTGCTGGAGTGAATTATTACAACGCTATTCTTGTTACTCCATCCCTTTAGGTACTGAGGTTCCAGTATAGTTAGAACCAAAAGCCAAGCACATTTCATAGTCTGGGCTCAATGCCTGGAAGAAAAGAGTCCATATGCTTAACACAGCTATGTAACATAGCCTACTTCTCATTCTTTGTTCACAAAATGTCTAGAACTGAAAGAGATGAAGACTGAATTATACTTTCAAATCACAAGACACTGATCTTAAGCAGCACAGGTTGAGGTGGAATAGAAAAGTAAGGCAGGCAAGTCTGGAATGAGCTCAACATGAGCTACACAGTGTTTAATATTTGAAAAGGCAGGTGGAGAAAACGGAGGAATACTCTATTACACCAGGTATTAAACATTTTTTTGTATAAATGGCAGTTCAAAAAATAATATGCTCTCCAAGAAGGTATTTTCTTGGACCTTGTCCAATATTTAAGGTGAAGTATTCATCAAGGCCAGTGTATAAAACTTGCAAATGCTGACTACAACCACACAAAGTTCCTAGCATAAATTAATTTAAATATTTGGAATACCTTTTAAATTAGTCTTGTGAAAATTTATCTTTGTAACTAAAGAGGGGCAATTCTCCTTGGAACACGACGATTCTCCTTCTGACTTCTTTTTCAATCTTTTTAATGATGAGGAACATTTAGCAAGATTCAGTTCTCTGAAAAGAAAGAAAGACATAAGGAAAGCTTGTTTCTCACCAAAGCATGGCAGCACAAATTATATGGTGAGTTAAAAAAAAAAAATCTAGCATTCTTTTAGTTTAAAAACCATTATTCATTCAAATATTTACTGCTTTCTATTTTTATATTTATTTCAACTGTATAGGAACAGATTTTAATGCATTAATTTTCATTGTATTAACTTTGCACCTCCAACTGACCACCAAAAAGTTTATGAATACTGAATGTCATAAAGAAGTTGAGACCAAGTAAACCATATTTGGCAGAGAGACTAAAGCAAAATGCTAATAAGATCAAAATTCAGGCCCCTACTTCCCATTCTTATTTTCATATTCTAATCCTATCCTCTTCTTCCCAAAGATTTCAGGTTTTCTGAATTTTGCATGGCATACTTTGAGAGGTTTCTCATTTGGGAAGGCTATTAAAACAATTCAGAGTATCTCACATGACCATGCATTCTGAACTCCTGTCTTTACTATACATAAGTAGTAATTTAAATTACAGGGAAAAAAATTGTGTGGAACAATATTTTGATGAAGAGTTTTACTTCTTTTAGAAAAGAATTTATTTTTTTAATAGAAAGAAAGCATGAACATTTGAATTAAAGAAAGCGAAAATGTTGATCATGTGCACTCATAGGTCTAAAACTGAGTTTTCTGCTTCTCAGCATAATTCAGACATCTCAGACAACCACACGGTTCAAGAAATGCCTAAGAAGAGCTGTACTTGAAAACAAAGCCGGGCTGGTATACAGCATCACTTACGGTATCTCTGGCAGCCCTTCACCTTGCTTCTGTTTAGCACCATTCAGCATTATTAAGGCCCTCTGAGATTCAAAGCAAGGCCGTGGTCCAATTTGCTTTGGTTTCTGCATCTTTCTAGTCCCACGCACACCAGTTTTCCCCAAAGCTGGCAAGTAGGAATATACCTGTTGCAAAATAATACTATATTGCTTTCTCAACTACAAAAACCTGGAAACAGTTAACAGAAATTACCTGATTCATTTCACCATTAAATGTAGTTGTATTTTCATTTCATCAATATGGTTGCCTCCCTATGTCATTTGAACATGCTAAAATATTAAGAAAGCTGCTAGTTCCATGTTATTATGTCAATATGACATACACAAGAAGAAAATTACTTTCTTAAAAATAATTTTTTTCAAACTCAAATTTGATGTTCATTTAGGAAAGCTCTTTAGATGAGTTTCATGCCCAACTTTTTACAATTAATTTGCCAATTTTTAGTATTTATGGTTTACATACAACTGGCATTTTGTCATTTCCATCTTGGTAATGCCTTCCTTTAACAGAAAAGAAATCTGGAATAAACGGAATAAGGAGTGCAAAAGTCATTAAAGACAAGGATTGTTGCAAACAGTATTTCCCCAACCTGACCAATTATTAACAAGTATATTTCTCATTTGTTGAAGAAACTGCTGGAAATAATAAATATCAATAATAGCTAAAGATAGCCGAGATAAAACTCTTTATATGTGTGTAACTTTGGAGTCATTTGCAAACTTTACTTTTTAAATACCATTAAATACTATGTAGAATTTTTTTTGGATCACAGTCTTTCCAAAATAACAATATTAGGTACTGTGGCAAGTGATACAAAGATTCTTATATAAATTTTCTGTTATCAATTCTTAATTATTCTCAAGTAATTAAAATTTTATTAGATTTTGAGGTAGAAAACTACCTGCTTTTATATATATTTGAAAGATGATTAATATGCTCTGTACAATTATCAGAATAACTAAGAATATTTAAAAACGAATGTATAAATTTACTTCTTAAAAATTAAAAGAACTAAAATAGAGTGGTGCTTACCATTTTCTGAAGAGAAAGTGGCTCAGAAGAAATACTAATGGAATTCTGTAAACACAACTTTTTAAAGACTGCCTCTGCAACAAACATTTGAAGCCAGGAGGAGGAAAAGGAAGAAATAAAAATCTCTAAGTCCTGTGAAGAAAAGTCTATAGAAAACAAAAGAAGTAAATATAGTTATTGCTATACACTATATAATTTCTTTCTATAGACTATTTCCTCCATGGACTTTATTCATTCAAATGATGATTTCTACACCAGTAAGATTCACCCACAAAATTTTAAACCATGAAAAATAGATAATATTCCTATTCCTTGGTCTTCAAGAGAAATTTTTTTTTTTTAATGGCATATGTTCTCACATTTGAAACAACCATTACTTTTTACTATTTTAAATAAAAGGCTATAAATTTTATGTATATACACATGAATGGAGAGATGATATATGAATAGACAGTTAGACATGGGTTTTTATCAGTATACTTTCCAATTAATGTTAAAGATCTATTCGCACAACTAGGCTGTGTATAGAAAACCAGAACTTGGTTTTTAAGTAGGCACATTTAATTTGCATTGATTAGTCTTGAGCTGATAGGATGACATTTTTTCCTCCAACCACATCCACAAATCCTATCACTGCAGAGAAGGATGAAAGATAAAGAAGAGAAGCAATGTAAGACACCCTTTCATGGATCACAGCCTGGTCCTGGAGAAGGGGCTTAACTAAATGAGGCCATGGGCCATGCCATGCAGGGTCACCCAAGATGGATAGGTCACAGCGAAGAGTGAGAAACATGGTCCAATGGAGGAGGAAATAGCAACCACTCCAGTACTCTTGCTATGAGAACCCCATGAACAGTATGAAAAGTCAAAAAGACATGACACCAGAAGATGAGCCCCGCAGGTGGGAAGGGGTCCAATATGCTACTAAAGAAGAGCAGAGGGCAATTACTAATAGCTCCAAAAAGAATGAAGTGACTGGGCCAAAGCAGAAACAATGGTCAGTTATAGATGTGTCTGGTGGTGGAAGTAAAATCCGATGCAATAAAAAACAATATTGGATAGGAACCTGGAATATTACGTCCATGAATCAATGTAAATTGGACATGGCCAAGCAGGAGATAGCAAGATTGAAAATCGACATCTTAGGCATCCATGAACTAAAATGGATGGGAACAGGCAAATTTAATTCAGATGACCATTATATCTACGACTATGGGCAAGAATCCATTAGAAAAAAATGGAGTAGCCCTCATAGTCAACAAAAGAATCTGAAAAGCAGTACATGGGTGAAACCTCAAAAACGATAGAACAAAGTACTAATCCCATTTCTGGGACAAACCATCCAACATCACAGTAATTAATCCAAGTCTATGCCCCAACCACTGATGCTGAAGAAGCGGAAGCTGTAGGTTCTATGAAGACCTACAACATTTTCTAGAACTTACGTCAAAAAGAGATGTCCTTTTCATCACAGGCAACTAGAATGCAAAAGTAGGAAATCAAGAGATAACTCGAGTGATAGGCAACTTTGGCCTTGGAGTACAAAATGAAGCAGGGCAAAGGGTAAGAGTTTTGTCAAGAGAACACAGGGTCATAGTAAACACCCTTTTCCAACAACCCAAGAGACAACTCTACCCATGGACATCAACAGATAGTCAATACGGAAATCAGATTGATTAGGTCCTTTGCAGCTGAAGATGGGGAAACTCTATACAGTAGCAAAAACAAGACCTAGGGCTGACTGTGGACATGGAAGAAGACAGTGGAGGAGTAAGATGGGAGATCGCCAGCTTCCGTACAAATACATCAAAAACTCACGAAGATATGGAACAACTCCTACAAAGCAACCTCTAGACGATAGCAGAAGACCCCAGGGCTCCAGGGGGACAGGCTAAGCTCCCTGAAATGAGAATGCAGGCACAAGTCACCCCTAACAAGAAATCAATACAAACCACTCACCAACCTTTCCCTCCAAAGGCGAAAACAAAAAGGAAGAAGGAATACAACCCTAAGACATGGGGAAAGGAGACCTCAAGTGGGGCAAGTTAGGGAAAAAAAAAACAACAACAAAACATGAAAAGACCTAGAGCTGACTGTGACTCAGATCATGAGTTCCTTATCACAAAATTCAGGCTTAAATTGAAGAAAGTGGGGAAAACCACTAGCCTTTCAGTTATGTCCTCAATCAGATCCCTTAAGATATTACAGTGGAGGTGACAAGTAGATTCAAGGGATTAGATATGGTAGACAGAGTGCCTGAAGTATGGAGGTTTGCAACACTGTACAGGAGTCAGTAACCAAAACCATCCCAGAGAAAAAGAAATGCAAAAAGACAAAGTGCTTGTCTGAAGAGGCATTACAAAATAGCTGAGGAAACAACAGAAGGGAAAAACAATTCAAGATGACAGGAAGGAGAGATAAGGCGGCAACAGAGGAGAACAATAGAATGGGAAAGACTATAGATCTCTTCAAGAAAACTGGAGATATCAAGGGAACATTTCATGCAAGGATGGGCAGGTATAAAGGGCAGAAATGGAAAGGACCTAACAGAAGCAAAAAAATTAAGAAGAGGTAGCAAGAATACACAGAAGAACTATACAAAAAATGTCTTAATGACCCAGACAGCCACGATGGTGTGGTCACTCACCCAGAGCTGGACATCCTGGAGTGTGAAGTCAAGTGGGTCTTAGGAAGCATTACTATGAACAAAGCTAGTTGAGGTGACAGAATTCTAGCTGAGCTATTTTAAATTCTAAAAGATGATGCTGTGCCATACTCAATGTGTCAGCAAATTTGGAAAACTCAGCAGTGGCCACAAGACTGGAAAAGGTCAATTTTCATTCCAATCCCAAAGAAGGGCAATGCCAAAGAATGTTCAAACCACTGCACAATCGCACTCACTTCACATGCTAGCAAGGTAATGCTCTAAATCCTTCAAACTAGGCTTCAAAATACGTGAACTGAGAACTTCCAAATGTACAAACTGGATTTAGAAAAGGCAGAGGAACCAGAGATCAAATTGACAACATTGACTGAATCATGGAGAAAGCAATGGAGTTCCAGGAAAAAATGTCTGCTTCACTGACTATGCGGAAGGCCTTTGACTGTATGGATCATAGCAAACTGTGGAAAATTCTTAAAAAGATGGCAATACGAGACCACCTTACCTGTCTCCTGAGAAGCCTGTATACAGGTCAAGAAGCAACAGTTTGAACTGGACATGGAACAACTGACTGGTTCAAGACCGAGAAGGAGTATGACAAGGCTGCATATTGCTGCTCTGCTTATTTAACTTGAATGCAGAGTACATCAAGGGAAATGTCAGGCTATGTAATCAAAAGCTGGAATCAAGATTGCCGGGAGAAATATCAATAACCTCAGATATGCAGATGACACCACCCTTATGGCAGAAAGTGAAGAACTAAAGAGCCTCTTGATGAAAGTGAAAAAGGAGAGTAAAAAGTTGGCTTAAAACTCAACATTCAGAAAACTAAGATCATGGCATCCAGTCTCATCACTTCATGGCAAATAGATGGTACAACAATGTAAACAGTGACAGACTTTATTTTCTTGGGTTCCAAAATCATTGTGGATGCTGACTGTATCATGAAATTAAAACATGTTTGCTCCTTGAAAGGAAAGCTGTGACAAACCTAGATTGTGTATTAAAAAGCAAAGACATCATTTTGCCAAAAAAGGCCCATATAGTCAAAGCGATGGTTTCTCCAGTAATCATGTAGAGATGTGAGTGTTGGACCATAAATGAGGCAGAGTACTGAAGAACTGATGCTTTTGAGTTGTGGTGCTAGAAAAGGCTCTTGAGAGTCTCCTGGATACCAAGGAGATCAAACCAGTCAATTCTAAAGATCAACCATGAACATTGACTAGAAGGACTAATCCTGAAGCTCCAATACTTTGGCCACCTGGTGGGCAGAGTTGACTCATTGGAAAAGACCCTGATGCTGGGAAAGACTGAAGGCAAAAGAAGGGGGAGGCAGAGGATGAGATGGCTATATAGCACCACTGACTCAATGGACATGAATTTGAGCAAACACCGGGAGATAGCGGAGGACAGGGAAGCCTGGCGTGCTGCAGTCTATGGAGTGGCAAAGAGTTAGACATGACTTAGCAACTGAACAAGGAAATGATTCTCCATCAAAATATTGACCAAAAGGACATTATTAGAATACCCAGATTCACTTGTAGGGATTAAGTGTATTATTCTACAAGCTCTATAATAAACAATTTAGTTTCACGTATTAGTTGTAGAAAAGCTACTGCTCTTAAGGATCAATCATTTACTTTTCTCTCCTGACAAAGGCTTAAAATCAACATGTAGTAACAAAAATTTAGGAGATATTAATTTAAACCATTTTTAGATATATATGTTTTTAAAACTGCCTATCTATGGCTTAATTGGAAGCCTAAGAAACCAACTGGGTGTGCTTTGAGAAGGGGAAGGAAAGGCTTAAACACACACTTCAAACAGGAATACAATTTAATCTCTTGTAGTTTTAAATATTAGTGATCAAACATAACTGAGAGCAAAGTAATCAGTCTGTTCACAGGATTACAATGGTAACATTAAAGTTTAATTTCAGCTGAAGTCAGTTACTGGCTCAGATATGTTAGGTTTAAATTTGTCTTGTGAAAACTGGTAGTAACAGTGGGTAACAATGCTTGCTTTAAAGTTAAGGGACATTTGATTATGAGTATGGAAAGCATTAAAGTTGATTCATAACACGCAGCAGAATTCTGTTAATACAAGGTTCATTATTTCATGCATTTGGTTAAACTGTAAGATAAGTTGTATCTCCCTAGAGGTAACCAATACACACTGGAAACAATGCATATAAATATACTGATAATCTGTAAAGGCACTGCTAATCCTCCAACTCAAACAAGTTTCATTATGGAATGAAAACAGAGAATCCTTTTAGCTGAATGTTTAGTTCCCATGCTAGCAAATAATGCCAGAATTCTGTTTCTAAAATGGAAAGAAGAAAAAAAACCAACCCCCCCCCCCCCACACACTACCTAGTAGGAATGGTGGGAAAGAAATGATAAGAGAGGATTCTGAAGGAAGATTGAATTTGAGCTAAGAAATGTTAAAAAGTCATGGAACAAAGGACAGCTACTTCACAAAAGGAACAGTAATCACCCCTCAGCTCAATGAAAAAGAAAGAAAAAAAGAAGATAAAATGCTTTAGATAAAAATCTTCTAACTTCAGTGGTATAAAGAGAGACCTCTCTTTGCAGAGGGCATCATTGAATAAATCCTGAACCCAGTTACAGCCTGGATTCCTATTCTAGAATCTCTGTTCGAAGTATTAAAGTGATTGACAGCATATTCAAGAACTTTTTCTTTTATATAAAACTAAGATGCAATGAAACACATGTGCAACAAAAGAGAATACTTACTTAGCAGTCTAAAATATTTTTACGTATATCAAAATCACCTTTTATATTTGAAAGCTATAACAGTTCACTTGGTTTAAAATGTTCATTTTAGAAATTTAGGAAAGAAGAGAGAAAGGGAGAGAGGAAGGAAACGGATCATAAGGCACTCCTCTGGCTTTGAAGAGTAAGAACATATCTAGTGTGGATAACATTATACTAGCTTTGTATGGGGGCAGATGGTTACTAGATTTATAGTAGTGGTGATCATTTCTTAACATATACAAACGTCCAACAATGTAGTATACCTGAAACTAAGGTAATGCTATATGTCAACTATATGAAAAAAAAAAAGAATAATAAAAAAGAATGTAAAAAAGTCTTACAGAAGCCTGGCTTAACTCTGGAGACCCAAAAGAGCTAGGAACAACCTTCATGGGCTTCTCTGGTGCCTCAGACAGTAAAGAATTCATCTGCAATGCCCGAGTCCAGAGTTCAATCCCTGGGTTGGGAAGATCCCCTTTAAAGGGAATGGCTACCCACTCCAGTATTCTTGCCTGGAGAATTCCATGAACAGAGAAGGGTGGGCTACAGTCCCTGGTGTCGTAAAGAGTCACACATGATTGACCTACTAATACACATACATACAAAACATAAAGTAAGCACGTGAAAATGAGTTCTGTCATCATATTGCTTAAATAATATTCCTATTACTTTAGGGGGAACTTTAAAATCAGATAATACAGGGAGGAGGAAGAGTGACAAAATTATACATACATATTACTTTTATTTGTTTCATCCATGCTAATTCGTTAGATCATCAGACTCAATGGAAAAGAAGCAGTGGCAGCTTTTTGTTATAATAAGAAAAACTATACAGTATCATGTACATGGGGGAAATGTTTTAACCAGTAATATAAGCTCAAGTTAATACAACTGGCTTTCTATACCACAGGAAGTATTCTGACCTAATGATTTTCATTTTTAATAATGTTAAGTATTCATGCAGGATGAGACCAGGAAACTGTTCATATGGCACAGATAACATCACAGAGAGATAATGCTTCCCAGTTGAATGATTAGAAGTATTAAATGTATTAAAAATAGTTTTTACCACATGAGATTCTAAAACACCAAACAACAAAAAAAAGGTAAATCTAAAATAAATTGATTTTAAATCTGTTTAAATATTTACTTTTATGAGGTAGTTTAAATTTTTAGTTGTAGAATTAAGAAAAAATGATTCATATTATCTACAAATATATAATACTTTATTTCCAGGTACTATTTTCCATTCTGTAATATCAAGTTTTATAAAATCACGATGTGTTTGAGTAAGACTCATGCAACACAGACATACTCACCATCACACGAAAGGGAGACATAGCTTCCGAAGTCATCAGACATGTGTCGCACCACGTTTCTGCCCATGCTAAGACCAAGGACAATCCAATAATCTGCTGCTGCTCCAAGAATTCCAGTCAATAAGTAAGCTAGTTCATGTCTGAAGACCTAACATGAAGATAGGAAAATATTACTAAAACATACTGAAAGGTATCATTTCTATTATTTTGAATACTTGCTGAGGCAAAATATTGCTATTTTAAAAAATGGGGCATGCTAATGCTAAAAAGTTATTCTCAAGAACTCAAGCAAATTAACTCCCTCTTTTCATTCTTTCCATCTCCTTTTTTCCTTCCTTCCTCCCCTGATCTATATTTACATCTAAATCTATATCTATACAACAAAATAGTTAATAACATTTACAGCTCTCATATATGGATAGCTTGAAACAAACTTTTAAAATAACTTCATCCAATTGTAACCAGTGCTTTAGACGGGCAATAATTCTATTAAAACAATGAAGAAGTATTAGGCTTCTGTGGATTTCTGTTAACAAGAACATATGACTATAAAAAAGAGAGAAATTTAGTCACCTCTACTGTTTATATATAAAATCAACCTTTACATTTCCCTAAATGGCCTTTCAAAGGAAAAGACTTCAAAAACACAATGAATACAAGCTACAGTAAGAGTGTACTTTGTTATTAAAAAAAAAAAAAATTGGCTGATTAAATATAAGTTATTCAGTTCAGTCGCTCAGTCGTGTCTGACTCTGAGACCCCATGAATCACAGCACGCCAGTCCTCCCTGTCCATCACCAACTCCCAGAGTTCACTCAAACTCACATCCATCAAGTCAGTGATGCCATCCCGCCATATCATCCTCTGTAGTCCCCTTCTCCTCCTGCCCTCAATTCCTCCCAGCATCAGTCTTTTCCAATGAGTCAACACTTCGCATGAGGTGGCCAAAATACTGGAGTTTCAGCTTTAGCATCATTCCTTCCAAAGAACACCCAGGACTGATCTCCTTTAGAATGGACTGGTTGGATTTTCTTGCAGTCCAAGGGACTCTCAAGAGTCCTCTCCAATACCACAGTTCAAAAGCATCAATTCTTCAGTGCTCAGCTTTCTTCACAGTCCAACTCTCACATCCATACATGACTATGGGAAAAACCATTGCCTTGACTAGATAGACCTTTGTTGGCAAAGTAACATCTCTGCTTCTCAATATGCCATCTAGGTTGGTCATAACTTTCCTTCTTCCAAGGAGCAAGTGTCTTTTAATTGCATGGCTGCAGTCACCATCTGCAGTGATTTTGGAGCCTCCCAAAACAAAGTCTGACACTGTTTCCACTGTTTCCCCATCTATTTCCCATGAAGTGACGGGACCGGATGCCATGATCTTCATTTTCTGAATGTTGAGCTTTAAGCCAACTCATTCACTCTCCTCTTTCACTTTCATCAACAGGCTTTTTAGCTTCTCTTCTCCTTTCTGCCATAAGGGTGGTGTCATCTGCATATCTGAGGTTATTGTTATTTCTCCCGGCAATCTTGATTCCAGCTTGTGCTTCTTCCAGCCCAGCATTTCTCATGATGTACTCTGCATAGAAGTTAAATAAGCAGGGTGACAATATACAGCCTTGCCGGACTCCTTTCCCTATTTGGAACCAGTCTGTTGTTCCATGTTCAGTTCTAACTGTTGCTTCCTGACCTGCATATAGGTTTCTCAAGAGGTAGGTCAGGTGTTCTGGTATTCCCATCTCTTTCAGAATTTTCCACAGTTTATTGTGATCCACATAGTCAAAGGCTTTGGTATAGTCAATAAAGTAGAAATAGATGTTTTTCTGGAACTCTCTTGCTTTTTCCATGATCCAGCAGATGTTGGCAATTTGATCTCAGTCTCCTCTGCCTTTTATAAAACCAGCTTGAACATCTGGAAGTTCACGGTTCACGTATTGCTGAAGCCTGGCTTGGAGAATCTTGAGCATTACTTTACTAGCGTGTGAGATGAGTGCAATTATGTGGTTGTTTGAGCATTCTTTGGCATTGCCTTTCTTTGGAATTGGAATGAAAACTGACCTTTTCCAGTCCTGTGGCCACTGCTGAGTTTTCCAAATTTGCTGGCATATTGAGTGCAGCACTTTCACAGCATCATCTTCCAGGATTTGAAACAGCTCAACTGGAATTCCATCACCTCCACTAGCTTATATCAAATACCATATCTAACTTACAGATATCAAGTTTAAACATTGCTTTATATTACCATTTCTATATTAACATTATTGAACTACTATAAGAAATATAACAAGGCATACAAAATTTACTTATAATAATGTTTTACACTAGTGTTTAAAAACATCTTTCTAATCCATAAACTATGAAGATGAAGAGGTGTGAAAATGATATTTTTAAACACCTCTGATTTAAACAGACACACTTTTTCACAATGACATTAAACTAGTTAAAATTCCTGTAGTTTTGGTATTTGCTGTCTAGGCATGTTGGATGCATGAAAAAAATCACTAAATTAACAGTTGGGTAGAAAGCATGTGAAAAGGTTTTAATAAATGTTATGATACCCAAATAGACTATAACTGCTATGTTCTGCCACCATATTATACCTGATATAAGATTAGTGTCAGAAATATCCAGCACTTAGGACTTTGAACCCTCAGTGACTACAGGATTTATTTTTCCTGCCCTCAAAGACAAGGTTCTTATGAGTATATACCACATCATTCCTATCATAAGAAGTTTTTAGTTAAATGATTTCAGAATTGAAGTGCTATTTTGGGGTTGCTGTACAAACAAGGACAAATGGTCAAGCAGCACATACATCAGACCCACTAAAAAAAAAGTGTTTATTGAGGGAAAATCCACAGATAGGATCCTTAGCAGGTACATAGGTCCCCTTCTGCCCTACCATGATGCTGTTGGGCAGCACATGGTATTCAGGCAGGGCTGGACATCAGAAGGTGAGGGACAAACTCTGAAGATTGAGACCAAAGGAATTCTAAGCTGCATGATTAGGGAAGCACTGCCCTTCTTCTGACATGATCAGGGGCCAAAATACAGAACCGTGACCATACCCTGATTCTGCAAGGTCAGGATTCACGAGTGGGCAAGAGCAGGGCTCCTTCTTCTGCTTCATTAGAGAGCTGGGTTTAAACCCTGCAGCTGTGGTTGTGTGACATGGGGAGTGAGCAGTAGGACTGGCCGTTCCCACCAGGCCGTGGACGTGCCCACACCTCCCTCAGACTCTAACTGTGATAAGCCTTGAAGCTGACTCTAAATGGCTCTTGTAAGTACTGGGTCTTAGACAGTCTTCAGTGAGTTTTGCAGGAAGCCAACTCTGTTCTGTGCAAAGCCCAAATGTAGATGATCACTGAGCAATGTTACGTCTCATGGTTCAATTTATGAAGAGAACATAAAATGGGACAATGAAAATCTCTATTTAAACTAGCAAACTGATCATGCCTAGATTCATACCACAGAATATTCCTTCCAACATATGCGTATATCTGACTTTTAGCAATGAGACTACTCAGGAAGAAAGCATGAGACTGTTCCATTTGATTTTTCAAAGTATTCCCCTATTTCAATCAGGGTTACTTCAGCTCCCTGGTCCTCAGACTCCAGATGTGAAAGACGAGGTCAGCCCAAAGAATTAAGCTTCATATAAACCAAAATCCTAACACTGAAAGATGAAGCCCCTGGTCGGCAGGTGTCCAATATGCTACTGGAGAAAAGCAGAGAAACAGCTCCAGAAGGAATGAAGACTCTTGAGCCAAAGAGGAAACAATGCTTGGTTGTGGATGTGTCTGGTGGTCAAAGTAAAATCTGATGCTGTAAAGAGCAATATCGCATAGGAACCTGGAATGTTAGATCGATGAATCAAGGTTAATTGGAAGTGGTCAAATAGGAGATGGCAAGAGTGAACATCGACATTTTAGCAATTGAACTAAAATGGACTGAAATGGGCGAATTTAACTAAGATTACCATTTTATCTACTACCATGGGCAAGAAGCCCTTTGAAGAAATGAGGTAGCCCTCAGAGTCAACAAGAGTCTGAAATGCAGTACTTGGGTGCAATCTCAAACTGACAGAATGATCTCTGTTGGTTTTCAAGGTAATCCATTCAACATCATAGTAATCCAAGTCTATGCCCCAACTACTAATGCCAAAGAAGCTGAACAGTTAGTTCTATGATGACCTACAAGACCTTCTAGAACTAACACCAAAAAACGATGTCCGTTCCATTATAGGTGACTGGAATGCAAAAGTAGGAAATCAAGAGATACCTGGAGAAACCGGCAAGTTTGGCCTTGGAGTACAAAATGAAGCAGGGCAAAGGCTAACAGAGTTTTGCTAAGAGAATGCACTGGTTATAGTAAACACCCTCTTCCAACAACACAAGGGATGACTCTACACATGGACACCACCAGATGGTCAATACCAAAACCAGACTGATTATATTCTCTGCAGGTAAAGATGGGAGAAGCTCTAAGCAGTCAGCAAAAACAAGAATGGGAGCTGACTGTGGCTCAGACCATAACTCCTTATTGCCAAATTCAGACTGAAATTGAATAAAGTAGGGAAAACCACCAGACCATTATGGTATGAACTAAATCAAACCCCTTATGATTATACAGTGGAAGTGACAAACAGATTCAGGGTATTAGATCTGAAAGAAAGAGTGCTTGAAGAACTGTGGACAGAGGTTCGTGACACTGTACAGGAGGCAGTGATGAAGACCATACCCAAGAAAAAGAAATGCAAAAAAGCAAAATGGTTGTCTGAGGAGGCCTTACAAATAGCTAAGAAAAGAAGAGAAGGAAAAGGCAAAGGAGAAAAGGAAAGATATACCCATTTGAATGCAGAGTTCCAAAGAACAGCAAGGAGAGATAAGAAAGCCTTCCACAGTGATCAGTGCAAAGTAATAGAGGAAAAGAATAGAATGGGAAAGACTAGAGATCTCTTCAAGAAAATTAGAAATACCAAGGGAACATTTCATGCAACGATGGGCTCAATAAAGGACAGAAATGATATGGACCTAAGAGAAGCCAAAGATGTTAAGAAGAGGTGGTAAGAATACATAGAAGAACTATATAAAAAGGATTTTAATGACCTGGACAACCACAATGGTGTGGTCACTTACCTACAGTCAGACATCCTGGAATGTGCAGTGAAGTGGGCCTTAGGAAGCATTACTACGAACAAAGTTAGTGGAGGTGATGGAATTCCAGTTGAGCTATTTCAAATCCTGAAAGATGATGCTGTTAAAGTGTTACACTTAATATGCCAGCAAATTTGGAAAACTCATCAGTGGCCGCAGGACTAGAAAAGGTCAGTTTTATTCCAATCCCAAAGAAGGGCAATGGCAAAGAATGTTCAAATTAACGCACAATTTCTGTCATTTCATATGCTAGTAAGGTAATGTTCAAAATTCTCCAAGCCAGGCTTTAGCAGTACATAAACTGAGAACTTACAGATGTACAAGCTGGATATAGAAAAGGCAGAGGAAGCAGAGATCAAATTTCCAACACCTGTTGGATCACAGAAAAAGCAAGGGAAATTCACAACAAACTGTGAAAAATTCTAATAGAGATGGGAATATCAAACTACCTTACATGCCTCCTGAGAAATCTGTATGCAGGTCAAAAAGCAACAGTTAGAACCAGACATGGAACACAGACTGGTTGAAAATTAGGAAAGGAGTATATCAAAGCTATACATTGTCACCTTGCTCATTTAACTTATATGCAGAGTACATCATGAGAAATGCTGGACTAGATGAAGCTTGAAGCTCAAGCTGTAATCAAGATTGCCAGGAGAAATATCAATGACCTCAAAAATGAGATGACATCACCTTGGTAGAAAAAAGCAAAGAGGAACTAAAGAGCCTCTTGAAGAATGTGAAAGAGGAGAGTGACAAAGCTGGCTTAAAACTCGGCATTCAAAAGACGAACATCATGGCATGTGGTCCCATCACTTCCTGACAAATCGGTTCAGTTCAGTCACTCAGTCGTGTCCAACTCTTTGCGACCCCATGAATCGCAGCACACCAGGCCTCCCTGTCCATCACCAACTCCCAGAGTTCACCCAGACCCACGTCCATCGAGTCAGTGATGCCATCCAGCCATCTCATCCTCTGTTGTCCCCTTCTTCTCCTGCCCCCAATCCCTCCCAGCACCAGAGTCTTTTCCAATGAGTCAGCTCTTTGCATGAGGTGGCCAAAGTACTGGAGTTTCAGCTTTAGCATCATTCCTTCCAAAGAAATCCCAGGGCTGATCTCCTTCAGAATGGACTGGTTGGATCTCCTTGCAGTCCAAGGGGCTCTCAAGAGTCTTCTCCAATACCACAGTTCAAAAGCAGCAATTCTTCGGCACTCAGCTTTCTTCACAGTCCAACTCTCACATCCATACATGACTACTGGAAAAACCATAGCCTTGACTAGACAGACCTTAGTCAGGAAAGTAATGTCTCTGCTTTTGAATATGCTATGTAGTTTGGTTATAACTTTCCTTCCAAGGAGTGTCTTTTAATTTCATGGCTGCAGTCACCATCTGCAGTGATTTTGGGGCCCAAAAAAATAAAGTCTGACACTATTTCCACTGTTTCCCCATCTATTTCCCATGAAGTGATGGAACCGGATGCCATGATCTTCGTTTTCTGAATGTTGAACTTTAAGCCAACTCATTCACTCTCCTCTTTCACTTTCATCAAGAGGCTTTTTAGCTCCTCTTCTCTTTCTGCCACAAGGGTGGTGTCATCTGCATATCTAAGGTTATTGATATTTCTCCGGGCAATCTTGATTCCAGCTTGTGCTTCTTCCAGCCCAGCATTTCTCATGATGTACTCTGCATGGAAGTTAAATAAGCAGGGTGACAATATACAGCCTTGCCGGACTCCTTTTCCTATTTGGAAACAGTCTGTTGTTCCATGTTCAGTTCTAACTGTTGCTTCCTGACCTGCATATAGGTTTCTCAAGAGGCAGGTCAGGTGGTCTGGTATTCCTATCTCTTTGAGAATTTTCCACAGTTTATTGTGATCCACACAGTCAACAATTTCTTGTACACTGCTTTGCAGATATATTTAATTTACTTATAAATCTGAACAAAAATCTTCAGGTTAAATATGTATAAATTCATTATACATAGTCAAAAAAGCAGAAACAGATGTTTTTCCGGAACTCTCTTGCTTTTTCCTGTCAAATAGATGGGGATAAAATGGAAACTTTATTTTCTTGGGCTCCAAAATCATTGCAGATGGTGACTACAGCGATGACATTAAAAGATGCTTGCTCTTTGGAAGAAAAGCTATGAGAAACCTAGACAGCATACTGAAAAGCAGACTCACTTTGGTGACAAAGGTCCATATAGTTAAAACTCTGGCTTTTCTAGTAGTTATGTATGGATGTGAGAGTTGGACCATAAAGAAGGATGAGCACTGAAGAATTGATGCTTTTGAACTGTGGTGCTGGAGAAGACTCTTGCGAGTCCCTTAGTCAGCAAGGATATCAAACCCATCAATCCTGAAGGAAATCAACCCTAAATATTCACTGGAAGAACTGATGCAGAAGCTGAAGCTCCAATACTTTGATCACCTGATGGGAAGAGTCGACTCATTGGAAAAGTCTCTGATGCTGGAGAAGATTGAGGGTTGGAGAAAACGGGGGCAACAGAGGATGGGAGGGTTGGATGGCATCATCAACTCAATTGACATGAGTCTGAGCAAACCCTGGGAGATAATGAAGGACAGGGAAACGTGGCATACTACATTCCATGGGGTTGCAAAGAGTCAGACATGTCTTAGCAACTGAACAACAACACCACCATAATCCAGCACTCCGTCACGTGAAAATAACACAAAACCAACCAGCTGAGACTTTCCTTATGCAAATAAATGTACACGTGTGCCTGACACCACAGATGAGTATCAGTATTGCTTACTATTCAATTCACCTTCAAATTATTGTTATTCAACAGAGACAGGGCTCCCCTGGGGGTCCAGTGATGAAGAGTCCTCCTTGCAGTGCAGGGGACACCAGTCGGATCCCTGGTCCAGAAGGACACCACATGCCTCGGAGCAACTAAGCCCATGCATCACAAATGTAGAGCCTGTGCTCTAGTGCCAGGAGCCACAACTATTGAAGCTTACACGCCCTCGAGTTCCTGCTCAGAAACAAGAGAAGCCACTGCAATGAGAAGCCCACGTACCGAAACTACAGAGTAGCCCCCGCTAGCCTCAACTAGAGAAAGCCCTCACGACAAAGATTCAGCGCTTCCAAAAACAAAATAAATCTTAAAAAGAAAAATTAAAAAAAAAAAAATCGAGATCGGCCCATCTTGCAGTATTTTCAAGGAAAGACTGTGGTTCCTTTACCATGGTGGGAAAAATTCGTGCCAAAGTTATTCTATTTGTGTATCAATGGCTAAAACAGCTATCACATATCCATCACAGAAAATTTTCATAGAAAAATATACTTTCAAATCAGGTTCTTGGATCCTTTTACACTATTTTCTTAACCATGACGCTCACTATAACCATAGGCCACTGTGCTATGGATTATGCTCACTGTAAGCGAACAATGCTATTTCTAGCACAGAGAATAGATACGCTTTGGGGTAGGTTAGAGGGAGAAAGGCAAAAAAAAAAATTCATAAAACAAGAAAAGCTTTCTTGGAATACTGAAATGTTTACTAAAGCTGAAAGAGTACAGCACAAATAACCTAAGATTTAAAGAAATCAAAAATTTAACTCACAGATGTGACAGATTTACCTTGGTACTCCCTTCTAATACGTCCAAGTCTTTTAGAAGACATTCTGTCAATACAGTTCTCTATTATCTACCAGTGCAAGTGATCTCCAGGTTATAAACTTGGCAATCTCCCCAAAATTGACCAGTGTATAATATGCAGAACAAATCTGAATGTTGGCCTTCTGACTCCCGGATTAGGGCTTTCTACAATATCCCACAGCAACAGATGACAAACTGCTCCTCTAGTACCTCTGGCAGAAAGAGGCAAATATTAACTATATACTGTGCCTCTTCCTATTTTGAACAGTGGCAAGTGAAATGAGAGAAAGTATTGGCTGCTAGTCAAGGTTTTGCCCTAAGAAGCAGTGACATCTTGAATAAGTTATTTATACTCTTCAACCTCAATTTCTTTATTTTTAAATACAAACTAGTTTCCATTTCTACCAGTAACTATATGGTTATAATTAAACAGCATTTAAGGACATCACAAAGAGAAGCAGGACTAACCACTAAGCTTAGTAAAATGTGTACCTCCTCTATAACCTTGACACATCCCACCTCTGCTCTGCCAAGGAAAGCCCAAGCTTTCTGAGATTATGACAATGAAATCCATTGCCACTGTGTCACTCTGCAATACTTTCTGACTGACATTATGACAAAACAATATTAGCATAAACTGAGGACTTCTGTTTAGCTAATGACTTAAATTGAATGCTTCAACTAAGCAAATCAAGATACAAATGCTTTACAGTACAGAAAATGATGCCTGTGAACATGCATGGAATTCATGAAATTGGAAACTGCCAAAAAGATTTAATTAAGTACAATAATGAATTCTAACACATAAAGTACCACAATAAAAAAAACCCAGCTTATATGAAGTTAAGCAATACAAATGTTAAATATTAATTTGCAAAGCTCAAAACCAGTTCTCATACTACAACTGATGCTACAATTTCTTGTACACTGCTTTGCAGATATATTTAATTTACTTATAAATCTGAACAAAAATCTTCAGGTTAAATATGTATAAATTCGTTACTATTTACATTAGTATTTGCTGAGTAAATTCTTAACTGTGGGAGTCCTTTGGTGATTTAGGAAAATTGTGGAAACATCACTTTTATTATTGTTTTCAATTATAAATGAAATTTTCATTTATATAATGGATAAAAGGGAAATGTTTTTTTCTTATTTATGCATTTCTGCATAAATAAGAAAATATTTTCTATACTTAATGATTCTATTGTCTAATCAGTAGAAAACAAAGGCAATGATAATTAATCAGGATTTTATCATTTTCAGCTTAGAAGTGTAGTTATACCCAGAAACAATCCTCCCTTTTTAATTCAAATTGGAAAAGCAAACAAAAACCATGAAAAGAATTTTTTCTTTAAAGAATGCATCAGAAACTCCCTAATTAGAATCTTTAAAAATCAATAAGGGCTTCTGTTTCTGATAATGGAGGCCTACCATAATTCAGATAAACTGTCTTACAAAAGAAAACTTAAAATGTTGAATATGTAAAACATCTTCTGTAAAGTTAAGAGAAACTGCTCAGCCAGGATCCAGGAGAAGGTAAAAACCAAGTGATGCCTCAAAGCTAGCTGACTTTGCCCTAAGGCCATCTGCTGACCCCAGAGAAAGAGCTGACACACAGAAGTATGGTTTTGGAGCCTAGGAGAGAAGAGAGTATAAAAGTCATGGCCCAAGGCCTAATGCCCAATATGCTGGCACCCTGCAGGGCTGCAATCTGAAAGTAAGCACGAAGCAGAAGCAAAACTACCTTTATCTGTAGCCTTGTGCTTCACACAGACTATGCAGGAACCCTTAAAACCAGCAACAAAAATTCTCCCTACAAGAAAATAGTCAGTGTCTTTGCCATGAACTGTTTCTACAAAGTAATTTTTTACATGCCATTTACATCAAACCGTCAAGCATACCTAGTTTGCAAGAGAATATAAAAGACAATAAAACAGCAGAAACAAGAAATAGAAACAGACTCACAAAAATGTCAAATATGGAATAATCAGACATAGACTGTGAAATAACTATTATAACCATGTTCAAAGAAAAAAGAAAACCTTGAAAACTTTGTAGGGAACCAGAAACCATAAACATATACCATAGTAATTTGGAAGTTAAAAAGTCTAAAATTGGAAAAAGTACAAAACTTAAAAATGCAATTGCCATGTTTATCTTGTTCAGTTCAGTTCAGTCGCTGAGGCGTGTTCGACTCTTTGGGACGCCATGAGTCGCAGCACGCCAGGCCTCCCTGTCCATCACCAACTCCCAGAGTTCACTCAAACTCATGTCCATCCACTCGGTGATGGCATCCAGCCATCTCATTCTCTGTCGTCCCCTTCTCCTCCTGCCCCCAATCCCTCCCAGCATCAGAGCCTTTTCCAATGAGTCAACTCTTCACATGAGGTGGCCAAAGTACTGGAGTTTCAGCTTTAGCATCAGTCCTTCAAATGAACACCCAGAACTAATCTTCATAATGGACTGGTTGGATTTCCTTGTAGTCCAAGGGACTCTCAAGAGTCTTCTCCAATACCACATTTCAAAAGCATCAATTCTTCGGCGCTCAGCCTTCTTCACAATCCAACTCTCACATCCATACATGACCACAGGAAAAACCATAGCCTTGACTAGACGGACCTTAGTCGGCAAAGTAATGTTTCTGCTTTTGAATATGCTATCTAGGTTGGTCATAACTTTTCTTAAAAGGAGTAAGTGTCTTTTAATTTCATGGCTGCAGTGATTTTGGAGCCACCAAAAATAGTCTGACACTGTTTCCACTGTTTCCCCATCTATTTCCCATGAGGTGATGGGACCAGATGCCATGATCTTCGTTTTCTGAATGTTGAGCTTGAAGTCAACTTTTTCACTCTCCCCTTTCACTTTCATCAAAAGGCTTTTTAGTTCCCCATCACTTTCTGCCGTAAGGGGGGTGTCATCTGCATATCTGACATTATTGATATTTCTCCCGGCAATCTTGCAGTCCAAGGGACTCTCAAGAGTCTTCTCCAACACCACAGCTCAAAAGCATCAAGTCTTCAGTGTTCAGCTTTCTTCACAGTCCAACTCTCACATACATACATGACCATAGGAAAAACCATAGCCTTGACTAGACAGACCTTTGTTGGCAAAGTAATGTCACTGCTTTTGAATATGCTATCTAGGTTGGTCATAACTTTCCTTCCAAGGAGAAAGCGTCTTTTTAATTTCATGGCTGCAGTCACCATCTGCAGTGATTTAGGAGCCCAAAAAAATAAAGTCTGAAACAGTTTCCACTGTTTCCCCATCTATTTCCCATGAAGTGATGGCACCAGATGCCATGATCTATGTTTTCTGAATGTTGAACTTTAAGCCAACTTTTCACTGTCCTCTTTCACTTTCATCAAAAGGCTCTTTAGTTTTCCTCTCTTTCTGCCATAAGGGTGGTGTCATCTGCATATCTGAGGTTATTGATATTTGTCCCGGCAATGCTGATTCCAGCTTGTGCTTCTTCCAGACTAGTGTACTAGAAATTGGATGAAAATGCTATCCAAAACACACTGAGTGTAGAAAAAAATGGAAAATATATACAAGAGGGTAAAAACACAGAGGATACAAAGAAGAGGTGTAACATGTGTTCAACTGGAACTTAAAAAGCAAAAGAGAGAAAATGGATCAGGAAAAATTAATTAGAAGAGGAACTATATAAGAATTTTTCTTAAGCTAGAAGAGACTTTATTTATGGCTGCAAAGCCTTTGACTCTGTGGATCCCAACAAACTGTGGAAAATTCTTAAAGAGATGGGAATATCAGACCACCTCACCTGCCTCCTGAGAAATCTGTATGCAGGTCAAGAAGCAACAATTAGAATCAGACATGGAAAAAAGGACTGGTTCCAAATCGGGAAAGGAGTATGTCAAGGCTGTATATTGTCACCCTGTTTATTTAAGTCATACGCAGTGTACATCATGTAAAATGCCAGGCTGGATGAAAAACAAGCTGGAATCAAGATTGCTGGAATAAATATCAATAACCTCAGATACGCAGATGACACCATCCTTCTGGAAGAAAATGAAGAGGAACTAAAAAGCCTCTTGATGAAAGTGAAAGAGGAGAGTGAAAAAGTTGGCTTAAACTTAACAATCAGAAAACTAAAATTATGGCATCCAGTCCCATCACTTCATGGGAAATAGATGGGGAAACAATAAAGTAAGAGACTTTATTTTTTCGGGCTCCAAAATCACTGCAGATGGTGATTGCAGCCATGAAATTAAAAGATGCTTGCTCCTTGGAAGAAAAGCCGTGACCAATCTAGACAGCATATTTAAAAGCAGAGACATTACTTTACCAACAAAGGTCCATCTAGTCAAGGCTATGGTTTTTCCAGTAGTCATGTATGGATGTGAGAAGTGAATTATAAAGAAAGCTGAGTGCCGAAGAATTGATGCTTTTGAACTGTTGTGTTGAAGAAGACTCTTGAGAGTCCCTTGGATAGCAAGGAGATCCAACCAGTCCATCCTAAAGAAAATCAGTCCTGAATATTCACTGGAAGGACTGATGCTGAAGCTCCAATACTTTGGCCATCTGATGCAAAGAACTGACTCCTTGGAAAAGACCTTGATGCTGGGAGAGATTGAAGGTGGAAGGAGAAGGGGACAGATGACAAGAGGATGAAATGTCTGGATGGCATCTCTGACATGATGGACATGAGTATGAGTAAACTCTTGGAGTTGGTGATGGACAGGGAGGCCGGGCATGCTGTAGTCCATGGGGTCGCAAGGAGTTGGACACGACTGAGTGACTGAACTAAACTGAACTTAAATACCAGAGATCTCCACTCCATCTACCTGGTTTACTATCCCCAAAGAAACTACTACCTAACCATCAGCTATGATTATATATCATTCATGAGTAACAAGAAGGCATTACTATATATAAAGCATGAACTATTAAAAAAAGAAAAAAAGAACAAACTCCTGAGGGAGTCTTAAAAGTTGATTAAAACATTTAAGCTTGAGCTAACGGGTGTTAGGGAAAGATGTAGAATAACGGAGAAGACACATTTTGGCCTCTAATTAACATTTAGAAAACTAAGATCATGGCATCTGGTCCCATCACTTCATGGGAAATCAGTGGGGAAAGAGAGGAAACTGTGTCAGGCTTTATTTTTTGGGGTACCAAAAATCACTGCAGATTGTGATTGCAGCCATGAAACTAAAAGACGCTTACTCCTTGGAAGGAAAGTTATGACCAACCTAGATAGCATATTCAAAAGCAGAGACATTACTTTGTCGACTAAGGTCCGTCTCGTCAAGGCTATGGTTTTTCCTGTGGTCATGTATGGATGTGAGAGCTGGACTGTGAAGAAAGCTGAGCACCGAAGAATTGATGCTTTTGAACTGTGGTATTGGAGAAGACTCTTGAGAGTCCCTTGGACTGCAAGGAGATCCAACCAGTCCATTCTGAAGGAGATCAGCCCTGGGATTTCTTTGGAAGGAATGATGCTAAAGCTGAAACTCCAATACTTTGGCCACCTCATGCAAAGAGTTGACTCACTGGAGAAGACCCTGATGCTGGGAGGCACTGGGGGCAGGAGGAGAAGGGGACGACCAAGGATGAGATGGCTGGATGGCATCACCAACTCGATGCACAGGAGTCTGAGTGAACTCCAGGGGTTGGTGATGGACAGGGAGGCCTGGTGTGCTGCAATTCATGGGGTCACAAAGGGTCGGACACAACTGAGTGATTGAACTGAACTGAACTGAATCTTATATGATGTCAAAATGAAAGTTGGGTTAATTTCAGAAAGCAGAAATCATATAGAGCTTATTTTTAAGCTTTAAGTTACTATTAGATATTAATAATGAAAGCACAGACAAAACGCACTAACAACAAAAAGCCATCCATTTAGAAGTTTTAAAACACTCTTTAGAAATATTTCTTTGATCAAAGGGGAATTCATAATTGACAATAAAAAACACTTTGAAATAATCAGTAAGAGCACCCTACATTAAAGGATCAAAACTTGAAGGAGCAATCTCAAGTTGTACTCAAAAGGACATTTATATTAAGTATACCTACTAGAAATAAAGACTAAAAAACGTAAGATGTAAACATTCAAGAAGACAGAAGAGAAAGTAAAAGAAAGGGATTTTAAAAAATGAATTGAAATAATGATATAATACAGAAAAGTTTACAATGAAGTCCCCAAAAGATCATTTTGAAAAGAAAAATGACTAACATTATGCACCTAAAACATGGAGCAGAATGTTGCTATGCACTTTACGTATTTTCTGCATTCAATTTTCCCAGTTACCCTTCAGATAAATGTACTAACAGCACTTTATGCTAAATTTCAAATGATAAGCAAAACCTATTTATGAAGAAATGGTTCACAAAATAACTCTTAACATCCAGAAAGCTGGTTTTAAAAACAATCAGAACTTCTTATTAGTAGCTCATGAAAAAGTTGTATGGATTTGCTCAATTTTTAAAATCAAAAGTTCCTTAAAAATTGAAATATCTAAAAATCTAAAATCTAGAATGATAATAACTGTAGATTTCTTAGCAGTAATATCCAAGTAATTCTTCAAATGTGAATATGGCACTACCACCAAATTAGGAATGATGAAACCAGCCACCAAGAATCTTTTACTTTAAAATTAGATAAACAAAATAGAAAACAATGATATATTTGGGTACATATTATTTTTTTCCAAGTAAGTCAAAATATAAAGGGAAGAAAAAAGATGCATATGTCAAAGAAGTACTTTTTTCCAAAGGCCAATGTTCATTTGTAAATTAATCCTACTTACATCATTAGACTTGCATTTTTCCTTGTGAGAATATACAGTCCACTCCAAAAGCATATTTACAGGTTTGGTCAAAAGCCCAGAGGTCTCATTTCCTGACCAAAAGATTTCAAGAGGAACTGCCTTTCCTTTTATTTTCAGACTCTGAGAATCTGACCAGTCATACAACCTAATAAAAAGACAAATGAAAAGCATTATCTTTATGCCAATTTAACTATTACAGTTACTAGGTGTAAGAGCTGCTAAATTGATCATCACAGTTATTAGGCATAATATCTTGCCATAAAACAAAAAATTCTAGCAATTTCTAAATATAGAAAAATCATCATATATAAGGATCATAATATCGAGTTAAAATTCAGGAGAAAATTTTTTAAATGGCCCCATTTCAACATAATCTCCAATGAGTACACATTAATGTAACTGCAGGTTTTAGAGCATGTGCAAAGCTTACAGATATTATAGCCAGTGTTAAAACCTGGTATAGCTTTTTACTTAGGCTTTCAATTACTAAAGAATTCAAAAGTATACAGATTCTGAAAAATAAAAACAATCTTTATCCAAATGTGTAAGTCAGTGAAAAATAAAAATGTGAACTAAGGAAACATAAAATATAAACCTTTACCGCTACTGAAGGACTGAATCTAGACGTATATTTTAAACATAAATCTGCTTTAAACTAGAAAACAAGGTGGTTTTTAAAGAAATGTATATGTAAATAATTAGAAAAATGGCACATAAAACAACATATAGAAAAGATATATATTTTTGGTGATTAAAACTTACTTTTGACTCAGATGTTGGACCTCACTTTCAATCAAATTAAAGAAAAATTTAAGCAGTGTTAGGTGGAGTACCTTAGAGCCAATAATATTTTCTGAAATTTGATGACAAAAACTTTCATTGAAAAGGCAAGACCTGGAAAACATGAACCCAACAATCTATAACATGTAACAACTCACTGAGTAATTTGTGAGCAAATTATTTCGCTTTTCAGAAAATCATTGAAATTTTAATAAAGTTTGCTCCCACAAAATGTAAAGCAAATTAAGCAAAATTTTATTAATAATATATTTTCTTCCTTTAAATATTAGACCCTGTCAAATATCCCATGCAGTTAATTTTTCAACAGCAGAGATCTAATTTCCCTATTTTACAATGACTGTAATGTTTAACCACCAGCTGGCAGTCTCCCTTTGTATTCTTTATTTCACTGAAAAACAAAAGAGCTGTGAATTTCATTAATTCATTGATTCAGACGATCAGCCACATTCTCAATTAGCTACACTCAATTTATAATATTCTCCATAATCCTCCTCTTACTCAGGATTATTTTCTTATTCATTATTTAGTAAAATGAAGGTTATTTAGAGCTATTTGTTTAGTTTTAAAAATTCAGTATTTATTTTCTTTCCATCTTCTGCAGCAGTTCTACCCAACAGAACTTTCTGTGATGATGGATATGTTCCACTGAACATTTGAAATGTGGCTTGTGTAGAACTGAGGTGTTGAAATTTTATTTAATCTTAATTAAATTTAAATATAGTCACATGTGGCTAGTGGCTTCAGAGTTGGAAGCACAGTTCTACAGTATTTTTAAAAAGAGAACCAAGATAAACCAGAACTCTAGGACTAAGAGTTCAGGCAACAATATTTATTACAATTTTCTTCCAACTTCATTATTATACCAACAGTGTACTTGCACCTCTGTACCTCTGTCTCCATTCTTTCCATCTCCTTTAGAATACCACACTAACAGAGTAGGTGGGCCCTTAACAGCTATTAAATTTAATAAACCATTTGATACTCCAATCTAGTCTAAAAGGTCCTCCTTGACCATAGTTATTTAACTCTACCTGAAAACTGCCAGAGACAGATACAATATTATCTTTTTTCTTCTTATATAAACATATATTATGAAATATTTCAAAAATACACTCAGAAGTAGACTAATATCATCCAGCTCATTTACATTCCCACCACTTTCCTAGGCACCTTCCGCTAGACTCCCAACAGACTCAATTATTTCGTAATTAGATCTGGTATCTGTTTATTAAAAAGTCTACTTTTAAGCTGTCTGAAATCCATTTTCAGTAGCATCAATTAATTCATTCAAATCTTATTAAGCATTTATTATGTTCCAGATATAAGCACTGAGGAGAGAGATGTTTTAACACTGAGCATCTACTCTTCTGAAATTCAGAGGTTGCTTACATACACTGTTGGAGGGAATGTAAATCAGTATGGAGATCCCTCAAGGCTAATCATGTTTCTATTATGGCATGCAGCTGTAACTATCTTATTTTTTGCCTATTGATTGTGAAAACTGATAAACATCATTTACTACTGTGATTACATAACTATTACACTGACTTAATACTACTGTATTTATGATTGGTCAACAGAAAATAATAGAATTCTATATCACCAAAACTATCATTTAATAGAAAAACCTGTAATCACTTTTTAAAATCCAGATCCATATCAGAATAATCTTGGAATTTTTTGAAAAGTACAAATCCCCAGGTATTGCTTTTTTCCTCCAGAGCTCCAGATATGTTTCTAATGAGCAGCCATGTTTAAAAACAACTGGA